>NW_026555336.1:27790665-28990665 GCF_029017545.1 Prosopis cineraria
AAAAAAATATATAAAGAGCCATGCACATGATTGAATCTAATTAAACAGGAAGCAGCACCGAAATAATAAACTTTTCAAGTCCAGAGCTAGAAGTATATACCAAATCCCATGCAATTAGTGAAATGGAAAAGTCCCTACTATACTTGCAAACTTACAAAAAAACGATTACTTAAATTTAATAATAATATGTAATACAACTTATTTTGCACAATGAAAACCAACAGTAAAATAAAGAAACTTAGAAGCATCTTTTTTTTTTCAATAAAGTCTATAGAATACCGAATCACGCTTCCATAACTCTATACTTTATATCATGTACAAAAATAAAATATATATAGATCGGATCCCCTACTCCAAAATACATAAAAGATTCTAAACTTTTCCTACAAATTAAATTGTATACTAATGCTGAGAGATATTGACAACAAAATAAACATTCCTTAATCGATTGGGCGTAATCATAAAATCAACATATATATAACTATATTTAGCTGTCTTGCAGGGGATAACTTTAAGATCTGATAGACCATACATAGCACCAAAAACACAAATGATAAACTTGTAAGCCTCTGTCGATCAACAACAACAAAAGCAATATAATTATGTCTGAGAACTTGCTCAAGTTTTATATTGTCACTTGCTTTGAACATTTCACAAGTGCAAATTCACAAGCTAGTGTTCAAGTGCTTAGTGAGACGAAGATCCAGAACCATGTCAACGAAAAATTTAAGGGCCATGGTCCACGGATTTTGTTCACGAAAATTAATTAATTTAGATCCAAGAAATTATCAATGAAATACGCGACACATCACACTAGAATATAATCAGACGTAATAGTAACATGATTTGGAGAAGTTAAACATAATTAGATTTACAGAGCAAGTGTGTGTCGGAAAACCCGAGCTATAGAAACTATTTGAGAAACTCAAGATAAGGAAGGAGATGCAGATCTCTCTCTCTCTCTCTCTCTATATGTATGTATCATTTGTAGTGTTAAAAGTATGATCTCACCAGAGACTACATAGCCACTCAAAGAAGTATATTCAAAGCTAAGTAAATTCTGCACATTCCTGCCAAAAAAAAAGAAAAAATTCTTCCTCTAATTCTTACTATATATGGCTCCTGGTCTGGAAAAGCTTTCCTGAAGAGTAAACTTAAATAAGATTCTGCAACTTCAACATCAAATTCCCATGTTTGGTCATCATCATCAGAAGCAGCAGATTCAATTCACACTAGAAAGTGAGATTTTGCAGCACACAGAAAGGTTGACTGCATAAACAAGACAAAATGAAGAGATAATATTTGCTAACTAGCTAGCTGCAAAACATGACAATAATTAATAAGAACTAAATTTCTCACAACAAGATCATTGTATTAACACCAAAAGGAGCAAGGGAAACATCAGTAAAGATTAAGAAAGAAAAAAAGACGAAGCACACGAGATATCGTGCGTACAAGTGTGTGTGTGTGTGCGTTTAAAACACTGTACGTGAAGGTTGTGAAGTGTGTTGCGAGATTTGTGGAGGTTAAAGGGAGCTCCCTTCAGTCCAAGACGTGACAGTAAAGACTGGATGCAGCTCCTGCATCGTTGGATCAGAAGCACACCACTGTGATATGAATAGTTGGTGTACTAATGACTCAACGAGTCAGCAGCTGAGTCGCAGTCCTTTGAAGCTGACTCGAACTGGACTGAAGAAAGCTCCTTCTTCCACATCCCTTACAACACACACTCGCTTGGCCCTCGCAAACTAATTATGAGATCATATATAAAAACATAATATAAAGAGTGCTTTTGAATGGATCTGAATACATGCTTTGGAGCTGAAGCATATACATCATGAACAACCATGGTTGGGATTGAACTCACGAAGTCACTCTTCAGGAAAGAAAACAAAGCATGTCTTGCGCGCACAAAGAAACTAGCCCTAGTTCACTTAAATAGCCTCCAGCTAGGGCTTGAGGGGCGTGTGTGTACGTGTGTGTGTGTGTGTGAGAGTGAGTGAGAGGGGGAGAGATTGAGAGAGAGAGAGAGCAATTTGTCCTAATAACATGGGAAAATGATGAGTGGGAGTGATAAAAATTGATAGATAAAATAGTGAATATGTAAGCAGCATGATTATTCAATTATAAATTTCAAAAGTTCAGTTATCAAAATTGAAGTTTCCATTATTTTTCCAACTAATATTAAGAATTGACAAGTTTTTCATGTTTTACAACTGATCTGGAAATGATTCTTTAATTTACGAGGTTTTTCAAATGTTAATTGCAATTGAACTTTCAAAATTTATAAAGTTTTTTAAATTTATAATAAGTTATAACTAATTCACAACTAATTTTCTAATTTTTTCAAATAAGTCTTTCAAGTTCAACTCTTACAACCAATTAAATTTTTACAATTTCCAGTGGTGCACATTGTTTTCTGCTTTTCTTCCAAATAAATGAGTCCATCTGTTTTTTTTTTTTTCCATCTAAGACCTTAACTTTTCTCAATTATTTCATAAAATTTGTTTTTGGTATTTGCGTCACTCTCCTGCTTAACAAAGGATAGTACGAGGAAGTAGTAGGTGGAAGCGAGGGCAGTTGAAACATTAATTAAATGAAGTTCCAAGTTCGTAAATTCTTTAGTCTCGGCCGGAAAACAAAACAACTACTAATTCTTTGGACTTTTCTCGCATGGTTAATTTCTTTTTTTTAATAAAATTTATTTTCTTATTTTAAATGTTTGTATGTCAGCATACTGATATAATAAAATATGATTTTTTAAAAAAAAGTATTCATGCATAATTTATTTTAATTTTCTTATAATATAGTGAAATATATATTTAAATATATAATAGAATTAAATAAAATAAAAAAATGAATATTTGATTCAAAATTATTTCCCAAATCGTCTAAAATGACAAAGAAAAGAATATTTTTGGTTTTTTAAAATATTTTAGATCATTCATGTAAATTTTATATTGTACTCCTCTAATTTAATTTATAAGTCATTTTTATTAATCTTATCAATATTGACACAATAGAATATAAAAGATAAAAATTAATAAAAATTTCAAAGAAAACCTTTTAATAAAAAGCAAAAAGTAAATAAATCATATACTATTATTTTCTATCTCTTTCATTTTTTAAAAATAGTTTAAGCATTTTATTTAATAAAATATCATTATCAATTCAGTGATTTATAAACCGGATACTTCACCCATCTAATAGGTGACCAATAAAGTTGACCAAAGAGAACATGTATTATTTATATGTTCAAAGTAGGTTCTATATTTCATATACTCATTAGGCTCTATTTGTATGCTAAAAAATAATAGTTGATTTAAAATATAGGACACCTTATAATATTAAACTTTTTTTTTAATATTACTCTTTCTTGATTAACACAAACTACTTATGTAATTATATCATTATTAACATTAGAGATAAAAATGAAAGGATATTTTTTTTATAATATCAATAAAAAATTTTAATATATATAAAATGGTTGAAAGTGATTTATGATAAGAACAGGAGGAAGTAGGAGGAAGTAGATTGTTATAAATTTTATAATTTATATTAAAAAAACCAATTTGACTTGTCTATGTTATCTATGATGCATTATCTATTAGTTCTTTCCTAATACACCTCTATTCATCCAATTCTTGTAAATATAGACGGAGAACAAAAATATAAAATAGAGTCCATAGTCCATACAAAATCCCACTTTTTCAATAAAATTAAATAATATAATAATGTTAAGTAAGGAGTATGATTTTTTTAAAAGAAATAAGGTAGCGTTTAGAATATTAATTTGAATTTAAATTTTAAATTTAAAATATTGCATTTAAAATTGAAGCATTTAAATTTTTTGTTCTGTTGGATTACAAAGAAAAGTAAGAGCTTGAGAGGATAAAAAATTAGGAACTAACCTAAAAATTAATAAAAGAAAATAAGAAACATGCTAACTAACATGTTTATTTTTTAAATATTGTCTCAAACTTTTTGGAAGAACTGTAAGTATCAATATAATCTCTGAATCAACTATCCTTCCTAATATAATTTAATTCAAATTTAAATTTCCATATATTCAAACGTAGTCTAAGATTAGATTAACTATTTTTTAAAACCGGCTTCTTCTTAATCAATAAAATTTAGTCGAAGGGTCCTTCACTCCTGCTCTTATCCTATATGACATTGATGTGGCAATTAACTTAATTTAAAAATAAAGAAATAAAATGGAGGGCTATGGGAATCTAGAGGGCAGGCTGGGATGAAAGATCTAGAGGCAGGAATTATGATGGTGTGGTTGAAAATGAACGAAAAGTAGAGAGGATGGTGGTGGGGGGCTCTTAAATTGAATTCATCGATTAGACAAGTGTGTGTTGGTGGCAGACAGTGCATCTATCAAGTACTGAGGTTTTGTGTGATTACTAAAAAAAAAAGGGAATTAATTGAAAATATGAAAATAAAAATAATTAAGATCATCAAAATGTTGAAGGAAATATCCCTCTATTAAAAGATATAAAAAATAGAATAATTTTTTAAATTATAATTATTAAATTTTTTAAAATATTTTTATTAATAGTAATTTTATATTTATTATAGGATATTTAATAGATATAAATATATAAAGATAGGATTAATTTAAAAGTAAATAATTATCTTATTAAGATAAAATTTAATTAAAAATATTTTATATTTTTTAATAAAGAAAATATACGAACTATACTTACAAGAGTGAAATGAAATTTTAGCTTATAGAGTTTCATTGATGAGATTTTAAAAAATACGATGATTCTCTTTTTATTTATACATAATATTAAATTTTATCATATTTATTATTAAAGGAAAGGATAATTCAATTTATTTTTTTGTTAGTTTTTCAAGCCATTTAATTTTTATCATTTTTAAATAACCAAACAGGATGTAAAAACTTGGCAAGTTATTGATTGGTTAAAAATATTAATTTAAAAATTTATGATCAAAATTATAATAAACAAAAAAAATTATTAAACTAATAAATATTAGTTAAATAATTTTTTAATTTAATTAGATAACTGGATCTGAATTTTTATACTACCATATATATATATATATATATATAAAAAGGTACAGCACCTCTGGGTGGGTTTGTTAAATCATATCAAACAGCTGCAGAGCTAAATGCAAACAGCTAAGGCCGAAGTCTTCATGGAGCTGCTGCCTACCTAACCCTCCATGCTACTTCCAAGGCTGTCATCTCTCTCACTTCATCCTCTTATCCTCCAGTTTCTTCCATGTCTCTTGTACTTCAATCAATCGAATTTCATTTTTTTTATCAACGTACTTCACCAGAAGAAACTCAGCACTTTCTTCGTTGAGTGAGTTATTTGAAGGCCCTAAAAAATGAACTAATTGTTAAACACATTGCTTTATAAATTCATGATGAATATTGTAGTGGAATCGTGATCATCAAATTTATGATAAACAAAACATTTTATTAAGCCAATCAAATTATTAGTTCAATAATTTATCATTTCAACTGAATAATTAATTAAATTTTTCTATACTATGCCTGCAACCTAACCCAACATGCATGTCTATGGCCATGATTTGATGATCTCTTAATATCCCTTTAACATCTCAAGGTATCACATGGTGATTGACTCTCATCTTAATGGTGTTCATCAGTTGAAGGATCTCCCTGCTTCTGTTCTATTGTTTTATATTAGGTGTTCATCAGTTGAAGGATCTCCCTGCATCTGTGATCTATTCTTTTATATAAGCCAAACAGGCCTATGCCAACACTGCCATGTCTATTTTTAAGTGATAAATATCTGTTTCTCAACGTTATATATCTGCAACATATGAAAAGATGTCTAGTCATATTTATATACGAACATGTTATCTTCTGACCATTGGCTACTTATTGAACCATGCATGAGTTGAGTGATGCAGTTTTTAGTTTCGCCACAAGAAAAAGTCAGCCCATGTTTACATTATATATATATATATATTGCTGCTCTCAGTGTTCACGGTGGTACTATTAGAGGCTATTAGAAATCAATTAAATGGGACATAATTTTACATTGATCACTCTCTGTGATATCTCGCATGTGCTTTATGAGGGAAATAATCGTTTGTCTAGATGGAGCCTTAATTCACAAACATGCACAACACTTGAGTTTTACGCTTTAACAGAAAATCGTACACTCACATGTAAATAACTACATAATGAGAGCCAGATTTAGGGACATGGCATTCTCTTTTTCAAGCATGTGAATACTGAATACACATGCTTTTCCCAAATATACATGTGAATACAGTGCACCTTTTTTTTATCCAAAAAAAAAAAACAAATGAAAGTTTTGGTCAGTGAGGGGGCCAAGGGCCTAATCAATGTCCAAGTGTACGGCCTTTTGTTTGTTGGGGATGAGGGACTGTGATGGTCAGAATTGAATGAAATGGGAAAAAGATAAAATAGTTGTATTGTTAATTAATTTTCCATTTCATCTCAATTATAAAATATTTTTATATAAATATAATACTCTTTCAATACTATATATTAATTACCTTTTAAAAATATAATATAATCTATTTTATAAGTTATTATTTGATAAATTATTTTATTTAAATTAAAATTTTTAAACTACCTTTAAAAAATGAGAGAAAGATAAAAAAAAAATATTATATTATTTATTTATTTTTTGCTTTTTATTTGATGATTATATTTAAAATTTTACTTACTTTTATTCCTTATACTTTTATTGTATTGGTATTGATGATATTGGTAAAAATAACTTATAAATAGGATATGAGGGAATACGCATTAATAATTAATAATTTTATATTTTTAGGATAAAAATATATTATAAATTTTTAAAAATATCCTTTATTTAATATTTATTTGGGAGTGAATTTTAAACGCATTTCAAATCTTTGTTTGACATTCGATTGAGGTGGTTTCAATATTTATACAGAATTTTCTCCTAACTCTAACTAATAGCACAAGTTTTACATTCAAATTTATTTTCTACAAAAAGTTGGACACTAAAACACATTTTACCACTTTTTCACCAAAAGTTCACAACCATGGTGTCTCAACTTAACCCCAAGTGCCAAAAGCCTACACCGACCATCTGACACATTCAATGGACTCTAACAGACCCGTGTAACACACTATACAAAACCAAAATACATATATCTCAAATTCACCACTCAACTCTAATTTTCACAAAATACAAAGAGGGAGCAAAGTCATGCACAAAACTATCATTTTTTATTTTAAATTATTCAAAATACACATGTTCTACTTGTAAAAGTATTTTGACTCTATCCACGGGTTTACAGCTAAAACTCACTAACTCATGACACAAATACACAAGTTGTACATTACAATAATGCAAGTAATACAAAATAATGACATGTGATCCTAGTTGGAAATTATACAACAATAATACACAAAAATATAGTAAAGAGGCATGAAAGTAGGATTTTACCACAATCCTATGCCTAAGAATGCTTTCCCCAAATTGGATCCGATAAGCTAGGCCCTAAAAATATTGATAATTAGGAGTGAGTATAACTACTTAATAATCAAGTTTCACCTAATCTATACCGTTGTAAATCAATTGTAAACAAATCCAAATAGGCAAACATATTCATATATAACACATATGATAAGAATGGCCACAGTTCACAACACTAATAACCATATGGCTAGACCTTAAGCACAAATACTTATTAAATGCTAATACACATATTGGGGTCACAATAATACCAACCATGCATCCATAATACATACTAAACCACAATACTAACAACTATATAGTTGGATTTATAAGCATGATCAATTGCCAATTTTATACCCTCCTGTTACTTCCAACATGAAACCGGTGGCTATTTAGTGACTTCGTCTTTCACAGACTAACCCAACTTTCTACTTGTGAGGAGCTATCGGGCTAAAGTTGACTCACTCACTTGTATAATCCAATTTTTCCTAATACTAACAACTATGAGGTGTCATACCCTTAATTTAGTCTCCTCATGAATCGGTAGAAATAGTTAGGTTTGAATCTCTCATAGAATAAGTGAGATAGTCCCAAATCAACTATGGGACAAGGGCTACCTCCCGATTCTAATGGTCCTTGCCAAGGCAAGTTCCCGATTCTAATAGTTATTGTCAATACCATCTGGATTTAACCATCTACTCCTCTCTCTTAGTGAACTCCCACCAATAATCATGCTCTGCACATTATCACATAATTATGAAACTTAATCCTAAATCACATCATAACTCATTTCATTTTCTTACACTATTGTACTCCACATACTATACATCACTTATAATGTATTTCCATAATTTTCACAATGGCATTTTATAAACCATCATCATTAAAACACGTATATGCCTTATGCAAATATTTTTGCATGTTTCAAGATAGTTTCACATACAATCCACCACATTACCAAATTGCATCTATAATTTTTTGATGCCAAACAATTTCAAAGTATCAATTTCAACAATTATTAAATTAACATACAACTATACAAAATAGGTTTTCCTTAGTTACCTCAAATCTTTAAGAGATCAAAGGTTTACCATTCACACAAAACATTTTCAAAGCTTTCCAAAAGCTTGAATGGTGCCACAATGATTCATACTACAATCATAACCAAGAATATCATTAAAATCCCACTCTTAAGGATTAACCAACATTAATTCCATATTTTCTCTACTCTACCAATCCCTAAATCTCTATCCATCCATACCTAGTGGGCTCATTAGGTTTTATTGACTCACATTACTCCATTAAGTCTTTAAACCACCATTAATGAGCCTTAACTCTTCCAACAACCATATTAATGGCAATTTTCATATAAAAATAACTCATCCCAACTAACTCTTGACAAAATAATCAATGTGGGGTTTAAATACTTTAAACTACTCCCACTCCATTTTAATCAATGGGTTCAAACCTATAACTCCTATTGACTAAAAAATCAACTTTTCAACTCAAATCCTAACTCAAAACCTTCATAAATGTGGGAGAGAAAGGAAGAAGAAGGCATAGATTGCTTAATTGGGTGTTTGGAAGCTTAAAATTGCCTTCAAGGGTCTTAATGTGCGTGCCCTAACAGAACTCAAACATGTTCTTCACTTTCTTCTTTTCCTTTCTTTTGTTCTCGCATGTAGAGCACGAACAGATTAAGTCAGATTTTTGGTCGTACACTACGGCGTATGACACAGAGAGGCCCGTCGCATTTAAATCTACATTTGTGCACCGCGACAGATTGACCCACGCTGCTACATGTGGCATAGAGAGCATTCCTTCACTTTTTTCTTTCTCTTTCCTTGTTCAGGTGGCCCGCCACTGATCTAGATCCTCTTCTAGGGCTGAAATCATAATTAATTACATCAATTAGGTCCCTTTGGCCACATACCTCATTAACTCGCTAATTATACTCAATAGGTTATCTAATCATGCTTAATTTTCCTAGATGTTACAGTTCCCATAGCATCTTCATCCATTTTGATGGTTGAATTCATTAGAGTATCAATTCTATTAGATTGATCCATCCTAAAGTTTTTGAGCATTTCTCTTAGATATTTAGTTTGACAAACAAATATACCATCCTTCTTTTATTTGATTTGCAATCCCAAAAAGAATGTCAGTTCTTCTATTATGGACATTTAAAATTCTCCCTAAATTAACTCTAAAAATTCCTTACACTGAGATTCATTAGTAACACCAAATATACTATCATCTACATAAATTTTAATAATTAATAAATGATTCTTTTTTATTTTTATAAAGAAGATAGTATTAACTTTACCTTGATTGAATCCTTTTTCTATGAGAAAAGAACTCAATCAGTCTTACCAAGCTTTAGGTACTTGCTTGAGTCCCTAAAGAGCTTTTTTAGTTTGAAGACAGTATCAAACTTTTGAGGGTCCTCAAAACCAGGTAGTTGTTCAACATACACTTGTTCAAGGATGTACCCATTGAGAAATACACTTTTTACATCCATATGATATAGCTTGATGTTTTTCATTAATGTATAAGCTAGAAGTAGGTAAATTATTTCCAACCTTGCAACTGGAGCAAAAGTTTCTTCATAGTCTATTCCTTTTTCCTGATTATATCTCTTAGCTACTAGTCGAGCCTTATTCCTGACAATGGTGCCTCCTTCAACAAGTTTGTTCTTGAAGACCCACTTAGTTCTAGTTACTGGATGATTTTTTGGTTTAGGCACTAAGTCCCATACTTGGCCTCTTTCAAACTGGTTGAGTTCTTCTTACATTGCATCTATCTAGTATGAGTCAGATAGGGCTTCTTCAACTAATTTTAGCTCTATCTCCGAAATGAAAGCAATGACTAGCTATGTTTTGTAGTTTACTTTTGGTATAAATAGGTTCATTAACATCTTGAATGACTTGAACAAGAGGATGATTTTTGTTACTTCTCTGTGCAATTGGTTGATGGATTTACTCAACTTTATTATTTTTAGTTGGAGTCTCAAATTTCTCTTCTAGACTTTCTGTTGAGTTGTTCTTCTTAAGTTAAAGATAATTCATCTTCTTAGTAACATTATCAACATCAAAGATCTTCTTCTTTTCCATGAAAAATTCATCAAATACTATATGTATTAATTCTTCCATGGTCTTGGATCTGAAATTGAATACATGATATGCTTTACTTGTGTTGGAGTATCCAAGAAAAGTTTCCACGTCTGATTTGGAATCAAATTTTTCTAGATTTTTCTTATTGTTGTTGTGGATGAACACTTTGCTACCAAACACATGGAGATGAGATATGTTTGATTTTCTTCCCTTGTAGAGTTTATACGGTCTTTTGTTAAGTTTGGGCCTTATGTAAGCTTTGTTGATTATGTAGCAGGCAATGTTTATGGCATCAGCCTAGAATATCTATGACATGCCATACACTAAGCATAGCTCTGGCCATTTTAGTGAATACTCTATTCTTCCTTTTCATCACTCTATTTTGTTAAGGAGTTATTGTTGTAGAGAAGTTGTGGGTGATTCCATTATTATCATATAAATCCATGAAGTCACCATTTTCAAATTCTCCTCCATGATCAAACCTGATGGACACTATAGAAATACCTTTCTCATGTTAGACCTTCTTGGCAAATATACTAAAGGCATAAAAGGCTTCATCTTTAGACTTAAGAAAATAAGTCTAGATAAATCTAGAGTAATTATCAAACAATAACTAAAGTGTAAATATTTTAACCAAAACTTTTTACTCGCACAGGGCCCACTAAATCCATATGTAAGAGCAAAAGAGGTTTCTTAGAAGAGATAAAATATTTTGACTTAAAAGATGTTTTAGTTTGTTTTCTAAATTGACAAGCTTGGCATACTTTCTCTTCATCAAAACTTAAGGGTGGTAAACCAATGATCAAATCATTTTGCAAAATTTTTCAATGTCTTTTATTCAAATGAGCCAAGTGTCTATGCCACAAATTTATTTCCTCACATTTACTTAGAAAACATTTTTGGGAAAATGGTTCACAATCTAAATCAACAATATAACAGTTACCATCTCTATCAGCATGAAGAAGTATCTTTTCAAAGCTTTTCATTGGATAATGCATTCTTTTGAGTCAAAGATGACTTTGTTTCCTTTATCATAGCTTTGATTTACGCTGATAAGATTGTGGAAGAAACCTTTGACAAACAACACATTTTCAATGCTTACTTCTTTTCCTCTTCTTACTTTTCCAATCCCAGTGATGTGGTCATTTTGATCACCTTTAAAAGTAACATGATCGCCATCTCTCTCATGTAGTTCTATGAATTGGTTTAAATCCTCGATCATGTGCTTGAAACACCCACTGTCTATATACCCTTTCTTTTTCTTAGAGATAGTGAGGCATACCAACAAGTGAAAATTATTTCATTTTAGGTACCCACTTCTTAATAGGTCCTTTCTTGTTAGTTGGTTTCCTTAAAATATTGCCATTTTTAGGAACCCACTTTAAGGAGCTTCCAATGTCATTCTTCCTGTGAAGTTAAGAATTGGCATGATGCCCTTTCTTGTTACAATATGAGCATGCAATAAACAGACTAGAAGAATGCACAAAAGATTTAAAGTAACTATGATAATATCTGGCTACCTTTTTAGGCTTCTTTTGAGAAGTATTAGTGATAAGATTATATCTAATTCCTAACCTATCATAGATGCATCTTTGTAAGCTAATCAAAATGTTTAGCATCTCAGTCCCCCAATTAATTTAGCTAAATTATTTTTCAAGGTGTCATTGTAACATCTAAAAAATTCTAACCCTGATTTATTAACTTAATTAGGGTATTTAGTGGGTTAATAAGGTCTATGACTAGAGGGGTATAACTTGCATAATTGTCGTGATTTAAGAGCTAAAAGTAGGTCCAGATCAATGGTGAGCCACTCGGGCAAGGAAAGAGGACAAAAAAGTAAAGAGTTGTGTTCTATGCCATACTCCGTAGCACATGGTTGGTCCGCTATAGCATGGACACAATTTAAATGTAACAGGCTCCTTTGTGCCATGCGCCATGATGGAGGGTAGCATGCGCTGCGATGCAAGGCAAAAGATCTGATAAATTAGCTCGTGAGCTAAGTGAAAACAGAAGAGGAAGAGTGGAGGAAAATGAAGAGCTTAGTTTTGGCTCTGCTAGAGCACGAGATTTGGCCCCATTGTGGATAGATTGAAGCTCTTAAATACCTAAGATAAGATTATGATGCTTTCTTCTTCCCTTCCCTCTCTCATTTATGATTATTTATGGTAGGGTTTGAGTTGAGAGATGGATTTTTGGTCCATAAGAGTATGGGTCCAATTCTTTTGGTTGAAATGATATTAATGGGAGTGATTTAATGTATTAGAATACCATATTAATGATTTTAGAAGTGGTTGGTCCATAGGAGCATTTAATATCTAAAAATTGATATTTATGAGGTAGTTAGGAGAGGTTAATGTGTATTAATGATGATTTGAGGTGTTATTAATGATAATGTATATTTATGGAATCTAATGAGTCCATTGGGTATGAATGGGTAGTGGTTATGAGTTGGAAAATAGTGTATGAGGAGTTTTTATATTGATAGAGCTTGAAGAGCTAGATAATGATGATATCCTAATGATTTGATTGCAGAGAGGTTCGTCTTAGCACCTTTTTAGCTTGTTGAAGCTTGGGGAAGTTGTTATAGTGAGAAGTAAACTTTTGACCTCTCAAAGGTTTGAGGTAACTGAGGAAAACTTAATTTTTATAGTTAAATGTCAATTATGTTTTAAAATGTGATTTGTGAGTTAATTTGATGATGCATATTAACAAATGCTTGAGTATGAAATGGTTTTGAGAAAGAAAACCTTGATTCTACCACCCTTGATGTTTTATAAAATTAATTGTGATTTATTATTATAGGTGGAGAATTGTGATGAATTATGTGTTAAAATGTGAAGTATATATGTTATGTGAGGTCATGTGTTGAGTAATAAATGTTGAAATGCATAAAATGTGTGAAATGTGCATGGCATGATCATTGGCGAGAATTCGCCTAAGGGGAGTAGTTTGATTGAAAATCCATATCGTATTGGCAGTGACTGTTAGAATTGAGAACTAACCTTGGCACCGACCGTTGAAATCAAGAGGTAGACCTTGTCCCATAGTTGATTCGAGACTATCCTACTTATTCTACGAGGGACTTAAACCTAACTAGTCTCAATCAGTTCATGAGAAGGCTAGATTAGGGGTATGACATCCCATGGTTATTAGTATTAGGGAAAACTGAATTACATTGGTGAGTGAGTTAACCTTGGCCCGATAACTTCTCACAGGTGGAAGGCTGAGTTAGTTCGTGAAGGACGTAACCGCGTGATAGCCACCGATTTCGTGTCAGAGGTAACAGGAGGATATAAGGTTAGCACATGATCATGTATATAAGTCTGGCTACATAGTTGTTAGTTTTGTGGTCTAGCATGTGTTAAGGGCGTATGGTTGTTATTTTTGCAACCTTAAGTTATGTTTTTTTAAAACAATATGATATAGTGTTTTATGGCAAGCTCGGTCATATAGTTGTTTGTTTTGTGAACCGTGGCCCAATACTATGTGATATATGTGTTATGTGTCTTTTTATATCTATTTACAATTAATATGTAACTGTAAAGGTTAAGTGAAACTTGGTTACTAAGTAGTTATACTTACCCCTCAATTTCTCAATATTTTTAGGGACTAGCTCATTGGATCCGAGTCGGGAAAAACACACAGAGACTTAGGATTTTTAGAGTAAATCCTTTTAATGTCTCTCTTTAGTAGTTTACATGTGTAATTGTTAATGTATTTGCCAACTAGGATAAATTGTCATGATTGGTGTACTACTTGTATGATTTTGTGTTTAACTAGTGTATTTTGTGCCCTGGGTCAGTAAGTTTTTATTATAAACCTGTGGATAGGGCCAAAATACTTGTGCAAGTAGGAACATATATATTTTTGAGAAATATGAATGAAATAGTTGATTTCGTGCAACTTTTTCTCCCCCTCTATGTTTTGTGAAAATTAGGGTTGAGTAGTGATTTGTGAAACAAGTATTTTTGGTTGTGTTTGGTGTGTTGCATGAGTCTACAAGAGTTCATTGAGTGTGGTCGAAGGGTTGGTGTAGGTTATTGGCACGAGTGGTTGAGTTAGGACACCTTATTAGGGAAATTTTGTGAAAACGTGTTAAAATGAGTTTTGGTATCTAACTTTTGATAGAAAATGAATTTGAATGTGAAAATAGTTCTATTAGCTAGAGCTAAGAGAAAGCTTCGTGTAGACACCAAAACTGCCTCAATTGAACATTGGATAGAGATTTGAGATGCATCGAAAGTTCGCTCCCTGTGCTGTCAAATGACAGCACTGATCCGTCAAATTTCGTGTAATGCATCGTGGCACATAAGGCCTCATGCCGCAACGCATGGCATAGAGAAGATACCCTGCAGCACACGAATCGTAAGCTGTGGTGCACATGTCAAATTCTGTATAAAAATTTGTTTTAAGTTTTAAAACTCATTATTTGGGTCTTAATTGATTTCCAAGCTTTCGCTTTGTTTTCAAAACTCTAATTTGGAGTCCTTAAATTATATTTGAGATTTGAAATGAAAAATTGAAATTCCTTTGAAATAGATTTTGAGAAATTCATTTATAAACCCTACAGTTTGATAATTCTTGTGAGTTAAGCCATGGATTATCATAATTTGGAGTTAAGTGTGATTTAACCTCAAGAAGGTTACGGTCATTCTAAGAATGTAAGGATATGTAGTTAGCACACAATTCATATTCATTTTGAACACAATTCTCCTTTTTAAAGGACATTTTCAACTTATCTTCTAATATAGAAATTTTTTTAGCACATAGGAGTTGTTTATACTATTCCTTAAACAAGTAAAATAATTCATTATATTCATCTTGTATAAGATCAAAGTTTATCTCATTTAATTATGGTTCAATTAGATCCATTTCTTGTGCTATCAGACATAGTTTTGCTATTTCTTCTTCCTACTCTTCATTATTTGAAGAGCTATCTCTTTATGCAACAAAAGCTTTCTTTTCCTTCTGAAGCTTTTCTTATTTTCTTTTTCCTTTTCTTGTTTCTTTTGCCATTGAGGACAATCCCATTTGATGTGGTCTGGCTTCTTGCATTCATAACATGTTAGTAGCTCTTTTTAATCTTTCTTGTTTCTTGAGAATCCTTTTCTGAAGTTCTTCCTCCTTTAGCAAAACTTTTTGAATCATTTACCATCATCCTGAACTCTTCATCCTCGTCGGACTATGCTTCTGATTGATCTTTGTCGACTTTCAAAGCAATACTTTTCTTCTTTTTGCTCATATCTTTCTTGTATTAAAGAAAGGTTGATTCATGTTCTTTAAGACTTTCGAAGAGTACAGCTATCGAGTTCATAGATACTCCTTGTGTCTCAATAATGGCAGAGATTTTAATTTGCCATTCCATTTTGAGACTTTTAGAATTTTTCTGACTTGCTCAGCTAGAGTGTAAGGCTTATCCAAGTTTATTAGATGGTTGATAATGTGAGTGAAATAAACTTAAATATCTTTGATTGCTTCTTTATCCTTCATCTTGAATGTCTCATATTCATGAATGACACTACTTTTTCTATTTTTCTTAATATTGTTAGTACCTTTTTGAGCTTATCTCAAGGCATCCCACATTTCTTTGGCAGTGGTACAATAAATTACACGATAATATTCCGTTCTGTTGAAAGAACAAGTAATTGTGAGTTTTTCCTCGGTGTTAAGATTTAATCTTCTCTTGTCCCTGTCATCCCATTCTTCTCTTATTTTTTTTATCTCATTAGACCATCATTTTCAGGAATCATAGGAACATATAGACCTCTGATAACAATGTCTAACATTTCAACATTTTGAGCTTTAATATATATCATTATTCTTCTTTTCTAGAAGAGATAATCTTCTCCCTTGAATGCTAGAGGTCTTGTTATTGACATTCCTTCTCTTAAGTTATCATTTATAAAATTAGTCATCAGTAGGATCTTTTACTCAAACAATTAAGTGAAAAATGAGCAACCAGACTCTGATACCAATTGTGAATGACCTAAGAGGGGGTGAATTGGGCTAATTCAAAATTATACCAACTTTACAGAAATTAAATAATCAAGATAATGAAAGAATGAAATCACCAAGCATGAAAGGTAGAAGAGCAAAGCTTGACACTTATGATTTATTTTGATTCGACTTCTACCACTTGAGTTTACGTCTAGTCCTTAAGAATCTCCTAAGATTTCCAACTATATTACCAAGATTAATTTGAGCTATTGGTTGCCTCAGTACATCAATAGACTTTACAATAAGTTTAAAACTCTCTCCCTTACAACAGTAATGATAAATCCCTAAAGCTCCCCGAGCTTAAGTTCTTCTATTTTGAAGATGAAAAATAAGGATGAACAGAGTAAGTTCAAGAATGAATTACTATTGCTATAAACTCTCTCTAAGATATATATACATATACATACATATATATATATATATATATGAACAATGAAACTCTCAACTAATAAATAATACACAAAAGGTAGGTAAACTTTAATGCTCAAGAAATCACAGAGTTTTCTTGTTGACTCATTTTTTTTCATTCTTTTTTTCTAGATTTTATAAGTGAGTCTATTTATAGTTGAGAATAAAAAATAATCTGTTAGAGTCATAAATTTTTTCATTGAAGGTTGCTTGTATTCTGTTTCCTTCTTTCCTTCGTGTTTTCCCTGGATATCCAAGCTTAACTAATGTTCTCTAGTGGATAAGGCAATGGAACAATATTTTACGACAGAGACTTCCTTTTTTCACAGTAACAGTTAAAAAAATTAAATGCTTCTAACCAAAGTAGGTAAAGCTTATATTTTTTGGTGTAACAGAAGGCAAAAGAGATGAATCAGGAAAAGATAAACAAAATGAATAACTTCAAAGAAATAATTGTAATTAAATATCATTTAGTAAGGATTTAGACTGAACACAAATGATTGTAGATGAAAAGAAAGGTTGAGAGATAAGTTTCAGTGAAATTCAAAATCGTTATAAAAAATAGAGCACGATGAGGCAAGATACTATTGGTATTATAAAATCCCAGCACTGGTGATAATGTGATGAAAAAGCATTGTCAAACAAGCTTAGTACATGTGTTATTTAGATAGTAACAATGTTGTTTATCTTTGTAAATGATCAAGATTTTTAACAATATCAAGTGAATAAAGTATATTTTTGAAGAGACAACTTAGCACTGGTGTTAGAGAAAAATAACACCGAAGTTACACGATCTACATGAAATCCTTGCAAGAGGAGAGAAGAGGTAGCATCGATGCTATGCAGTTAGCATTGGTGGTACAGATATCATCCACAAATAAGAACAAGTGCTATTAGATAACACATGTGTTATCTTAACTTAGACAAAGATAAAGTGAGCAATAATATCGATGTAATATGAAAAGTACCAGTGCAAAGAAGAGGAATCAGTCAAAAGAAGATCAATTTGCATAAATATAAAGGGATAACACCAGTGTTAAGGTATGGTAGGATCAGTGTTAGATGGACCACAAAACAAAGAGATAAATAAGCAAAATATATAGCACCGGTGCTAAGACCATAACACCAATGCAAAGAAAACTTAGTAAAAATTCTAGAACAAGATTTGTATGAGAATGCATCAGGAAATTACAAGCACACAGAATATAGTTAAGTCAAATACTTAACTAAGAAAGAGATACTTAGAAAGAAGAAATTATGTTACGCGGATAAACTTACATTTAATCAGTTTAGATTAATGTTAAGCCAATCAACTTTGGTTAAGATTAGATAACCTGTAACATACAAACTTCTCTTTATTTTATAATCATAAAATCAGGATTCAACACTATTAGTTCTAAGCTAATAAACAAAAGGGAAAATGAAAATTAAAGACCCCTAAGGACATCTTTAGTCCCATCCCTACCCAACTCTAAGGATTTACCTTAGTCTTAGTTGCTCTTAACCTAGCTCTCAAGTTAGCTCGGTACGGATGAGAGGATCGGAGGCTATGGTGGGACGTATGGCACTATCTGATTCATGGGAGTAGGAGTCGAGGACACAGCCTGTACTGCAGGAGGGTTTCTTCAGATCTCTTCCTCGTAGTGATCTACAGGTTCAGGAACAGCGGGCTGATTCTGAACTGGAGGGGGGTACTGGGTCTACAGGTCTAGCATCTGCTACTCTTGGTTGGCTTTGTGGTTGTGGATCTGTGTCCCCGGGTGGTAGAAGGAGGTTTTGTTCCTTGAGCAGCAGGTGCGGCCAAGGTATTTCCGATGGCTACCTGCGAGGTTAATTGTGCTAGCATCCGGGAAATCTCAGCTAGTTGATGGCTAAACGCCTCTAATTATAACCAAGGATTCTAAATTATTGAAATCTAGATAATAGTTATGGTATTTATTTGAAATTTTAGAAAAATATGAATAGTATAAATGCCCCTAAAAATAACTTTAATAGATTTTTAAGTGACTAGTATATATTCATAAGTATCATTAGAAAATTTTAAAAGTGAATTTTAGTTTCATACTAGAAAAATATCTATTCTCATCTATTGTCCCTTAGTTTCATTTTTTAATTGAGATTAACAATATTCTCATATCAAGATAGTAATTTCAACAGTGTTATTTCTTTATTTTTTAAGTGGTTTACCTATATATTAACATGCATAAAAATTCACAAGGGATTAGATTTATATTAAAAAATAATTTTAATAAATTTTTAAATGATTATTGTTTATTCACAAGTGTTCTTGAAATGTTTTAAAAGTAAATTTTAGTTTCATTATAAAAAACAATCCATGATCAACTATTGTTTCTTAATTTTTCAATTAAGATTAACAATATTTTTATTTTATAATAGTAATTTTAACAGTATTATTTTTTATTATTTGAGCTGAAGGTAATTTTATAAACTAATGTATATTTTTAATTTTAAGTAAAAATTATGATTCATTATTAAAATTTTAATATTTTAAAATTTTTAATTGTAGTCAATGACTTTAGTTGGTCCCTGATTGTCATGTTCCTTGAACAAAATGTGACGCTCCAACTCTCGGATGGAAAGCGAAAGGCACATGTAGATATCGCTCTATAAGTGGGTGGGCGTGTGTGTCTGTGTGTAAAAACGTAAAAAACATGTGGCTCATGCATTAAACAACTCCACATAAACATATCTGATTATTTATTTTTTGGAAATCACAATAAAGACCTTAAAAAAAATTATTGCACGGGCCTGAAAACTTTTAATATTACACTGTAGGTTTAAAAACTTTTGTTGTAATTTTTTTTTTAGATTAAAAGTGTGATTTTGCTTTTATAATTTGAAAACACAAATTACACGACAATACATAACACAATATTCATTATAAATAATATAATACTCATATATTTTTAATTGAAAGTTCATACATATTCAATTTATTAATAGGTTTGATATAATTTAGATAAATAATGTACAATACAATGGACTTGTTTGGATACCCTTCTATAACCAATTCTAAGTTTAAAACTATGGTTTTGAAAAAAAATTATCTAAACACTCTAATTTTTTCAAACTTCATTTAATTTTCAAAACTCCATTTGAGATAAGCTAAAATTTGTTTCATTTTAAAAAATCAATTCTGAACATTATTAGCTTGTTATTTTAAATAGTAAAATCATCCATTCAAAATTAATTTTTAAAAAATTATTCAAACATCGTCAACTTTATCATAATTAATTTCTGAAAATTTATCCAACCCAATATCTGATTATATTCATCAATCTCTGTGTGATTTCTCATATGCCCCTTATAAGGGATATTTATATACGAACGCTTGAGTTTTACGCTTTAAGATCGTACACTCACGTATAAATAACCACACAATGAGGGCCAGACCTAGGGCCATGAAATTATCTTTTTCAGGCATGTGAATGCACATGCTTTTCCCAAAACAATGCACCTTTTGTTCTGTGAGGGGGCCAAGGGCCTGATCAATGACTCACTGTCCCAAATGTACGGCCTTTTGTTATCTGGGGACGAGGGATTGTGATGGTCAGAATTGAATGAAGTGGAAAAATGATCAAATAGTTGTACTGTTAATTAATTCTCCATTTTATTTCAATTTATAAAATATTTTTATATAAAATAATACACATTAATAATTTATAATTAATAATTTTATATTTTCAGGATAAAAATATACTATAAAATTTTTTAAAAAATCCTTTATTTAATATTTTATATATGAAAGAATATTAAAAAAGATAATATAAAAATTAATAATATTAAAAGAATATCATTATTAAAATTTTATTTTTTTTTCTTAAAATATATTGTTAGTGTCTTATATTTGGGGTTGTTGAATCTCTTTAAAAATATCTTATAATTTAAAACAAAGGTAAAATATATATGTATAATATATCAGTAAATTACAATAAATATCATATCTCAATATTAATATTAATATTTAATCTATTGTGACATGTTTGATTTAATAGAAGGGACTAATTCTTTACAACATAACAAGCTAAAATTTAAATTTTTATTAAGCCAAGTGTACACACGTTTAATAACCAACCATATCTCTTGCATGATTATTTTCACTGAAAAAAACACTTGCTTTGTGCAATAAAAAGATATTAATATTTAGACTTCAATTAGTTATGAACTAATAAATGAAAGGGCAAATGACAATTAAAGACCCTAAGACTATTAATTATAATCAATGATTCTAAATTATTAAAATTTAAATAATAGTTATGGTATTTACTTGAAACTTAAAAAAATATGAATAGTGTAAAATGTCCCTAAAAATAGCTTTAATAAATTTTTAAGTAACTTTTATATATTCATAAGTATTATTAAAAAAATTTTAAAAGTGAATTTCAGTTTCATACTAAAAACTAATATATTCTCAACTATTGTTTTTTGGTTTAATTTTTCAATTGAGATTAATAATATTCTCATATTAAGATAGTAATTTTAGCAATCATTTTTTTATTTTTAAGTGGTCTGCTTATATATTAACATACATAAAAATTCACAACTGATTGGATTTATATTCAAAAATTATTTTAATAAATTTTTAAGTAATTATTATATATTCACATGTGTTCTTGAAAATTTTATAAGTAAATTATAGTTTTGTAATAAAAAACAATCCATTATCAATTATTATTTTTTGGTTTTTCAATTAAAATTAACAACATTCTCATTCCATAATAATAATTTTAATAGTGTCATTTTTTATTTTTCAAGTATAGTGTAATTTTGTAAACTAATATATGTTTTTAATTCTAAGTAAAAATTATATTTTATTATCGAAATTTTAATAATTTAAAATTTTTAATTATAATTAATGGTTTTAGTCGGTCTCTAATTGTCATTTTCCCTGCACGAAATGTGACACTCCAACTCTTGGATGGAGTGCGAAAGGCACACGTATTAAAAGAAGACATGTAAAACATGTGGCTCGTGCACTAAACATACTCTACATAAGCTGAAAGAATTTAAGGTTAGCGGTGACCCATTATCTGTACGACTCTTGAAATATGAGGTATTTCCCTGTTTAAAAATATAAAATTTTTTAAGAGGTTAAATATTAATAAATATAAAATATTTTTAATATTTTAAAGTAAAATAATTTTTTAAGTACTTTTATTAAATAGATCACTTTTATATTTTTTAAAGATGAAATACCTTATTAAATAAGAGTAAATATAAAAATATAGGGTTAGTTTAAAGACAAGTAATTTTATTGAGGTGAAATGCAGTTAAAAATATTTTATATTTTTTAAATGAAAGAGTAGATACATATACATGCATGACAAAAATTAATCATTTGATCTTTATAATTTTAACTTAGTTATAATTTAATTTTTGAACTCTAACTCGTTATAACTTAATCTTTAAAGTTTTGATTTAGTTGTAAATCAGTATCTGAAATTTCAACCTCTTAAATATTGATCCTTATATTCAAAAATAAAATTATAAAAATTAAAAATATTTTGAACTTTTAATATATATAAATATTAAAATGGTTTAGTAATTTAAGATATTAGTAATTAATTTTAAAATATTTTTAATTTTTATAATTTTATTTTTTTAAATATAGGAATCAATATTTAAGAGGTTGAAACTTTAGGGATTAAATTATAAGAGACAAAGCTCAGGAATTAATTTATAATCAACTAAAAATTTTAAAGATTGAGATATAATAAGTTAAAATTTAAAAATTGAGTTATATTTAAATTAAAATTATGGAAATTAAATAATTAATTTTTTTACACACACATATATATAACCCTCTTGTACCTTATTAACAAGTACATATAAGTTGGAATAGGGATCAGTGTGTTATAATAATATAATACAATAATAAAGTAATTAGCTGATTGTAGTTCATTCAAATGACGTATTGGATGAAGGTACAACACGGGAACAGGAAGGCATCAAAAGAATAGAGTATCTCTCTGCATCAACCACTTTTCTTTCTTGATTTTCCTTCCCATCTTCTCTAATACCCTTAGGCCATGTTTGGTATGATGGAAAAGTTTTTGATGAAATTGAAATCAGAATTGGAATTGAAATTAAAATTGAAATAGAATTGAATTTGAGAATGTATTTGGTATGGCAATGAAATCCTGATATAATTTTAATAAAATATATGTATTTAGAATAGGAAAAGACCAAAGTGCCCTTTTCAAAATTAAAAAAAAAACTTTGTCCCATCAGTAGCTCCTATCATTACCTTCTCAAAAGCATAACATCACTGTATCCTCCTCCTCCTCCTGCGGCAAGGACCCCCTCTGGCAAAGACCCCCTCCCACGGTTTTTCGTTACCTTCTCATGGTTCATCATCACTGCTTTCTTCTTTTTCTTCTTCTTCGGCAACACTTGATTGAATAAGAAGATGAAGACCAAAGAAGAAGAGAGGAGGAGATCGATGTAGATGATGATGTCCTTCGAGTAGGGTGACAACGATGACTGTTGCGTCGTCCACTACTACTCGGTTCTTCATCGTCATTCTGGAGTCAATGGAGATATAGAAGGTGGGTCATCATCGGTTATGGAGTCATTGACCTATGTGCAATAGAGAGAGAGAGAGAGTGAGAGAAATAGAGGCTGAGGGCGAGAATGCATGGTGATGGCTCCTTCACTATCGGCAATCATCCTTGAACCAAGCTGTGTCGAAGATGATGCTGCCTCACCTTGACTGTCGGAGACAAGGAGTAATGGCGGAGGAGTCGCTGGGGAAACAGTAATGAAACAAAAACTTGCCACAGAACAACACGCCAAAACCATGCTCATCTTGCTGTCAGTCGACCATCGTATAAAGGGAGCTGTCACTGGTTTAGGGAGAAGCCATTACCATTGTGGTGAGGGATGAGGACAATGCATCGTGGTTGCTGAGCAGGGAGGCAGTCGTCTCTTGAGGGAGGAGTAGGTTAGAGGAAGATAAGGGTATAATGGATATAAAATTCAATTCTTGAGAAACCAGCTCAATTCCATGGTGTTCACTAAGGAATTCAATTTTGGCCATTTTGGCTGAATTGGATTTCATGAGAATCACAATTCTGACATATCAAACACATTGGTGTATGGATTCTAGGTTCAATTCCATTTCCCATGCTCTGATTCTCTTATACCAAACATGGCCTTAATTCTTCAAATTTGTTTGTTTAATTTGACTTCTTTTTGTAAAATTAGAAGGAAAAATTAATTTGACATTTTTTTAAAATAATAATATAAACTTAAATACATATAGTGGGTTTAAAACTTAAGGTCTATAGGGGGAAGTGAAATATCAAATACCCTAATTTTTTATAAACTCAAATATATATTTCAATTTAAGTTCAGTGGGTTCAAAATTATTAAACTATAAATAGAGAAAAATTTTTAAAAATTACCCCACATACATGTTGATTGTGAATTTCCTCAAGTTGTTACTGGTCCTTTGGTTGAACTTCACTTAACTCATAGTACGGTTCCCGCTTTCAACTGTTGGGGTTTTGGTTCACGTGTAGTTGGGAAGCAACTAAATTTGGTTATTTTTCAATCATTGGTTGGGATTGAACTCTATTCTTCTGATGCCTTCCTGTTCCGGCATTGTACCTTCATCCTAAACATCATTTAAATTAATAATTATTAATTAGTGAAAGGTATTTTAATTTTTTCACAATTAAAATTATTTTTATTTTTATTTTTATTCTTATAAATTAAATTAAAATTTTAAAAAAAATTAAAATCTACTAATAATGATGTTACATCATTGGTCTTTACTTAAAATTGTCCCTTAAATTTTCTACATATTGTTCTAATTATATATATTAAATCTTTTTTATTTTTACATTTTATATAATCTATGCTCACTAATCCAGAGTCTTGGCCTTAAGCCTTTAACTACCGTAATGTAACGTTGTGCAGTTTCAAAATGTTTACCGTTTTATATAAAAAGATGGGAGAATTTCAATAAAAGATCTTGATCACACTCAATTATATTTAAAATTTTTAAATTTTTAAAATTTCATCACAGTTTAAGAATATTGATTTAATATTAAATTTATAAAAAAATAATAAATTTATCCTTCATTTAAATTAATGTTAAGACTTTCTTATTTCACTTATTAATTATCCTATTTCACTTATTTATTTTTTATCTGTTGTTAATTGTCCTACTTAACTTGTTTTTCTTTTATATGCTTAAATCATTTTAAGATAACTTATTAATTTTTATACTGTTTGTTATTTATTTACTTATAGGCTATTATTAATTATCCTATTTTACTTATTCATTGTTAGACTTTAACTTAATTTCATTCAAGGAAAATAAATAAGTTAAATAAAAAAATTAACAATATTTTATAAGTAACTGAACAAGTAAAATATGATAATTAACAAGTGAAGTATAAAATTTTTGATATTAATTTGAAGGAGGGATAATTTTTGTATTTCTCTTAAAAAATTAACATTAAATCAATACACTGGATTGTAGTGAAATTTAGAAAATTTGGAGACTTTAAATGTAATTAAATATAATTAATGATCTTTTATTGAAATTCTCCCCAAAAAGAAAGGCTTCTGGCCCCGGACACCATTAATGATGAAGATGATGTTGCAGAGAACTCATCGGTCAGGCAGTCTCACTCAGAGCCTCATAGTACTTACTTCACTCATGATTAAAACTTGGAAAAAAGGAAAAAAACTTGAGGGAATCTTTTTGTTTCTATGTCTTGTCACTTCACTTCTTTTCTTGTCTCTTACTTTCAATCTTCTTTTAACAAAGTATTGCATAAGTACTCACAATTCGAACTAGGATTACATTAATTAAAGAAATCAGCTTGAAGAGGAGGAAACCCACATGATTCTTATTAAACAAGTGAAATCAATGGATCATGAACGTTATTGATCATCCTTGTTAAACAATTGAAAGCAGATTATATTGTACCCTGACCTAATTGTTGCCATGCATGCCATATTTTATTAGCATTGCTGGAGGACTTTGCATTAGATATCTTTCATTTGGTTTTCAACCTTTTTTGTGTTTTTGGATAAGGGAAAAAAATTGATCCCCCTCTCCTCTAAAATTAATTTTTTTAATAAATTACCCAAACAGTTAAAAAAGAATAACACCAAAGTTTTCCGGTAAGCTCCACCCATAGCTTTTGCCAAAAGTTTGTCAAAAATATTAAAAAAAATTATAAAGATAGACCTAAGAAAAAATTACAAAGAAAGCACATAATTTAATAAAAAAAATTAAACTTTCTTCTTTTCTTTTCTTTTTCTTAATAAAATTTAAACTTTGTATTTTCAAAAAATTAATATTTAATATTTAAAAATTAAATTATATAGTAATTTATATAGTTAAAAATTAATTTTAATTAAATTATCTAAATATCTTTAATTCTGTTAAAATTAATTTTAAAAAAACAGTATCCAAAAAGATTGCGTTATAACATAATTATTTATGATTAAAATCTATCACTCAATTAATTATTTTTATAATTTATTATATTCAATTAAAATTCAAACGGGCACTTCAACAATGACTACTTGTCTGAGGTTAAAATAATTTTTTAATTGTATATTTATACAAGTTATCAGCACTTGAAAAATAGTGATGGAACAATATAGTAGACAGTCTTTCAAATTTAGTGCAGTTTTACCCTAATTTAATGATTAATGTTGAGTTAAAAAAAGTCTCACAACTCGCACTAACGTACAATTTAAAAGAATTGATTATTAGAAAATATCAACAATATTGCATCCGTTTTAAAAAAACGTGTTATATTACCCTATATATATATATATATATATATTTGTTTAAATGCTCGTCATAACTCCTTTGAGAATACTTTTGATACCAAAAAAAGAAAAAAAAGGTACCCTTTATCTAATTCAGTGAATAAGATTTTTATAGTACTTATAAGGAACTATGAAGCATCACAGACCTCCTGTTTATCTTTGACCAATTAGCTCATAGAATGTTTTGTATAAAATCGTTGTTAAAATTGAGAGTTCTAGATTGAAGCTGGTAATGTCTTAGGTAAGACTCTCTTGATCAATTTAAAAGTCTGCACACATGCAGACACTAAATGTGATATCAGATTTGTTAGCAGTTAAGTATAGTAAGGATCCAATAATTTGTCTATACTTGGCTTAATAAAATATAGCAATGGACTTATTTAAGTCAAGAGCTATAAGGGGAGCGACATAAGGGTGAATGTTACTGATCATGCATGAACTGAATTTGAAATCTAATGTGTTTGGAAAGCATGGTTTTATGTTCAGATAACTACACACACACACACGTGTTTGAAATATATTGTGTTTTGGATAGCATGCCAACATATGGACAAATGCAAGGCATTTGAATAAAGAGTGCTTCGAAAATATAGTGTTGAAAAAGGTGCTTTGTTTTAGAAAGGTTATATCATGTTTTGTAACAAATTTGTATTGCAGAACTACATAGAATTTAGAAGCTTTATATTGATTATAACTATGTTTTGCTTTCCCATATATACTTCACTAGCTCATAAACCTTAGTGTGCATGCATCATTGTGAATTTAGACAATGGTTATTGGGACTTTATAGTCTCACCCCCTTTGGTTAATAGTGCATTTTCACATATGAGGGATATTATGTAGAAGCAACGGTGAAGCATTGGGGGCCTAGTGGTTGTAATATTCTAGTTCATGTATATTGCTATTCCTAGGACTTTTTGCGTCCCCAGTGATATTATAACTATTTTTTGTGTCCCCATACTCTCATTAATGTATATTACCATTCCTTTGACTTTTTATAATAGGGTTAATGGTTATTTTTGTTCTTCAACTGTATGCGAAAGGTCATTGAAGACCTTAAACTCAACTATGAATAATTTATATCTTTAAAAAGTCAAATATTTCCTCTTTCAATACCTCAGACCTTGACTCCCTTGACTGCTGTTTGTTTTTGAGTGTAGGCCC
This sequence comes from Prosopis cineraria, assembly GCF_029017545.1. Lineage (NCBI taxonomy): Eukaryota > Viridiplantae > Streptophyta > Magnoliopsida > Fabales > Fabaceae > Prosopis > Prosopis cineraria. Next base: position 27,818,642 of record NW_026555336.1, read on the forward strand.
TACCAATTTTAAATTTTTTTAAAATAAAATATTAAATGTGGGCCCCCTCCTTTTATCCCTCTCTCCTCCCACCTTCTCTCTCTCCTCCCCACCTTTTGCTAATTGATGCTTCTCTAATCTTCACTGTTGGTGATCTCCATCTCCTCCATGAACAAACCCTTCACAACCACCACAAGCTTATGTCCTTCATCAGCTCCAACCTTTGAAAAGAAGATACTCATTGTTTCCTATGGCTCCAACCACCATAAGAAGAAAAAAGCTCGATAGGTTTGAACATCAGCATGTGTTGCTAATAAGAAACTACCAGTGGTCGTTGGACTTCATGGATGTGTGGAAGAGAAAGAGAAATGGGGGAACAAGATTCCATAAGGCAACCGAATCTTATGACTTAGAATTAGATGGGATCTTGCTGGGAGTGAGAGTAGCTACTAAATCTCCCTTATTTTTTTTCTTAGAAATAGAGATATCAACATAATAAAGATAATGAGGTGTGTGATTGAGTAAAGGAGTGGTCCACCAAATTCCATAATGAGGTGTATGAAGAAGGTGAGGTCATTGCTTTGGAGGAGTAGTCCCACACTTACTACTACAAAAGCATAAATATAAGACGACATAAAAAATGATAGTCAAATAAAAACACGACATATATGAGAGAGACGAGTGACGGTCAGAAAATAACTGACAGATGTTTAAACACCCATCATTTATTGTCAGAATTTAAATGATGGGTATTTAAAAAACCCATCATTTATTTCAGCCTAACATTTCATTTACTGGAAGGAAAAAATAAAAAATAAAATTGGACTTTAAATAATAGGTATTACAAATACCCGTCATTTAAAGTTTAAACAATATATCATAGGTATACAAACAATCGTCATATATTGTGGCCCACCATTTTAGTTTCTTATAATAAAAAAATAAAAAATTTTAAAACTTTAAATGACAGGTATTTCAAATACCCGTCATTTACAGTATGAACAATATATGATGGGTGTTTTAAACACCCGTTATATATTGTTGGCCAACATCCTTATGATATATGACGAGTGTTTTAAACACCCGTCATATATAATAACAGGTATTAGAATGCTCGTCATTTATTTTCTTTTTTATTCAGTTTTTAGTCTCATTTTTCATTTCCACCCGTTCGTCTTCTCAATATTTTCTTTTCTCCACTTGCGCACGAAATCGGTAGAAATCTCTCAATCTTCATTGTTGCCGTCGACCACCTCAGTCCTCTCCAATGTGAAAGTGCCTCTACCTATGTCGTCCGTTGCCCCTCTCATTTGCTTCCTCTTTGTGTTTCATCATCTCATCTTCAAGGTACATGGGTGTGTGATTTGTACAGTTTTTTTTTTCATTTTCGTCCAATATCCTTAGATTTCTAGATTATTGGATTGATTTATTTAATGTTATGGATTGTTTTATTAGTTGATTTTTATTGTTTAAATTTCTCCTCATTTGTTGCCCATTTTGATATTGTGGGGGTCAAAAATTGTTAATGTTTGATATTTTATTGACTTGAGAATAGTAGTAGATGATATACTTAGTCTTAGGATGATTATTAAAATAAAAATTAGTGATCAAAATGAAATATTTATGATGATTGTATTTTTCTATAAATTTTTACTTATTTATTTCAATAATTTTTAATTTAAATTTCGTGCATTGATTGATAAGAGTAGTTTTATCGTTCAAAATTACATATTGAAATGTACTAGTGTACTAATTTTCATTACAATTGGAGTTCATTTTAGTGACCAAAACTAACATGTAGTTTTTCTAAAAATCATTATCATTTTGTTGATATTCTTACATTTGGTAAAGAATGATTTGTTCTTGGCTTGGAATTGCTAATATAGAATATGTGTAACCTTAGAATGATCAAAAATTGATTCAAAATGATGTTTATAGTGTTTTTCTTTTTTTTTCTATGATTTTTGAACGAATTTTAGATATAATTTTATAATAATTAGAGTTAATTTGAAAATGCTATTTTGTGAGAATTTTGTTAGTTTTGTGATTGTATATGGTTGAAATTAGTTTTTTGAGTGAGATGTCAAGATTGAAAAGAGGGTTTTAGCTTGAGAAATACTTTCTTTATGCCGCTATGCTGCCAAATTCTTTTCGGCGGTTGAAGGAGTATGTGAATGCTCATGTATTGTGACTCATGATTCATTAATTACTCTATATTATATGTAAAATTGTCAATTTCTTTATTGATAATCTTTCTATCATTCCTTTCCTCTCCATATTCATGAGTCACTGATCACATTTACTTGAATGAATTGTCTTTTAAATTAAAAAGTTATGGATAAAGAATGGATGTATGCTAATTAATTAAGTAAAGAACATTTGAATGATATGAAAGAGTTTATGAGGTTTGCTCTTGAGCATGTAAAAGACCCTAAAAGAATAGTGTGCCCTTGTATAAGATGTAATCTTTTGAAGCAAATTAGTGCATCTGAGTTGGAAGACCATTTAGTGTGCTATGGAATTGATGAAGATTACAAGTGTTGGCATAAGCATGGAGAGACTAGAGCGGATGAGTCTACTAGTAATTGGGAGTATAAAGGAAGCTTTGAATTAAATGATTATGACACAGATACTTATAAGGGTGATTGTCTTGAAGAGATGATTAATGCAATTGAAAGGGAACTTGAGAATTGTCCTGAAATGTTAGAGATATTGAAAAGTGATGTAGAGAAGCCCTTGTACGCTGGCTGCACTGAATTCACAAAGTTATTAGCGATGTTGAAATTGTACAATTTGAAAGTGAGAAATGGATAGAGTGATAAGAGCTTTATAGAAAATCTTACACTTATAAAATAACTTCTACCAGCGAATAACGTCAAGGACTATGTATGAGGTAAAACAAATGCTATGCTCAATTGATATGAGTTATACACACATATCCTAATGATTACATATTATTTAGAAATGAATATGCATCATTAATAAAGTGTCCAAAATGTAATGCCTTGCGCTACAAAGAGAATGAGAAGAGTCTAAAGAAGGTGTTATGATATTTTTCCCATTATACTTAGATTTAGACGGCTGTACAATAGTGTAGAGGATGTAAAAAATTTGACATGGCATACGGATGAATGGATCAAAGATGGGAAGCTTCAACATCCAGATGACCCTTCTCAATAGAAAAAAAATTGATTTCGATTATCCTGACTTTAGAGCAAAAGATAGAAACCTTTGCCTCATATTATCTACTGATGGAATGAATCTACACGGGCTTCAAAGTAACAGTCACAGTATATGGCTAGTTATTTTGGTAATTTACAACTTACCTCTATGGTTATGTATGAAGCGAAAATATATGATGCTATTCATTCTAATTTTGGGCTTAAAACAGTCGGGAAATGACATAGACATATATTTAGCTCCTTTAATGAAGATTTAAAATTGTCGTGGGAGCACAGTGTTGATGTATATTATGGACATAGAGAGGAATGGTTCAACTTAAGAGAATTGTTATTTGACACAATTAATGATTTTCCAGCATATGGTAATTTGTCAGGGTATAGTATTAAAGAAAAACTTAAATGTCCTATTTGTGAAGAGGGCACACATTCAATGAGATTAGGACATATGATAAAGAATGTCTATCTCAAATATTATAGATGGTTGCATCTTGATCATTATTATCGGTGCCTAAAAAAAACTTTCAATGGGAATTCAGAAGAAAGTAAGACACCTTTGCCATTGATAGGTAAGCAACATTTTAACAAGGTGAAGAATTTGAATATCGAGTTTGGCAAACCTTTTGTAAAGTATCTTAGGACATATGGGTGGAAGAAAATGTCTATTTTTTTTGACCTACCATATTGGCAATCCTTATATGTGGGACATTTTCTTGATGTTATGCACATTGAGAAAAATGTGTGTGATAGTTTGATTGGTACATTACTTCATATTTCAGGAAAGACCAAAGATGGCATTAAGGCAAGACTTGATATGATTTTTATGGGGATAAGGGAAGAGTTGGCTCTGCAAGAGAAGGGAAGTCGCACATTTCTTTGTGCAGCGGCTCATACACTGGCTAGAAAGAGAAAAGAAGACTTTTTGTGAGTCGCTTGCTACTGTTAAAGTTCCAGAAGGATATTCTTCAAATATTAAGGGCCTTGTGTCATCAAAGGATTGGAAGTTGAAGGGTTTAAAATTGCATGATGCCATGTGTTGATAGAAAAATTTATTCTAGTGGCTATAAGTTTTATTTACCTGATATAGTTCAAGCTACGATTACAAAATTGTATTTCTTCTTCAAGTCTATATGTAGTGAAGTGATTGACCTAACAAAATTGTCAAGATTGCAAAACCAAATTGTGTTAATTTTGTGTGAACTTGAAATGTATTTTTCACATGCATTCTTCAATATAATGGTGCATATCACTATTCATCTAGTTAGAGAGATACAAATGTGTGGCCTAATTTTTTTGAGATGGATGTATCCATTTGAGCATTACATAAAGATACTAAAAGGATATGTGACAAAATCAGAATCAACCTGAAGGTTGTATAGTTGAATGATACATTTGTGAGGAGGCAGTTGAATTTTATGCTGAGTTACTTATCAAATATCAATTATATTGGTCTTTCGACTTCTTTCAGCTTTGCAATGTCATCCAAGATAAAAAACAAGCTCGATCCGTGAAAGATTCAAGCTCTAAATGAAGAAATGGGCATTGGAATAGTAGGGAAGGATGACAAAAATAAGAGATGAGGAGCTCGAGGAAGGAAGAATAGAGGGAGTCAGATTTGTGATCAAATGGTAGAGAGAGTCGAAGGAGAGAATGAGGAGCGACATTGGTACAACGAAGGAGAGCCGGTGGAGTAATGGAGGAGCGATAGAAAACACACACAGAGAGAATGATGAGATGAGAGACTCAAGCTCGATTGCACAAGAAGAAGGACAAAATCACGAGGGTATCATGGTCAATTGTAATAGTAGGCACTAGTAATTAATGCTTATATGTTCAACATTTACATTTGAAAAGCTACAAAATGGAGCTTCTGATTTTTGCTATTTCAACCCAGTTTGAAAGTCCTTTTTAAAAGTTACTTGCATATGATAATTGAATTCCAAATAATATTTGACTTCCTAAAAGTAAAAAAATCACTTTTGGATGTTGAACATGGAGCTTCCCATGCATCCTTAGTTAAATTCTAGCCTCAAGTAAAAGGTTTAAAATTGTGAAAACTTATATTGACGTTAATGGGGTTAGTAGAAGTTGTAGAAAACTTATAGATGTTGAGTAGGAATTGGAATAGTCTAATGATAGAGGTTAAAAGTTTATGTTATTTTGATTGTGCTATTACGTACTTATGTTCAGTTAGGAATTGACATATAATACTTAATCTTGCATATTGACAGGCTCAAGTGTATATTGAGTAATTTGGAAATGTGAAGAGCAATAATTAACATGGCAACCCTTATGTCTAAAGGATTAAGGTAATTAGATAATTCATATTTTTTTATTGATTTGTTTAACTGTTTGCAAGTAGATTATCAAATTAAAATAATATTATACATTTGTATGATTTAAAACTTGTAAAGTGGGAAAAGAAAATAATTATGAGAACATAAAATGTATTTATTAATTGTATTTATGATTAAATGTTAATTTATAAGAGATTTGAATATGATGAAGTATGTAGTTTGCATTGTGTGTGAAAAATTTGATCATGATAGTGAAGGTGAGAGTTTACCCTAGGTGAAGTAGTAAGGAAATTTATATAGTTATTGCCAACACCTCAGGATTCTTGGTGCAACTAATATTATCTCCTTAACACCTGAAGGAGTGTAGTGTTGGAGAAAAACGCTCTTTAGCACCCAAAAGATAGGTGTTTGAGTGAACGACACTTCAATTATGTGTGTAATAGGGAAATTCATAGTTTGAAAGTAAGATAAAACACCTTTGGTCTGGTGGTTCTATTATAAAGGTGAGATCAAATAAGTATATTTTAAGATTGGTCCAGTGTATCCAATAGAAGGTCGATGCATAGGTTCAAATGGATAGTGTGATCATGCATGTGGTATTGTGATTATATGTATTTTATCATTTTTTATTATTGTGCTTTAGATATGTTCATAGTTTTATTTGTTAATAGATAGTTGTGAATTATTTTAATTATTACGACTTTGTTTCATCTTGTGGTCACTATTTTTTCATGTCTAGATAGGATAGGAGCTGAGGAAAAGAGCTAGGCCAATTCATATTACTATTGCAATGCCTTGTTATTATAAATTGTGTAATAAATTTATTTGTTGTACTTGTATGAGGTGATGTGGTGTGTATATTAGCCTTGACATATGTGTTGTGATAAATGAGGTTAGAGAGCTAAGATACTAGTATAAGTGAATGTTGGGATGTTTTGAATTGATGTGATGCATAAAATTTGGCTAAAGAAGTTAATTATGTGTAAATTTGGAATATAGCTGTATACTGTAAGGATCTAGTGTTTAGGTGGTCAAATTTAGTTTGGAATGTGTGACTATTGTTATAATTGTTTAATCAAGTGCATATTGGTCTGTTAGATGTAATTAAGGCCCTGGTTGCAATTAATGACACAAGTTTGGGGGTTTGGACCCTTGATTGAGTGTAAATGATATAAAAGTGGTCATATGGGATTTGGGTGTTCAATTTTCAAATAAAACATCATATTAAAGGTAAACTTGTTTCATTAGTTAAATTGTAAAATAAGCTACATGTAGGCGCTTAAATCATTCTAATTAGACATCATATGTGGAGAAGACTCATGTTGAAAGTTCATCTTAGGAGAATTGTCATGACAGCAATTGCTATCATGTGTGTTGTGGTGCATGATAACATGTTGTGACGCATAGCACATAGTAAGAATTAGCTTCTTAACAGATGGCACATAAGCCACGGCATATATGCTATTTTGGTTGAAATGACATTTTACTCATATTATTTTTTTTATTTGATAAGATTTTATGATTTTCCTTGCTTGTGTTGCTTAAATATACTAATTTTTTTTAGCTCAAACATGTTTTTTTGAAAGGTTTCTGGGATCCCAATTATTTTAAAAATCATGTAAATCTATTTTTTTACCCCTTCATTGTTAGGGTAGATTTAGGGGCTTAATGACTCCTAATTATCCTTGTGCAGAGTGTACTGATAATGTCAAGGTAGACATTACAAAAAGATTGTAGTACCTTTGCTTTTAAAAAAAAAAAAACTCCCCACTATTACTGGCTATTGGATGGTCACCAAAGCTCTAATGTTGGCAATAAATTAAATCCTTTTGCTACCATGAGGAGATCCCTTGGCCATCAAAAGTTTTTAGTACTGCCAAGCTACCATATGAATCTTTAATTATATAATTCAAACTTTTCTATATATTGTCTTGTTAATGTTTAAGTTTTCAAATCATTTACTTGTTTTAACAAGTAGCCATTCGTTAATTAACAAGTATCCATATGCATGCATTTAACAAGCAGCCATTCATTAATCAACAAGTACCCATATGCATGCATTTAACAAGCAGCCAGCCATTCGTTAATCAACAAGTTTAAAAAATTTGATAAGGATTATTTGTGCAAATGAACAAGTGTAATATATTTTAACAAGCAGCCATTTATTAATTAACAAGTATTCATATGTATTTAATAGACATCCATTTGTTAATTTACAAGTTAAAAAATTTGACAAGACTTAGTTGTGAGAAAAAAGGAACAAGTGTAAGACCTATTTTAACAAGTAGCCATTTGTTAATAAACAAGTATCTATGTGCATTTAAATTTAATAAGCAATCATTCATTAATTAACAACTTCGAAACTCTGATAAGACTTGATATAGAAAAGGAATAAATATAAAACTTGTTTCACTAAGCATGTGTTTGTTATTTAATAAGTAACCATATGTATTTAGTAAGCAACCTTGTGCTAGTTAACAAATTCAAAAATCTAGCAGGGATTGGTTGTATACCTTGTTCTAACACATGTTTGTTTGTTAAGTGCACATGGATATGATACTTATTAATTAACAAATGACTGCTTATTGAAAGAGGCTCTACATTAGTCCCTTCTCACAACCTAACCTTATTAGGCTTTTAAACTTGCTGATTAACCAATAGCTACTTATTAATTGCAAATAAATACTTGTAAATTAGTGAATGACTTCTTTTGAAATATATCTTATACTTGACCCTTCCCACAAGCAAGCCTTGTCATATTTTTGAACTTGTTAATTAAAGAATGGGTGCTTGTTAAATGCACATAAATACTTCAAAATTAATGAATGACTACTTATTGAAATATATCCTATACTTGATCCTATCTATAACCAAGCCCCGTCAAATTTTTAACTTGTTAACTAACAAATAGTTGCTTGTTAAATGCACATAGATGCTTATAAATTAACAAATGACTACTTACTAAAATAGGTCTTACACTTGTCCCTTCCCATAATCAAGTAGTGTTAGATTTTTAAACTTATTAATTAATAAATAACTACTTCTTAAATGTACATGGATTCTTGTTATGAATGAATGCTTGTTGAAAAAGGTTCAACACTTGTCCCTTCTCACAATCAAAGCCCATCAAATTTTTAAATTTGTTAATTAACGAATAGCTACATGTTGAACTTTGTTTTACACTTGTCCCTTTCCATAATCAATCCTTGCCATATGTTTTAACTAGTTAATTTACAAATGGCTTATTGTTAAATGCACATTGGTATTTGATAATTAATGAATGACTCCTTGTTGAAATAAGTCCTACACTTGTCCCTTCCTGCAACCAAGTTTCATTAAATTTTTGAACTAGTTAATTTACGAATGGTTACTTGGTAAATGTATAAGAATACTTATTAATTAATAAATGACTTCTTATTAAACATGTCATATAATTGTCCCTTCTCGCAATTAAGCTCTATCATAATTTTAAACTTGTTAGTTAATGAATGGCTATTTGTTAAAACAAGTAAATGATTTAGAAACTTAGGACTTGTTTGGGTTCTATTCTAAATTTTGTTTTTGAAAATTGCTTTATAACATAATTTTTAGAATTGTTTTTCAAAACAAAATAAAATGAAAATACATTTAATTATGTTAATTTAAAAATAATTTTAAAATTGAAAAATAGACTGATAGTAATAATTACAAGCAATTAATGGTAATTATTTTTTTATATAAAAATTGATCAAAATATAACTATGATTTTCAATAATCAAATATAATGTATTTTAAAAATAAATAAAATAAAATGAAAACAGCTTAAAGTTGTTTTTTATTTTTTTATTTTTAAAAACAAAAAATGCAAATAGTTTTGTAAATAATTAAATCAAAATTATTAATTCAAACAAGTTTTTAATTTTTTATTTTTAAAAATAAAAAGTAGTTTTAAAAATAAAAAAACAAGTAGACCCTTAAAAATTGACAAGATAGCATATTTTAAATTTTGCATTGCATAACGAACGATGCTTAGTGGCTTGGTCGCTCACTCGCTCTATAAACTTTTGGTGGCCTAATTGGTTTGTCGGAGGTTCGGGTCATTGTCTAGCAGTCGTTTGCCATCGATGGTGAGGAGTTTGTATTTTGTTTTAATTAAAAAACAAGGATATTATAGTATTTTGTCATTTAAATTGTTTTCAAATTAGTTCTCCAGTCTTGCGGTGACATATTAAAATCTTTTGATCCTTTTATGTTATTAAATGTCTCCAAAGATTCTTGAATTGTATTCTCCCTAAAAAAACCACCTACTCCAAGTCCATGTTGATAACATTTTAAAATTTTAAATCATGCTAGTTAAAAAAGAAGTAATGACTAGTGGATTATTTGCATTAAAATTTGTGTACTTTGAATTACATTTTCACTTACCCAGAAATGTTTTCCTTTAATACTTAGATTTAACTAAAATAAATAAATTACATTATTCACAAAAAATGTACAACTTTCTAGAACTTTTTTAATTTTATTTATATATTTTTTTATTTTCTGATTTCCCTTTCTCGTTCAAATTATTGTTTGTGGTGCAGAAAATAACCTTTTTCTTTTTAAAAAAATTAAAAAAAAAGACATTTTATCACGTGAACACCAATGCATTCTTTTCTAAATGCAAAACAAAAATAATTTATTTATCGAAAAAAAAAAGGACTTACAACGCGTTACTCGCACAAGATAACATGATTTTTTTTTTTTTTTAAATAAAAGGTTGAATCAAGTTCTTCGCTTCACATGTATGATGTATACGTCTAAATCCAAATCCTGAACATCTGGGTGAGTTAATCAATTCTCGTGCAATCCCAGCCAACAATATTTGTTCAAGAACTTCCGTGAATCAGTTACCTTTTGCTGGTCGAATCAATCGAGATTAACGTGAAAAACTTTGACTTTTGTTTTTGATTTGCAAGATCTCTTTTTCTTCCGCTTCATCATGTCACTGTTTGATCACCCCCCAGATACTGTCTTATTTTCATCGAATTTCTGATCGATCACAGTCTTAAGATTCTTTCATGTTTGGCTCGATTCTGCTCATCCAACCCAGGCATTCTCTTGGATCTTCCTGAATTTCCTTTAACCAAAATAATCATTGTCATTTCCTTGCTTTTGTTGTCTCTTTGTGGAACCTATCCTGTATATCAAGTTGATTCTACACACACACAAGCTCGTCCAAGAAACACTAACATTCCAAATGCAACGCATTTTCGTCTTTTATGAACGCTGAGTGTTTGATCTGTTGCAGATTTCGTTCTTGAAGTCAGGTCAAGATCATGTCAGGGCTTGCAACTGCTGGTTCTTATCGAGATGATTTGAAGTCTAGCCATGGAGATCTTCGAACTGCTATTGAGCCATTGTTGAAGCTTCTCTGCCTCACAATGATCGGACTGTTTCTGGCCAACCCAAGAAAGCAAATCATCCCCATGGCCACATTTAAACTCCTCAGTAAGCTTGTGTTTGATCTGTTCTTGCCATGTCTAATCTTCACTGAATTGGGTGAAAGCATTACTCTCAAGAACTTCGTGGAATGGTGGTTCATCCCTGTCAATGTTCTTGTGAGTACAAGTCTGGGCTGCATTCTTGGGTACTTTGTGGTGATCTTATGTCACCCACCTCCTCGATTCAACAGGTTCACTATAATAATGACTGGATTTGGAAACTCTGGAAATCTTCTTCTTGCTGTTGTTGGATCTGTCTGTCACAGTTCAGCCAGTCCATTTGGGCAGGATTGCTATCACAGAGGGGTGGCTTACGTGTCGTTATCACAATGGGTTTCTGTAATTCTTGTGTACACCTTTGTTTATCACATGATGGAGCCTCCTATGGAATATTATGAGATTGTTCAAAAAGAGGCTGAGATTGAGGAGGTTCAACAAGAAATTAATGGTATCAATAGGCCTTTGCTTGTAGAAGCTGAGTGGCCTGGGATTGATAATGCAGAAACTGAACATACCAGGACGCCTTTCATAGCCAGAGTCTTTAAGAGCATTTCAGGTGTAGCCCCAACAGAATTTCCTGATCTTGAAACCTTGGAAGAAAGCCAAGGAGGGGACAATAGTCCACAATCGTCGTCGATTCGATGTTTGGTAGAGCCAAGAGTTGTGAGGAAGATCAGAATTGTTGCAGAAGAAACACCATATCAGCACATACTTCAACCCCCAACTATTGCCTCTTTGTTAGCCATTATCATTGGGACAGTGCCTCAGCTGAAAGCTTTGTTCTTCGGCGATGAAGCTCTCGTTTCGTTCATCACAGACAGTCTGGAGATTTTAGCAGGGGCTATGGTGCCATCTGTGATGCTTATACTTGGTGGTATGCTTGCCGAGGGACCAAATGAATCAACACTTGGACTCAGAACTACAATAGGTATAATCATAGCAAGACTTGTTGTGCTTCCCCTTCTAGGACTCGGGATTGTGGCATTATCTGATAAGATGAATTTCCTGGTTGAGAATGACTTCATGTTTAGGTTTGTGCTTTTGTTTGCAATATACAACACCAAGTGCCATTTTACTCGGAGCAATTGCTAGCTTGAGAGGATATGCTGTTAGTGAAGCCTCAGCACTTCTGTTTTGGCAGCATGTGTTTGCACTTGTTTCCCTTTCTGTTTACATCATCATCTACTTTAAAATACTTGACCAGATTTGATCCTTTAGCTTCAAGTATAAGGAATGAACTATGTGATTCATGACCCATGAAGTTTAACTTCTTGTAGCTTTTATATTATATCCAGATTTTACTGTCTCAAAGGGCTGCAAAGTGATTGTTTAGCAGATACAATTCTGTGTTAAGATGCAAATTAAATGTTTTTTTTTTTTTTTTTGGTTATGTTCATCTGCACTTGTGTGTGTGTATAATCATTACATGATGGAAGGTCTTGTTTCTTATAGAAGTTCGTGAGAATCCCATAAACAAGTGTATATCAGAACAATGTATCCTGGATGAATGATAAGTATATTGTTTTCCTTCACCATCAAGTATAATGTGAAAGCCGAGGTCTAAATGACAATGAATTTGTTAACCTAGAAGGATAAAAAAAAAAAAATTAAAAATTGAACTCCTTCTGCTTGATCCTATGTCCCACAACAGAAGAATGAAATATCTTCGTCTTGCACATGTTACAAAACAAAAAAGATGGTGTCTGTCAAACAAATGAAACGATATCAGATATGGATTTTTTCCCCCTTTCTGTGCTAGAAACAACAGAAGGATGCATGGGCATATCTTGGTCTTGTTGAAGTAAAAACATATTTTTTAAATTATTATTATTTCAATCTTATTTATAAGTCATTTTTAACATATTTTATCAAAATTAAAAAAATTTTAAACCTCATTAAATTTGTTTTAAAATTTAATAAGTTTCCACCTATACCTCTAACAAAGACAAAAAGAACTATTTTTTATAATTTTTTCAACATTTAATAAGGATAGAAAGATAAAGGTGAACATGAAAAATAATAAAATGTCATATAAATTAGGTCAAAGTTATTTTTTTTCTCTCTACATTATAACTAGAATTAGAAAAGTATATCAAGAGTTTAAACAAAAAAAAAATAATTAAATACACTCTATATACACTAAATACTATGCATATATACTAAATTTATGTGCATTATATGTAAAGAATATTACAACCAAATAATAATCTAAAAAATAGCCAAGTTAGAATCTTATCAAATTTGAATGTTGCAGAGTTTACCTAACTATTTGCACTGAGACAAAACTACTCGAGTCCTTTTTTTGATACATAACAAATACAGACAGAAAGAGCAAGAGAAAAATGAGGTGAGTTTTTCCTTTAGTCAGTTACTGCATGGGTGATTATCATAAAATAAAAAATTTCAATCATCATAAAATCATCTTATAATGAAAGGAATTATTGTAATGGAATATTACATGTTAAAATGCAGAGGTAAACTTCTTGATTTAGATTTAATCATGTTAAGAAAATCTAAGAGATAAGAACATATATGAAAAATCTTCCAATGATTACAACACAACACAACATTCCTTCACCTGGAGGATTACAAATCAAATCAATCATCAATGGAAACTAACCATGATGTGAATACCATGTTAATTTCCCTATTTTCTAATCCAAAGTTGTGCCCTTTATATATACTTTAGGGTCACCAACAAATTAGGTGATTAATCACTAATTGCACTTAATATTCTAACAAATAAGAAATTAATTCTCAATCAATTCCCTGATTCCAATCAAACCTTATTGAATCAAAATATGCAAAATATCTACTCATTAATTTGATATAATAACTCGATTCGTATCAAAGGTGGATCGGTAATTTCAACAATATGTATATCCTCTGACCCATTACATGTACACTGCCTATTAAAAGCGGGGGAAAAAAACTAAGATTAAGTGATTACTGGTTATTAAGCCACAATCCAACAACGAAAAATTTCACTGGTCAAACATTCTTTTTCCTTTAAACAAAGCCAACCATATGCTTTTTGGCGGTTACTGACTATAATTTCTTACTCTTATCCTAATTTATAAAATATATTTTAGTAAAATTAAAAGTTTATTAAATGCAGTTTATAATTTTAATTTTTTGTAAATTCTCAAAAATATTTTTCATTAAAAAAAGAGACAAAGGAAAGAAATTTATTTAAAGAGTAAAATAATGAAAGGTAATATTAGGATAATAATCATAATGAAATCTCAATTTTTTTTTAACAATAAGTGATTTCTTATCCATTTTTAGAGAAATTCCTAGATAGAATCGGTATATAATGTTATTTGTATATTATCAATAAAAACATGTCATATCTAGAGCCGTCAATAAGGGCCGAACCCGTAGGACCAGCCCTTTTAGACTTAAAAAAAATTGAGGGCCGGCTTCTATTTTAGCTTTAAAAAAGTAAATCGGGCTTAAAAGGGCTCTAAATAAAAGGGCTGGCCCTTTTAGGCCATTTTATTATTTTTTTAAAAAAACTATAATATAAAAAAAAGATTAAATACATAACTCAAAGAAATGAATATATTAAATACATTCATCCATCCCTCATTTATTTATTAAGATTTAGCTGATAATATTAGCTAAGTTTAATTTTTATTGATATTCACTTTGATGTTGCTATTTGATATTAGACCTAAATGTTTTATTTTTTTATTGTTGTGGTGTAAATTGATTTAAATTTATTTTCTTAAACTTAATTTTATGAATAATAACTTTTTTTATGATTATAAATATATTTTTTATAATTTTTAATTGAAAAAAATAATTTTTAAAAAATAGGGCCGAGACCTTGAGAGCCGGGTTTTATAAAATGAAACCCTGATATGAAATTGAGCTTATTAGAACCAACCTGTTTAAGCCTTGGCTCTTCAAGGGCCGGCCCTTTAGGGTTGGGCTAGTCATGTCATATGGCTGTAAATAAAAATTAATTCTGCCATTAATTATGGTAGAGAGAAAGAAGACAAGAAATTAAAGAGATACCCTATTCTAGAAATAAAATCATTAAAAATAAAGGTACGTAAGATTTTATGCGATTAAAATTATATGATTTTATTAGATAAAACATGAATGATACTCCCTACATTTTTATTTGTGGGAAAAAAACTATATCACACAGTTTAAAAAATTAATTAACTATATTAATTGCATTTGAAAATAAAAAAATTGAATTACAATATCTTTCATTAATTGTGTTAATCAAGCCTTTATTAATTATCTTTTATGATTATGAATGATAAAATTATGAGGGGTAATATAAATTTTTTTTAATAAATACTTATTGAAAAATGTAATTTTTTTCATATAAAAAAACAAATTAAAAATTGTAGTTTCTCCTATAAATGAAAATAGAGAGAGTATCATGCAAGAATTTCCACCATTTTCGATACTTTATTTATAAACAATACTCAATCTATTTTCAAATGTAGGAGTTAGTTGAGAGGTTGATTTCGATCATAAATATACTTCAATTTTCTTTATTTCCTTCATTTGTTATTTTTTCCCAAACTATATCCATTGATTGCACGCATAATTATGAAATCAATATGGGTAGTTTCCAAAATAAAATTAAAAATGGGGTTTTTAAGAAAAACAACGTATATTTTGCATGAATAACTAACTTATTTAATTTTTTTACCAACAATTTACCTAATTTTTTTAATCTATATAAATTAGTTAACTATCCCTTTTATATAGAGGACAGAGGGACCATTAGACTTATTTTATGATTTGTGATTTCATTTGTCTCTAGTTGAGGCTGAAAGGGATGGTGCTAATGAATGTGATGGACAAGATCATAAAAGCAAAATCTTGCATTTTTATTGCCTCTTTTTTTATATATAAAAAAAAGACCAATTAAATAAAAAGATAATCAAAGTAAAATGGGCCTCCTGACGGCCCAAAGTTCGGTCGAAGAAAAAAGTTGTGCGGAAGTTGAAAAGTAATAATAATAATAATAATAATAATAATAATAATAATAAAAGCCTTTAGAAAATGTACATTTAATGTCATGAACCAGAGGGTCCGTTGGATGGGAATGAGAGAACAGTCGATGGAAAAGCTTCCTCTTGTGGCTGTTAATGGTGAGTGCTACAAAACGTCCGAATCGGTTTCTCTCCTCCTGCTATCCCCTCCTCCCATCTCCTTATTAAATTTAAACGCTTGGACGGTTTAAATTTAATATTTTTTATTTTAAAATAAAAAATATATTAATTTTAATAAATCTATTTATCAAGCTGAATAATCTAGATTTAATATGAATAATCTATATTTAATTTATAAAAATTATGAAAAAAATTTAATATTGAACCTATACTATTTAAAATATATGTTAAAAGTTAATTTATAAAATATTTAATATTAAATATGGACTATTTATAGTAAATCTAGATTGTATAGATAGGTGAACAAATTTATTAATTTTTTTAAATATATCTGAAAAATTAATTTATAAAATATTTGATATTAAACATGAACTATTTATATTAAATCTAAACTGTACAAATAGGTAAACAAATTTATTAAAATTTTTGATATTAAATACACATGAAAAGTCAATTTATAAAATATTTATATTAAATATAGACCATTTACATTAAATCTAGACTATACAGACATATAAAAAAATTTATTAAAATTTTTCAAAATTTATATAATTTTTTATTTTAAAAAAATTATAATTAAAAACATTAAATATAACCGTCTAGTAATTTGAACGGTCCAAATTCCGCACCTCCTTAGCAGAGCTGCGGGGAGGGAAGCCAACTCCCAAAATATCACCGAGAGGGAGAGCAGGGTGAACCAATTTTCATATAAAGAGTAGATGTTTATTTCATCGGGGAAAAAAAAAAAGAATAGATGTTTAAATGGAAGCTTAATTTTCCATATGATGAAATTCCAAAGATCAATGCGTTTGAACTGCATCAGGTGCTTTGGGCTTAAGGTACAAAATGGTGAAGCCCAAACCAGATTAAACGACGATAAAGGCCCAAGCTAGTTGGTCTTGCAGAAGTTGGAATCCTGGGTTTCAAAGGCTTAAAGACTCCATCTTACTACTCTCCCCACTTCCCCGACTAAAGCAAAGCACTCTCTCTTGCCGCTCTCCCACATGGAGGCACAACTGTAATGCTCTAATGGCACGGATCGCTAGCTACCCCACTTAGCACCTAAATTTGAATTTAAGGGAATGCAACATTACCTTTCTTTATAAAAGGTAACGAGCACATAACTGAAACCTTTCTCTCGACATTCTATAAATTCAACACATTCAAATCAACTTGCCTAGCATGAAAGCTCAGGCAACTAACTCAATGTCACTCCAAGTTCACCTAACATGACTCCTTATGTTCTCAATAGGTCAGACTTTTTGAGGCTATTCACTTTGCTTTTCCCTCTGATCAAGGAGTACCAATTGTATTTACTTATCAGTAATGCAATCAAACCTTGTATGTTCTTCGGCGTACTCTTAGTTTCCCATTTAGCTTTGGTGCTGCAAGGAAATTGCAATAAAAGACCATAGGAATCCACACAATCATTTGGTATAGGGAAAATTAATCATTTGATTCTTATAATTTTGACATAATTGTAACTTAATTTTTAAACTTTGACTCGTTATAACGCAGTTTCTAAAATCTTGATTCAGGTGTAACCTAGTCTCTAAATTTTGATTCCTACAATTCAGTTTTTATAATTTCAATTACTTAAATATCGGTTTTTATATCTTAAAAAAATAAAATTATGAAGATTAAAATTATGTTAAAATTTATTACTAATATTTTAAATTACTAAACCCTTTTAATCTTTATAAATATTATAAATATTATAAATTTAAAATATTTATGATCTTTATAATTTTATTTTTTAAAATATAGAGATTAATATTTGAGTGGTTGCAATTATAAGGATTGAATTGTAGGATGTAAAGTTTAGAAATTGAATTACAATAGAGTTAAAACTATAAGAACTAAGTTACGTACAATGAGTTAAGTTTATAGATTGAATTACAATTAAATTAAAAATTTAGGAACCAAATTATTTCCCTTTGATCTACTACTCACTTCAAGGATCAATTCCTTTAACACATCTGGCAAACCTTAAGGGCCACGACACTTCAAACCCAAATCTTAAAACCAAGCGTCCACAACGTTTGTAAATTGTGGTCCTTGATAAACCAGTGAGATAAAGAGCAAAGCCTTGTTTCATATAGTAGTTACCATCCACATTACCTTGCCAAATTAGTTTGTCAAGCCAAGGAAAGATTGGTAATGGAACTCTGAGGATTTCAGAAGCACGATGTTGATCAAAATACTATTAAATTAGATTGTTGTTCAAATAAATGAATCTCTCCTTGATGAATGATGAATAATGAAGTTAGAGACATGATGAAAGTTATGTCTTTAGGCATAATGTATATCTAATAGGTCCCACCAAAGTCCATGATTAGCAGGAATACTGGATTCAGATCCAATATTCCATGTTAAACTATTCAAAATGGTCGGAATATATTTCAAAATTCCTTTCCAAAGCCAAAGGAAGCATTGAAATTAAGGTTTTTCAATAGAAAAATGGAAGAGACATCAATATACTTGATCTATATTTTAGGTTATGTTTAGCCAAAGGGGAGAGGACGGAAGGGAGGAAAGAGAGGGCAGGTTTTGGAGGGGAGGGGTTTAAAATTTTCCCTCCCCTCCCCTCTAACCAAATAAGCCCTTAGAGTATTAAATGGAAGAAAATGAGTTTAGAGGTTAGAATTTGCCTTATTTGCTCAGCAAGCAGGGAGATTCAAATGATGTGAAGACCTAACTCCCTATCCTCCTTTCTTCATTGATTCAAAAAGAATATCTTTTTTAGGAATAAGATGCATTTTTAACTTATTGTCATCATAATCAAAAGAAAAAAAAAAGTTAAAAAGTTAAAAGGCAATTCGACCTTTAAATTATAAATGGGGCCTACACTCATTTTTTGAGCTATATTATTCCTCAACTTTTGAAAACAATATAATGAAGCCCTAGATTTGATCATTAGTTAACCAAAAAACCACATAAAAAATTTAAAAAAGACCTAAAATTACAAACAAGCATCATTACAAAAAAAATTTACACATGCTTTTTACACCAATTAAAAAGGAACAGGTATAAAACCTATAAGCGGTTGCATTTTTTATTAAAAAGAATTAGTGTAGAAAGTTTAAAATATATATAAATATATATATATATATATTAAAAATGTTTTTACACCTATTAGTTTTCTACCTAATGTAGAAAGTTATTATTTTTTTTAAAAAAAGAAAAATAAAATGTTTGTATACCGAGTGACTTGCTAGTTGACATAGAAATTTATAAATTTTTTGAAAAAAAATCATAAAATATTATTTACATTGAGTTAACCTGTGTAGCAAGTGTCTTAACATTTTTATATATAAAAAAATAGTTTCTACACTAAAGGGTAAGGTCGTGCGTGCAAGAGTCCTTCAATCCTGTTCGACCCAGTCTGACTCAAGAAGTCTGGTCCTATTTAATCCTATTAAAAATTGATCTTTCAAGATTGAAAAGACTAGACTATTTTTAGGTTGGACTGGATAGGAGATTAGACATTTGGATCACTTGGTCCAGTCTAATCCTATTAAATTTATTTAATATGATTATAATTAATTTACTAATTATTTATAATAAGAAGTCAAGACTAACAATAATTTAACAGGTCAGGTTCCTCATATAGTCACACACTCAGACTAATAATTTAATAATTTAGACTAATTGGACTATAATTGAAATTTTTTTTCCTTCTTGTTGGAAATTATTGTGAATTTATTAATATTTTAAGTGTTTTTATTGTCTTAATTGAGTTTATTAGGTTGAAATGAATTATTGCCTCTCATAGAGGAGAAAAAAAAAAGCTAAGTGAGTATTAGACTAACAATACTAGTCTTCCAATCCTATGGACCAAATTTGATCCTTTTAATTTTTGAATTATCACTGAACCAGATTAGACTATGGGTTGTCTAATTTAGTCATTTTCATGAAAGAGACCATATTTTATGTTAGGTTGAAATATAGTTCCATCCAGTCTTTTTGTACAACCCTGTACTAAAGGGTTTAATTGGTGTAGAAAGTGTTTGAAAATTTTTTTTTGAAAAAATATACTTTATACACTAGGTGGGGTTCTACATGATGTAGAAAGTGTCTTAATTTTTTAATATAAAAATCATTTTCTACATCAATTATTTAAATTTCTACACCAATTATTTAAAATAACCGGTGTAAAAACTTTTGAGTTTTAAAAAATAAAAAATTATTGACTTTCTACATTGGTTGACATGTGAACTGGTGTAGAAAATTTAATATTATTTTTAAAAATATAAAAATTAAATAGATGGACTATCTATAGAAGTTATTTTTTAAAAAAATTTAACATGTATTTTTTTTCAATAATACATTATTTCATATTATCTTTTTAATAATACAACATATATTTAAATGTTCATATAATGAGTCTAGGTATATTTCAATTTAACTGGCAAAGAATAAGGGCATACAACTTGGAAGTGAGGAAGTCATAGGTTCAAGTCTTAGCCTTGACATAAAAGTAAAAAAATATGTGACTTAAAAGATGGGCAATGACGTGGCACAAGGGGCAGTGATGTGGCATGAGGTAGTGCACACGTGGCATGAAATAAGAATGTCTAAATTTCAACACCAGTTCCTTCACACAACTAATGTAGAAAGTGCATACCATTTTCCCTCCTTTTTTTTTGAAACACTTTCGACACTGGACTTACAAGCATTTTTTATGCCAGTCATATAATTGGTGTAGAAAGTGACAATAACCATGCTTTCTATACCAACGATATTTACGCTGGTTATAAAATTGACATACAAAGTTAGTTTAACTATTGTAAAATGTTTATTTTATGCTGGTGAAGGACCCAATTTTCTTGGTCATATTCTATAATTTTTTACACCCCTTTTGTCATTTTATGGTCAACTAACAATTAAAGTTAATCTTTATTATAGAGGCTTCATTGTACCATTCTCAAAAGTTGAAGGAGAACATATGTAATTGACCCTAACATGACTAGAAAAAACCACAAACAATCACACTATCATGGTAATTAGAACTTGATTAATCCTCCTTTGGTTACCAAGATACAATATTTCTATATAAAAACAATTAAAACTAGGATCCCATTAAAAAAAACACCCTTTTTCATAAAGTGTATGAGCTCAAATAAAAATATAAGCATTTAAAACACTTAGGAAGCAAGGAAATACATAAGGAAAGATCACATGAGGACCAAAGGACAAAAGTCATTTCCTTCCAAACTGGTACATGTGCCGCAGAGCATTATGTAATTCATGACAACATTTTGATATCATGATAGCATGCCAAGATGAACTTTAGGTAAAAATGGTTTCTCCATCCAATATTCGATTGGAATGATTCAAATATTCACACAAAGCTTATTTGGTTATCTAATTAATGGCACTAGATTCATTCCAAAATGATATCTCATTTAAAAGTTAGACACCTAAATGCAAAATGGTCAATTTTTCAAGAACAAAGTGCAACCAAGTGTCCCAAAACAAAACCATTGGCCATTAGTCTCAACTGAAACTTGAATCACATTCATGGATTGTCAAGCATATTGTTAAATAGATAATTAAGCAATAATGCAATCCACACAAGATTTGGCTAGTTAGAACCCCTAATTTTAATCAAAATGGGGGCTAAATGCCTTGATCATCAAGTATTGACTACAAATTGGCCATTTCAATGTATAACCAAGTTAAATATTAATTAACATGTACTTGTACTAATATTTTAGCCCCACATAACTAATATGTCTCAAAAACAGGTATTCTGAGCCAAAATACAGCATACAACAATCATTCACATCATACAAGTGCATCTAAGACTACATGTATTCTTAGTTGGTAATATATATATATATATATATATTCTTTTACACATTATACAAAATATCAAGGCTATACAAAAGCTATCACTTGTAAAATAGTAGTAATAAGGTGAGATAAAGTCCCAATGACCTAATAATCTAACCTATCAACCAACAAACCACACAATATATATGCAAAGTGGGATAATACAAAAATATAATCATGATACATTTAACATGTTAACATTCACATATGATAAATATGCATGATCATTAATCCATTTGAACCTTCGCATTACTTTTGATAGAATCAATAGGTTATAATATCAATAGGACCAAGCTTATTTGATTAAACTGGACTAAACTCTCCAATTATGGGACACAACCTAGCCAAAGGTGCCATCACCACTCTTGAACTGTAGTTTCCTCCATTCTTAAATTCTTGAGATATTAATAGTCTTATATAGCCAATCCAAGGTAGTGTTAAGGGCCTAAAGGTCTAGGCATCCTACACTTACATCCACTCTTAGGTGAGATTCAAGAATACCCGACTCTAAACCAAAAATCAGGGCCACCTATGGTGTTAGTACTATCTATGTGGATGCAATCACTATATTCCCCTCAGGTGAACTCCCACCATCTCATGATCGTGCCAAATTTACTCATACACATGCTAGTTTATCATGCATTTTCAACTCTTATTACCATAATCATGATTAATCACATTAGTATCCTTAAATTCATTTATTGCAAATATATATATAATCATATAATCATATTGAAATTTAATTCCCAATTCACACAATTTCTAAAACAAACTCATCTTACATATACATGTAAAATATACCAAAATAACTATCTATTTCATAAAAACTCATACACTATACAAGTAAGCAAGTAAACAAGGTAAATTATTCAGTTATCTTAATCCTTTCTCATTAGAATGACTACTAATGGAAATTATTACCCTTCACAAGCTTCCAATTGCTTAAAGCATTTGACCAACAACAATCTACAAGGTTAAGCATTATATGTCAATTTTTCAATTTAACATAAGTACTTAATAGTTAAATTGAACTAACCTAAACTTCTAACTTCTATCGTTAGACAAATAAAAGCCCTAATCATCTTCCACAAGTTTCAAACAACTTCCATTAAGTCAAATGGCTTCAATTAAGGGCTCCCATAACTCTAAATCTTCCAAAGCCCAAAGCCCAACCAATAAACACTACAAAACTATCAATCCTAGGTATAGGAACCTTAATTAACTCCCAACAATCATATTCAAGTCATTGGGTTCAGACCTAAACCCGTTGGTCACACAATCAATATCTCTAACTTCACAAAACTAAAAAAATTCCAAGTAGAAAGGAAGAAGGGTGAGATACAAATCTTACCTTAAAGATTAGAGGTCTAAACTAACTCCTAGGTCACCAAAATCTTGATGCCTCTTGCAAAGAAGAAGTTCCTCCCATTACCCTCCTTCTTTTTCTTTTCTTTCTCTTCTATTTCCTTGACAACACGTGTCCTCTGAAGCACACCATGCTTCAGTATCGACAAATGGCCTCATTCTTTGATTCAAAATTTGGGCCTTTCATTTGGGCTTAGTTGGCTCAATTATCATCCTAACTCAATTCTAAGGCTGTCTAAACATCCCAATAGGTCCGTTAACACTCTAAAAAACATAATTAAATTAATGAAAACTCTATTTCACCAATTATCCAAATTAAATATTTGGGACGTTACAACATTGCTCAAAAAATGAGTTTAGCATCTCAGACGTTTATGTACTTATAGTTTATGTACTTATAGTTTAAGGGTTAAATTGATATTTAATTCAAAGTAAAAAAAAACTTAGATTCAATTAATTGACATTCCTTTAGGTAGCTTGAGACATTACATCATATGAATGTGTGAGGCTGAGAGAACTGTTTTCATCAAAGTCTAAAGGTTTATGTGAAGAATCTAGACTTCCAAGAGAAAATTTTTCTATCAATGGAATGTAATATATATCCTATACAAAATAGATTTGTCACTCCTTTGGGAAGTGTATATTTACCAATATAATGGAACCAGCAAAGGATATTCCAAGAAGTATAAAGTAGTGGGCTTTGAGATCAGGCGTAACATTAGTTCTGAAAGCAAGGTAGGTTAACTTTTGTTGATTAATTTTATTATTTTTTAGTTTATTTTGAAATTATAACTACTAGATGAGAACATGGCTCAATGTCCTTAGACCTATCCGTCTTGTGGATGAAACGGATATTTATATTCTCACAACAATATTATAGAAAGTGAAAGAAATTTAACTTTCCTAAAACACAATGATGATAGTATAATAAAAGGTGCTAAATATGCACAACATTGTATGAAATCTTAAAAGTACTAAAAATCTAATTGATTATTGAATAAGTTAAAACATCGATTTAAAAATTAGTGGTCAAAATTGTAATCACAAACTGATCATAAAAAAAATTTTACTGAATTAATTAAGATATTAATTTAATGATTTATTGATTTAATTGGGTGAGTTGATGATTTTTCATATTATCAAAATTTTAAAAATTAGTTAAAAATCACAGAGAAGAAGAAGGAATAAGTGGAGAATAAGCAAACATCGCGCCTTGTTTGCCACTGCTTTATTAGTTATGATCAATTTATTGTCAAACAAGATAGGCTAAGGCCATCGATTCCATTCACACGTCCATCATTGCATATTCATATTAATTAATGCGACTTTAGTCTTTTTTTTTTTTATGAACTTTATCTCACACAATTCATATCATCACAAATTTATAAAGCCATTTTTTATTATTAACTATTTTGATAAAATTGCTTGAAAGGATCACAATTCTAAAAATTAGTTAATAACACAAATTATAAAATAATTAATTTAATTCATACTCCCTCTATTTTCATTTATAAGAAAAACTATCAATTTTAACTTATTTTTTTATATAAGCAAAATTATATTTTTTAATAAGTATTTACTGCAAACTTATCACACCCTCAATACTAAGTATGACTGGTATGAAATATGAGATAAATTCATATTCCATGAGTCTTGACTAACTGAAGATTGAGTTAAAATATTGATAATTAGTTTGTGCATATAATTTTAAAGTTTGTAAAATTTTAAATATTTTATAAAAATTTTGGCAAAACCTCCCCAATAATTTGGACCTTTTAAAATTTTCACAATAGCAAAATTTGTCAGTCAATCCATCAAATGAGCCTAGCTCCATACCAACAGATTATATATATCAGCAAAATAAAATTAGGACCTAACTATGATATATGTGGAGCACTAAGTTACAATTACATTAAATAATACATTTATATGAAAATACCCAAAACTGCTTCCATTGTCCAAAAACGATACTTTCCCTCAATGATCAGAATACATGGTCATATACAATATCTGAAATCAAAGAAAATCTCGGTGAGTACCGTTCCAATTAAAATTATAATTTAAAATATAAAGATAATAACTAATAGATTTATTTCAAAATGATTTAATGAAATAATGAAACATATACTTAAGATAACAATAAATAATGAGTTTTCTTAACAATATAACTGTGAAATTAAATAATGCTATTAGAATCACATAAATGCATTAAATTTATACTTCTCATAAAATAAAATTAAAAATTTCAATAATAGTAAAGTTCAATAAAGTATTTTCAGAGAATTAACAAAAAATGATAAATTTTAACTTAAATTCAAGAGCATGTTATAAGAATAAATAACAAGTATGGATACACAATTCACGAGGATAAATAATCAATCAAGCGTGGACACATAGTCCACAAGGATAAGTAACTAGTCAAGCGCGACTGAAAGCCACGAAATAAGTGTGATAGAAGTTACGAATCAAATGCAGGCATGAAACCCACAAAAACAAACATGAGTACAATACTCACGAATAATCATCCCTCCATTTCACATGTGTTGGCCCTTGCACAGGGCTAAAACTTCTTACAAGCACCTTACTAACTAGATATACCATGACGTGTCAAGGGCTAACAGGACTGCTGTTAGCATCTAGCGTTCTAAAGTCGATCATCCTCAATAAAATCAAGCATGTATGGAGCAAGAAAACAATTTTAAAATTTTCTCTTTCAAAGACTAATCAACCATCAATTTTTTGTCCAAATTCATCATTATTTCTTCCATACATAAATCATTGCATTAAAAATTTTATATCAACATAAAATTCAGCAATTAAACTACTTTAAAAATATATATATATATATATATATATCATTTTTCATATATATGTTTCAACCATTACTTATCAATAATATAAATCACAAGTAAAATCAAGACATTTTCATTAATAAAACAATTATTAAAAAATAGAATTAATAATAATATTTGTTATAATTTATAAAAGAATAATAGTAAAATTTAAATAAAAAATTTTATAAACATTTTAGAGAAATTTATTTGAAACGCTACCCACTCATTTGAGAGTTTTCAAGAATTATAAAACCTGACTCCCTCAAATTCTCACTTACTTCAGTAGTTCTCCAAATAATCTAAGTAATAATCTAACAATCCTCTTGTCATTACAAATTTTCCTTTTCATAATAAACAAGCAAAATTAACATTTAAAATTTTTAATATTCCCTAAAATTTCTCATTATTCCCTTAAATTTTCACTAAATCCTTCAACAATTTTTATCAAATAATCAACAACACAAGGCAACATTCAAACTACCACCATTAACACAACTCTTATTCCAAACTTACCAAAATTTTAATTATCATTTACTTTAATAATTTTTTCCTCTAGGTGCTACAAAATTTCAATAGGTAGATCAACTTTACAATTTATATGAAAGCATATGCTTTCTCTAGTAGTAAATATAACTCCTTTAGGCTCTATTATAAAAATTAAATAATTTTACTCCTACCAACTTCTTCATTCAAGCATTCATACAAGCACTTTAGGGGCATTTATCATTGATCAAAATTATAAGATAAGAGTCCAAGCAATTTCAACAACTTTCCAAATTCCAATTCCACAAACAAATTCAGTTCACCATCATAACGAAATAACATCCAACATTAATCGAAATTACACCTTAATTCCTTCTAAAATTTCTAGACAGCAGCAACAAAATATAGGTGCAGCATCAATCAGCCAGAGGAAGTAAAAATGATGATTCGGTGCTACTATAGAGATCGAAGAGGAAGGAGAAATAAAACAGCCACTCACCTCAAACGAAACAGCAGTGCCATCACCATAATCAGCACCTAAACGACGCTGCAGAAGGGAAGGAGAAGGACTTCACTCTGCTGCACTAATGAGACGAATAATCAATAATTTCCAGCCATAAAAAAAAAAAAAACAAAGAAAGAAATCAATCTACCATACGCACACGGACTTCCTGCTGCTGAGGGGAAGAAAAGAAAAAGAGATCAACTCACACGCACCTCTGTCAGCATGCACCAGCGAAGAAACAGAGGAGAGATTTAGCTACGGCACTTTACAGAAATGGACGAACAGTAGAGGGGGAGAGAGTGAACAAGTTTCCAGTGAGGAGAAAACACACACACCAACGGCAAGGGTGAAACTAATGCAAGGAGGAAAAGAAGAAAACCAAGGAAGGAACGAGCTCTCTCATTCTCCGGTCTCTGCGCGATTAAGCGACAATGGAGGAAGGAGATATTGAAATAATAAGCTCATTTGGAAAACTTACAAAACAAGGCCCAAAGTTTGTTGGGGAAAATTTTAAAATAATGCCCCATATTTTTATTATTGCTATTATAATATTTTTATAAATAAAAACAAGGGGCACTTTAGTACTTTTTCTACATAAAGTAAAATAAATTAATCTTTAACTTAAGTAAGATTCAAACTCTAAACCTCCATATAAGTAATTACTACAAATTTCATTAGGCCAATACTCTTCATGTGCTAAAACTAAAATAATTAAATAAAATTTCAATAGGGAAGAAAAATTATTTAATTTAATTTTTAAATTTTTTTGGGTCATTATACTTCCTAAATTATCCCTCATAATTTTTTCATTTATAATCATAAGAAACAATCAATGAAGGCTTATGCTTAGGCTAAAATTAAAACGTCACTTACCGAGGGCCACAACCTAAAGTGGGTCGAGTAACTGAAGAGTCAGGCCTAATAAATAATTTAAACAAGAGAGATAGTCTAGATCCTAAGGGATTAACTTAGTCAGATAAAGCACAGGTTTTCAAATCCCTTAAGTCTCAGAGCCACTGCTTAGACCATTAGTGTATAAAACCATAACCTCAACGGGCCCTGAATCTCGTGAAGACATGAAGGTTGTTATAGTCCAATTTTTTATTTCTAAATATAATTAATATAGTTAACTAACTTTCTTAAATTGTGTAATACAGTTAGTATAACATCAAAAAAATTTTAACCTTGATTTGTTAACTTAATTAGGATAGTTAGTGAGTTAATGAGATATGTGGCCAGAGGGACTTAACTTGGCATAATTGTTGTGATTTCAGCCCTAAAAGTGGGTTCGAATCGACGGTGGGCTAACCGGGCAAGGAAAGAGGACAAAAAAGTGAAAAGTTATGTTATGTGCCACACGCCGCAGTGCGTGGTTCGTCCACTACAGTGCACAGACACAATTTGAATGTAACGGGCTCCTTTGTGGCATGCGCCATAGCGAAAGGCAGCATGTGTCATGGCGCATGACCAAAAATCAGATAAATTAGCTTGTGAGCTGCATGAAAATAGAAGAGGAGGAGAGGAGGAAAATGAAGAGCTTGGTTTTGGCTCTGTTAAAGCACGATATTTGGCTCCAATAAGGATAGATTGAAGCTCTCAAACACCCAAGGTAAGATTATGGTGCTTTCTTCTTCCCTTCCCTCTCTCATTTATGATTATTTATGGTACGGTTTGAGTTGGGAGATGGATTTTCGATTCATAAGAGTATGGGTTCGATTAAATTGGTTTAAATGAGATTAATAGGAGTGATTTAATGTATTGAAACACCACATTGATGATTTTAGAAGTGGTTGGTCCATAGAAGCATTTAATGTCTGAAAATTTATATTTATGAGGTAGTTAGGAGAGGTTAATGTGCATTAATGATGGTTTGAGGTGTTATTAATGATAATGTACATTAATGAAATCTAATGAGCCCATTGGATATGAATGGGTAGTGGTTATGAATTGGTAAAATAGTATATGAGGAGTTTTTATATTGATAGAGCTTGAAGAGCTAGATGATGATGATATCCTTATGATTTGGTTGTAGACAGGTTCGTTTTGGCACCTTTCGAGCTTGTTGAAGCTTGGGAAAGTTAATATAGTGAGAGGTAAACTTTTGACCTCTCAAAGGTTTGAGGTAACCAAGGGAAACTTAATTTTTATAGTTAAATGTTAATTGTGTTGAAAAATGTGATTTGTGAGTTGATTTGATAATGCATATTGGCAAATGTTTGAGTATGAATGGTTTTGAGAAAGGAAACCTTGATTCTACCACCCTTGATGTTTTATGAAATTAATTGTGATTTATTACTATGGGTGAAGAATTTTGATGAATTATGTGTTAAATGTGAAGTATACATGTTATGTGAGTCATGTGTTGAATAATGAATGTTGAAATGCATAAAATGTGTGAAATGTGCATGGCATGATCATTGGCGGGAGTTCACCTAGGGAGAGGAGTAGTTTGATTGAAAACCCACGTGGTAGGCTGGGTTAGTCTGTAAAGGACATAGCCATGTGATAGCCACCGGTTTCGTGTCAAAGGTAACAAGATGATATAAGGTTGACACATGATCATGCATATAAGTCCGGCCACATGGTTGTTAGTATTGTGGTTCGGCACGTGTTAAAGGTGCATGGTTATTATTTTTACGACCTTGAGTTATGTTTTTGAAAATAATATGATATAATGTTTTGTGGCAAGTCTGGTCACATGGTTGTTAGTTTTGTGAATTGTGGCCCAATACTATGTGTTATATGTGTTATGTGCCTTTTTGCATCTATTTACAATTAATATGTAACTGTAAGGGTTAAGTGAAACTTGGTTACTGAGTGGTTGTACTCACCCCTCAATTCTCAATATTTTCAAGGACTAGCTCATCGAATCCAAGTTAGGGAAAACACATAGAGACTTAGGATTTGTGGAGTAAATCCTCTTTTGTCTTTCTTTAGTTGTTTACATGTGTAATTGTCAATGTAACTGTCAACTAGGATAAATTATCATGATTGGTTTACTACTTGCATGATTTTGTGTTTAACTAGTGTATTTTATGCCCTGGGTAAGTGAGTTTTTGTTGTAAACTTGAAGATAGGCTAAAATACTTGTGCAAGTAGGAACATATGTATTTTTAAGAAATATGAATGAAATGGTTGATTTTATGTAACTTTTCCTCCCCCTCTATGTTTTGTGAAAATTGGGGTTGGGTGATGATTTTGTGAAACAAGTATTTGTGGTCATGTATGGTGTGTTGCATGAGTCCACAAAAGTCCATTGAGTGTGGTCGAAAAGATTGGTGTAGGCTATTGGCACGTATGGTTAAGTTAGGACACCCCATTTGGGAAATTTTGTGAAAATGTGTCAAAATGGGTTTTAGTATCCAACTAGTATCCAACTTTTGATAGAAAATGAATTTGAGTATGAAACCGATGCCATTAACTAAAGTTAGGAGAAAGCTTCTTGTAGACACCCAAAATTACCTCAATCGAACATCAGATAGAGATTTGAGATGCGTCGAAAGTTCGCTCCCTGTGCTATCAAATGACAGCACTGATCTGTTAAATTTCATGCAATGCACCGCAGCACGCGGCACAGAGGAGACACGCCACGACGCATGAACCGTAAGTCGTGGCGCACGTGTCAAAATTAGTGTAAAAATATGTTGAGTTTTAAAACTCATTATTTGGGTCCCAATTGATTTCTTAGCTTTCGCTTTTTTTTCAAAACTCCGATTTGGAGTCCTTAAAACATGTTTGAGATTGAACGGTTGAAAATTGGGATTCCTTGAAATAGATTTTGAGAAATTCATTTAGAAACCCTATAGTTTGGTAATTCTTGTGATGTAAACCTTAGATTACCATAATTTGGAGTTAAGTATGATTTAACCTCAGGGAAGTTATAGTTTGGTATCAGTTTCTCTAGTTCTGAGAACTGGACTGTGGATTTATGAACTATGTGAGAATTTGTTTTGTGAATGGTGCATTTGCATATAGAAAGTTGGCAATTGACATTATACACATGTTTTTCCCTTTAAGCTAGTATTAACTATTTTCCTTTTATGGGATAACTTCCATCCTTAGGAGGGAGAATGGTGCAAACAAGAAATATTGCTAGCAATATTTTAGCGAATGTATCAAGGCAAGTGCGGGAAGTCTTGGTACAAGAGGAGAATACTATCCCTAGTGAGCATGTTGAGATGGGACAAACTCGGGCCAAGCTAGAGAGCAACCGAGGCCTATGACGGGCAATAAGAATATACTATTTGAGTTAAGAAGCATGATATAAAGAATTGAACAAATAATAGAAAAACATGATGAAATTCTAAAGAAAAGACCGGAAGAGTCAAGCAAGATCATAGAGAGAGTTGGCGGTTATGGTGGAGAAAGACTTGAGAAGGAAATGCTTGATCACTAAAAAGAAGATTATTATGAAGAGAGTAGATCAAGAAGGCCTGAACCAGTAAGACCTAAAGAAAGAGAGCAAGAGAGCTCTATTGATTTAGCCTTAAAGAAGTTTATAAGGTTGAATTCTCCATCATTTGAGGGTTCCATGGAGAATAGAGCGATTGAGAGGTAGATAAATCAGTTGGAGACGATCTCTTCAGTTATGACTTGCACGTTTGAGCAGCGAGTACTACTTGCTACACTCTTACTTGAGGATGCTGCCAAGTAGTGGCGGGAGAGTGTGAGACCGGCGGATGGGTCTCCATTGTCATGTAGTGAGTTTAAGAGGAGATTCTTCTCTTACTATTTTCCTATCTCTTTCAGAGCTAAGAAAGAGGCTGAGTTCTACTGGTTGCAATAAGGGAACATGAACGAAGAAGAGTTCATAATTAAGTTCAACAAGTTGTCCAAATACTCAACCTACTTGAGGAATTATGATGATGAGTATTGGAAGGCTGAGCAATTACTTGTGAAGATGTAGCCTGATTACAGATAGCAGCTAGCATCGTTTGATATTGTCTCATACAGCGACATGTGCAATAAGTTGAGGGTAGTGGCTAAACGAGGTTGTGAGACTGAGGATGGCCAGAGGAGAAATGGTAGGGGCTGTTTTTCTACATATACGGGTCCTACAGGAGGTGTTGGCAAGAGAGTTGGTTATAGCTCTATACCATCTAGATTGGATAGCAATGGTAGTAAGAAGAGAAGATTTTAGAAGGGTTCACATTCTAGAGGTTTCCAGATGAGGAGTAATGTCCCTAGGAGTATGGGTGGGCAAAGTCAAGCTTTGAGACAGGATTTTGCTCCTACGGTAGCTGGACCGATTAGAGCCCCACAGTGTAGCAAGTATGGAAGACACCATATTGGAGAGTGCTGGACATGTTTCAAGTGCCATACGACTAGGCATATCACTCGGTATTGCCCTGAGAATGTTTCTCACACTGATTAAAGGTCTACTATTCCTGGTTGTGTGTTTGCTATGACAAGGGAAGAGGCTAAAGCTTCCCCGAAGCTTATCCGAGGTACAATTTCTTTAAGTAATCAACAAATTTATGCTTTGTTTGATTCTAGTGCCACTCACTCGTTTATCTCCAATGAGTATGCACGAAGACTGAAATTGCATGTGGTTGAAATGCCTTTCGTGATGAATGTGTCTATACCGGCTAGTACTTCATTGAGAACCAGTCAGGCTTGTTTGAAAGTAGAGTTGAAATTTGGTGAAATAGTCATAAGTATTGATTTGATTTGTTTTCTTATATCAGGAATTGATGTGATAATTGGCATGGATTGGTTGTCTGTTAATGGAGCAACGTTAGACTGTAATAGAAAGATAGTTTCGTTACCAATATACACGATAATTAGGAAAAATGATGAGATTACATAGTCTATACCTGTTACTACTCCGGAGACTCCTAAGTTCCTATCAGCAGTACAAGTGGAGAAATCAGTGGAGGAAGGATGTCAAGCTTTCATGGTGTTTTGCTCAGTGTATGGAGTATACGATGGAGCGATAGATAAGATTGGAGTTGTCAATGAGTTTCCTGAGGTGTTTGCAGGCGAAGTGTCTGGATTGCCACCAGAGACAGAGATTGAGTTCTCAATCGACTTGGCACATGGTATCGAGCCAATCTCTAAGGCTCCATATCGGATGGCCCCAACAAATTGAACAAGCTTAAGAAGTAGCTAGAGGAGTTATTGGAGAAGGGGTTGATTAGACCTAATGTTGCACCTTAGGGTTCACCTATTCTATTTGTCCGAAAGAAAGATGGTAACTTGAGATTGTGCATAGATTATTG
Source organism: Prosopis cineraria (assembly GCF_029017545.1). Taxonomy (NCBI): domain Eukaryota; kingdom Viridiplantae; phylum Streptophyta; class Magnoliopsida; order Fabales; family Fabaceae; genus Prosopis; species Prosopis cineraria. Next base: position 27,851,949 of record NW_026555336.1, read on the forward strand.
GCAACTGAACAAGGTGACAATCAAGAATAAGTACTCGTTACCCTAAATTGATGACTTATTAGATCAGTTGGCTGGGGCAGCAGTATTTTTTAAGATTGATTTGAGATCCAGCTATCACCAGTTGAGAGTGAAAATGGATGATGTGTTGAAGACTGGTTTCAGAATGAGATACGAGCATTATGAGTTTCTTGTTATGCCCTTCGAGTTGATGAATGCACCCGCAATCTTTATGGATCACATGAATCGAATCTTTAAGCCCTACTTGGATAGTTCATAGTGGTCTTTATTGATAATATTTTAATATACTCAGTTGATGAGGAAGAACATGCTAAGCATTTGCAGGTTGTGTTGCAAATTCTAAAAGAGAAGAAGCTTTATGTGAAATTGAGAAAATGTGAGTTCTAGTTGCGTGAAGTAAAGTTTTTAGGCCATGTAGTGTTAGCCAATGGTATTGCAATTGATCCTCATAAGGTAGATGTGGTGCTACAGTGGGAAAGACTGACTTCTGTGACTGAGATCCGAAGTTTCTTGGGTCTAATAGGATATTATATGAGGTTTATTTAGGGATTCTCCTAGATTGCATTTGCTTTGACCAAATTGACTAAGAAAGATCATCCTTTCATATGGATTGACAAGTGTGAAGAGGCTTTCCAAGAGTTGAAGAAGAGATTGAAAACTGTACCTATATTGACCATTCCAAATCCGAAATTGCCATTCATAGTTTATGCGGACGCTTTACTTAAGGGTCTTGGATGTGTTTTAATGCAAGATAATAGAGTTGTGGCATATGCTTCGAGACAGTTAAGATCGCACGAGGAGAACTATCCTACCCATGATCTTGAGCTTGTGGTAGTTGTATTTGCGCTTAAGATATGGAGACATTACCTTTATGGTGCACAGTTTGAGGTACATAGTGATCACAAAAGCCTTAAATATCTAGTTGATCAGAAAGAGTTGAATATGCGGCAGTGGAGATGGATGGAGTTCTTGAAGGATTACAATTTTGAGTTAAAGTACCATCCTGGTAAGGCTAATGTAGTAGCTAATGCGTTGAGCCGAAAGATGCTACATGTAGCATTCTTGGTGATGCAAGAGCATAAGATACTAGAGGATTTCTCTAATGAGCATAAGAATGTTCCCAATTTTGCATCATACAACTTGAATGTCATGGTAATTACAAGTGAATTCTAGAAAGAATATAGAAAAGCACAATTAGAAGATGAGTATTTGTTAGAAATTTAGGAGGACATTGACGAAAACTAAACGACAACTTTTAGTTTCAGTAATGATGGCTTCGTGTTGTATCACGACTGTATGTGTGTTCCTGATGATAAGGAGATTAGAGAGACTATACTATCAGAAGCTCACAGGAGTAAGCTAATAATTCACCCTGGTACTACTAAAATGTACCAAGATATGAGGAAGCAGTGGTGGTGGCACGGAATGAGGCAGGATGTGAATGAGTTCATTTCTAGGTGTTTGACATGTCAAAAAGTTAAGATAGAACACCAGAGGCCACTTGGGCTATTGCAACCCTTGGAAATCCCAATATGGAAATGGGATAGTGTATCTATAGATTTTATAATGGGATTGCCTCATACTCAGGTGAGTCATAATGCTATATGGGTAATTGTGGATAGACTGAATAAGTCAGCTCACTTCTTAGCCATTAGAGTAGATTATACCTTAAAGAGATTTGCTGAGGTTTATGTCCAAGAGATAGTACGGTTACATGGTGTACTGAAAGAGATCATGTCAGATCGTAATTTGAGGTTTACATCAAACTTTTAAAGAGCTTTACACTAGGTTTTGGGTACTAAATTAAAGTTTAGATGGCCTATCATCCACAGACCAATGGATAGACTGAGAGAACGATCCAAACTCTTAAGGATATGTTGCGAGCATATGCTATTGAGTTTAGAGAAAGTTGGGATAAACACTTACCACTTGCAGAGTTTGCTTATAACAACAGCTTTCATGCAAGTATTCAGATGGCTTTGTATGAAGCTCTGTATGGGCAAAAGTATCGATCACCTCTTTACTAGACTGAGTTAAGTGAGAGAAGTGTTTTAGGTTTGGATTTGATGGATCAAACCATAGAGAAGATATAGGTAATTCGACAGAAGTTGTTGACTGCCTAAAGTCATAGAAGAGTTATGCGGACCGTAAGCCGTGGCGCACGTGTCAAAATCAGTGCAAAAATATGTTTTGAGTTTTAAAACTCATTATTTGGGTCCCAATTGATTTCCAAGCTTTCACTTTGTTTTCAAAACTCTGATTTGGAGTCCTTAAAACATGTTTGAGATTTGAATGGTTGAAAATTGAGATTTCTTAAAATAGATTTTGAGAAATTCATTTAGAAACCCTACAGTTTGGTAATTCTTGTGATGTAAACCTTGGATTACCATAATTTAGAGTTAAGTGTGATTTAACCTCAGGGAGGTTACAGTTAGAAGTATTTCATACATGAACAAGTTCATTAATTCATAAAATGCTTTTTTCTCCCTTTGATATTGTTCGTGGGTGAACAATAAATAACCAAGTGTGTTAGAGATGCTGAGTCTTAATTAATAAGAAAAGGGTTCTAAGCTCCCTTACCACAGTTCACTCAAATGTAAAAGGTACACAAGACTTGGTAAAATAAGTGTTTTTGATTTTTATTGAAATGTGAAAAGATTACAAGTCTAATTAAAGGTAAAAACTAACTGCTAAAACTAAAAAGCTATGAGTATGGAATGCAAGTCTTTGTTGAGCATTAAATGTCTTTCATTTATATTTTTGTATCTTATTTATAGTGTTAGAGTGATGGTAGCCTCTTCCTTGAGGCCTATAATGTTTTACCGAAGAATCAAGGATCCTGCGAGACTCATGGCATGGTCTTTGCTCAGTGTTCTTCATTTTTGGCAATTATCCTCTCTCACTAAGATACTTGGGCATGATGTCTATGGATTCCAGAATCACTTAGGATCGTGTCTTTCTGTGTCAACAGTCTAATGTTTGCAATTGGCAGGATTTCAACATGTTCATCCTATTGTGACCTTCTATTGAGCTCGAGGCTAGCCCCTTTATTCAGATTGGGCCTGACTCTTTAGTTACTCAGCCAAATAACTTTGTGACCTATCAAGCAATGTTTCATATTTTAGCCCAAACAATGCTCCTCACGTGCCAGTGGTTGATAATGTAAGCCACGTGGCATGTTTGAAAAAATTGAAACGTCGCTTCATCTTTGAGCGCCCTTTGTTAATGTAAACTTAATTCTTTTTTCTGGTCACTTCTCTTGCCCTTTTTGCCATTTCTTATTGTTTAAGCTATTGCATCCCTTGCTCTAATCTCCCCCTTGCTCACAAGTAGCTTCTTCTACTGCTACCACCACCTCTACTATTGCTACCACCCTCTACTACTGCTCTATCTACTACTTCCATTGGAAGTCTTCCTGATTCCCTAGCCACATCCAGAATCCTATCACTTTACTGGGAGGACTGATGATGGTATATATCTGATTGTTAAAACTCGTATCTACTTTGGATTAGGTTCTCATTTTGATATCTCTTTATTTCCATTATAAGAGGATTTCTCATTTCATGATTCCTTCACCTTCTGGTAAGCTCTTCACTTTTTATTTGGCCCTTCTTTTTTATTAGGGATAAAAATACTGACTGTTCATTTTTTTTAGTACTTTTCCCTAGAGTTTTCAAATCTCTACCAAGAGTAATGTCGGGTATCTGACCATCTCTCTCGACCTATCTGAAGTGATTGCTCCTACCTAGCCAAATCTATGGCCACTAACCTCAATTTGCAACCTAATTCTAGCCTAGATGACCTCACCCTTCCCAAGTTATCTTGATAAAAGCTTCAGAATTGGCCCTGGTCTCCTCACACTTAGACTAACTGGATGAAACGTTTAAAGCGAACCCACCAGCAATAGTGGAAAGAGATGGGTCTTTACGACCTTATTCAACTTTTCTTGACTGACGTTGACATTCCAATCAACTTGCTAATGGCCCTTCTAAGTTTTTGGGTTCCAGGCTATAACACCTTTATTCTCAAGCTGAGTCCCATATCCATCATATTATGGGATATCTTCATGTTTTTAGGGCTGCTGATTACCAGGAAGATAAATTTTATACTATCCTCAAGAAGCACGACTCCTATGTCACCCTCTTTGCTGACTTAGAGAACAAGATTAGGGTGCTGGCATCTATATAAAAATTATGAAGCTGTTATCTGAGAAATTAGCCGACGAGCCTATCACCCCTACGGCGCATCTGGTCTTCATTTAGATCTTGCTAAGCCAATGGATCTGGCACCTAAGAGAGGAAAGCTTGCAACTCTACCTACAGATCACTTAATCATTTCTTTGCAGCAATCAAGTAGCCTTAGGGTCCATGTTTTTATGACATCTATATGACAGCATGAGGGAGACCTTGGTGAAGAAGCCCTTCAGCAACTTCCATGGGCCTATCTAGTTCCTGAAGCTATGGATGATCGTATACTTTCCTCTGCTCCACCGGGAACCTTTCCCTGAGGATTCCCATACTAATCATCCCTTCACTTGCTTATTAGGTAGTCATCCTCTGGTTGAGTCAAAGAACTTCTTTGAGTTCTTCTATCAGCAGAGCTAATTCTTGTGAAGGACCGTGAAGCCTTTCAATATTCTGAATCATTTCCTTCTTACCTAGTATAGATACTTGGTAGACTAAAAGAACGAGCTCAAATTATTGCTAAGGGATGAGTTTTTCCTCTTAACTACCACTCCCAAAAAGATGTGGTTGCCATATACTGGCTCATTTTCTAAATCCCTAAAGGTTTATTTAGAGTTATATCACCCCCAATTAGTGGCAGGCCAATTTGGGTTGAGCTAATATATCCCTCAGGGGCTGCCTCCTCAACTCAGCATGGAGCTGTTGGACCGAGAGACCATTGACCAAATAGCTCTTTCACACACTACCCAAAAGTAATGCAAAGTAGAGCTTGTAGATAGGGATGCCTGCCTCCGTTGTAATAAGTGGTGGCCCCAATGCTTTATGCGTATAATAAAGAGCTATACTAGTAAGTATTGTTTCTATGTTCACTCTTTTTCACTTTTTGACATATTTTGACTTGTTTTGAATCTCTTATAGGTCATGATTGGACACAATTGCACACAGTGATGAATTTTTTTAGGGGAAACATCAATGCTCCTACTACTTCAGAGACCTAGACAGCCCCTTTGTTGAGGACTATTGTTTAAGAGATTGAGAAAGATGATGCATCCTCTCACGTCTTAGTCTTAAAGAAGCCCGGGGCTAAAAAGAGTCACCCTTTAAAATGCTCGAACAAAGGATATAGACCTGATAAGAGGAAGTGGGCTCTATCTTCTTCACCTAATTTTAAGAGGAGAAAGAAGACAACACCCCCTCTTACTGATCAACCTTTCTATATACCTTTTCCAGTCAGACCTACTCCTCAGAAGGGAAAGCACACGCATAAGTGCCCACAAACTATAATTCTATTAGCTAACTCTAATGAAGGCAAAATAGGTCCCCTTCATCGTGGAGGGGTAGAAGATCAAACTCCAGACCCTCAGGTGGTTACCTCTATTACCATACCTGAGCCGACACCAGATCTTCAAGTGGTCATTTCTATTACTTCTACCATTCCTGCAACAACTCTATATTTTCAAGGGGTCACCTCTACTACAATTCCTGATATAGTCCCTGAGGACACTATAGAGATTTCTCGTGAGGTGGCTCATGAGGTGGTGGAGAATAGAAGAGATCCTGTGGTTGTCGCTAAGGCCATGCTTACTACGGTCATAAATGGTACTAGTGACCTAAAAGGTCTTAAGGCTACTACTGACCAAGAGGGTATTTCTACTGTAGCCCTATATGATGACTCAGGGTTAGGGGCTAATGAAGTTTAAGAGACTGCTACTACCAAGGCCCCAGAGGTGGTTCCCCTTATTAGCTCAGCAAGATCCATCAAGACTGGGGGATCTAAAAGGCCCATGGAGGGACCTCAAGTAGTACTTGTCATTGGTCCCACAACTACTAGCACTATAATTTTAGAGAACATGATAGTCATTTTGGCCTCCACTCAAGGTGCCTCAGCATGGGGCTAGACTGAGCCATTATACCTGTAGGCCATGTGAAGAAGGCCTTGCGATCAGTTGCATGATCCGCCCGTACCTCTAATCCACAGCCAAAGATAAAGCACTCGTGGACTCGAGTTAGGTAACAATTTATTACGCTCTTTTCTCCTGTCTATTTTCTTTCTAATATTGTCACTAACTTGCCTTTTCTCTTTTTAGCTTGCTTCAATAGAGGTCGTCCCCACTGACACCCTTCTAGTCCATATTCGCGTTCCTAAAATGGACGTGGTGTTTGATGATTGAAGATTCATTCAGTTTCAACTCAGCCAAGATCCACTCTTGATTTTCAAGCAAAACTATAGAGAGATTATTCAAGCCATTGAGGCTATAGAGAAAGTAGTTCCTATGCCTGAGCTGGCATTCCCCGTGCCCAAGTTCTAGCATGTTATGGCATCATCAATCATTGTTGCATGAAGCTCTCACTCTTATTAGACTACCTAACAAATAACTGGTCTGTCAAGGATGAGTACCTTGATGCCAAAGCCCAAATAACTACTGCCAATAATTGGGTCCAAGAGATCGCTCCCTGTGTGGATCATCTCTATGCTTTGTGGACTAAGGTAGCTGACTTGAGGTGTCAACTAGTAGCTGTTAAAGAGGAGTTAGCACAGGTTAAACAGGGTACTACGAAGTCCGAGCTAGAGGTAGCTAATAAGGCCTTGGGCAATGCACAGGCCATCTCAGATGAGAAGCTTCATTCAATGCTAGAATTCAAGACGGTCCTTAATTAACATCAATCCCTATTTATTGAGCTGGACGCAACTCTATCTACATGGGAGGTCTTTCAAGCCCATTGTAAACAGTAAACATATATATTTTTTATTCTTTTATTAATTGATTTGTATTATTTGTCCCTTGTACTATAATTCTTTATGAATAAAAGGACAACATTCTTTTCCTTTTTACTGTTTGTTTTGTTTCATCCTGAGGCCATTCTAGGCCTTAAGTCTTTTACTTCTTTGTGTTTCAGAGCTTGATAAGTTGTTATTATGAAGGTCAATATTTCTTTAAGTATTTTCCATTTATAGCCTATCTATGCGGAGTCCTATTGAGGCTCGATAACTAATACGTGTTCCCTTTGAGTACTTCACTAACTTTGAATGGTTGTTCCCAATTAGATAAAAATTTACCTAGCATCTGATCCTTAGAACCAGGTGCCAACACAAGTTTTCATACGAGCTCACCCGTCTAAAACTATTTCTTCTTTATTCTTTTATTATATATTCTGGAAACCTCTTTCTTCTAGGCGATCATATAATCTAATACTTGTAAATGTATTTCATCCAATTGAATTAACTCATTCATCATAACTTCATTATAATCCTTGGAAGATCTTTCTAAACTATTCATAATGCGTAAAGAAGGGACTGCTATTTCCATATGTAATATGGCCTCATGCTCGTATGTCAACACATACATGCTCATGCTCGTGGCCTCTCTCTTTGACATTCGATATGTCCATAATGTCTCATGAAGTCACACGTGCCATTCCCTAGGGTTCTCCTTAATTGTCTTTTTTAGAATTTCAAGGATTATTTTATTAGAAGCTTTAGCCTACCCATTTTCCTAAGGGTAATATGGTGAGGATGTTAATAATTTGATCCCACTTTTCTTGGCAAAGGCTTTGAAATGGCTTCCAGTGAACATGGTCACTTAGTCCATTGTGATCATTTGAGGAATACTGAATTGAAACATAATTTGCTTACGTATAAAGTTAATGACATCATCTTGTTCCACTTTCTTTATAGGGACAATCTTTACCCATTTTGTGAAATAATCTGCAACCATTAAGATGAATAAGTAGCCCTTGGATAAAGCTGAATAGATCTTCTCTATTACGTCCATAGCCTATCTTCGAATGCATGTTCGATTCTGGTACCTATTATGTTGGCCCCATGAGTCTGGCATTTCCTGCATCTTTTAGCATTTTCGATGCAGTCTTTTACCATTGAGTCTAGCATGGCCAATAGTATCCATGCATTTGAACCAGCCATTGTATATTTAGCCCTAACTAATAGGCCCCATACACTCCTTCATATACCTGTCTTAAGACCAACATGTACTCAGTGAAGACTAAGCACCTAAGTAATAACCCATTGAGGGCCTTTCTATATAACTCATCTTTAATTAAAATGAAGTGTTAGGCACATATCCTTGTTCTATAAGGATATCATTAGCTGGAATTTTATAGATAACTTTTAAAACCATCCCACTAATCTTGAGATAACTCTTGCAAGACTACACCACACTGTACTGTCAAACCACATTTAGAGACCGAGGGATGTTCTTTTTATTCCACCACAATTATCTTTTTGCTGAGTTCGGGTGATAGCCTTGCCCTAATCCTATTTAGGCTAATTCATTGGCCTCCCAATTTTAAGCTCGGGGAACGTGTGTTAATGTTATAGTGTCAAACTCTTCTAAGACTTGAGAAGCCCCAGTGTAATACATTACTAGAGCTAGGCTCGTACACTTGTACTCACCAGTTAATTGTTTAATGACTAATTAAGAATCCCCTTCTATGACTATATCACAGACCTTCATTTCTTGAAGTATTTCGAGCCCTGCGAGTAGTGCTTCATATTCAACTTGGTTGTTAATGCATCAAAATCTAATTGTAGAGATAAGATGGTTTTGTACCCCTCTAAGAGAAGTTATTACTATTCCGGCCCCAGATGCTTATTCAGTGCTAGACCCATCAAACTTAAGTACCCAGAGCCCTGAATCTACTGAGAACACAGGTAGTTCTCTTTCATCTTTAAGGAGCCTAACTGAGGGGTGATCAACCAAGAAATCTACTAATGCCTGGTCCTTTACTGATTTTTGGGACAAGAATATTAATGAGAATTCTGCCAAGGCCAAGCTCCATTTTCCTATACGGCCTGACATCATTAGCTGATTAATCATGTATTTAATTAAATTAGAATGCAAAACCATGCATACAACTGTGTTTATTATATAATGACTTAATTTGGTACAAGCATAATACAGCGCTAAACACGCTATCTCCACATTTGAGTATCTGGTCTCTATAGGAGTCAGACACTTAATTAAATAATAGATTGCCTGCTCATGTCCCCCATCAACATTTTAGGCTAACATACATATAGACGTGGCGGTGGAAACTAAATACAATAAACATGGGGTGTTCTCCCTCAGGACTACTATGACCGACGGCCTCATTAAGTGTTCTTTAATTTTGTCAAAGGTCGCCTAATGGTATCTAGTCCAGGTGAATCCCTCAACATCTTTAAGTTTTAAAGCTCAAAAAACTCTTTGGTCTTTCCTGCCAAGTAAAAAATTAAATAGTTGAGATAATTGACTTAGCCTAAAAACCTTTGAAGCTCTTTCTTATTGCTTGGCACCTTTGCTTCCAGAGCCTGTGCTTTGTTCTGATCTACTTCAATTCCCCTATTGTGGACTAGGAATTCAAGGAAATTACGTGCAGTTACACTAAAAGCATACTTAAGCGGATTTAGTTTAAGGCCTACTTCCCTCATTTGGAGGAAACTCATCCTTAAATGCTCAATATGATCGTGTGTTTTTTTCAATTTGATCATTATATCATCTATGTATAGCTCTAGATATTTTTCTATCATATCATGGAAGATGACATTCATAGCCCACTAATAAATAGCCCCGGCATTTTTAAGACTGAATGGCATGACTACCCATTTAATTAATTATTTTGATAGAGCCCAGGCACCTAAAAGTAGTTTTGCAAATGTCCTTTTTCATGATAAATATTTGATTATATCTTGAGAAATAATCCATAAATGATAATAATGCATTCCTGCCTCATCATCTATCAACTTGTCTGCAATAGGCATTACATACACGTCATTAGGCGTTACTGAATTTATGTTTCAAAAATCTACACAAACTCAGCTTTTCATTCTTCTTAATTACTGGGACTATATTTGAAAGCCACAGAGCATACCTGCAAGGCCGTATAAATCTGGCTCATAGGAGGAGTTTGATCTCTTCCTTTACTTGTAGCTCCACTTTTATTGACATTCTCCTGGTAGGCTATTGATATGGTCTATAGTTTGGCTTTATAGGAAGCCTGTGTTTAACTAGTTGTCTTGCCAAGCCCGATATTTCATCATAATCCCATGCGAAGCAATCCTTAAATTCCTATAGTACTTGCTTAATAGCATTTTTTAGTTCTTCATCTACTAGTGAGCTGATGAAGGTGATTCAAGGACCTAAGGTTTACTTCTTCCAGTGGATCCTGTACCTCTGAGGCTATATCTTTAAACTTCAGAGATGTAGGGCCTAGCTTGTGTAGTTTCATTACTCTTTGGGTTTTACCTTCATACACGACCTCGATCCCACAAGTTTCAAGTCCATAGTCTTTCAGTCTCTCTTGCATGTTATGCAACCATAATTTTTAGATGGTCGCGACTACTACAGCCTTTTTGTTGTCTGACTTAATCATCCATTAATTCTATGATGGGTTCGCACCTCTGTGATGCTAAAGGTATTATAGCACTCATTGTTGTTTTACACGAAAGGATTCTGTTAGGATCCTCTTATACCCTTTGAAATGTGAACAGGCCTATATCAGCATCGTAATACCTTGCATCTATAAAGTCAGTGATTGTTGTGAATAGTTTATCTTCAACTCAACTACTTCTACCTCTTCCCCTTTCTATATGAGAAGCATTTAGTGTAGTGAGGAAGGTATGTACTCATTGGCATGGATCCAGTCCCAACCTAGAAAGGCTTGATACTGTGCTGTTGTGCTAATCATGAAAAAGGCTGTCAAAGAGGATTTGGTCTCGACATCAACCTTATATGGTAATACACCAAGGACCTTAGAAGCGATCCTAGTAAATCCTACTATAGACACTTCGGTTGGCATTAGGTCTCGCTCCTCTCGCTCTATTTTAAGCATCATACAGGTTGGCAGTATATTTATTGCCGAGCCATTATCCACTAAAATCCTAGTCATCAGCTTCCTATCGAAGTGTGCTTTAATGTATAAGGGCTTTAGGTGTTGGGTCATCTTAATACTTAGTTTTTCTAAGACAGCCTGTTTTGGCTTTCCTATTATAGCTTGTAAGGTGACCTAAAAGACAGGCTCTGCATCCTTCTCTTTCTGTGTATGTGTCTTTATTGGTTCATACTCTTCATCCCTTAGGTTTCATTAAGCAATATTGGTACGAGCTACGTACATTAGCCTTGAGGAGTTCTGCTCATATTGGTCTTAAGTCCTACTAGTGGTAGACTAGAACTAGGAAGGGAGCATTAATGAAACCATGCAGTACAGATTAAAAGATATCTCCCCAATGTGAATGGTCCTACTATACTGATTTTGTTCTCACTCCCCTCGTACTGATCCTTTGTGGACTTCCTTTTGAATTTATTAGCTTCTTATACATAAGGGCCTTCTTGTGTCTCAATATTCTGCTACTTGAGATATCTCTGTGTAGCCCGCTTTCACTAAAGACATCATTTTTGAGTTTTAGTTAAGGTAGCTAGGAACTTTTTATGCCTCACAACTCTCCATTTTAGAGGCAGCACATTATCAAGTGGTGTAATGAACTTGCTCGAGCTCTTAGTGACTTTTGCTTTTGAAGGAGGCTCTGATATGCTCTCTGATAATGTTAATAGCAAACTATTAGGGCCTACGTTCTAGCCTATTAGTGCCCATGTGAAAGGTTTACCTCCTCTTGATGGTGCTAAGTACTTGACGAAATAGTTGAATTTACTAGATGGCTCCCCCAGATAGTCCTAGACCACTTTAGATCTATTTGGTTCTATCATCAATAATCCCCTCAGGCCAATATCCCATCTTGAGGTTGTTTGTTGTCCTGCTTTATAGGCTGCTAGTTATCAATTTTTAAGCTGCCCGTGGCTTCTCCCAAGAAGTCCCAAACTACTTTAGACCTGTCTGGGCTCCTTACTCTTTTCCCTTTCGGGCTAATGTTCCATCTTGAAGATTTATTCTTGTTGAATCAGCTCATAGGTTCCTCCAAGCAATCCATATTATTTTGGAGCTCTCTTGAGCTATGTCTTCCCTATTCCAAACATTCCAGGGCCTCCCATCTCTTTGCCTACCATCATTTCTCATGGTTTATCATCTATTGGAGTTTATCTCTACCATGTTTACTATGGCAAATGGTGGAAACAAATCTTCATACATGACTATGGATTCCTCTTTATAGAATTTGAGACTTACCTTATTGATCCAATCCTAGATGATGTTCTTGAAGCCCCAACAGGACTTAGTACTATGACTCCATGAGTGATGGTACTTACAGTACTTCTTCCCTCTCTACTCCTCTTTTGAAGGGATCTTGTGATCAGCGGGTAGTGAGATAAAGTTTTCCTTGAGTGGGAAATCAAAGATCTCTTCTGTTTTAGTGGTATTAAAGGTGTACTCTATTGCGTTCAACCTTTTAGGAGTCTCCCTGGCCTTCCTTATTAAGGCTGGGCATGTGTAGTTGCTTACATTTTTTAATTCTGCCACTGCTACATCAAGGTCACCAAAATAGGTTCCTGTCATAGTCTGCTGATGATGATCCTCTTCTTTTAGTAACTCCTCGTATCCCATACCTTAGCTGCGAGCTCGTAGAAATCTCAAAACTCTATCCCTTGAAACTTCTTTCAGAGCTCTATATCCAATCTTGCTTGAGCCAGCTTGATGAATTTAGTTTTTAAAAGTGGCACATGGCACCTGCTCCTCAATCATTTAAACCTCACGAAGTATTAGTCCGCTATCTCTCCAGCCTGTTAGATGAGCTTGCAAAGTTATACTATGTTGACCTCTGACTCTGCGTTATAAAATTGTACATGAAACTTTTGCCCTATCTCCATCTAGTTGATGATTGAGTTATGGCACAGTGAAGTATATCATGTGAATGCGGGCCTGTGAGAGTGTTTGGGAATAACCTCAACTTTAAGTTGGTGAAGTTCTCATAGTTGGAATTCTCCCACATTGAATTGTGAACCTCTCAATGTGCTCCAAGGTGGATAGCTTTTGTCTCCTGAGAATAGAGTGAAGTCTAAGATCCTATATCCTCGAGGGTATGGGTTGTCCCTGTCTATGTGCTCCAAATATGGCTTTGAGAAAGTGGGTTGGCAAATTGGCCTTAGCCTTAGTCTGTATATATCCTGGATAGCATCCCTTAAGGCCTCTATGCTCACCAATTAGTTAAGAGGCTCATTCTAATGCTTCAGGACTATTGCCATGCCCCTGGGTTGCTCGTGCCGGGCTCTTGTAAATAATATGAAAGATTATCTAAAGGATTATTGTTAGCAAAAATATAGGGGTCAGGGTAAGCCCTTATAAGTGGGCGCCCTGATAGCTAGCGCCTGCATTAATTCCTACTTGTTGCCCTCCATGCAGCCCTAGATTTGAGCTTGCTTCTAGAGGAGTGCTTCTCAATGATGTGGCTAAGTTCTTTATGCCATCCTACAAAGCCTGCATCATGATTTATTGTCATTCTTTATCCTTACATTCTGATGTTTCCAGGGATAGAGCAAAGAACTATTGGTCTCTTTCAGCTGCTTATCCATTCGGTCTTGAATTCCTTGTAGTACTTTTGCCACAGGACTATTGGATATGATCGATGGGCTTGTTTGTCCACTTCCTGGTTTTAAACCAAGGCTTGTACTGCTGCTTCCTATTGACATCACCTCGGCATCAGGTATCAAGTGTTCTGACCCTGCATGTGCAAAGGTCCCTTCTGGTTTGTGAGAACCAGCACCTGTTTTATCAGTCCTTTTGTCCATTCTCGTCCTTACCATTTTTGTTACACAAGTCCTACCAGGTGTGTCAAAAATTGTTCATGGTGAACAACAAATAATCAGGCGTGCCAGAGATGTTAAATTTTCATTGATAACAAAAAGGTCCTGAGCTCCCTTACTACAGTTCACTCAAATGTAAAAGATACGCAAAACTTAATAGAACAAGTATTTTTGGTTTTTGTTAAAATGTGAAAAGATTACAAGTCTAATTGAAGGTAAAAACCAACTGCTAAAACTAAAGAGATATGAGTGTGGAATGTGAGTCTTTGTTAAGTGTTGATTATCTTTCTTCTATATTTTCATATCATATTTATAGTGTCAGAGTAATGGTAGCCTCTCCTTCAAGACCTAGAACGTTCTGCTGAAGAATTAGGGATCCCGTGAGACTCAGGGCATGGTCTTTATTTAGTGTTCTCCATTTTGGCATTCAGCTTGTCTTATTGAAATACCTGGGCACAATGTTCGTGGATTCTAAAATCATTTGGGATTGTGTCTTGATGTGCCAATAGTCTAATGTTTGCAATTGGCAAGATTTCAGCATGTTCATCTTATCGTGGCCTTCTGTTGAGCTCGAGGCAGACCCCTTTCTTCAATTGGGCCTGACTCTTCAATCACTCAGTTTAAATAGCTTTGTGACTTATCGAGCGATGTTTCATATTTTAGCATAAACACATATGCATGAGATGTGTTTGGTATTTCTTACACATGCACACATGCACATCTATCCATTTGATATTTAATATTATTGGACTAGATTTAATTAAGGAAAAATTACATTCAGGTCTCATACAGGGAAGTTTATTACTGAAAGGTCTCATAAATTTCATAAAATACTCTCATCCCAAATCTTGCACATTGAAAACTTGATTAAGGGCATTAACAATTGGGCAACAACCATTTATAACTTACTATTACAAGTTATCATTTTCTTTTACAAGTTGTAAATAATAGTTGCCCAATTGTCAATGTCCTTAGTCAAATTGTCAATGCACTAGATTTGGGACTTGAGAGTATTTTGTAAAATTATGAGATCTTTCGGTAATAAATTTTTTTCTATGGGACTTGAATGCAATTTCCCTTTAATTATTGTCAAACCTAATTAAATGTAGCTCTCTTAAATATGTTCTTTTTCATATTAGTATGGATTATTCGACCATAATTCCCTATACTTATCAAGAGGTCACAATTTTTTTTCATTTGAACCAATGCCTACCGATTGTTTGGTATTTCCAATTTAGGGAGTGTGTGTCATTTTTTTTTCTTTTTTTAAAGTATGTTATACTCTCTTCATTTCAAATTATAGGACACTTTTAAAAGAGTTTTTACATCCTAAAATATAAGACACTTTGGGTAGATTAATGTTTCATTAAATGCAATAATTTAATGTTTTCTTTTCTCTCTTTATAATTAATTTTCACCCCTTTTTTTTCAATATATTAAATGATGGCCCTTTTTGAAAGTTCATATTTTTATTTTGGAAAGATAAGGTTGTTAAATTTATTTAATAAAATTTATTGATATGTGAGATTTTATTTAAAAGTATCTTATAATTTGGGAATGAGGGAGTATTATCTTTCTTTGGATTTGGTAATGTTGTTTTGGTTAATTAAATATTCAATTAACAATGAAGAGTAATATACAATATGTTTACATTATGATTATAATTTCTTTGAGATCAAAGCCCAACTAAAACAAAAAAAAAGGGGGCATTGAAAGAATTTATATTTAATTTTAATTATGAAAATACTCAAATAATGGAAAATCTTGAGCACTAATTAGGGCTCGTTTGGTTGATTTGAAGCATTTCAAAAGAAATGAAATTGAAAAATGATTTAGAAATGGAATTAGAAATTGAATTGGAAAATGTTAAGAGAATCATGTTTGGTGGATTGGAAAAATATGATGGAATCTTAAAACAATTTTTACTTAACAAAATATTAAAAATAATAAAAGACAATATTGTTACCCTTTTCTTCCAATAGCCTTGTCTCTTTCATCATCTCTCATCAGTTTTACAGATCCAATCCACAAAAATCAAGCATAAATAATCATCAATTTTACTGAGATGATGATTAGCGACACCATTAAGGTTAGGGATGACAGCAAGGTTGGGGACATTCAATGGAGGACGATGTTCGACGGATGATTGTAAGGAGGAGCACCTTCAATGGCTTGGCTCCGACGACCCAAATCCACAGGTAGGAGGAGCGGCTTCTACAACTGATCTCTTGCCTGATTACAAGGAGTTGCTTCCATGGCTGAATCACACTATTGAAGAAGAACACAGTAATGGAGAGAAGAGAGAACAGTGCAAAGGTCGACAGAGGAGGGTAGAGCCAATGCTCGAAATTTGAAGGAGACGATGTTGAAGATCTGAAGGAGGTGATGATGCTAGAAATTTAAAAGTCAAGGCAGCTGATTCCTTGCACGATCCTACAGCTCAAAAATGGAGAAGGGGAGCAAGTGGCTAAAATATGGGGTTCCTAGGGTGCTTATCACTCAAAAAAAATTTGGGCTACTTAAATTTTTAATTTAGATAGTCTAAATTATTTCAATTTCAAGTTCAATTTTAATTCTATAATTTATAAAAATAAAATTTATAAATTTTTTGATAAATATATTTATCATGAATCTAGATAGTACCGATTCAATATAGGGCTCTGAGTGGTTCAATTTAATATTATAATTTTCATAAACTGAATATCTAGATATACTCTGAACAACATAAATTTAATATTAAATTTTTTAATAATTTTTTATTTCAATAAATATAAAATTAAAATAAAAAATGAAAAATTTAAATTTAGACCTTGCAGATAAAAATTTAATATTGAATTTGAATTGTTCAAAATACATCTAAATAGTTAGTTTATAAAAATTATAACATTAAATTGAATTATTTAAATTAAACCAGTACTGTTCAAATTAATGATGAATATATTTATCAAAAACTTTTATAAATTTTTATTTTTATAAATATAAAATTAAAATTAAAATTAAAAAGTTTGGGCCATCCAAATTTGGGCCATCAAGATTAAATCTAGATGGCCCATATTTTTTCCTGGGTGATGAACATGTCGGTGCTTAGCAAGCCGAAGATGGATCCTTAAAATATGACAAGGGATAATGGAAAAAAAAACTCAAGAAATATATATAAATAATAATTCAATACTAAAAAATGTGATAATTATTACTCCTCCTGTTCAAAAATATAAAATATTTTTTGAGGAGTTAAATGTTTAAAAATATAAGGCATTTTTAGTCTTTTGATATGTAATCATTGTCTTTTTTTAAAAGTGTCCATATTGATAAATGACTTTATATTTATTATAGGATATTTAATAGAGATAAATATAAAAAGATAGAGTTAGTTTGAAAATAGGTAACTACGTTATTGGGGGTGAAATTTAGTTAAAAATACCTTATATTTTCAAACGAAGAGAGTATTTAATTTCTAAAAATTTGTCTAACATTTTAATTTTTGAAGAAACAACGTGTTTGCCCGTAGTAATTATTATGCCTTAGAAAATAACTATTTTGAACAGTCTATTAATTAAAATAAAATAAAAAATGGTTACTTTCTTTCTGCAAATTTATTAATCAATTAAGTGCAAATACTAAATATTAGTCACTATTATAGTTAAGAAATGACTACTTTAATTGATCTAATTGTAATAAATATGTGTTTATGTTATTATAAAAAAATTGATGAATGTGATTGAAACTGAAAAGAACATGAGATAAACACGTCAATTGGCGAAAAAATAAAGCAACTCGGCATGAAGCTAGTTGGAATGGAACCTAAATGTGTAATTTCGGAACTTCTGATCAATTATAAATTATTAACCAAATTATTTAATATCTCACATGCGTTTGTTGCATAGAAATTTGTATATGAACTAGATACACCGTATCATTTATAGTTTGTTCCATAAAAACATGACATTTAAATAATATTAAATATAAATTAATTTTGAGAGAAAAGATAAAAAATTAAATAGATATTTTATTATAAAAATAAAGTCATTAAAATAAAGACATATAAAATTTTATTTAATTAAATTAATATAATTTTGTTAAATAGATTATGAATGATTTGGCGGACCGAGTCAATCTAAAAATTTCTTCTTTGCTGTATTAGAGTCAGTGTCTTAAAAGAGAATTTCGAATAGAAAAATTAAAGGAAGACTTTTTAAAGATATTGAATATAGAATATTGAACGTGGGGTTGAAAACGAAGAAGAAAGCAAGTTGAGAACTTCTTTTCTTGGAATATCAAATATGTCTTTATCTATCAAATATGTCGCTTCCGAAGAAAGAAAAGCTACCCTGTCTTACGCGCATCAGAATTAGAATACAGGGTTAAAAAACAAAAAAAAAAAGCAACGGGGTTAAACGATAATTTCATCATAAAAATATAAATTTAGAAGTATCCAGATCCAAAATTTATTTTTTCATATAATTTTCTTCTTTAATTTTTAAAAATGATGTAATGTCACTCCAATTATAATAAAAGTTTATTTTAATGATTAATTGATTAAAAAATTATAAAAAAATTTAATTTTTTTAAAATAATTACAAAATTGTAGGAAAATTCAAAAATTACACACAATGGATAAATAATTATGGAAAATAAAAAAAATTCTTAATCATTTTCTATAATTTTCTTTTCTTGTTCATTAGTTTTTTTTAATTAACCATTAGAGTTGACATTTATTTACAATAGAGACAACATCATACCGTTTTCAAAAATTAAAAAAAAACATTACACCAAAAAAAAGTTTAGGATCTAAATATTTTTGGACCTATAATTTAGGAACAAATTTTTCATTTAATGCTATAATATTTGGCATTTATTTTAAATTTAATTTTTTTATCAATAATTTTATGTACTCCCTCTATTTAAAAATGTAAGACATTTTTAATCGAATCTCACCCCTCAATAAAGTAGTTACCTACTTTTAAACTAACTCTATCTTTTCATATTTACTCTTATTAAATACCCTATAGTAAATATAAAGTTATTAATAGGGACACTTTGAAAAAAAAAAAGGTAATGATTACACATCAAAATATTAAAAATGTCTTATATTTTTAAATATCTAATTCCTTAAAAAATATTTTATATTTTTAAACTAAGGGAGTATCTTGTAATTTTTTTACAAAATTAAAATGATCTTTATATTGTTGTCTTCAATTAAATGTCATGACAAAGAGTGATTTTGTTAATATCACGTGTGATATATGTAATTTAGGGCTTGTTTGGTAATTTATTTTAAAAACAGTTTTCTATTTTTAGAAAAAAATATATTTAATAACATATTTTTAAAAAGTGTTTTAAAAAATATTATTGTTTTTAAAGAACAAAAAAAATAAAAATATATTTTTTATATTATTTTTTATTTTCAAAATATGTTTTATAATATATTAATTTTTTAAAAAAATAAAATAAAAATGGTTTCAAAACTCTTAGATTTTTTATAAGAGATATTTTTAAACGCGTACATTTTTTTTTTTTGACCAAAAACACATACATTAATTACCCGAAAATCTATATTGCTACTAGGTGTGTGCACGACAATTCTATCATGATTGGCCTGTCCGCATTCTAGTCATGTCGGGACCGATGGAGTCACAAAAAAATGTAGGGCTATGTTAAGCCCCTCAGAATAAATTTTTAAAAAATTTAAGACTAAATTTCATAAAATAATATATTTTTTAATATTCAAGTTAGGTTTGGTTAGTCGAGCTGAATTGAGCCTGACTCATTTGAATTACTGATTTTAGAGGCTAGGCACAATTATATTAGGACAAACTTAGATATCTTTTTAATCTTATTTATAGGGTAGAGAGAGAAAATTAATTTAAATCTTATTTATAAAGAACATTATTATTTTCTATATTTATTTTTACTTTTATGTTGTTATTAAATGTTAAATAAATTATTACAAATAATTTTTTTGTTCTTATTAGAGGGCAAAGGTGAAACTTGATAAATTTTAATATTTTTTATTATAATAAAACATATTAGAAGTGATTTATAAATAAAATTAAAAAAAGTAAGAAATAAAAGATTATTGAAACCTTTCACCCAAATTATTTTTTTATTTTTTTATTTTATTCATTATAATTATAATTATATATATATAATTATATCTTAGTATTTTTTTATTATACAAGAAATCCTTAATCCTATAGCAAGTATGTTTTTACTTATAATTAAGTTAATATATTCACTCTAAGGTCTACAAGATTTCTTATTATTTTATATTTTGATGAAATTGTTAAAGGATGATACTTGAAACAAATACGTCCGTCCTTGTACTTAAAGGGGGAAATAGCAATTAAAGATTACCGACTAAAATTTATATAAGTTAATGACTAATTATTATGAAAACTCAAATATATTATCATTAATTTAGAATGATTTATTGTTAAAATTTAAATGGATATTTGTCAATAAAAATCTAACTCAAATCAACAAGTTTCCATTTGAGTTTTAATAACAATTAATTTTTAACTGATATAAATTTTGGTTAGTGATCTTTGATTGCTATTTTTTTAAAAAAATCATTTATTGTTAAAAAAATTTGTTTTTTTTTGCCACAAAAAGAATCAATTTTATTGATCACAAAAAAAAGATAATTACAAACACTAATAACTGAAGCCAAAAAAAAAACTCAAAAAAACCTATACATATAACCTAACACACCAAAGCACATAAAAAAAATAAAAAAAATACAATAACTAGTTTAACAAAAATAAAAAACCAACAACAAAAACCAATAGAAATACAAAACACAATAAAAGTTATCAACCAATGCCTTTCTTTACAAAAGATACATTCCTACTAGTATAATCAATATTCAATGCTTTAACCTTGTCAAGAAGCATAATCCGAGACAAGGTAGATGGAGGTGACAATACCAAACCAATTGGTTGCATTGGTTGCATCTCCCTTTTTAGCATCCACTATAAGAAATCCGCAGCTTTATTCCCATCCCTACAAACTAAAGACAAACAACAATTTTTCACAGAAAGCCATAAAGCAACAAATATTATTGATAATACCAGTATTTTTGCAATCACAAGTAACAACCATATCATCAGTAACAACCTTATATAAGATCTCACAATTCCCTTCAACACATATACTCACAATTCCTAATCCTTTAGTAAGTAATAGAGCCTTTTAAAGTTAAAGCTTCAATCATCAAAGCTGAAGAACCTACTACTTTTACACTTATACTTGTCACAAAATTACCCAAATCATCTCTTCTAACAATCCCAATACCACCACAACCTTTTATCTCATCAAAAGCCTCATTATAATTCAATTTAATCCTACCTTTATCAAGAAAAACACTAAGAAAACTTTACTTTCTTATTTACTTCAACCTTTCTCACAAATTTAAAAATCTGCACATTATTAATTTCACATAGAAGTTTGTTAACCAAAATATTCACCTCAATATGATCAACATTTTTACCTTCAAACACAAATTTACATCAAAGTTTTCAAATATACCAGCAAGTAAAAGCTATTCATAAGCCAAGTAGAAACCCAATCTTCAATGTTACTTATCAAGGATCTTTTAATTTTCCATTCAAGATGACTATCAAACTAGACAGTTTTAGCCCAATGACATAACAAAATCATGTTTCCTAGTTTCCTCGTCATCACCACAAATTTTCAAAGAGTCATTCAAGCATTTTCTTTTCCATAAAGCATTACAAGTAGGTAAAGCACCTGTCATTAATTATCAAGGAGAATGCTTAATCTTAGGCATACAATTAAGCTGCCAAATCTTATGCTAAATATCATTATTAATTATACTCGGGGAGGGATATCTTTTACAACCACAATTCTTTTTTCCCTTGCATATTTATAACCCATCTTTAGAGTATATATGCCATTTTTAGCATCATCCCAAACAATTCTATCCTCACAACTAGACAAAGAAAATGCATGCTCAAAATTTTGTCTCTTTCCACTTCATTAATCAAATCCATTACCATCCATTAAATCTGCTACAAGTCTATTCATTTCATCTTCATTAGAAAAATTAACCTGTAGCTTTCCATTATCCAAACCTCATACCCACTTATCTCTCCAAGCTTTGCATCTTTAACCATTCCCAATTGTCCACCAAAGCTTTTCAGCCAATAAATCTCTTCCAACAAGTAGACTCGACCAACTCTAAGAGACAAGAGGACCCTTTTTTGCTTCTAAAAAAGATGAATTAGGAAAATATAAGCCTTTTAAAACATTAGTTCAGAGATCATTTTCACAATTCAACAGTCTCCAAGCTGATTTTGCCAATAAAGCAGTATTAAAAAACGTGTTTGATTACTCAAAATTTGAAGAGATGAATAACGTAATAAATATAATTTGCTGCTTATAGTTTTTAATTCTCCGTCTTTCTCTTCTACTCTTTATAATTTTGAGATTGAGATGGAAATGGGATGGGACACAATATGAAAATTCCATGACTTTTTACCATGAAACACGGGACAAGATCATTCCAATCTCACCCATTTCCATTCAAAGCCCTATTGGGATTTATATTCAGGAATAAAAAGAAAGTTGAAAAACTTGGAATTTATACTAAGAGACAAAAGAAATACTATAGGATAAAAACAAATGAAATGGGCCAACAATTCTTTTTCATTTTTATTTTTAATTTTGAGTGCAAGTCAAATATGTAATTTTTTGTATCTGAATTTTTCTTCCATTATTGTAAACCCCAAATCCTAAATCTCTGACATTTAATTTTTACATATCATAATTTAAAAAAAACATATAATCTTTTATTCTTGAACTTTTTCTAATTATCAATTTACTCCTTAAACTTTAGCTTGCAACAATTTATATTTTACAGTTTTTTTTATTGTAAACAATCTAATCCTTATAGTTTTTTTTTTCCTACTCAATACAATTTAATCCTTATAATTACTTAACTCAATAAATTACAAGAATTGAATTTTACTAAATAATCAAATTTCAGGAATTAAACCAATAATTGAAATAAAACTCAGAAATTAAAAATTACATTATGTCTAAATCTTAGTATTTTTAAAACTCATGTTTATCAAAGAAATTGGATCAGAATTAGTTAAGACAATAATTCAATGATTAATGATTAAAATCATAATCAAACCAATAGTAAACAAAATATTTTATTAAATTATTTTAACAATTTACTAGTTTAACTGGCAGAGTTAACCCAGATTTTTACCTAAAAAGTAAATATTATATAAAATTTTCATTTATTTAAAGAAAATTACAGATAACTCCCTTAAAAATTCACTGGTACCCTCTAAAAAAATTTCATTTTGCCCCTAACCAAAAAAAAAAAAGAATGTTTGAACCCATTTATTATATTGATTATAAAAATATACTAGTTCTTTAATAATTAATTTTAGTAATTGTTATTTTTTTATTAATTAAATAAATATTTATAATTATATTTTTATAAAATGATAATACTTATATTTGGTTAAAATTTAACCCCACTAACTAAATTTTCTGGTCCGTCACTGATGATGTACGATGAATTGCAAAAGCAAACCACCCAATTGAATAGATAAATTGTCAGATCAAAAGAAAATAGAAAATAGAATAGATAAATTATCGCTTTCCAAGGGCGTATAAAACTTCGAAGTTGCAGGATTATGTTCCTTCGTCGAATCTCTACTGTGCACCGTGCAAAATGTGCCAACCCAAATCTCTTTCAATGCAAAATCTTCCAACTTTCTTTCATTTTCTCTTCCCTCTTCTCTTTTCTTCTCTTTATAAACCCTCCTCTGCTTCTTCCGCCTCCACGCTCCATCCAATCCAATCTCATCTTATCACTCTATCACGTACTTCTCGTTCTTCGTCATCTCACCACCACACATTCTGTTTGATTAAACTGTCACTCTTCCTCATCTCTCTCTCTCTCTCTCGTCTCTTTCTTTTGGGTTCCTTTCGTTTCTTTGTTTCTCTTAAACCGCATTACCCAAATTCTCAGTTTCTGGTGGAAGTCTCGGTCTTTATTCGAATCTTCCCAGGATTTTTCCCTGATATCTTACTGGTTTCTTTCATTTTCCTCTGATTTTGTTTCTTCCCCGTTAAAGTTTCTGTCCTGATTTGATTCTTACCTGAGATTGACTGACTCATTTTAGTGTTTTAGCCTTCGAAAGTTTTATCATTCAAGGTTCGCAAATGGCAGCCATTGACACAGCTCTTGTGGTTCCTTCTTCGCCTACGCCGTCTTCGTCGTCGTCCCCTGTGATTCTAACCCAAGATGAGCTCAAGAAAATCGCCGCCTACAAGGCCGTCGAGTACGTCGAGTCCGGCATGGTCCTGGGTCTCGGAACCGGCTCAACAGGGAAGCACGCGGTGGCCCGAATCGGCGAGCTTTTAAAACAGGGCAAGCTCGAGAACATCATAGGAATACCTACATCGAAGATGACTCAGAGCAAGCCGTGTCTGTCGGAATCCCACTATCAGATCTCGACTCTCACCCCATCGTCGACCTCGCCATCGACGGCGCCGACGAAGTCGACCCGGATTTGAATCTAGTAAAAGGCCGAGGCGGGTCGCTTCTGAGAGAGAAAATGATAGAGGGAGCTTGTAAGAAATTCATCGTCATCGTCGACGAGACCAAACAAGTGAAGTATCTGGGAGGTAGCGGATTGGCCGTGCCAGTGGAAATCGTACCATTTTGCTGGAAATTCACTGCTTCGAGGCTTCAAAAAATGTTTGAGGATTCAGGTTGTGAGGCAAAGCTGAGAACTTCTGGGGAAAACGAAAAACCCTTCGTGACTGATAATGGGAATTACATCGTGGATTTGTATTTCAAGAGAAGTATTGGAGATTTGAAGGCTGCAAGTGACGCAATCCTGCGACTTGCTGGAGTTGCAGAGCATGGAATGTTTCTGGACATGGCAACAACGGTGATCGTAGCAGGTGAACTAGGTGTCACAGTGAAGAACAAGAAGATTTAATCAGAGCATTATAGCCTTACAATTTTCAGATTTCAATAACTTAACTTCACATTTTGTTGTGTCATGGTATTTTGTATTAGTTGTACTGTGTTGAGAGAGCGAAGCTGGAGCCTGAGGCTAATTAAATTAAAGTATTAAACATCTAACACAATATATGTCATAGCATTAAATAAATGTCTTGATAGTGATTCACTGGGGAGAGGCTATCTGATCTTCTAGTTTGTAAGAGGCAGGAGACACCGTCTACGGTATAGGACGTTGTTTTTTTTCCCCTAATATCCAAAATATAAATAATTTTGTATTTGTAAGTTTTTCTTTTCACATTTTACTCATTGTATATATTAACTTAAATTGGAATTAAATATAAAAAATAATATATATTTTCATAAGAATAATTATTTTATTGGCATGCCAATTATTGGTATGAGTGGTAGAGTTTTTTGTTGCTTAAGCAAATAATTAGAACTTCAAATCATGTGTATGTAAGATTTGATTAAAATGTTTGTTCATTGTTTTTAGTATCATGGGAGGAGATATCCTTTACAATTGGCAAAATTTGCTCCTTATACTCCCAAAAAAGAGAGTAACCTCTCTCTCTGTCTGTTTTTTTTTTTTTTGGGTAATAGAGGAGAGACTAACTTCTAATAAGTAATAACAGTGAATGTTAAATATAAACCATCAAATTTAATTTCGGTCAAGATATATTCTCTTTGGTCCTATTTATAAGTTATTTTAACATATTTTATTGAAATCAAGAAAAA
This sequence comes from Prosopis cineraria, assembly GCF_029017545.1. NCBI lineage: Eukaryota > Viridiplantae > Streptophyta > Magnoliopsida > Fabales > Fabaceae > Prosopis > Prosopis cineraria. The sequence goes on from NW_026555336.1 coordinate 27,877,589, forward strand.
CTTTAAATTTTATTAGCTTTATTTTAAAATTTAATAAGCTTTAACCTTTATCTCAAATAAATGTTCTTAAATTTCATTAGTAATATTGACAAATGTTATATAAATAAGATCAATTTTTTTATTTTTACTTTATATATAGGATTAAAAGAGTATAGTTTTTCTTTTCACTTGACAACTTCCCAAGTTTTGTTATTTGACTTTAGTTTAATGACGTCTACTAAAGATTACAATGAATTGGAATGTAGCTTTACATTGAAAAGAAAGGGTCCAAAATGGAGGGTTCAGATTTGATGCTTTGAAGGGAATATTGACTTGGGTATGAGTGAATGTGCGTGGGACACGGGATTTTATACGAGGATGAAATGTTCCATTCAAACTTCATCTTGTGACTTGCGAGGAGTGTTCACGCATTGTAATTTTGTCCAGAGAATTAAAGAAGGGAAAAAGAAAAAGAAGCAAACATGTAATTAGTCAATGAATATGGGCTCGAATTCTTCTTTTTTTTTTGTTATTCATTTAAGTATTCTTTTATTAAATATAATTATATTTGAAGTACAGTTAAATATTAGATGTGAACACTTCTTTCAATAAAAATTTAAATTGGTTTATGACATTATGAAAAAATAGCACATTCTACTAAATTCAATCCTCATTGGCTATGTGTCGAATTCTGTAGAAAAAAGAGATGAGGATTAGTATTGAATATTAGAGGGTGGCTATTGAGTTCAAAATCATGATCCAAAATAAATAGCCATACATTATGACCACGAATAAATCCTTAGCCCAAAAAGTTTTTAAGAAAATCAAGCCCAAAGCAAAACTAAAAAGAAGCATTTGTCATTTTATCAAAGGATAAATAAAAAACTTAGCTTTTAGTCTTTATATTTTATTATTAGTTCTTGCATTTTTTTTTTATATTTTAAGTCCCTCCAAATTCTTATACTTTATTTATAGAGAGACCTAAAATATTAAAAAAAAAGTGTGGGAACTAATAGAAAAACGCAAGTAAAATGAAGGGATTTAAAGTTATGTTTTCTTAAAAATAAATATAGCCTGTTTAGTTCAATTTGGTGGCAACCTTGTAATGGAAATCAATAAAACTTCTTCCAGACAAAAATATAGGACATTAGTAACTAATTTACGGTTTATGAATAGTGTTAGTTGAAATCTTAATTTTTTTTTACATCTTTCCTAATTTACCTCCATTAAATACCTTATATAAGTGCTTTAATAATAATGATAATTAAAATTAAGACAAATCATTTTTTCAAAAAGAGTAATAATGAAGTAGGGTTATAATTGAAAAAAAATTATAAAAATCATCAAATGCCCTATATTTTGGACAAATATGACTTTTAAAAGGTTCCTTATATAGTGATTGGAAAGGAATAGTCAAGATCTTGTTACCATATAATTATGTGTTTGGTTGACCTTTGAAACTTATAATAATCATGATTACAAAAAAAAAAAAAAACCTTTAACTTCAAATCACATTGGCTTAAAAGCATTGAAGACCACTTTCATCTCCACCCCATCTTCAAGATCTAACAATATTACCTCAATAGCATCGACGACCACCTTCATCCCCCACCTCTTTCAGCGACATTGAAGCTCAATAGCATTCTTTCATTTTAATTAAAAAGAACTTATAGATATATTTACAAATTGTGACCGATACATATTTATTATTTTTGACCGAATTGACTTCGCACACAAATTTACAAGCAACATCTAGTTGCCTCATGTTGTGATTGCCCTTCCCAATCCCTCCCCCACAAAAAAGAAGAGAGAATGATAAAGAGGTCACAAAGAGACCAATTAATTCAAGTTATGTTTTAAAATTTTAAAATTTACAACTCAATCTCTCAATTTAACATTTACATTGTAATGAATTTATAACTTATTTTTTAAATTTGCATATAATTGAAGAATAAAAAAAATTTATTTTTTTTGTTGAAATTTGAATTACAAATTATAAATTTATCACAATGAAATTACAAAATTAAAAATTGAATGTAAATTTGTCAAATTTGACACTTGGAACCTTGAATTAATTGATCCTTTTAGGACTTTTTTTATTCTTTAAAAAAAAAACTCAGTTTTAAGTTGGAATGAATTACAAAGGAAGAATCACATCCAGTCCCCTCTCCTCTCAAGGGAATTTAATCATAGATAAGGACTAACAAGTCCCATCAATATATCCTATATAGCAATTCCACTAAGCCGATGAGGTTTTTTGTGGCTCTTGACTCAAAACACTGTTCATAGAGCCGTTTTATGTATCATGGCTTATTTAGAACATGGCTCCCTATTGGGCTCCATGCGGTGTTTCAAGCGATATGTCACCCTTTCATCTAATGCACTCGCTTCCCTCATCTGTTTAAATAGAACTTTCAACATGTGCCGCCATTTTGACATCAACTTCATTCTTCGCCTTGTGCATTGTACGCTGGTTTGTCTTCTAACTTGCCTATTTATTATATACTTCAAGGGTTTTGTTACCATTTCTGTTTGTATTCTATTTTGAATCTCCATCTCCTGTAATCTGATTTGTCTTTTGTTACCCAGTACTCTACACGTTATCATGCATCCTTTCCAAATGAACGCCATGATGCTACCGAACGTTGAAATGCTTGATTCTCTAGAGCCATCCAACCCTGAATCAGGCATCCTTGTGAGGGTTGATAGAGTTTATCCAAGAACTGGCATAGATGTTCATGATTGTGCATGCGGTTGGCCTCAGAAAATCACATCTATTGAGATGATTGTTTTTGACATAGCTGTGAGTGAACTGGGTCAACATGTATTGTTGAAACAAATTTTGCGTAATAACTTATTGTTGTATTTTACTTTTGTTTTTTCGTACTCCCCTTTCAGTGTTATTGCATGATAATTTCAATATCCCGTGCGGAACTTATCGAATGTTGCGCGAACCGTCTAGTTGAGAAGAGGTCTTACTTTATACACAGGTTTAAGGTTGTTGAAGGTGGTATGGCTATCCACACAAGGTTTCATATCTAGTTAGAGGAAAATGCTAGTATTCATGACAATCCATGTCGTATGGTGAACTATCTATTCAAGATAAGATCTGTCTTCCTGGTCTGACGAGAATGGTAGCCTGATGTTCGTGTTAGAGGTCCTTTTTTCTTGTCTGGTCCCCTCAGTAATTTATATAAAAAATGATCACTTAATCTTACATGCATATTCTTCATCTTCTCATATGTCCTGGGTTTTCTACAAGGGGATGTAATGTACGAGTGGCTCATTCTGGATGGCTTCATTACTAGAAAGCTCACTCTCATTGTTGCAGATAGCCAGTTATGTGTTCATGTGTTGTCATTATTTTTCATGCATATCAGAAAACACTATTCTTGGTGATTGCCAATAATAACGTGTTTAAATTTGTTGACACTTCTGTTTTTACAGGGGAAACACTATTGAGTGTATCCTATATGGTGATGCTGCGAAAGCTTCATGGAACACGTACCAGTTAAAGAAGGGACCTGGCACTCTTATTTTAGTCATTCAGTATGCATTGGTTTCTCAGGAAGATGGTAAATCTTTAATGATTCAACAGTTATATATTTTGTATATTAGCAGGGAGACCTTTCCTCACAAATTTTTGTGGTGGCACAAGGGTGTTCTGGGACCCAAAGTTCGAGGAGCTTGCTCCTCTCTGAAGTGCATTGATGGAGAGAGTTGTATCAGTTTGATGATCCCGTGGTTGTGTTAATTATTAAATATAGACTTATAAACTTTGTATTATTAATTTATTACCTTAGCATTTGTGATTTTTCTATATTACGTTGAGCTTGGATATTATTGGTGTGTTGATTGTTTGGTTGTTTTTTATATGTTTTAACAAATTATGTTTTCTTATCATTCGGTTCAAGCTTTTCGAGTTATTTGTTTAGTCTATTATTCTTAATTTAATGTGTGTATTATTCTACCATATGTATCTCTTTCTTTTCCTATATGCAGGTGTTATTGTTCTCTATGTCACAATAAAGTTCAATGGAATGGCCTCTAGATATTCCCGATCTCCAATGCAATCAAAATTTACTGTTGTATGGAAGCATAATGTTATGTTTATTAAATACTATCCTTTACTTTTCATGCAATAAATTTTTCATTAATTTTGTATCTTTCCGAATTCTTTTGTGATGTATCCTTTTCTGTAATTTTTTGACAATTAAATTTCCTTTTATGCTTTTTTGTGACTTAAATTTTTCCAATGAAATATAAGATTTTAGTATATCTACCTTTTTCTGCTTATAGCATATTACTTATTAAGTATTGTTATTTTCACAACTTTACACAATCTTATGCATTTCAGTTATAAATTTGATGAATTCACCATTATAGCAAGTACTTATAAACTTATTATTAAAAATGAAGAAAGGATGTGAAGTGTGGGAAGTAGAATTCTTACGTTAACTGATGTCTTTTATTGAATTGACATGACTGAACTGTACATACCACTTCAAACGGCTGAATTTATTGTCTTGTCTTTTTCTCCAAAACATGTCTTCAAGTCACTTCGTTCTAAGTTTCCTGTGCCTTTCAATCTATTACGCCTCTTTCTTTAAGTTTGGTGGAGATGGGTTTTGATTTATATAAGTGCGTTCCTATCGAAAAACTTCATCCGTTGAAATCGTCATGGTTGATAAAGAGGTTTTTTTTATTAACTCTTATGAAGTTGTTATGTATATCAGAAACTTAAATAGCAACACATATTGATAGTTATTCCATGATATTTTTGCAGGGTACTGTGAACTCATGAACTTTGCCAATGCTACTAAAGTCCACTTTGATTCGCACTATCTTGAATTTCGGGAGGAGAGGAGGCATTTATTATCAATCCTGCGTCTTATCATTCTAGACAACATCCCATTTGAAGCGTGTTCATAGTTAGTCATTGTTTAAATGATATTTTGCTTTATGTGGACCCACGTATGTCAGATTTGTGGATGAAGTTTTTGTTTTCAGACCTACTGTAATGTACTTTTTATGTATAGACTTGTGATGTATGTAACATATGTAATACATTAAGCTATTACAATTCACTGCACTGTCCCTTCAAATTCTTCATTTGTTCTTCGCTCAGAATGATGATACTATTTTTTCCTCTCAAATTTACCCTAAGCCCGGCAATAAGTGTTTTCGCAACAACTCTAAACTACATAATAGGTGGATACTTGAACTACATAATGAATAGAGAATGCCAACTCTTTGCATTTGCCATATATTGAAGTGGACGACCTCACATGTTATTTTCAAGAGTTGATTCTTCTGTTACTGGCAATCACCATGTGCCGTTTATTTATGATTAAGTTCCTTTTTATTGGATAACCTATTCAATTTTCTAATGAAAACCCATTCTATGTCATAGTTTATATCTGCATAAAATAGCTGAAATGTATTTGATTTTGCTTAGCCTATGCGGTATAAATAATAGCCTTCTCTCTCTTCTGATCACAGCATCTCAGATTCTTTCAGCATTAGGTTCCTAGTCAATTAATTTGCTTAAACATGTGAATGTCCTTTTGCTCTAACGAGGTCATCCGACATTACTTTTTGTAATGTGTTTTTATTAAATAGCTATCAAAATATCATTATATCTCGTGTTATCCTCGTACCCATATTTAGTTTCTTCTGACATAACTACTTATTCTCATGAAACTTGGTCTGCAGCTTTTATCATCTTGCAGGTTAGTTGTGCAGCTTTTTTTTTTTGTCCATATTGCACTTGGTCAACACCCATGTCTATAATGTCAAGATATACTTTATGGACTGTGACTTCAAAAGTTATGTTTTTATTCTAAGATCCATCGGCTATTGCTGTGATTCTTTACAAGATACAAATTTCTACTTTATCAAAATCCATATATCATCGTCCTATGTTATGGACTTCATAGGTATGTGTTTCTTTCAATAAATAGGAAATACGCTGATCTATCTAAATAGCTATCCTACCTATACTTCTTTCTTTATTTTTCTTTTGCTTTCAGCCTATAGGGTAGTCGCCTTTTACCATGTTCTTTAAAATTATTTTAAATTATCTTCCAATGAATTAAAAGATTCTCGCATTTAAACTATGCACCTCTACCTTTGATGTAACATTCATAATATAAAATAGTACGCAGAGGACTTGAACGTCTTCCAAACCAGAGTAGCTATACAAGTGTTTTTAAGCTGTGTTATTCTTATTTACTTACTAGATCATGGAAGGTTTTCACCCTTTCTGTCATACATCCTTAATGTCGGTGGTAATCTCTTGAAGGGATGGGATGTTTCAAGGATTGATATTTCATGTGCTCCCATCACATTAGAGTAGCACAATGAAGTAGAAAAAGCTACAGCATTATGTTTTGAGTTTAGCTTTTACAAGTTTTCCACTCATGCTTATGAAGGCTACACAGTTATTCCAGGCACCAGTAAATAGGATAGTAGTCAATTTAGGTGTTTTCATTTGGTATATGGAATTCTAAAAAGTTTTGGCCTTTGTGATTATGAGTGGGAACAAGCTAACACTACCAATACTCTGATCCTGGTCAATGCTTGGAAGAATTAAAGAACTACATTCTTTATATGTATCTTAAGATGCCAAACTTATTTTATGAACCTTTCATTTGTTACAACAATTGGTGTAATGCTATCATAAGGATATATCTAACTAGAAGAAATGAGGGAATTCCTTTATCTCCTCCAGTGTGAACTTCCTCTACATCCCACTGTAACCGTGAAATAGCCCTAGAAAATGCATGATATTTCTTTACTTTCTTTTAGGAACTTGCCATTATTATATGTTTTTATGTACGAGTAGTTCAAATTTTAATCAGTATTTATGATTTTGGGTATTGACATCTTAGCAGAATCCAGTAATTATAGTTAAGCTATTATATGAATGTAGTGTCTTCAATTATGTGCTTCAATTGTAACTTGTATTTGAAATTTAAGTGTTACATAATTATGCTATGATAATATTATACTCCAAGACTACAAAGTATACTACAACTCAGACAATACTAGATTACAAGCTAATTAGAAATCTAAAATACTAAAACTACATGGTCAAACTGCATAAAACATCAGATGTTGAAACTGAATGAAAATAGTTTATCTTAACCAAGGTAAAAAGAAATTCTAATCATCATCTGAATAGGGTCCTAGGTATTGCCTAATCATAGAGCTAGATGGTAGGTTAATATCTATTTCTCCATGTTCATCCGCATCTTTTCTTGCTGATGCTTCTTTAATGCCTGGTAAAAGTATCACATTGCCTAGGTTAACATGAAAATGCACCCCGTTCTTCATAAGGCTATGGATGTTATGAGGTGATGGAGCAATCTACATGAATGTACATGACCAGATGTTGTAGATTGCTAGCTATTGTGAAAAAATCGTTGGCATCTGAACAATAAAATCACTAGTATAAGGTCGTAGCTCTTCTAAATAAACTAGGCATGGTAAGAAGTATCCATACTCTGCTTCTTCCTAAGTGTCATTAACCAAGCCAAAGCTATGCATGATTGCATAGAACATCCTGAAGCATTCGTATGAGCTTCTATACCAAGCGTGGCTTGCAGGTTCAATACCTTTGTCTTCATAGGCCAGCATGCATAACTCATGCATTTGTAGTTTGCTATCTCCAGAGTAGTGCGTTTGACATGCTCATCTTCAATTGTGGTCCACATGATATTTCTATTGAAGCCACTCGTATTCTTCTCCATCTCCTCAAGAGTGTGAAGATTTCAGACTCATCAAAAATTTTGAACTCTTCCATAACCATATTGGAACAATTTTATGTGATTAGTACCCTCTAATAAATTGTTTTTTCTTTAAATGTCACTACGTTTAGGATGATTCTCCCAGGAGTAAAATTGTCTAACTTGTGCAGCTATATAGTTATATAGCATCAGGAAATATTTGTTTAATATAATGCCTTGTCATGTCTTATTAAATAATATTTACATGAAATTGGCAAGAATGCAGATTAAATTGAAATAACATTTTTTAATGAAATGTGCACTGTAGAAATTACCCTTTAAAAATGTATAGTATGAAGGTCTGCACAAGTGATGCAACACTGAACATCCATTTGTCTTTATCTATAATGCTTTTTGTTTAATTTGGATGTTTTATAATTCCTCACAAGCTAATCTAATTTAGGATTATCATTGCAGTAAAAGGATACCCTGTTTACTGCATAGGGAACATTACATGCTTGGCCCTTCTTCCCTCATCGTCTTCTATTATTTTTGTCTTCTTGCACACATTAGTGATATGGTTGTGTCTTATCAAGGCTGACTTATCCCTCTACTCTTGAATTCTTATCATTATTGTCATGATTTTCTCGACAACACCAAATTTGACATTTAATAATTTTCTCCATATTCCTTAGTGTTTCAATCTCATTCCTCAGATGCAATATATAATCTAAAAATTTTATTTCACAAATTAGTAATCTGTTTCAGTGTCATTTTAGAATGCAATGATTCATTTAAAACTCTTCTGTGACAAGTTAGAAAAGTATGGATCAGTCTAAGCAAGCATATCTTATCACTCTACCATTTAACATATTTTCCTCGATTTTTGCAAGTGCTTCCTCCATTGCTCAAATGCCGAATAATAACTTGCCTTTGATCTTCTTTTATTTTGCAGTAGGATCCTTACATGCATGCTTTGCTTTTCTTCCCTTACAGTCTTATACTATTTTTGCCTTCTTTCATGCATTAAATATATGTAAAACTTTTCTATCACATATTTGTAGCCTGCTTCAATTTCATTGTTAGAAGACAAGGAATAATTTAATACTTTTCTCTCACAAAATTGTAAAGCAAAAAAGACTTTCACGAAGCTTGACTTATCTAGGAGATTTAAAAAATATTACCAAGTACAACGTTCAATAATTTTGTCCATATTCTCTAGTATGTTTCAATCTCATTGTTCAGATGCTACATAAAATACAAATATTTAATTTCACAGGTTATTAGTCTGTTTCAATGTCATTGTTAAAATGCAAGGAATCATTTAAAACTCTTCTTTTACAACTATCCATACTATTGATCTGTGTAGGCAAGCATGTCTTATCACTCTACTGTTTAACTAATATTACTATTATTATTTTTTTCTAGATTTCTTGAACTGCTTCCTCTATCATTGAAATGCTTATTTATAAGTTGCCTTTAACCTTCTTCTTTTTTTTTCTTCTTTTGCAGTGGAATCGTTGCATGCATGCTGTTACGTTCTTTATTATTTTTGTCTTCTTTCACACATTACATATATCCAAAACTCTTCTTTCACATCTTTGTAGTCTATTTCAATGTCATTGTTCAAAGACAAGGAATAATTTAATATTTTTCTCTCATAAAATTGTAAACCAAAGAAAACTTCCACCAAGCCTTACTATTATTATGAGTCTCTCAATTTATGCAGCTACGATCTCCATTCATGAAATGCTAATTTACAGATTACCTTTTACCTTCTGTTTTTGCTTTGCAGTTGTAACGTTGCATGCATGCTCTGCTGGCCTTCCCTTACTGTGTTTTAAGATTTTTGTCATCTTTCACATGTTAGTTATATCTGAATGCCGATTTGTGCCACTATTATTAATGATACATACTTATATGATAAACTGAATCACTAATATTTACTCACTGCTTAAATCAGTATACTAAATATGTGAAAGGCTTGCAAAATTAAATAGAAGAGACTACTTACCTTTTTGCAGACAAAAACCATTTGCTACTTAAATCTGTACCTGCAAGATTATGGATTTGGACTTGATTTACAAGTAGAAATTTTTTTTTTGTCTACATGAGTATGTCATTTTATGTATTCAGGCCATTACTTACTTTCTTACAATAGTGCATTGTCCAATCATATTGGTTGCACGCTTATTCTTTTACATATTATAGCAGAGTTTTATATTACATTATCAATCATAAAATTATAGTAATCTAAATTACTAAATTTATTTACACCATCCACTCTTGTATTAAATTTATCTTTAGTTATAAATTCTTCCTTTGTGCTTATTCATTTATGATAAATTTATATTACATTGCAAGTTTAGCTTTGTAATTGTTATGAGTAGATGTTCTAGCCATTATAAAGTTATGCATAAATAGTTTTGTGCAAGATTCATTAAACTAAATGCTTTCAAAAATGAAATAATTATTGATTGGCTTTTTCTATTGTGGAGTCCACATAATTGGATACTCTTCAATGTTAGAAAAGTCGTCTTCTTCCTACCATTTCAATGCACAATAACTCTAAATAGAAATGGTTTGAGGGAATTATTTGCCATCCACCTTTTCATTACTTTAATCCCACTTTAGTAATCTTCATCAATTCTTCTGTCAATCATGACTCAGGTTAGGTGTGCCATGATCAAAGACTTGCACGACGGGACTGATCAGTAGGCTATTACTACAAGAATCTTCATGAAATTTAATGTCTACCACAAGACTCACCCTCATGATTTGTTGTACGTCACCATGATACTTCTTGATCAAGAGGTATTCCAACAAGACTTAATAATTTTGCCTCATCTTTTATTTCAAATTATTGAATATTCCTCTACTGAATCATTGTCAACTTTTGTAGGGGAACATCATTCAAGCTTCTGTGATGAGCAAATCATTGTTCAATCAGTATAGCCAGAGGCCCATAGAAGGTCAGGTGTTCTTCATTAAGAATTTTGTTGTCTCAGCTAATTCAAATCAGTACAAACTGACCACCCACCCTTTCAAGATAACATTTTCACAACAAACTTATCTGAAGGTGGTAGTGGCCGAACTCCCACAATATGCTTACGAGTTCTGTCCGATATATGAAATAACTCAAATGACAGAGAAGGATTCATTAGACCACCTCACTGGTATTTACAAGATTAACTTCACTTTTGTTATATATTTTAGTATGGCATAACTAATATTATTTAATATTGTTTTTGTAATCTGCAGATGTGATTGGTTTTGTTACTGTAGTTGGTACATTAGAAGAGTATCAGATCAACAATGAAACTAAACAAAAGTGGAGGATAAACATAGTAGACAGTCAGTTCAGTATAAGTACATTTGTCATTTGATGTTATGACTTAATATTAATCATACTTGAAATATACTAATAGTATTTCTTCCAGGGGCAACACTATGGAGTGTGTTTTTTATGATGAGTGTGCCATAAATGCATATCAGACTCATCTAGAGAATACCCAAACTCCTACAATTGCACCGATAAACCTTGCAAGGATTGGGTTTACTGAAGATAGTAAATGTTTATATCAAATTTGGTACAGCATTATTTCCTTATAATTTATAAGAATGAATACATCATTTTGCTAATTCTGTAAATGCCTCAAGGGGGGTGAATTGGGTTAATTGAAAATTTAAATGAAATACAGTAATAATAAGTGAGATGAAGGAACAAAATCACTAATCACGAGCATTAGATGAGTAGAGCTTGACACGACTGATTTATCTTGGTTCGACTACTACTTGAGTTTACGTCTAATCCCCAGAAACCTCCTGAGATTTTCAACTATATTACCAAGATTAATCTAGGCTCTTGGTTGCCTCAGTACATAAACAGACTTCTCAATAAGTCTGAAACTCTTGCTCTTATAAAGGTAATGATAAATTCCCTTAAGTTTCCCAAGCTTAAGTTCCTCTATTTTAAAGATGTAAAACAGGGATAAACAGAGTAAATTCAAGAATGAACTACTACTGCTTTTAAACTCTCTTTTAGAGTAGATATATGATCAATGAAGCTCTCTATCAATAAATGATATATAGAAGGTAGGTAAACTTTGATGTTCAAATAAATGCAGAATGTTTGTTTTGTTCTTATTGTTCCTCTCCTTCTTCAGGTTTCATATAAAGAGTTCATGTGGAATGAAGCAAGCTGGAGAGTCACGTTTTTTGGACATCATAAAGTCATATTTCCTATGCTCATGATCAGCATTTTGTGCGCCAATTTGCCTTGCATTTTCCAAAATTAGTTGCTTAATTTTAATTCCATTTTCTAGTTGGAAATTAGCCATTTCAGATCTGGACTTTTCTTATTTTTATCACCATTCCTTTGGTTTTATCACCTTCACATTATTCACACTTACATAAGCCTAGTTTTCAAATTAAAGCCTCATAATTCAGATCCCATTCTTTCTCTTCAGCTCAATTTTCTCTCATTTTTCTCTCATCTTCTTGATCAGTTTCACGCCATCTTCTTCATCCTCTCAAGTCCAGATTCATTTTGTCTCCTTCTCCCTTCATTTCACATCCAGATCTTCAGCCATTCTCCTCTAGATTTTCGTCCACTATACTCTCCTTTCCATAATTTCATCCAGCACACATCCATTCCAAATTTCATCTTCATCTTCATACATTCATAGAGGCTTCTCAAGTTTTGATTCAAGTGAAGAGAAAGAACATGAGTGGTTTATTCTCCTTTAAGCTTCAAGGAAGATGAACATGTGATTTGAGTATTTCAAATTTGCCTTCTTAATTTGTAATTTCAATTTTGCAATTTCTTCTATTTTCTTTCAAGGATTCGAAATTATTGTTCAGGTTGGATTATGATTTTGATTCCAATTACATGTTAGATTGAGGTTATTGATGTTGGATTGAAATTTTATATTGTGTTTCAGTTCTAGAATTTATGAATTCAATTGAGTGTTCTTGAATGCATTCATATGTTCTTGATGTTCTTGTTCAGATTTCTTTATATTTCAAGCTAGATCCATATGTGTTTATATGAATTTAGTTTGAGAAGTTTTTCTGTCACTTAATTTGGTCTGAATTGAATGGCTATGAACAAGGCTAAACTACTTTGTTAATTTCACTCCACTTAGCTTAGATTTATAGTGATCATTGGATGCAATGTTTCACAACACTTTAAAGGTTTTAGAGTGTTTTTCATTAAGCTAATTGTCATTACATGTTTTTCATTAAGTTCAAATTCATGACCCAAAATACTCAAAATTAGGCTCAAAGCGCTGGGGGGGCACGTAAAAGTAGCCAAAAGCGTTTCTCATTTTATCAAAAAATAAATATACGGGCTTGTTTAGTTCAATTTCATTATCAACCTTATAATGATAATCAATAGTAATCCAAACTCTATTTACTAGCTCTAAAAGTATGTGGTTGGTTGATATTTAAGAATGATAGCAATAATCATGGTTAAAAAAAACTATAATAAAAATTGGAAGAATGACAGTTAAATCCTAAAATATTAAATTAATAAAAATTAAGTTCTTGAAAGAAATTTTGAAAAATAAGTTGAAAATATCAATCCAAATAATATTAAATTCAGAAGTTTCAATTGCAAAAAAATATTTAAATACTAAATGTAACTTTTACATTGTAATAGGTATTTTTATTTGTATATATTTGAATTGATATTTACAACTCATTTTTGGAAAAATTTTGTCGAGGACCTATCTATCATTAATTTAACTTTTTGAGAACTGGTATTCTCCATTCATCTCCAACCCACCTTCTACATTGAATAACATTTTCTCAATGGCTTTGACAACTACTTTCACCTCCACCCTACCTTTAAGATATGACAATATTATCTTAACAGCATCGATGACCACCTTCATCCCCCACCTCTTTCAATGACATTGAAGCTCCATAGCATATCTCTATGTGCAAAGAAAATTTATAAAGGTACTTACAAATTACTCACCAACAAGATTCTCACATCAACAGTCAAATTTGAACGCATGATCTTGTGAGTTATAAACAAACTCATGTTGATCACTGCATTACATTACATTGCTAGAGGGATTTGTAATTTAACCAAACAAGGCTTTAATGGTAGACTGTTGATACAAGCCGACCTAAGGACCAAGTATAATATCCTGCTCCTTCTAATCCATGATTAACCCTAAATCTCAATTATTAAGAGATTTGATTAAGATAATTAACATAATAACAAGTTATAAATGGTAGAAAAGTTGGGATCTTAAGTTTATAAAATTAAAACCATTTTTAAAGTCTTTAAAATAAACAAATTAAAGTTTACAAATATGCAAAAGCATGGGATCATATCGAACATGAGTACATTTGCTAAAGAATTTGAAAACAAGATAATTCAGCAGAATTTTAGGGCATGCGTCGTGGTTCATTGAACATGCGCCGCAACATGTTTGCCTCTATGCCATGCATCACGGTTTGTAGCACCCTGTGCTGCAGCACATTTGCATGGTTTTTGACAATAAATTCTGCTATCAATTTGATAACTTTTAGGACAATTTCTAGCACTCCCCAATCCTCCATCTAATGTCTAATTGATGCAAACTACGTGTCTACGAAGAGCACTTTCTGAACTCTAACTCATGGCTTTAATTTCGTAGTCAAATTATTGCATAATCAAAAGTTAGATACTCTTTTTAAAACTTACACTTTTTCAACATTATTCTCAAAAGTAAGTATCCAACTTAAACACTAAAAGCTAATAGTCATTGACACCCATTAGACCACATGAAAAACATCAAAACTAACTCATGTAATGCACTATATCACGTTAAACACTTATAAATCACAATTTCACTACTCAATCCTTTAATTTCAAAAACATACAAGGGGGAGTTTAAGCACCTTTTCATTAAGTAACTCAAAATCAACACATAAAATGCTCAACTCTTACTTGCATTAGTATTTTGGCCCTATCACAAATAATACATATCATCAACTTCACACACCAGGGCCCAAAATACACTTACAATTCACAAAACACATAATGCAAGTAAGAATTAAAAGAACTATTCCTAATTGGCAACTTAAATTGTTACATACACATAATGACTCAAAAATATAGAGGCATACTAAATAGGATCGTAGTCCTATACCTCTAGTTGCTTTCCTTTATCTGATCCTCTTAAGCTAGTCCCTGTAATATTAAAGATAATGGGGTAAGTATAACCACTCAGTAACTAAGGTCCAACTAACTCATACTAATGTATGTCAATTAATTTAGATGCAAGTGGCAAAAACAGTCAATTTTCAAGCCATATAAAGCATTTAAGAGCATAAATTCATTTTACCAGGCATAATGGCACCATATTCATAAAATAATTCTTTTTAACAATTTTCATAGAAAAGAGAGTTTGTCATACACTCAATGACATATAGTCAAAATGGATTAAAACTCAATTCATGATATTCATCATTAGAGACACAATACAAACAATCATGTACCCTTACTTACTATATGCATGATTACACCTCTCTCATATCCTCCTTATTCCTTTGATATGAAATTGTGGGTTATAACATAATGGGATAGTTTATAATCTATAACTTTCCTAGCCTAAACACTTATGAGGGAATTACCTAACCAAGGCTCACCCAACTCACTTGTGGAACACAGTTTCCCCCATGTCTCATACTATAGGGTGTCATATTCTCTAAACTAGCTTCCTCATTAAACTAATAGATAGCTAGCTAGGTTTGAGTCCCTCACTGAACTAGTGGAACAATCCCTCATTTAACAAGTGAAACAATATAAATATAATCAATCTGGCAAGTCATCACTTGGATGGAAGCCCTACCATATAGATTTTATTATTTACTCCTCTTTTTAGGCGAACTCCCGCCTCTCAAGCTCTTGCAATGCATATTTATGCAATAATTCACATTTAACATAATTCATAAAACTTCACATAACCAATTTTATTGAATCCACTATTTTTCAAATCATTAAACTCCTTAAACACATTTTTATTGAACTCCAAATCAGACAATCATTGAACTCCAAATTTTAAAATCATTGAACTTCATGTTTTTATAATCATTATACCTCACTCATTGGAAATCATTAAACTTTAAGATTTCAAAATCATTAGACTACATTAAATCACCACTTCAATAGTAGGTTCTTCAACAACATAAGCCACATTTGCATTTTAATCAATTTCACACAATTCAATCATCAACATCAATCAATAAATTAATTAACACACAAATACATAAGATAGAATTCCCCCGATTACCGTAGGCCTTCGAGAAGTCGAAGGTTTTGCCTCTCAATTACTTACTCTCAAAGATTTCAAGAATCTTGAATGGTGTCAATAATAGTCACTCTATAAGCATTTACAATGCAAATCATCAATCTCCACATTAAGGCTAATTTTGATTAATACTTCAACACTTCTTAATTCTCAAGATTCATTCTTGACTCATAAAAATACCCATAGGGTTTCTTAGCTTCCTTTAACCCTCATTATCATTATTGAGCTCTTTAATGGTCATTAATGGAGCCACATTGTCACCAACTAACAAATTTATGATGATTTTCGAACACTTAATGCTCCTCAACCACCAATCATCATATAATCATAAATACCAAGTTTACTTCACTCAATCTACTCTCATTAATTCTATTTAAGTCAATGGGTTTGGATTCATAGCCTTTATGGACCAAAAATCACCATTATTAATCAAACCCTAACTTCCACCATCAAGAAAATGAAAGAAGAGAGAAAGATTTAACTGTAGGAAGCTTACCTTATATGTTTAGGAACTCCAAAATACTCCTAATATTCAGATTCTCTAAGCCTTGGCACTACTCTCTCACTTTCCTCTCATTTTCCTTTGTTCTTTATTTGTTTTCTGCTTCATTTCACAAACTTATGATAGCAAAAATATGATCATATGCCGCGACGGATGCACAATACGTTGCGACATATGGCATAAAAAGCCTCTCTCCAGGCGTGTTGCCACACATGCACCGCAACTGCTTATCCACAAGACGCAACGCGTGGCAAAGAATCTCCCTTTTCAGATTTCTTCCTCTTTCATTCCCAAGTAACTCGATTCTCCTTCGGACACGCGTTTAGGGATGAAATTGAAACCAAACATGCCTATTAGACCCCTTTGGCTACACACCTCACTAATACACTTAATTAATCTAATTGGGCATATTTAATCTAGTTTAAAAATCAAGAATGTTACACCAAGCCTTAAGAGCTCAAGCCCATAAGTTACATATCTCAAATTAATCATGTTTTTCAAGCCCAACTCTCATTTCTAGGGCTCAAAGCTAAGCCTGAAAGCTTGCATAATTTTTGTTATATTTTAATTTAAAATTTTAATTATGCTAACATACAATTTAACAAATTGCACATTTCACATACTAATTCAAAAATCAATATAAACCAAACAATTTCAACTGTGCTATTTTGCAATATCAATAATTTCAAACAAACAATTTTTAACAATTTCAACTATATGCTAATTTGAAAAAAGTGTATAGAATGCTGCATGATCTATAGGCTTTTTATATGTAAAAAAATGTTTCATTTTTCTAAGCCCAACCCTAAAAGCTATAGGGTCTAAATGAGTAGCTTAAAGGCCTTGGCCCATGTTGACCACTCTCTTAAACAGTTTACTTAATCTAACCAATATGAATTAATTAAAATTTGGAACCAAAAAAACTATGAGAGAATTTCAAATAAGGATCAAGGATATGACATAATTACTGGTGGGTCCTAAAAGATTCTGAAATTTCAATACAGTCTAAGGAGATAAAAATAAAATAATTTTAACTATGAAAAGGCTAAAATACCTTTCACTTGTTATGTAGAATCACTAATTGTTAATTTTTTTTACTTCACTTATTAATTTACTAATATGAGTTGCAAATTACATAAGTTGATATGTAAATAATTATATAAAATTAACATCAGTTGTTCAATTATAAGCAGCAATATCATTTGTTAAATTTTCAACTTTACTTATTAATTTACTAACATTAATTATAAATTACTAACAAATTTTATAATTTACCAACATCAGTTGTAAATTACTGATCAATCTTGTAATTTACAACTAATGTTAGTAAATTAATAAGTAAAGTTAGCAAATTAATAATCAATATTATTGCTTGTTTAACAAATGGATGTAATTTACAAATGATATTGCTAAATTAACTAATGAAGTAAGAAAATTAACAATTACATAACAAATGAAGAGTATTTTGGTCTTTTCATAGTTAAAACTATTTTCATTTTTATCTCTTGAATTGAACTGAAATTTCAAATTTTTTGAGACCTACTAATAATTTTGTCACATCTCTAGCCCTTATTTGAAATTTTTCCTAAAACCAATGATATAACCTACTGGATTGGTCGACATATTTTATCTTTGTAATATAGACCATTTATCTAAATTATAATTAATTCATGATCATACCAAATAAATATTGAGATGGAAATTTATTAGAAAAAATGAAAGAAATATATATGTTATAAAATTATAAATTATTATAAAATGAGTGAGACATTATAGATATCTTACATCTTATAATTATTTCTTTTTGAATTGTTTAAATTATGTTTTTTAAAATTTATATTTATACTAATTTATTTATTTTAAATCTTATTGTTGTTTTTAATTGAAATCAAATTTATCTGTTTTATTGTGATCATTTTAAATATTTCTTGTGTCAAACAGTCAGCATATATATAATTAAAACTTATTCATCATTTAATATGACTGATTCAACCACAAATTAACCATTAAATTAAGCCATGAATTACAGTTCTTCGACCAACATCCTCAATGCTCAACTAAAAGCAATCCTCCAACCAACATTTTGATGCACACAAATGCGAAAAATAAAATTCGTACTGATAAATCCAGAAATCCATATCAACATCAATTATGCGAAAATCCAAAATAAATAAATAAAATAAAATGATATACCCTGAAACTATGAACGTAATCCCCAAAAAAAAATATTGCAGAACATTTTGACTACCAAATTATCGACAAAATATATACCTAGAAATAAAGACCATCTGGACAAAGGTTATATGATAATGAAACCATGATTGAGGGATTGTTGGTCACACAGTTGTTTCTGCAGTAGATCTACTTTCCACATACCATTTTTTCTTAATTTGTTTTGGCAAGATTCAAATGCTAAAAAGAAGCTGATATATGATCCTTACAAAATTAATGAATTATCTTCTGATCATCCATGAGAGGAAGATTAGGGATCTGGTATTTATTTATGATATTTTAATTAATACATGTGGGTGTGGGTGTGGGTGTGATTTTATGCATATTTGAATCTAACAAATCAGATTAATCCCTTACAACGTAATGAATTGATGTTAGAATCCTTATTGAAAAAAGTACTTCTATTTAACACCCGACCTTACCTCAAATCGAATTACCTTAACTAAGAGGATACTTGTGAGTAATAAATAAATCAATATTATAAATTGGGCAACTGCTTGTTAAGCATAATGGATTCTCTGACTCTTGCCATCATGTAAGTTTATGGAAGACATACCTTTGTTGTAGTAAAACGAGTCACTAAATCATCAAGATTACATGAGAGATAGAGCTATTTTGAGAATTCAATCCAAACTTTCACAGCAAAGATATCTTCAAAGAAAAAAAGAGAAGGAAATGGAAGTTTTTCTAAGTGCCCAACATCCAAACATTTTCAGACAAATGCTAGAATAACACTCTACAACCATGGGTTTTAATTTATTGCAATAAAGCCCCAATGCTTATTTGGGTTGGGCCATACCCACTGATTGAACTTATACTTATAAACCTAATACCATCTTGGTTTAGATTTATTAAAGTTGAATCTAGTGAAAATGATTAATATATCATAATGTGACGAACCAAAGTTTAAATCTTTATGATTTTGTATTCCAAAAAGAAAAATCCTTGCTAAGAGAGGCTCCCAAATTTAGTACTCTCCCAAATTTAGTACTCAATAGTGCCTCAAACATGACTCTCCCAAGTGGAAAAATATCTATGGATAACAAGGAAATAATAACGAGTACATGGGCTTAAGGTTCAATTTCTACACAAATCAAACCCATAACTTCCTTGAAAAATGGGGGCCTCTAAATCTTAATGATATTGGGCTGGAAGGCCCAATGATGGTCCCAATGACTCTTACAAAAACACGCACTGATCCTCAAGTTTACTTTGTGTATGGGCCCAAAAGAACAAGCATGAATGTGTCGAAGTCAAGTTATAAGTATTTCTATACTATTGTTTGAGCTCCAAAACATGCCATCAACAAATGTTGATCCAGTTAATAAAAGATTAATCTATAAACTATAAAGTTGTAGGATTAGATGATGTAAAAACTTTGTTGATAGGTGATTTATAAATTTCTCTATCAAAGGTGAAACTATGATTAAAATGGGAGGGGGCCAAATTTAAATAAAAGTATTTACATGCTATTGATAATTTGTTAATTTTTTTATTTTTAAATACTTAGAATAAAATTTTATTAAATACTTACATTTTATGAAAAATATCAAAGAATCATTTGAAATTATTTAATATTTCAAGAAATTAAAAAATATTTAAAGTTAAGTCAAATGTTTTTTATCCATATGATAAAAACTCTAAAAAACTATATGCTTGACATACTAAAACTAACATTAACCAATATTATTTAAAAATTAAATAATAAAAATATATTATTTAGATACTTACTCAATTTTTGTAATGATAATTTAATCAAGAAAAATGTTTTTAAACAATCTACTAAAAAAACTAACATATACAATATAAATATTAAATTTCACTGTTTTTAATATTCATGTTGCATTAATAATAAAAAAATTTATAAACCAATATAGTTTTTGTTTGACGAACAATAAACCAATATAGTATAACAATATACTTTATTTCAAATTAATAAATATTAAAAAATTGCAATTATATATGTGGATGGTATAGGCTATCAAATCAAGACACTTATATTTCCATGTGGATGGTCTGAGGTTGAGGGGCCCATGGCCCTATAAGCCATAAGGCAAGTGAGGCAATTGTTTTCGACCTTTCAAAACATTTCTTAATACTCTTAATAAGTGTAATTTATATTTATATTATTATATATTTAATTGTAAATTGAAAAAAATAAAATATTAATTGTTCTTGCCATTGAAAAGCCCCAATTATTCTAGCATTATTGATTGAGCTCAGCCCCTTATATATATATATATATATATAAAGATTTGCAAAATTCAAAATACACTAATTTGCACTACATTTTTTTTATTCTAAAATCAAAAACATTGGCAAACATCAATGTCAAGACTGTATAATTTTAGAACATTAAGGCAACACCTTTAAGTTTGATTAAAATCTTGTTTAAAATTTATATAATTATTATTAATTTTTTACATTAATAGTTAATATCATTAGTTTTAATTATATTTTATGTTTAAAAATATATTTCCATCCCATATCAACAATAATATTCACATTCTATTCCAATATATAAAATGGTGTAGGAGTACTTTGTCAACAATAATTTTCATCTGTCTATTGAATTAATTTAGTATTTTATTAGAATTGCTATATTATAATATTTTAATATATGATTTTGTAAAAAAAACAAATTGAAAGGGGCAATTACACGTACTAGGCTTCATTAATAATAATTTACTTTAAGCCTCAAAACTTCTTTACACAAGCTTGGAGGGCCATGGCCCCTCTCAACATACATATGTATCCACCCATGACCTCTATAAGTGTTCTTTAAGTCTAAAAGTATATATTGATTCTGATAAGTAATGAATCTCTAAGATTTAATTCATCTAAATCTCTTTTTTGTATAAAAAAAGCATGCTATGACCCAAATAAACTCTTCAGCCCAACTCACGTTTTTTTTTTCAATAAAAAAAGTCAAGTTTATATATATATATATATATATATATTTAAGTCAAGTGGATCAAGTGGAAACAACTTGAGTTGTTGGTTCACAAATATTTGTTATTTTGGAACAAATCGACTTTGTATACAAATTTGCAAACAACACCACTTTGCCTTAGGTTGTGATGACCCTTTTTCCTCCTTTTTTAAGCTGCAAAGAACAAAAATTTTATTATCTTTTAAGATATTTTACAAATAACATTGTAACTTTGAAAAACTAGGTTAATTGAGCGAAAAAAAACCCAATGTAGAAAGTATGCAAGATCAATTCAATATAATAAGATGACAGTAAAAACAAAATCAAGTTGGTCAAGTAAAAGGCCAACTTACATCTTAAAGTCGATTGTACTGAAGAAAAATTGGAAATGACAATTAGATATCAAAAGTTTAATTTAATGATAATAGTTGAATTGTAAATATTGATTCGGACAATTACAAATATAATATTCTCAATTACATATTATTTGAAGAGGTAATTTAAATGCCTAATTTAAAATTAAGATTCGCATATTCATAAGTGTCTGAATGAAAATTTGTAAATTGTAACCCATTTTTAGTAAAAGTTTGTAGAATGTAATTATTATTAAGTCCACATTTTAAAATATAAGTGTCATTCCTAAAAATACAAATTGTGTTAGAAGAATTATTATGAATTATGTTCGATAATTTAATTTGTTAAAAGCCAATTTACAAATGTTAATTGAATTAAGAGGCAAAAATATTTCGAAAATTTTTTTAAATGAACATTTGGTGCCCTTACTTTTTAATTAGAGTACTGTTATCCTAAAATTTTTAAAATCAATGTAATCTCACCTCGTCGTTAAATTTAAATGTAGTTGACTGTTAAATGTTTTTGTTCAACCACGTGGCAAGTTCTAGGTCCTCCCTTTCTCCCTCTCTCTTCTTCATCTTCTCCCACTAGCAAACAAGTTCCTGCTCTTCTCAACCTGACCTTCATCACCCAGCCTTGACTTTACCGTCATTGACTTGATTACCCAACTTTGACTTCACTGCCGCCGACTTCATCACCCACGCCTCCTCCGTCGTCGACCCAAACAGTGTTGCTTCCTCTGGGTTGACGTCTCGAACTCAGTTCTCCAATCCTTCTTGGAGTAGATTAGAGAAAAAGAGACTCGGCTTAGAAGAAAAGCAAAGAGGATGGTGGGTGGGTCAAGTTAATGAAAGGTTGAACAAGTCACTCTGCAATAAGGTTGGGTGTTGAAATTTCTTTATGAAGAATTAGGTTTCCAAGTTATTCATAACCCCAAATTTGACTTGATGATTTCTTTCTTTCTTTTGTTTGTTTATTCAAACCCAAATTTGATTTGTGCGTATCAACTTCTTAGTATCCTTTTGAATCAAAATAGTAAAAACAAACATCTTCAGCTTCTTAGTCTGATGAATGGGAAATTTCCTACGCAATGCTCAAAAATAGATGTCCTTATGTTAATTAACAAGAGCATCGGATATTCGAATGAATTCTTGCATCCAGGACAAGACAAGAGTGGGAATGGACAAAACATGGTTTTTTTTTTTTTGTTTCTTTTATTTATCCACCTCAGCATGCCATGTGCCCTACTTTAGGTAAAGCAAGTTTTTAAGGGTCAACAAACTTCAAATTTAATGACAGGATGATGTTGCACTGATTTTGAAAGTTCTGAGGCAACATTTCCTCAATTAAAATATAAGGATAGTCAATGTTAAAAAACTTTTGAGATATTTTTATCATTTAACAAGTTAATTTGATAAAAATTAATTATTATAGCAAAATTTATGATTGTATATATTTTAAAAAAAGTAATTTGATAAACAAAAAATTATTTAAAAAGTAATTTAAACCAGTTTTTATCGTTAGAAAGTATAACTAAAAGTAACCCCGATAATGTAATACTCTCTTTATTTAAAAATATAAGGTATTTTTTAAGGAGTTTAATGTTAAAAAAATATAAGACATTTTTAATCTTTTAAGATATAATCATGCCTTTTTTTCAAAAATACTCCTATTAATAATGACTTTATATTTACTGTACGATGTTTAATAGAGGTGAATATGAAAAGATAGGCTTAATTTAAAAATAGACAATTACTTTATTAAGGAGTGAAATTCGATTAAAAATACCTTACATTTTTTAATGGAAGGAATATAATACGAGTGTTTTTCACATGGATACCAAACATTATATTTTATATTTATCTTCCTTTTATTCTCATTTTTATTCTTATAAATTGAAATATTATTGACTCAGCCAATGTTGATAGCCAATTTCAAGCCTAATAAAAGGAGCTAGAAATTCATATAACCCGTCTCTTACGTCAATTAGGAAAAATTAAACCATAGCACGTACGTTTCACAGCCAACCTGTACACCGTTTCATCGACATTCCGGTTAGGATGCTTCCTCCATTTGTTCATGGTCAAATGGCGAAAGTGAAATCTGTGATTAGGGGAAAAAATAGGGAAAGAAAAAAAGCTATGAAATTTAGGGCAATATAATAATTAATGAAAAATGAGAATGATGATAATAATATTCCAATGTGAGGTGATTAAAATTAGTTAAAGTTTTTAAACTAGGAAAAAACTTATATACTTAATCTTATATTTTTAAGGTGTTTATTTTCAATTAAATTAAGATATGTTAATGTTTTACAAATTATTTATTTTATAACAAACTCTTGTTATTAATATTATTAATATATTAAAATTCAGGTGTTTTAATTTGATTGAATAAAAGGATATTACATATATAAGGTTAAGTATATAAGTCTTACTTTTTTAAATAATTTAAAGATTTTGTGGCTCATTTGTTTTTTTTTACTAAGTACAAAATTTGATAGATGAATCACGTAAATCATACTCTAAACTCTTAAGGACATATTAACAACTTAACAAAAATTAAATAATTTAGTTAAAGCTTTAAAATTATAAAATTACCTAAATAAAATTCATTAACTAGAGAAAATTGTTTAATTAGTTAGGAAAATTAAAAAAAAGGTATTTAAGAAAAAAATAATATTTTTATTAAAGGTATAAGAATGGCGGCAAAGAGTGTTATTATAATAATAAAGACTAGATGAAGTATACTAATTTTTTGGATTGAGGTTATTTTTATTTCTGAATTTTTTTTTGAAGAATGTTGGGCATCTTGTACTAATAAGTGTGATAATTTTTTTTTTCAATCTTTTTTTTGAGGAGCAAAAAACTTCTTTCATTAGTCACTCATTAACTTTGTTCTTTTTCACTAATGGGGCATGTGTGTAGTGTAACATTCTCATCTTTAGATAATAAATACAATATAAATTTTGAGTCTTATTGAGAATAAAAAATATGAATTTATATTATTTTGAGATTTAAATTAAAGAATGAATTTGTATTTGAGGTTATTTGAGATTAATAATATGGTAAGGTATTTAATTATAAATTAAATTTAGGTTTGGAGTTAATAAGAGATATTTATTAATTTGGTTAAGATATAATTTAAGTATTTAAAATATGTATGTGTGTGTGCGCGCGCACTAACAAAAGGGAAGAAGAAGAAAGTGTAAGAGTTATTTTGTATACCTATATCTTTTGGTCTCACATTGTTTGGTTCTGCATAGAAGAGTAAGCTCTTGCATTAATTTTTTATTTTTTTATTTTTTTACTTGAACTCCTACACTGTAAAACTTAGTCAAATCGAGTCATGTGAGGAGCCAAAAAAAAGTTGAGATGCAAATTATAAAAATTACGGCTCATGCTTCAAAAATTTAAATAATTCATTTAAATCATTAATTTTTTTAATATAATTGTGAGATCCACATTTTATTTTTATATTAAAAATAATTAAGAATTTAAATGAATTATGGCTTAAGGATTTAAATAATTCATTTAAATTTTTAATTATTTTTTTAATATAAAAACAAAATGTAAATCCTACAATTATATTAAAAAAATTAATGATTTAAATGAATTATTTAAATTTTTGCAGCATGAACTGTAATTTTTACAATTTACATATCAACCTCTTTTTGCTTTTAACACACGATTTGACCAAGTTTTATAGTGTAGGAGCTTTTTCTTCCATGCAGAACCAAATGATGTAGGACCAAAAAATATAGGTACACAAAATAAGTCTTACACTTTGTTTTTCCTCCTTTTTTTTTAATATACATATACATACATACACACATACATACATATATATATATATATATATATTAAATCTTTAAATTATATCTTAACCAAACTAAAAAATTTATCTAATATGACTCTAAGCCTAAATTCAATCCATAATTAAATGCCTAATCATATTATTAATCCCAAATAACCTTAAATACAAATTCATTCCTTAATTTAAACCTCAAAATAATATAAACTCATATTTTTTTATCCTCAATAAGACTCACATTTTATACTTTATTTATTATCTGAAGATTGGGATGTTAAAATTTTTTCCTCTTTTTAAAAATATTGTCCTCAAAATTTTAAGATTAATAGAAACTACATATCTAAGAAAATAAATACGGATAATCTCACCTCATATTCTCCTTGGTCTCTCAGGTGGCATCACCTGAGGCTACACTCTTCCAAATCACTTTCTCGAGTTAGATAGTCTTATTGTGCAGTTGTTTGTCCTTAAAATCCTCAATTCATTCCGGTTTAAATCTAAAGGTCAAATCCTCCCTCAATTTAACTTCTTCCGGTTCAATAACATGGAAGGGATCCGGGTTGTACTTCTTCAACTGTGACACGTGGAACCCACTGTGGATACTTACAATCTGCAGAGGCAATACGACTCTATATGCAACTGATCCAATTCGCTCTAAGATCTCATTGGGGCCCATAAATTTAGGTGTCAACTACTTCACTTTAATGGCTCTACTAATGCTAGTCACTAGAGAAACCCTCAAAAATACAAGATCTCCTACTTTAAACTCTGACGAGCATCTCCTCTTATCAGCATAACTCTTCTGTTAGCTTTGGGTTGTTAGCCATTTATGCTTAATCATAGCTATTTTTCTAAGTGGTTTGCTCTACAATTTCTAAACCAATAATGCTCCTCATACTTAATTCTATCCAACACAAAGGCAATTTGCACTTCCTTCTATACAAGGCCTTATAAGGCGACATCCCAATACTAAAATGATAGTTATTATTATAAGCAAATTCAACTAATAGTAGATTATTATCCTGATTGCTTGGTAGTTCAATGGCACAAGCTCTTAGCATGTCCTCCAGAGTCTAGATTGTCCTATCTGTTCACCTATCTATTTAGGGTTGGTACCAGATGCTAAAACTCAGTCTGGTACCTATAGCCTTCTACAGCACACCCCAAAGTTCGATGTGAACCTCGAGTCACAGTCTGATACAATTTTGAAAGGTATACCGTGAAGCCTAACTATCTCCTAATGTATATCTTAGCAAATTTCTCTAAGGTAGAGGTAAATCTTATCACCAAAAAGTGAGCCGATTTGGTGAGTTAGTCTACAATTACCCAAATAGCATCCTTACCTGAAGGTGTTGTTGATAGTCCAGTGATAAAATCTATGGAAATATCATCCCATTTTCATTCTGAAATATCTAACAGTTGCAACATTCTAGCTAGCCTTTGATGTTCTATCTTGATCTTTTGACACATCAAACATCTAGAAATAAATTCCGTTACATCGCTCTTCATTCTTGGCCACCACTAAGCTCACTTTAAGTCATGCTACATCTTAGTCATACTTGGATGAATTGTATATTTGCTCCTATAAGCCTCCTCTAAAAGTGTATTCCTTAATCTCGAATCATTAGGTACACAAGCTCTTCCTTTATATCTCATTATAGTGGCATCAGAGATGGTGAAATTTGGGCCTTGCCTACCTCTACCTCTTTCCTTATATTCCTCAAGTAGTCATCACTCTATTGCACAACTTTGATAACTACCTAGAATTCGCTCTCAAAGTCTTCTACCTAAAGTGTAGCCATCTGATGCTCAATCACATCCACCTAAACATCATGAAAACTGTTCTACAAATAATGTTCATGAACCATTAAATATGCCGCATGAATAGTCTTCATGCTTAAAGTATCAGCTACCATGTTAGCCTTACTTGAATAGTAATGCAACTCAAAGTCATAATCCTTTAAAAATTCCATCTACCATCACTCCCTTATATTAAGTCCTTTTCGATCAAATAAATACTTCAGGCTCTTATGGTCATTGAAGATTTAAAACTTAGATCCATACAAGTAGTGTATGTTAGAAATTAAGCCCTAGGGCCAATCATTATATTATGAAAATTATTATTTAATGAATTTATTTTTTATTATTATATTAATTGCATGTTTACTACAATGACTATATCTTTAGATAAACTAAAGTAATTGTCCTAAATGTCTTTGGTTAATCATCTATAAGGGATCATAGATGAAATAAGACTAGTATGACTTTGATTAATTATAGAGATATAAATCAAAGTCATAGATACTTAAAAGGGTTCAATGTATTAGACCGATTCGCTATGAGAAAGCTGTATGGTACAAGTCATAAGCTTATCTCATATGTGACCATATCACTAAGCACTTTGACCTAAGATCATCATGAATTCCTACATGATGACCATTGAATTTTGACCTAGTCAAAAGTCACCCTTAACTGACTGATCATAAAGGCTATGATTAAGTTTAGTGATATTCATGCAAAGGAATATGAGTAGTAAAGATGGAATCTATTCCTCACATTAATTGAGAAATATTATTGGGCCCCTCGATGAGTAAGATTAAGAAAATATATGACTATAATATAATAAAAAGGGTTTTTTCATTGTTATAATTAGTCCACTCAGAGATCGAGAAAGTAATAGTCAGGTAAAGGAGAATGACAATTCAATGTCTCACACTTGATCAAAATATCACGTGATAAAATAGATGTGATATGATTATATGATAGGTTACATCAAGTCATCGATTCTTATATAAATTAAGTAGTCACAATGTCTTATTATAGGCCACTTGTGACTTATAGGCTAATAACGTAATTAGACTACTACCAGCTTTATATAGGACTATAGGATCGCACACAAGAACAATTCAACTCGAGTTATAATGTCTAAATTTATTGAATCTAGAATATGTCTAGATTCAATGAATGTAATATAAGATGAATAAATTATACACACACATATTTGGATATTTATTTAATAAACATATATAAATGAAATATAAAATTCAAAATATAATTATATATATTTTTGAAATATATATATATATATATTTTGTGTGTGTATGTGTATCTGATATATATGTGTATGTGTATAATATATGAAATTAAATATATATAATATAATATATATACATATATATATATATATATATTTTTCAAAATATATACATATATATATATATTCATGTAGATATATATAATATAATATGTATATGTAATATATATTGTATTGTATTGTATTGTATTAGTTTTAAATTTAATTGTATATAATAGATTAAATTTAATAACTAACATGGTATGAGAGAATATTATATTAGTTTTATAATTTAAATTTATAAGATATGATATTATAAATTTAATTTATGAGATAAATTAATTTTTATTTTTGCTGGCTCAAGATATGATTTTGGAAATAATTGTAATTATTTTTGAAAATTCAATAGAGAGGTAAAAATCCCTAATATATATATATAGAAAAAGGGATATCCTTCAACAGGAAATTGTGAGTGAGAAAAGTCTTGATGGCAAAAACATATTGAGAGCCACAAAAACACCTTAAAGAAAAGAGTAGTTCGATGTTTTAAGAAAACGAACAGATGTTTTGAGTGTTAGCACGCTGTTAGAGTTAAAAGTTGTTCGTGTAGATACCGGTAGAGGGAGCAAATCTTCATTGTTAGCTCCTGAGATCTAAATCCTTAAAGATAACTAGGGAGAAATTTAGAATTAAAAATTAATTCTTCTATTCATTTTGACTTAAACAAGTTTGTTCGGTCTACATTAGGATAGAAATTTTAAAATTTTTATTCTTTTGCTGCACCTCCCAATCAAATAGTGTCTCCATATCTTCAGAGCAAACATAACTACAGCCAACTCCAGGTTATGTGTAGGGTAATTTTTCTTGAATTTTGGAATATAACTCTTGAAATGTTATTGCTTTAGCTATTATACTTTGTGAAACAAGCTTTCTACTATATTATATGCAATTGAGTAAAGAGGCACAGTCTTTGTTGGAAGAAGCCAAACACTATAGAGTGAGTTGTCCCTTGGTTTTAGCATCCTTTAGAACTTATTTCTTATCTAATTTGAGGCTACATCATTGTATTTTCTTGAAAGAAAGTGATAGTAGGAATTCATTAAAATGCCAAAGGCCTTTAGCTAACCTTGGTTTGTTCTGTATCCTTTGTTAGCCTCTTGAGCCATTTTGATTTATTTTATTCATAAAAACAAACACTTTACCTTCTTTAACCATGGATTACATGTAAATTTGATTCATGTGTGCAATGAACATTTCTCTCTTTGGTTTAACTTTGAGGATAATAATCATTCTTTCCATTACACTATTCCTATCTTTTTATCCTTTTCATTCATTCCATTCCAATAAAGTTACCTAAATATTTGTCAAAGAACAAGGTTGTTTTTGAAACCTAAGTTGAAAAAAGGAAAAGAAAAGAAAAGACAAGTTGGAAAGCAAAAAAAAAAAAATGCTGACCAATTGTGAAAAATGAAGCAAATAGAAACAAAGTTGCTGAAAAAATATATTTGAAAAGCAAAGAAAAAAATGAAAATAAAGAGTTTGGAAATAATTTTGGGGTTTCCAGTTATGAGAGTTGTTCATTGTTCTTCCCTTTTTCAGCATTATTTCCATATCCTATCTCATTCCATATTTTCAGCTTTCTTCACTCATTTTTTTTTATTTTATTGGTTGTCTATTTAGTTAAACTCTTGAGTGTTTTGTTCATTGTTACGTGCTACATAGTGGTTAAGACAAGTTCTTGAGCCAAAACCCACCATTTCACATACAAATCCAAGAATCCTTTCTTTAACTACATTACATCTAAATAAAAGTCCATTTGATTTTTGATTGCATTTGCTTATTTATAGTAGAGATGTAAAAGTTTCACAAGTCTATGGTAGGGTGCTTTGTGAAGGGATTTGAGCAAAATCATTACCGTAAACACTTTGAGTGGCTTGAGTGCTAAACATTTATCCTTGTGAGGCTCTATTTATGATATTGCACTT
Organism: Prosopis cineraria; assembly: GCF_029017545.1. NCBI lineage: Eukaryota > Viridiplantae > Streptophyta > Magnoliopsida > Fabales > Fabaceae > Prosopis > Prosopis cineraria. The sequence continues at coordinate 27,908,501 of NW_026555336.1, forward strand.
TTCTAATGGTTTGTTTGAAATGAATAGAGTGTTTTAGCTAGAACAGCAACAATTCTTAAGTTATTATGTAAAGATCTTTGAATTGGAATTTGAGAATCCTTGACAATTTTTTTTTTGTTTTGTTTAAATTTTGCCCGGAGTGCAAAAGTTAAGTGTGGGAGAATTTGATAAATAACATATTTTACATACTTTTCTTTTACATTTGTGACTATATTTTATTGATTTAAACCCTTATATATATGATTTTAACATTGGATTTGATCATCAGCTCATTTGCATTAAGTTTTGACATTAAAGGCATTTTAGTCGTTTTGTGCATTTTATTGGAATTAAATGTTCTAATATGAAATTTTAATTCCTTAGCACATTTTATTACTTGGGCAATTTTTATTTTCATTTTTAGGATTTTAGTTAGTTCAATCAAATAAGATTGATTTAGTTTTGTTTGTTTTGTGTCTTAGGAAATTTGTGGGCTAAATATGGTAATTTTCTCATTTCTCATTTTGAAATCAGTTTTGACTTTTCAAAAGGGGGAAAACGCAGAGTGGGAACGGAGGAGAGAAAGAAAGAAGAGAAAGAAATGGAGGTTAACGCTGGAGCTGGGATTTGGAATCATGCACACACAATCATAGTCGAAGTTCAACCATTAATCATCTCCCCGAAGTCGCACTGCATGACACACCTCATCTCCATTACAACCTCTCAGTCTGAGTCCGTTGTGCCCATTACTCATCTCTACTTCTCCTCTTTACTGCATGACTTCATGGCACGGGATCGCTTATCTTTCTTAGTTCATCTCTGGCTCGTTCGACGCTCACAGAGTCATCACACAGCTCAGCTACCACACACCACGGGGACACAATTGCTCATCCTCTCACAGTTCGAGTTTGGCCAGGGGAGATTTATCACACTCGAACACACAGCTTCCACAGGTTCAGTTCTTCGTACTCCATCGTAGATTCTTCTCTCAATTTCCAGTTCAATCGCATGCTCGCCTAGCTCACAATTTCCCTCAAGCAATCAACCATGGTAGCTCTCACATGTGTCTACCTTCAATCAGTCATTGAGAAGACCAAAATGAGTAGCTGATGTTTTTTAGAGTTCATTAAGGGAGATGAAACTTTCATTTGAGTTTCTTAATTTCTTTCCTATTCAATTCTGTTGCAATTTCACTCCTGAATTCTCTGATTTTATTATTGCTATTGACTTGATGATTCATAATTGATTTCATTTCTTAAGAGACTTAGATGTTATAAATTGGCTCTTTAATTGGATGATGCACATTATATATTTGAATTTATACTTCAATAGTTATTGCTGTGTAAATGCTAATCTATCTAATCCTTGTGATGATGTATGAATCATTTAGCTTTTATTTAGGTCTTAAATTGAAGTTAATTACTTAATTCTTGATTGGTTCTAAGTGTTAGAACATGGTCAAGGCAAGGCAAGGTCTAACTCTAGAATCAAGTCATTTTTTGGCATAATTTTCATAGGGATTGTGTCTTGGTTAAGTCATAATCACCTTACCCTAATAGTAATTAGGCATTTTACTTAATGTCAAATGAGTTGCAAGAACCGAATGGATTAAACTTCGGATTCTATGATGATAAAAATGGATTTAAACCTTAGAGAACTCGCTTATTTACTTGGTTAAATCAACCTTATTTCATTCCATACTTTTCACATAAAATTCAAAAAAATAAAAAAAATACTTTTCATCTTTTTTTGCCAAACCAATAGTGACTTTAAGTTGTAAAATGGTATATGAATTAAACTTGGTTATTAAATCTTGCTCTCTTGGGATTTTAATGACGTAGGATGTACTCAACTATATTATAATTTCTTTGAGAAGCTTGATACGGCTGAGGACTTTTCACTCCTGAAGCCAAAACTCTTACTTGCTCAACATGGCATAAAGCTTCTGTTCCTTTAAAATGTGTAAGATAGTCCTCAAATGCTCAGCATGAGTCTCCTCATCTTTTGAATAAATAAGAATGTTATCAATAAATATTACTACAAACTTATCTAAATAGGGCTAAAAGATCCTATTCATATAATCTATGAACACTGCAAGGCATTCATAAGTCTAAATGGCATCATTATGAATTCATAGTGCCCATATCTAGTCCAAAAAGCTATCTTAGGTATGTCCTCCGCTCTTACTCTTAATTGGTGGTACCATGACCCCAAGTCAATCTTTGAGAAGACTCCTAGTCCCACAAGCTGATCCAATAAATCATTAATTCATGAAAGTAGATATTTGTTCTTGATGGTTACTTTGTTCAATTGTCTATAGTCAATGCACATTTAAAGGCTTCCGTCCTTCTTCTTCACAAAAAAAACCATAGATCCCCAAGTGAAACACTTAGTTTGATGAAACCCTTCTCAAGTAACTCTTCAATTTTCTTTTTTAGCTCTGTTAATTTTGAGCGGGACATCCGGTAAGGAGCCTTAGAGGTTGGCCCTATACCAAGTATCAACTTGATTGAGAACTCCACCTCGTGCTCCAGGGGTAAACTGGAGACCTCATCCAAAAATAAATCTGTAAATTCTTTCACGATAGGGATATTCTTCACACCTTTATCAATCTCAGTTTGAATAAAAAAAACCATGTAGGTTTGCCAACCCTTCTTTATATATCTATTAACTTGTGCTGTCGATAAGAAGACATGATCTTGAGTCTTAACCGAAGTCATGCACAAAGCAGATAAAGACACACTTCTTGTAGCATCCTTGATTTTTAAATTAGATTAATTAAGCCTAAATTAGATTAATTAAGTTGTTAGAGAGGTGTGTGGCCGGAGAGGTCTAACGGGTATGTTTGGTTGCATTTTCGGCCCTAAACATATATTCGAAGGAAGTCAGGTCACCTAGGAATGAAAAGAGAAAATAAATTTGAAAGGTAAGGTTTTGTGCTACGTGCCGTAGCTTGTGGATTAGGCCGCTGTGGCACATGTATGCTAACACGCCTGTGGGAGACACTCTCTATGCCATGCGCCGCGGCGTGTTGTGTGTCCACTATAGCATATAGATACTTTTCTGTAAAAATAAGTTTGTTCTGTAGCTCAAGAAAATGAGAGTAAAGGAAGAGGTTCATGAGAGCAATTGAGGACCAGTGCTAGGGCTTGAGGAAATTGACCATTAGGAGTGTTTTAAAGCTCATAAATATTAAAGATAAGCTTTCTATGCTTAAATCTTCCTTCCTTCTTCCATTTTCTTAGTATTGAAAGTTAGGGTTTGGTTGATAATGATGATTTTTGGTCTATAGAGGCTATAAGTTTGAACCCATTAACTTAAATAGAATTAATGGGAGTTGATTGAGCTAATAAAACTTGGTAGTTATAGATTTATGATGATTGGTGGTTAGGGAGCATTTAATATGCAAAACTCCCTATAAATATGTTGGTTGGGAACAATATGGTTCCATTAATAGTCATTTAAGAGCTTAATAATGTTAGTAAGGGTTAAAGGAAGCTAAGAAACCTTATAGGTATTTTTATATAAGTATAAAATGAATCTTAAGTGTGAAGAAGTGTTGAGTTACTAGTGAAAAGTAGGCCAAAAGTGGATATTGATGAATTTCATTGTGATTGAATGTAAAGTGACTATCTTTAGCATCATTCAAACTTCTTGAAAGCTTTGGGAGTGGGTAATTGAGAGGTAAAACTTTTGATCTCTCAAAAGTTTGAGATAATCAGGAAAATTCTATTTTGTGCTTTTATGTATTAATTAATTTATTGAATTGTAATTAATCATTGAAATGTATGAAAAAAATGAAATGCAAGTGTGGTAGATAATGCTTGAAAAGTCTTAATGTTATGTGATATGCAAACCTTATGAAATATGGCTAGTGGAGTTCAATGAATGCAATTCTTTGGAGTTTAACGATATGAAGCGATAGTGAGTTCAATGACGTTATGGCGAATAATTTAATGAAATAGAAATTTCTAAGTTCAATGAATTGATAATCATTGAGTTCAAAGAAAAGTAAAGTTAAGGAGTTCTATGAAAAGTAAAGTTGAGGAGTTCGATGAATATGAGGAGTTCTATGAAAAGCAAAGTTGATAAGTTCGATGAATATGAGGAGTTGAATGATTGAATTATATGTGTTAATGTGATTTTTATGTATGAGATGTGTATGATGATGTGTTTGTGCATACTTGACATTAAGTAATTACATGCCTCAAAATATTGCAAAATGTATGCATAGCATGATCTTAAGAGGCGAGAGTTAGCCTAAGGAGAGGAGTAGAAAATTAAATCCATGCGGTAAGGCTCTCATCTGAGTTGATGGCTTACCTAGATTGTTTATATTCATATTGGCTTACTTATTTAATGAGAAGGCTAGTCTAGGGAGAATGACACCTTATAGCATGAGAAAATAGGGGAAACCATGTTTCACAAGTGAGTTAGGTAAACCTTGACTAGGTAATCCCCTCACAAGTGTTTAGGCTAGGAAAGTCTCGGATTATAGACCATCCCAGTGTACTATAGCCTATAGTTTTATGTCAAAGGAATAAGAAGGATATAAGGGAGGTGTGATCATGCATATAGAGAAAAAGGGGCACATGATTGACATATGGTGACCTTAGTGCAGTATAATGTGAAAAAGTCTTGTTCTTTATGAAGTAGCATTCATTTGATTAATAACTTATGAATTTGTATCCTCGTTAATGTGAACAAGGTTGTAAACTCTTGAAACATGTGTTATGAATTAATGTTGATCATTATGGCATGTGTATATATTGATGAAAACTATATAGTTGGGTTATGCTTTTGAACATATCCATGCTCTAAAATTGTTTAATAACTTGCTACTTGCATTTAAAATTAATTAACATGCATTAGTATGAGTTATTTGTATCTTAGTTATTGAGTGATTGTACTTACCCCACATCTTCAATATTATAGGGAATAACTCAAGAGGATTGGATAGAGAAAAACAACCAAAGGCATAGGACTGTGATCCTATTAGTAGACCTCTTTATTTTGAGTATTTATGTGTATACGATGATTGAAATTGTCAATTAAGAATTATCCATTTTTGCGTCTTACTTGCATTATTTGTTTCATGAGCTATGAGTATATTTTGGGCCCTAGGGAGTGTGTTTGTGAAATGTGATATCTGTAACAGGACCAAAATACTAATGCAAGTAAAAGTTAGGTATATTATGTGGTGTTTATAAAATATTTGATGAAATAGGTAATTGAACTCCCCCTTTTATGTTTTTAGATTAAGGGGTTGAGTATTGAAATTATGAAATATAGGTATTTTATATGATGCGGTGTGTTGCACAAGTTAGTTTTAATTTATTGTATGTGGTCAAAGTAGTGCTAATGGCTCTTGGCTTTTGGTGAATGATTTGGACATTTAGTTTTGTGGAAAATGTTGTAAAAGTGCAAGTTTTAAAAAAAGTGTCCAAATTTTGAATGTGTAATAATTTGGTTATGAAACGAAAGCCATTAGTTAGAGATCGAAAAAAACTTTACATATACACCTAATTTGCATCAATTAGACGTTGGATGAAAGAAAAGGGTGCATCAAAAATTTCCCCATAAACTATCAAACTGTCAAACTGACAGCAGAAATTTGTTGTCATGAACTGTGTAATGCACCACGATGCATTATGCAACGAGTTACGGCACATGGCACAAAGGCGAACAAGCCATAGCGCATGTTCAACAAGTCGCAGCGCACATCTCAAATTTTGTAGAATCTTTTTGTTTTTTTGACTCTTTAGCAAATGCACTGATTCTTGAAATGGTCTCTTGCTTTCACATAGTTATAAACTTTGATTTGTTGATTTTAAAATCTTTTGAAATGGATTTTTATTTTAAAAACATAGGACACTACCTTTATAACTTACTTACAAACTTGGTAAAATTGATTTTACTTTAATCAAATTTCTTAATTAATTAAGATTTGGAGTTAATCGTGGTTTAGAGAAAGAGGATATTACACTCCTCTTTTTGCAATCCAAGATAGCACCATTCACAGACATCCAATTCATTCCCATAATTACATCCATACCTTTCAACAGTTGGATAGTCAAGTCTATAGTTGTCTTTCAATTTTCAAACCCGACTACTAAGTTAAGGCATGCCTTGACAATCCTTATTTATTCTCCCGCAAGAGTAGACACATTCATATCAAAAGGTGGTACACACATAGGCAAAACAAAGTTCTTTACACAAGTTTCAGAAATAAAAAAGTATGTAGCACCTGAACCAAATAATGAAACTATATCATGATGAACGATTTTGATGTTACCTCTAATGATATATGGGGAGTTCACCATGCCCTGAGTGAGGGCAAACACACAGTCGGATACAATAAGATGCTGGGAGGGGTTCTTCATATTTGGATCGTGATTATTCACGTAAAACTTCACAATGTGACTGGATTTCCCATAAATGTAACAGACCCAATATGGCCAGGAGTGACGATGCCTACAATAAGCACACTACTCTGAGCTTGCTATACTCGGGGTAGGGACAAACGCTGTTTGGCCCCTCTGTGACCCTTGATAGTCACTCTAGTGGCTCCTTTGTCCTTAGCCCTTCTAAAATAAAGCCTTCTTCTTTCCCTGGCTCCACGAGTCGCTTGAGCCCTAATGGTTCTTCTTCGTAATGCCTCCAATAGGTTGGGGGAAAGTCAGGGGTCTACTATATGAATCCCCCTTCTTCTCTCTCTGTACCTCCCTTTTACTGCGGGCTACTATCTATAATTTTATCTACACTTCGTCTAGTCTCGAATACCTAGATGATCCAACTGCTCCCTCAATTCTAACCTTACCTTCTCCAATAGGCGCTTAGCCTTTAACTCAAAATCACCTTTATGCCATAAGTGGGTGGAATATCTAGATAACTCCTAAAACTTGTCGATGAACATGTCCTCATCTAGGTTCCCTTTCTTACAAGCATGAAACTCAGCTTCCTTCTCAAGCCTCAACTCTGATGGAAAGTAATGCCTAAACAATTTCTCCTTAACTTTTCCCATGTGAGTATAGAATCATCCCTAGGCCTTGCAGTCTCTCACCAATCTCTTGCTCCTTTTACTAGGAGCACCAATGCTACATGCACCTTTTGGTTACTAGTGCACTTGACTGCTTTGAAGATTGTCTCAATTCTCTTCACCCATTCCTCCACCATAGATGGTTTAAGGTCACCACCAAATGTGGGAAGGTTAAACTTCCTAAAAGTTTCCCACACATCAGTAATGGATGGTAGGGCTCTCTATTTCTCCTACCTAGTCTCCTCCCTCCTTAGCTCATAATCTCTCAGAATAGTAGGATGGGAGGAACTACCTTCCCCCATATGACTCTCAATATGGGCTCTATCACCATTCTCAGCAACCTTTTACCTCTTAAGCTTTGTCAACCCTTGTTCATATCTTTGAACCTTGTACGTCAAGGTCTTTACATGCACTCTCAGTTCTGCTAAGTCAAGCTCCTCATTCGGCAATAGAGGTGGTGGTTGCTCATGTTGGGACCCTAAGTTATTATGAATGACCGATATCTTCTCTTCCTTCTTAAAGGATGCATAATATATAAAAATAAAGTTAGCTTAATAATATAATTGTCTTATAATGAGAAGTACCATAACAATGTATATTACCAACTGACTATATGCAATGCATCACACTAACACAATAAACACATATTAAATCTAAACAAAAAATCTTAGTTTCAAATGAAAGTTTAAATTGATATCACCAAAACAGAGCCTCAAAACGTGAGGCTTTGATACTAAGATGTAACACTCCTACACTATAAAACTTAGTCAAATCTTGTGTCAAGAGCAAAAAAAGGTTGACTTGCAAATTGTAAAAATTACAACTCATGACCTAAGGATTTGAATAATTCATTCAAATCCGTAGTTATTTTTTAATATAATTATGGGACCAACTTTCCCATTTTTATATTATTTTCCTCTACATTTCATGTTGCTTCATCTTCCCACATGCAAGGAGTGTTCATTTTTTTTCCCCTTCAAGTATGCTCTAACTTTTCAGTTTATATTAGCATTTAAAAAATTATTTATTTACAAAATTCATTCTACAAATATTTCCTAAATAATAATAGCTTTCTAATGATATGATTATTTTATAGAGTAAAGCAAATATCCTGATTAGGATTTTTCTATAGAATAATTAATCTGACGTTATGATAAATTTAAAATACATGTAAAGTTGTTAGGGATATAATAAATACTATAGAATATTTCTTTGATGTTGAAACTCAAATTTAAGAATTTTTGGGTTAGATTCTAGATCCATATGCTTGAATTTATGTTGGATCTAAGATGTTGGGATGAATTTCTTATTATTAAATATTTATTTGAGTATAAATAGGCATTTCTAAGGCCATAGAATGGTAATTTGAGGCTTGAGGATAATTTTTAAATTTTTAATTTATTTTTGGATGAATTTTTGGAATATGGATTGATGAAATTGTGATATTAGGAATGATTTGAGGCTTCAATATAGTTTATTAAGATATGAAAATTCTAGGAAGGAATTTTGGAAAGTTAAATGAGGCACAAACTTTAAATTAGTGTTAATATGGGTCTTAGGCTTAAACTTTCTAACTCTTTAAATTAGAGTTATTTATTAATTTCAATGTGAAATTAATATATAATATTATGAAATAATTGTGTAGATTATTGACAAAGAGAGTGGTGAAAGAGGAGTTGTGAAGGAGAATTTATTGTCCAAGACACAAAGTAACCATTATTAATATGTTGTGATAGGTGTGTGTGGGATTTGTTATGTGTTATTTGTTGTTTAAAAAATTATAATTTATTTGAAAATAAATACTTGGGTATAATTGTTTGAAATTATTGCCAAGTGGGTTAAAATTTGTATATGTGTATTATGACAAGATATTATTTTCAGTTATATTCTTGTTCAGTTGTTTAAATTATGCATGACTTGTTAGAGTATTTTAATATATGGTATTGTTAGGAATTTTTATCTAGTTGATTATTACCACATGGTAAGTCCTCATTGGACCCAATGAGTGACATGTAGCTTGGTCCAACTCACCTTTAGCCAAACGAAAGGAGGATACAAGGTGTAATCATGCAATTAAATATTTATTTGGTTTGTTTAGAAATATTATTTGATTAAATGTTTTTGTGCGTCCACTTAACAATCACATAATTAGTTACATTTATATACATCATTACATATTAATTTTTGGTTACTGAGACTTTTAATTCTCATTCCACATGATTAATATTTTTACAAGAGTGAGTTTGGCTGGGGAAGCACCAAAAGTATAACTTCGGTGTATGAGACAACACCTTTTATGTTGTCTCTTATTTTGAATTGTGCAATATATCCTATGCCAACTTAGGACATATCTTATTTTATAGAAAATATAGACTCTAATCCTTTATTAGCTACATTTAGACAACCAAGAGGATCATGTTTGTCCCTCTTGATCCTTGACTTGATTTGAATATCATGAATGGGGATCCTGTCTATCTCTCATGGTCCTAATTGCTTTTTAAAATATTAGTAACATAACAAAATTTAGCATTAAGTATTTAATAAAGAGGTATTTATAATGTGAACAAGTGTACATCCTATAATTATACTTTGTTAAGGACAATTGTTGAATTATGGTGAATGTTATGTGGATCCGTTTTGAGTATTGTTGAACTAGGATTGTTTATGAAGCATTAGTATTTAAATAGGACTCGAGGTATATTGTTTCGGATGTACACTTGAGTCACATTACAATATCAAAAAATTTGTATTTAGAAATTATTTGGGATTTTGCCACCTCAGACAAGCTTCTGCGCCAAATGCTAATTTTAAAATTATTTTCTTGATATGAATTGTTTTACATTATTTTTCATTAGGTAAAATTTTATTATAAATGTATTTTCAATTATCATGATAGAGCTTATGCATTATATTAAATTTTTTTTTACCATAATAGGCTAATTGTAAAATGATTTATTTATATGATAAGTTCTATTCTACCATGATAGAGTTTTAATTCAATGATGTAAAAATAATTTATTAGACTAATAATTTGTGAAAAATTTGTTTATAAACTTTGGATTGTTACATGTGGAGCCCACGTACATAACAAATAGGACTATAACCATGTTCTTTGACACTTATTTGCTCATAAATTCCTTTTTTGAGATCATTGAATACTTTAAATTTTTTTTTAAGAACACTGAGCACCCTAAAATTTTGTTAAATAAAATTTAATAAATATTATTAAAATATTAATTTTTAAAATATGTAATAATTGAAATATTATTATTTATAAATATTCATCCAAAATTTATAAATTATTTTTAAATATTAACAACTCAATTTAGTTTTTTAAAAATTTATATATGACTTGTAATTTTTTATACATCAATTATATTTTTAATATTGAATAAGTTTTTTTAATTTTTCTTAGTTATTTTTTATTTTAGTGAACTAATGGTTAAAATTAATTTTTGTTAATAGTAAGAAGTGATATTGCATCATTTTTAAAAGTTAAAGAGAAATAATATTATATTAAAAATGAGGTTAAGATTACAAATACTCTTATACCTATAGTTTAGAGGTGAACTAAATTGTATTAATTTTTCATTTATCTCTAAAATTGATAAGCTGTCAACATTATAATTTTAAGTCTTAGTACCCCAACGTTGTTTTGCTAAAAAAAAAAAAAATCTTATAATTTTACAAAGATTTTTGCTATCATTATTTTAACTTCAGTTGCAATATTAAGAAACCTTTACCTAATTCTTTTTTTTTTCTACCTTCAATAATTCCTTTTTATTTGACAACATAATTATTACATAAGCCAATACATAAGCATAAATTAAAGTAAGATAATGTTATTAGACGTTTTGTGTTAGTTATAACTAACACCAATACCAACATCTAAATAATAACAATAAAGACACAGTGGAGCAAATGAAGGTTCCACGTGTTCACGCTCACTTACCATGTGACATTAATTTTTTTTATTAATGTTGCATTAGATAAAGAAAAAATTACATATAAGTCCCATAAAAAAATTAATTACTACCTGCAAGGCTCGTTAACAATTGACATAAGGTATTAATTTTTTTATGTAGAATTTCAACATAATTCTTTCTTAAATTAATGATTATTTGGATATCAATTTAGAGTGCAAATCTTTCATTTATACATATAAAAATTTATGAATCTAAATTTAGATTTGATTTAAACCTAGATATATTTGTTATTATAATTTATTTATAATTTAAAATTATTTTCATATTTAAATTATTTAAAATTTTAGCCACTCCAACTCTCTAGTTTTATTCAAGTTTTTAATATCTTTAACACTCTCATATGCTTTTTGTCTCTTGTTCTCATTGCTCATTAATTAAAAAATAAATGTAAACTCATTACTCTTAATTTTTATTTTTGTTTTAGACTCAACTCACTTTTTATTCCTTTAAAATTGTTTACACTGTTCAAACAAAATATTTTAAATATATGAGCATTTAAATATAAAATTTTAAATCTAAAATTCACATCCATTTATCAAAACATTATCTTGTAATTTAAATTTTTGAAAAAAAATACTTGGCATATTTTTCTCACATACTAACCATTATTGCAGGGAGGAAAAAAAAAAGTGCAAATCAGCCAAATCTAATGCTTGAATTTGATTTTGATGTATGGTTTTTATAGATACATATATTGTTATATCATTTTAACATATTTTTTATCTATTTATTTTCTATGTTAGTTTTTAATGTTTAGATAACTCATACTCTGGATAGGCGTACATCGAATGCAGTAATGCACGAAGTGTATAGGCATACATTTTGGGGAAAAAATGTCATTTATATTTTTAATATTTAAAATGATAAAAATCATGAAATAAAACACTGGTTATTTATATGAATGTGCTAATAAATTCTAAAATAAAACACATTTAAATTTTAATTTATGCAGTGATAACTCATCTTGAAGTAGAAATTGTTCTTTCTTATTTTAAAATGCATGGGTAACGAATTCTAAAGTAACTTGTGTGGGAATAAAAGGAATTCTTATTTATATTCATAATAATATAAAAGATATTTATGTATTATAGAAGGACACTTTCTTAAAAAAAAAAAGATTTATGATCTGTTTGATTTGAGTGAAATGAAAGGAGGACAGGGAAAATTTTAATGAGTTCAATTGAAAATAAAATGGAAAATTGAGTTTGAACTTTTTTAATTGATTTTCCCTTCTTTTTTATTTTACAGTTTTTCTCCTCTAAGATTTTACAGCTCCGTTTGACCAATCTTCCTATTAAACTCATAAACAATTTTCTTTCCCTACCTTCTTTTCCATTCAATTTCCTTAAATAAAAGAAAAAATATAATAAAATTTAAAAATAAAAAATTATCAAGTGCTCGTTCAAATTATATAAAAAAATGAATTATAAATGTTGATTAAGAAAGTTACTGGTAGAAATTTCAACTGCAAATTAAAAATTTACATCTAAAATTTAAATGTTTAAAAATTTACATCTAAAATTTAAATGTTTTATTTATAATTAAAAATTATAAAATTGCAATAATTTGAATTGATACTTGAAATTTATTTTTTAAAAATAATTATTGAGCATTTAATTGTCATTGATTATTCTTCACTAATAAAATTCTCCTAAAATAAGATACAGTGTTGGTGCATGGCTGGCAGATAGAAAAATATTTTCTATGAAGGAAATAGATAACATATTTTTTTAAAAAAATGAGATGATATATTTTCCATTTTTTTAAATAACATTATATTAGTCTCACCTATCTCTATTATAACAACTAACTCGTTAAAATTAAGAAGAGATGATTAAAGGCTTCTCTGACAACTTGTTTTAAAAATAGTTTTATGTTTTTTAGAATAAAAAAATTGTTTGATAACATATTTTTAAAAAATATTTTAAAAATAAATAAATATTATTCTAAAGAATAGAAAACCGAAAACATCTTTGTATTATGGAATTATTATTTTATTCTCTTCAGAAAAAAATATTGCTTGATAATGTATTTTTAAAAAATATTTAAAAAAATTAAATATTATTCTGAAGAATAAAAAATTAAAATATTTTTTATGTGTTATAAGATTATTATTTTAAAAAAACAAGAAAGAATGTAAAAAATATTTATTTTAATTATTTTTTTCTTAGAACATGCTCTAGAAAATACTAGTTTTTATAACAATAAAATAAAAATAATTTTAAATAAGCTTTAAACTATTAAATTTATCTGAAAATAAAATAAATTTTTACTTAAACCCTTACTTAAATGAAAACTTTTCAAATTTAGATTGCATTCTCCTTTATAATTAATAAATTTAAATAATAATAATAATGTACTTAAATGAAAACTTTTCAAATTGCATTCTCCTTTATAATTAATAAATCTAAATAATAATAATAATAATAATAATATTAAAAACATAATTAATTAAGTATTTTATACTTTTTCTGTTCAAAATTTAAAGTATTTTTAATTAAATTTAATCTTTAATAAAATAATTTTTTGTTTTTAAACTAGACCTATATTTTTAAATTTATTTTTATTTAATAAAGTATTTTATTTTAAAATAAATATAAAGTAATTTATTTAATAGAGCTATTTTTTTAAAAAAATAATAATTATATTTTAAAAAATACTTATATTTTTTAATGTTAATCTTTTAAAAAATACTTTATATCGTATTAATTTGTACACGTCACGTCACCAAGTAAATGTAACAGGACATGAGGGTGTACTTACCGAACATTTTTAATGTACCTGATCAAAGGGGTCTAAAATTTGCTTGTAGTTACATAGGACACGATAGGAAGGTGGAAATTGGCAAACAACAATTATTCCGCGTAATTAGAAAGAAAAGTGAGAAGGCCGCGAGAGCCGAGAAGCATGAGGATCCTGTGCGGCAAACGGTGCGCTTTCTTTTGTTGCACTCATTCGGATCCTCTCAATCCCCTCAGAAGACGGGGCCCCACATAGCCTTATCTGACACTAGTCACGTGCCCACTTGTACTCTCATTGCTTTGCACGCGCCAGCACTGTGGGACCCATCCCCTTCGCCTGATCGGATTCTTTTCTTGCCGGTCGTTGAAATAAATGAAACAGCATCATCAATACGCTGGACCCAATGACACTCCATCATATTTATTAATTTTATTTTAACTTTAATTAAATAACTAAAATAAAAAGATATATGGTCTGAAATATAAGCTATTTTTTAAAAAAAATTTGTACATTAATAAAAAAATTTATTCCCATGAAATATATACTCCCTCTGATCTTATTTATTAGTTATTTTATCAATCTCATCAATATCAATATAATAAAAGTATAAGAAATAAACATAAATGAAATTTTAAATATAATCCTCAAATAAAAAGTAAAAAATAAAAAAGTAATATAATATATTTTTTTATCTTTTTATCTCTTACTTTTTAATAATAGTTTGGGGACTTTAATTTAAAATAAAATAATTCTATCAGTTAAATTATATATTAAATTGTTTATATTTAAAAGTAAAATTAATTAAAAAATGTATATATATATATATATATATATCAGTTTTGCTTGTTCCCATGAAAACCAGCATCGGCCTCTCCGATCCAATGGCACTTTCTTTTTTTCTTTTCTCCTCTTTTTTTTTAATTATTTTTCCAGATTTAAAATATGTTGTTTTGTTTTGCTTGGATACTATTAAATGGAAAGGGTTTTAAGTTTTTCCCAAATTTTGGTTTAAGTAAAATTAATTTATAAGTATGATTTTAGGCAAAACTGGAATTGGTCAAAATTGAGGTCGATCAGATGGTCAGTAAAACGTGATTTAGGCTTCAAAACCATGATTTTTCAGTCTTCGAACACAACCAAGCAGGCAAGAAAAATACCATCAATTAATATATTAAAGTATTGACCATATTACTAAATTTTTCTTATTTTAATGCATGAAAACATTTCCATGTTATTTATATAAATAAGGACATAACAAAAAATGTTAACAAAACTGTTTTAAATTTTTTAAATTACATGAAGTGAAACAAAAAACATAAGAGAAAATTACACACAGATTTCAAAAAAATAATTACTATAAAATTTATTAATAATTGAATTAAGACCATTAATAATTTTATTAATTCAATTATTAATATATATCATAATAATTAATTTTTAATGTAAGACTTCAACATAATTATCCCATACCATGTTTTAAAACGATTCACATCATGAATCTTATTATTTATCACCACAAAAATTTAGATGTCTCAAAATTACCAAATCACCCCAATCCTGACAATTTTAAAAATAATTTAAGAAACTATCCAACATTAAACATCAGGCAGTTTTCACGCCGGACGCCGTCCATTTAGCTTCTTTTTCTTGTCTGCTCCTGTTTGATAAACATTTTTTTAAACATTACTCCAGAATGAAAATTGCTAAAATATAAATATTAACATAAAATATAAAATTTATAAGAAATTATATTATAATTGAAAATTAAAAAATAAATAAAGAAAATTTAAGAAGAATGACATTTAAATCCAAAAGAAAATAAATTGTGATAGGTACATCTTGAGTTTTAGCATTTTTTTTTTTTGAAGAATCCGGTTATAAACATAAATTCAGTTATAATATGAGAATTATATTTAAAAATTAAACATTTTGTATATAATTAATTAAAACAATGATATGAAGAATTATTTTTCAACAAGAAAGCATTAGCGACATGAAATGTTGCCACGTATGCTGGCCTTACTTTCCCTGGTGACACGGCTTGGAAGATTTTGGTCGACTCTGACTCTCACTGAAATTACACCCGCCTTTTCTCTATTCCCTCCCTTCATCAACCTGCATCATTGCTGTCCCATCACCATGTGACTGATCTATTTCTGTGGTAGTTCCTCTCTCTCTCTATCTATATGTCGGTAGAACCCTAGTAAGCACAATGCTTAACAGATTCTAACAGTAGCAGCTCCACATGGTCTGTGCTGGTGTTTGTTTCTTGTGCTGAGATTTGGGGTTGTACTCAGAATCTAGAATGGTGGTTTGGCCTAAGTGTTAGAGATGACTGGAGAGTGTTCTTCTTGCCGGGAATTCGTAATGAAAGCAGCTTCCACTAATGGGTCTTCGTTTTTCTTGCTCTTCTTCTTCTTCGCCGTATTGGTTAGCTCGATATCAGCTTCGTCTCCAATTGGGTCGTCGGGGCATTCCATAAAGTTCATCCTAGGTTCGTCTTGGAATTGTCTTCAACTTTTTTTTTTTCCCATGACATTCTTCTTGTTCACTCTGATTTTGCTTCTGTGATGGGTTGGATTTAGATCTAGTTTTGCTGCCGGAGAGCTCATGAGTTTTTTCCCCCTTCCTCTGTTTTTTTTTTATAAATGGAAAGATCGAATTCTTATGAATTTTGAGCTTCATGTTTGCTGAATTTTCAAGAAATTGGATCCTGTAAGACAATCTAAGCCCATATTGAACATTGTTTTTGTCGCTGGATTTTATTTGGAGTCCCAGAAATGGAAGGTACATTTTCTTGGCCAATGAACACGGATGCTTCTTTCTTTCTTCTCGGACTAATATTTTTTTGTGACGTAATTTGCACGGTTGTTGATTCAGTGATTTCTCTTACAAGCTTTTGTAATTAATCATGCTTGTTGGGTTTTCAGGAGAAGAAAATTTGGGTCCATGGAAGAACGAAATCGAGCAAGCGGCTCTTGCCCCAGGCCCTGAAACTGATTCGCGTCACGGAACTCTTGTATTGGCGGCAAACCGGACCAAAAGACCCGATATTCTAAGGCGTTTTCGACAGTACCGAGGTGGTTGGGACATCACAAATCAGCATTATTGGCCGTAAGTACCATGATTAATCAATATCTATTTCCTTCTTAAACTAGCGTTCACTCCCCCGCGCGGAAGATGACACTTCACTGCAAATTGTTGCAGCGAAACTAAATTATCATCAATTGCATAACAACCACACAATCATTTCATTGACATATGCTATTGTAGAAGACATTTTACAATGTTAGTACATGCAACAGTACTTTACATTCAGTGAATAACCATGAAACTATCATGAAGACAAATTCCTGAACACTTCTCGGTACACTACATTTGTTGTTTTCTTCTTTGCCTCGTTATTGTTGTCTCCCAACAATATTCTTAAACCTCCAATTGATTTCATCCTTGACAAAGCCACATATAATTGCCCATGCATAAAGATTAGCCTCGTCAAGTACAACCTAGTATGTCGTAATGATTGACCTCAATAGTTATTGCAAAAGAAAGTGCGATTAAGAATTGTTTTCTCTGCATGCGAAATGGAGGATTTGTTGTGTTGTTGATGCCAATTCGATGATTACAAGTTAAATTCTGGCCTCTTAAAGCTCCTGTCATCCGATAATGTTTTTGTAGTCTTGTAGAACATGTTCTATCTTTTCATCTGCTGTGCCTTGCATAGTGGCTTTGGATGGTTTTTGTTCTTCTCTACACGACAATGGTGTTGATGTCCCAAATCACGTTATCTATCATAATAAGGAACATGAGATGATAACTGAACAAGTCTTTTATCCATCTTTTCTATTGTGAATTCTAATTTTAATTTCACATGTTATTTCTTGTTTACTTGAAAGTGCCTATCCTATGTAGCATCTAACCAATAATTTGTTGTCCTACTTTCATTTCATCAACATCTTTTTGCTTGTAATTATCAACTTCCCAATTCCATTATTTACCTTAATTGATTGGGTTTCATCCATTATACATACAGTCGGTTGGATTCACTGGTGCTGCTGGTTTCATTCTTGCTGTCCTATGGTTTATTTCTTTTGGTTTGGCGCTTGTAACTCATCTGTGCTGCGGATGGGGGATCAACATCAACGCCGAAGGATCAAATCATTCACGAAGAATATGTCTTATATTGCTCATAGTATTTACATGTGCTGCAGCGTAATGTTCTAAACTCATTTTAATTTTGCTTCCTTTTCTTTTCTTTTATTATTTTTTTGTGACAAATTTTACTTCTTTAACTTGTTCAGTGAATTACTTTTTTCTTGTTATCTCTTGGTTTTTGCATGCTTTCTTCACAGGTTTTAAAAAAGTTGATTGTTTAGTTGTTTTTCCCTTTTTAAACCAGTGTATATGCATCTTCTCTCATGGTTTGTTACCTGGTACCTGTGATCTGTAATTTCTATAATTGATTGCAATTTTTCTACTAATATTTAAAATCAGTAATTAATTCTATGGTGGGTATTTGGAAATACGTGCAATGGAAAAGGAAACATGTGAAGATTAGTGGAACCTGGTTTGAGCTGGTTTTCATAGTTGCTTCCAGTGATCTTGATGGCTGATGTGATCAAATGGGAAAATGTATATTGCTGAATTATTTCCTCCATTTCCAATACCCTTTCATTTGAATTTGTAGAGAGTATAAGTGAGTAATGAGTTAGTCTGGACTTCAGAACTTGATGTCGCTGCTTGAGATTTTTTATTTTAAAATTAATGTGTTAAACCTTTCCTGGTTTCTCTTTCTAAGTGCTAACATGTTCTGACCTTTCGATCACACAGGACTGGATGTATCTTACTTTCTGTAGGGCAGAATAAGTTTCATGGTGAGGCATTGCATACCCTCCACTATGTTGTGAATCAGTCAGACTACACCGTGCAAACTTTGAGAAATGTGACTCAATATCTTTCTCTTGCCAAGACTATCAATGTTACCCAGATCATTCTTCCATCCAATGTCATGGAGGATATTGACAGTTTAAATACAGACTTAAATACTGCAGCAGATACACTATCTGAGAAGACAAATGAAAATTCTGTTAGAATAAGAAGAGTATTCAGTGCTGTGTATGTAATGATTAATTTTGTCACTCCATCTCCATTCATTCTATAGGATTTTATCTCAGAATCTGCAATGCTAAACTTGGTGTCCTTTTCATAGGCACTCGGCTTTGATTGTCGTGGCTGCGGTTATGCTTCTTTTGGCACTGATTGGATTATGTATGTATTCATGTTAATTTTACCGGAAAAATTTAGTTGCTGGTATTTTGCTGAAATTTCTCAAGTTAAAATTTGACAACCGTATGGTTTCTCAATTATACCATACATTTGTCATATTTTAATAACTGCACCTATGTTTAAAATGTTTTTTTTTTTTTAATATTTATAACTGATCATTTTTTTTTTTTTTTGGCCCCCAGTTTTATCTATCCTTGGACATCAACATGCGATCCTCATGTAAGTTATCTTTGCAAATGATCTATTTGAATTTTTAAAGTGGCTCTTAAGCATCCATTTCATGTTCTTATATTTGATTTCAAATGTTATTGCAGATTTGTTATCAGTGGATGGTTACTGGTTGCGATTACTTTCATTCTCTGTGGAGTTTTCATAATCCTTGATAAGTAAGCTATCGTATCTCAGAGATTTTAGTTTTACATTTTCTGGGGAGGGAATTTCAAATAATCCACATGAAAAGCTGACATGAACAGCTAATGTTGAACTGAAGTTCCATTTTTTGTACATTCTGGAAATTCCAATCTTGTATTAAAAAATGACATTGGCAAGACCTGACTATTATAATTATTTTCTTTTTTTCTATTTTAGTGCAATTTCTGATACCTGTTTGGCTATGGGAGAATGGGTGGAGAATCCACATGCAGAATCTGCTCTTAGCAACATCCTTCCATGTGTTGATCAGAGAACCACCAACAAGACACTTTTTCAGAGTAAACAGGTGGTCACCGATATTGTAAATGTTGTTAATCAGTTCATCTATAACAGAGCAAATGCGAATCCGAGACCAGGCAATCCAAATTATTACAATCAGTCAGGACCTGCAATGCCACCCCTGTGCTATCCTTTTGATTCTCAGTTTCAAGAGCGTCAGTGTACAGGTCAAGAAGTTTCCTCAACAAATGCTTCACTGGTACGTTTTTCACCACTCAAGACATGATTCTCAAACATGCCTCCACTTTCCGTATATAGATCTTAATGAGGTGTTGGAATGTTATACTAAAGCCCTGTACTGCTGGAGGTTATACTTCTTGTTTCTTGTTTCATTTTGGTGATTGATAGGCATTTCAAGTGTAGGTGACATGTATGGTTGACTCGCATGCTAAAAGGCCAACACAATTGTTTTTTTTTTTTCAAAAAAAAAACTCACAATTGTTTCTTTTTCTTTTCTCCATTAAACGAATCTGATAAACGTTACTTAGGAACCAAGGGATGCTTGGTTCAACCGATCGAAAAAGTTGAATTAGCTTATGGGGTCTCAAGTCCAGGTCCATATGATATGTAGTCACGTTAAGTAGATCTGCCAAAGGCATCCCTGAGGTGCCTATGACTCGTGAGGTTACTATTGGTAATAATGGTCCTAGATAGTGGAGGTTTGGATTAGTTTGGATGGGGAGTGGTAATGCCCCATATATTCCAAGGTATTGAGTGATGGAATTTAAAAAATAATAATAATAATGCCATGGGGAAGAGGGAAGAGGGAGAAAATTCGAATTTTCCTCTTCAACTACAAATTCTTGTGGATATTCTGATATTGTTCTGCTATATATCTATGTTAGTGACAACAAAGGAGAACTCAAATTCCTGTACAAATATTTTCAGGTCTGGAATAAATTTGAATGCGAGGTATCTAAACAAGGATACTGCACAACAACCGGCAGGGTGACCCCAGAGATTTACTCTCAGCTGGTGGCTGCAGTTAACGAAAGCTATGCGTTAGAGCACTATGCTCCGCCTCTACTCAGCCTTCAGAATTGTGATTTTGTGAGGGACACATTCCAAGAGATCACTTCAAGTTTCTGCCCGCCATTGAAGCATTATCTGGAGATCATCAATGCAGGGCTAGGTCTCATTTCAGTCGGTGTGTTGATGTGCCTGGTTCTCTGGATACTCTATGCAAACCGCCTCCAAAAGGAGGAAGTGTTTTTGAAGTTTTCCTTTCCGGAAAAACTGAAGAATAGATTCAGTAAGAACCGCAACAACTCAAAATCAACTTCTTCCGCAGCTGTATCAAGTGAAGTGTAGATTGTACTATAGAGAAATTATTCACGAAAAGTATATGAATAGTGTTTTTCTTTCTCCACTATTACGGCTAAAATGAAACAAAGGTGGGGCGAAGCTCCAGCTTTGAAGTTGGAAGATTACAGGCAAACTCTAGTGTATTATACATAAAGCAAAAGCAAATTTGATTTGTTGATATATAATATTTTGAATCATATCCAATATGCATTTTGTTAGCAATGGCACCCTAGAGCATTAGATGTTTGGATTAGGGTATAAGATCAAATTAATCCCTAAATCACAAGTTCAAGAACATTTGGAATCTTATATTCATTTTTTGTATCATATTTTTTTAACAATTAAAAACAGTATAATTTGATTTTTATCATTAATAGAAATTAATTTTAATTATTAGTTGATAAAAAATTAATAAAAAATGATCTTAAAAATTACAGAAAAGTGATCAAATAAATTTTCCTGGTTTTGTTACATAATATTTTTTGGTTTTTTACTGTAATTTTTTGATTCTATTTTGTAACATTTGAGATTCTTTTTTATCTTTTTTTTTCAGTCAATTATTGATAAAGTTAACTTTTGTTAATAATAAAGATTAAATTATATCATTTTTAAAAATTTACAGAAAATGTTACATAAAAAATAAATTTAGAGTCTAGAAACTAATTTGTTATTTTATTCAATAAACTATTATATTTCAGGTTAAGGGGCATTTCTATGCCATATTTTTTATTAGAATATCTTGCTGACAATTCAAAGGTTGTAATATTGAGATTTCTCAACTGAGTTTGTTCAAAAATCATATCTATATATTAAGTTAACTAATGAGATATATTAATCTCTATCTGATAGACATCCTCTGTTTTTTCTATACTCATCTAATAGGGTACCACATTAATGTTATATCAACATTGATATTACCACCCAGAATAATATGATTAAATCATGAAAAAAATTATCATCATAATCTCCATTATGATGGAAAGTCTTTAAATTTAGTCAAAGACTTTATTATTTTAGTTAAATAGTGAAATAATTGATTCTGTAACAAACAATGCACACATCAATTTTGAACCAAATGTATTAATCCCCTCACGTGCTTATTTAAATTCTTTTTTTTTTTTTTTTGAGAGAGAGAGAGAGAGAGACCCCTTGGATTAGAAATGGTGCTTCTGCCTGCCCACCAGTAAAACCAACACAAACACGATCAAAATACAACTTGCTTGATCAAAAAATTACTGAATTGAGGTTTATCAGTTCTTCTGGGTCAATATCAAAACCAAAACCCTTGGTCTCACAGCACATAAAATAACCAATTCTGATATATTCATATGACACAGCGTAAACCATTTCAGGTGATAATGATATATGACCCCATAAGCAATAGCAAAAGTTTGGGAAATGTAAAACGTCCACCATTTTTGTTCTGTCAGATAAAACGAGCATTTCAGCAAGCCATCCTCAACAATAAAAACTGAAGAGAAATATAACATGACTTATGGAAAGCCTCCATCATTTTTGTTGTGTCAACTCAATCTTGCATCTCAGGGTGCCAATTTTAAACAATCTAGAAGAACAAGCTAAGATTGAACATAAGACACAAGACGAAACGAACATCTGAACACAACAAAATATATATTGTGCAGAGTATGAATTGAGTAATACGATTCTATCTCTCAAATATTTGCTCTTTCAGAGAGAACTAATTGGGTCCTACTGTATCCATAAACCACAAAACCAAGTTTGAGGAGGTTTAATCTCTTTTCGTATCACATATAGTCTAGAAGAACAGGCTCCTCCCACATTTCAAGCGCTCATCAGAAGTTTATTGATTGTGAAACCAAGAGTTCAATGCAACAGAGATATCCGCCGGTAATGGAAAATTCACACGAAGAAAATGTACTAGATAACAGACAGTAGAAAAAATTTCAGGCCTCAAAATTCACCAGGATCAAACATAGTTTCCTCATCATCAGGCTTAGCTTCCAAATTAGAGGAAGATTCGGCAACTTCTTGTGTCTTCTCGTGCGTCGCCAGAGCATGATTGACGCCATGAACGACGAGCTCGTCATTGTAGAACATGTTTGGAATGAAAACTTGGGCTCCGTTCAGCATCAATGCTCCACTCAGCCTCGATACGTTGATAGAAAACCCATCCAAATACGTCGGTATTTCTGACCCATCGCTAAAATCAACCAGATCGTTCCAGAGAAGCTTGCAGGGCACAACATGGCGAAGAAAGAATGATGGATAGTCGCTGAAATTCCCAAGGTGATTCACCACCACATTATCAGCAGGAGCGAATACTGTCATCGGAGTCTCGTCAATAGACATTTGCATTCCAAGAAACGAAGCCATCACCGAGTACCCTCCTGAGTTCAAGGTTTTAATGGATTCTTTCAAAGAATTTCTGGAACTCACAGTCTCGTTTGTTGCACCACACGCAGGATTTCGATGCGGTCTTCGATGTGGCGCCACGTACCTAAAATTGGGATCGAAGAACCTCTCGATTCCGTAGATTATCATGAACCCATCATCGTAGATTGGGGAGATATTAACCCTCACGTTGTTGAGGGATATTCTTCGATCAGAAGGCGGTGTGGTGACGACCAGAGAGTTCTTATCGAACATCGTTGGAATTTTGGCACCGGAAGGGAGCAGTCGGAGGCTCTGCGCCGGCAATGGCATTGGGGCAACGTGGAATCGGAGCAGATCGAGCGATGGCTGGCCCGTTTTACCGAAGGCAGAGTCAGATGGAGCAAAGATGGTGAGGGAAGGAGATTGAAGGAAAAGGGTTTTGGCGACGACTTCAATGGTCAGGGCCATGGAAATGAAGCCTGAATCGAAGAGAATGTCAGCGGCGTCAAGGATGGCTTCGTAGGGAACGCTGGAGGAGAGAGAGAAGAAGCAGAGAGAGAAGAGAAGAAGAAGTTGAAGAGAGGAAGCCATGGATCATCAGTGAAGCTCGATTCTGTGTCTGTTGCTTGCGAGACTGTGAGTGAAGGCGAGAGTGAGTCGCGAATGGAGGGATTTGGCGGGAAATCATAGGAGGACACGTGGTTCGGTATGATTGGTTGGTACAAAGATGTCGTTAGATGAATCGTTAGGCGTTACTAATGGAGGCTGGCCAGATTAAAAAAAAATCAAAATATCAAGAATGAAAAGACACTGATTAATTTCTGTTCTCATTTTTTTTGTTTTTAAAAATTATATTAATTAAAAACAGTTTAAAATTAAAAATGGATTAATAGTTTTAATTATAGACAATTAATGATAATGATCAATAATAAAAATTGATTAAGATAACTATAATTTTTAATAATTAAAATGATATATATTTTAAAAATAAGAAAAATAAAACAAAAATAACTTACAGTTGTTTCTATTTTTTATTTTTAAAATTAAAAAAAAATTTAGAAACAATTAAATGAAAAATACTTATTCAAATAAATTTTTTATTTTTTTTAAAGATAAAAAACAGTTTTTAAAATAAAAATAAATAGGCCCATAAATGCCTTATACATGGTTGATATAAAAAGGTAGAAATTTGTAAAATTTGGAACAAAATCAGATTTTGTGTATCCTTCAAGAAGCATTGAAAATTAGAGTCACATTATTATTTTATTGAAGTTAGTATTTATTTATATTTTTATAATTTGAAGGATGTTTGTAAATAGAGAAAGTTGAAGGAAATTATTTATTTTTAATTTATAAATTTATTGGAATATTGAATATGTCGGTCTGGATGAATATGTTGCATTTCAATTTTTATTGTTTATCAGTATTTTTATATTCGATCATAAAATGATATTTTAAAAAAAGGTCGACAAAGAAGGAATGAAAAAGTTGCACCCATAAAAGTCCAGTCTCATGAGTTGATGGGCATAGCATGCTTGACGATTTTTTTTTTTTTTAAGAGATAAACGGCCCAGTCCAATTGATAATTTTACATTGTTTTTATTGCATATATATATATATATATATATTATCCTATTTAATTTACAGACAGGCACTAAATATAAAAATATTTCTTAAATTTTAGTTTGTTACGTTACAAAGGGCTAACATTTTTTGTTAGAACTAATTTCTGTTGGTATTTTATGTTGCTTTTATGAATAGGAAAATCACTCTCATATATCATTTAATTAACCTAAGTATAAACAAGTCTCATAAAATCATAGCATTACTTTGAATTATTCCACTAACTAATATTTAAGAATAATTGATAATTTCAATATATATAGCAAATTAATAATTTTAATGAGGAAGATGTGATTTCAAAATAATTTATAATTTTATGAGACTTTTTATATATTTATATTTCTTGTTTGCAACCTGAAAGTAATTATCCCTTTATAAATTTGATGAAATCATACGCAGCATTTCCCATTTTAAAAGCATCATTTGACTTCTATAATATTTATTTGAATTTGCTTCTCTT
Organism: Prosopis cineraria; assembly: GCF_029017545.1. Taxonomy (NCBI): domain Eukaryota; kingdom Viridiplantae; phylum Streptophyta; class Magnoliopsida; order Fabales; family Fabaceae; genus Prosopis; species Prosopis cineraria. The sequence continues at coordinate 27,933,987 of NW_026555336.1, forward strand.
CTCCTTCAATAAAATTAAGTTCTATATTTCGAATTTCGTATTTTAATGTGATAGCAAAGGCAAAAACGTTATTGTCAAACTTTAATACGAGATTTTGATTTTAATTTTATTATTAATCATTAATATGAAACAAGTTAGTAATATAATTCAAAAGTATTAGCTAAGGGGATTAGGGATGCTTTAGCCTTTAAGGCTCTTTTATTATTGCTTTATTATTGTTCTGTTTACATCATCCTTTGAAATCTGAGTTTCATCTACAACTAATCTACATCCTCTTTTTAATATTAAGTTAGTAAATTTTAGCCTATAGACATTGTTGGATTAGCTTTATATTTATCAACAAAATATATACACTATTGGGGTCTTTTTATTATTATATAATCTTTCTTTGACTTCTTAACTCTATAGTTGAATTGAATTCCTTTGTAGCCCAATTCAAAGCCAGAATCACATCGCATCACGTCACGTCAGTTAATTTATTAAATATAATATATACTCTTTTATTTTATTTATAAATTATTTTTATTAATTCCATTAACATCAATATAATAAAAATATAAAAAATAAAATTTAATAAAATTACAAACATAATATTATATAATATTATTTTTTAGTTTTTTTTCTCTCTTATTTTTTAAGTGTAGTTTAGATATTTTTGTTTAAAATAAAAATATCACTATCAATCGAATAATTTATAAAGTGAATCACTTCACTTTTCTAAATTATGACTAATAAAGTAGACTGGAGGGGATAAGTTTCAAGAAAATTAATTAATTTAAATTAAATCTAAAAGTATTAAATTTTAAGAATTTGTAAATTCAGCATTTAATTTTATAATTTTGTCATGATAAATTTGTAACTTATTTTTTAAAATTTTAACATAATTAATGAATAAATAAATAAATATTTTTTGTTAAAATTTAAAATATAAATTATAAATTCATCATAATAAAGTTGTAAAATTAATGGCCGAGCTTATAAATTTCTAAAACTTATTAATTTGAGACTTAATTTAAATGAATTAATCTCCTTGGGACTTATATGTCATTCACCCTTAATTAATCCTAGTCCACTTAAACTAAGCTACTCATGTTCACGTACGCAAAACGATTTCAAACTTTATTTAATTATATTTTTAGGAGCATGTGTAGTTTTTATTAATTTTATCTTTTTTAGCAAAATTAATTTATAAATAATTTTTATTGATTTTTTATAATTAAAGTTTAGGTAAGTTGGGTAATAGAGATTCATCAGAGCAAACGCATGCCTCTAAGCTCAATAAAACATTTACAAAAATATTATAAATTATCCACTAACAAAATTTTTACATCAATAGTAAAATTTGATCCAACTTAATTAAACATCATGTTATCTTTCATGTAAGATGTAGGCTACATTTTTTAATTTGAAATGTTTAATCACTAAGCCACCAATAGGGGTTGGCCAATTGGATTTAATATAAGGGGATAGTTTTCACAACATAATGAATTAAGATTTAAACCTTCAATAAAAATATATTTATATTTAATGCTCGACAATTCCTCCAACAAGATTATTTTTAATTGGAGGATAACTATGGATAATAAAAAAAAAAGTTCACAAAGCCAAAGTCAATTTGACCCTTAAACATTAAAAACCAATGGCATGGCACTACAATTCCTCACCACCTTTGTAGATGTACATTAGTTGATATTATAGATATAACTGATAATGAGATTGGTACTCAAAAGATGTCAGACATCAAATAGGTGACCCTATTTTTATCTCTAATTCTGCCAATCTAATTAGTATTCTATATTTGTTTAGAGACCAGTAACATCATTATATATTAATATGATCAATTTTAGGGAAAGACAATTCTCATTGGATTAATTGGAACTCACATATTCCACTTTAAGCTATTGTGCCATATTAAATTCTTTATATTAAGTATATTTAAAGATAATCAACTTCACCAAAATAGCTTAATACATTTGATCAGAAATATCTCAATCTATCTTTTAATTTTTAGATATATAACTTTTTTTATCTTTAATATTTTCCCTCTACTAAATTTTTTTTTATTTGTTTTCTTTCCTAAGCTTATACTTCTTTTAGTGAGGTCTCAGACCTAGTCAATTTTTTCCTCCTCCTCTGTCTCTTTCAATCCCCCCTTTTTTTAATTTTTTTGTCTCTGATTGAATGGTTATTGAATATTAAATTTTTTATATTTAGTATGTTAAGGTTAGGGATAGTTTACTTTGCCAAATTTAAGATATTTGGTTAGTCATAGAAAAAAAAAAACCTAATCAAACTTACTTAATTGTAGTGATAAGCAGACTATCCATTAGATAGAACTTGAGGATCGGTTTAGCTTGATTAAAGGTTTTGAATTTGAGCCTCGAACATGTAACAATGATTAACTTTTTGATGAAAAGTATTTCTTTTAAAAAAAAATACTCACAAACTGGTAACCAAATTCAAATTAGTTTAGATTAAAGATCTAAAATACTAGTGTGAAAGGGGAAAAAAGAATGCAAACACTTAGTTTACTAGCATGTAACATTCTGATGACTTTGGAAATTAACAATACGTGCGTCTCTCTCTCCCCCCCCCCCCCCACACCATCTTTTATATATATTGACTTAATTAATCAGTCACAAATAGTTCTTATATAATTAATTAAATTCAAAACAAATCCCATCATGAATTTATTAATGATGTGATGCTTACATGCATTCAACGCCTAAAGTTTTGTTGGTAGTTCAACAACGCACTGACATATTAACATAAAAAATCTAAGCAGACGTCCCACGAAGGATTTGCATGCTACCTTCTCCATCACTTAGAATTAAATGGAGCAGACCACTATTATGTATGTATATTAATTATTAATTTTATAAAAGTCTCTGGATTGACGTTGTGCATGATGATGAGAACATGTCCAAATAGTTTAATATATTATTGACTTAATTATTTGTTCAACCTAACCTTATTTTATCAATTTGGTGCTTCAAACCCACAATGTTCATATAGTCTTTTCCAATTTCTAATTTACTAGGGCTTTATATAATAATAATAATAATAATAATAATAATAATAATGTTTGGTGGCCAATTACAAACTTGTTTAATCATTTTCCATTGGTGACTTTATCTTTGTAATTTCTTTTTTTTATTGTATATGATTGACCGTTTAGAGAAAATGAAAATTTTTAGCAGCTAATATACGGACTAATTTACATTTAAGTATTGTTTTGGGTCCATATAAAAAAAAATATTAGTTCCCTTATCAATAATTTTTTCTTCCACAAATTTAGAATCACGAACCTTACTACTTAAAGGTGTTGAGTCTCTTCGTACGGCATAGTCAACCTTATTAATGAAATGTTAATATCTATCTGAATAAACGTCTCAAAAGTCAAAGTTTGATAAAGCATAATATATCACATTGCAAAAGGAAAATATAAACTTTTAATTTCAGTAAATGAAACGCTTTTTTTTGTTTGGGCCAAATCATTCAATGAATGGTTACCCTTGAATGTGGCATAGATTTAACCCTTCACTTTAAAACAAACGAATATATTTGGAAAATATTTAACTAAAATCTCAATATAGTACATAACTTACTCCTTCAATCTTATTTATGAGTTATTTTTAATATTTCTTTATAAAATTAATAAAAATTTTAAAATTTATTAACTTTTTTTAAAAACTAAAAAATTTCATACTTTGTTTATATTTGATACATCCTTAAAAATTTTTCTACTTTTTTATATTAAATATATTAACATGGAATATGGATAAGAAGAAAAATTATAGTGAATAATTTTTGTTTAATGGATACTTATATGGGGAAAAATTAATTAATTACATGTCTTTTTTAAAAAGGGGAAAACTCAATATACTTAGTCTTCTATATTTAATGTATTTATTTTCAATTAAATTAAGGCATGTTGATCTTTTATAGATTATTTATTCTATAATAAATTCTTCTTATTAATTCTATTAACACATTAAGATTCACTTATCATGATTTAATTGAATATAAGTATATTAAGTATACAATGTTAAGTATATAAGTTTTATCCTTTTAAAAATTCAATGCATTTTTATTGATATTTTTTCCTTCATACCATTATTTATAATTTGAATGTCGCATTTTTTTTTCTTGGTTGAACATATGTGTCTTCTTAGTGGAGACAGTCCTGTTTAAGATATAGGTCAACACTAAATGAAAGCACATTTTTCAATGAAAACTAGTAAAGTACCTCGTGCATCTTACTCCCTCCGTCCTTATATATAAGGTATTTTTAATTAAATTCCGTATACCAATAAGGGTGTTATGTGGTTGAACTCACATAAAAATACAATGATTTTTTAGTTTTATCCTTAATAATATCACAATTAATATTACGATGGTGGTAGAAAAACATACAATTAATGATCTATTTTATTTTTCAAGACAAGGGTAAAATTGTCTAATTACTTAAAAATATAATTACCACCCTTATATTTAGGGACAAAATAAGCTTTTAGAAAATACCTTATATATAGAGATAAAGGGAGTATTTTATAATTTTTATAACTAAGTCTCAATCTTGTAGGAAGATCTTTTCTAAAAGAATAATTTGTAATAGACACACTCTCTATATTATCCTATATACAGTGGAGTTGTGTAATTATTGTCATTAATATTAAATATGTATACAGAGTAAAGCACACGGTTAAAAATCAGTCCAAAACTTGCCCACAAATTAACAACCAAACCTAACCCCCTAAGACACATAGAAAAAAAAAAAGGGTAACACATGGATCAAAAAATATTTTTAAAAAATATCTCAATAAAATATATCAAAAATTGTTATAGTCTTTTCTTTTATTTTTTAATTTTTTCATCAATTTCTTAATTTATATTATACACTTATCAACTTACTTTAATTTATCATTCATTTCATCAATCAACATGAAGGGAGAAGAAAATTTACTCTTCGTTTGGATGGAAAGAAAAGTTGAGAGGAAAGAAAGTGAGATTAAAGAAAATAAAAATAAAAAATTTGGGAAGAAAATATTATTTCTCATTATATTTAGATGAAAAGAAGAAAATAGAAAGAAAATAGAAAGAAAATAAAATGAATAAATATTGTAATGACTACAATACCCTCATGTCAAAAGATATTATATTTCATATAATTTGCTTTGCAAAAATGAATTGAAGGAAAAAAAATTATATTAAAATTAATTTATTCAAAATAATGTATAATCAAATTATTTATTAAAAATATATTTGCATGTTATTATATTTTAAAACCATATAATTTAATGAAAATATTTTTCTATTTAAAAAATGAAAAGTGAATAATTTATTAAAGTTAAACACCATAACATAAAATAAACAAATATAAATTCATCTCATTGAAAGTGAAATTTAACATTAAAAAGAGAAAAGGAAAACAAAATCAAAGTTGTTTACTAGTTAGTTGATCATCACTATAGAACAAAATTAGATAGATAAAAAAATTGAATTGTTTGAAGAGGTTCACACTTCAAAGATGAATCACCCAAATCATAATATACTATTTAGAATTGATAACACAAATAACATCAATGAAACAAACAAACCAAACTAACAAAATACCAAATAATTAATTTTCATATAAATTATTGAAGAGACAAAAAAATAATGATAATGCATTTAAATTTACAATAGTCTCAAAAATAAATGAAATGCAACAACAAAACCAAAATTAATGAATGAACATGTATCCAGTCAGCTTTACTTATAATCAGTATTAAGGTTGATGTTGGAGGGAATTTTGAATTTGAACTTTCAATCAAATAAAATTCAAATTAAATTAAATTAAAATCCAAACAAAATAAATTATTAACAATTGAAGTAAGGATGACCATTAATATTAATATATATAAATTGAAATTAAAATTCAAGCCTTCAAATATAATCTCAATATAATTTAAATTTGAATATATTTTATAATAGTTTGGTTTTTAAATAAGTAGATTTCTTATTACCTATTATCTGATTATATAATGATAGAATAATATGATCAAAAATATATTTTTGTTTAGATTATATACTTCAAAGAAATATATTATCAAAAAAATAAAAGAAGAAAAACATATCAAGAGCTAATAGGTCATTCTTAAAATTTGGTCATCTTAATTTTTTTCACACCTTAATTTTCTATCAAAACATTTAATATTAAAATGATTTTTTACTACGGCAAAAACATAGAGGAAAAAAATTCAAAGAACTAAAAATGGACCTATATAAAAAAATAACAAAAGGAAAACATTTCTGGAGCTAATAGATCATTTTTAAAATTTGCTCATTTTATTTTTTGGTACACCTTAATTTTCAATCAAAATGTTTAATATTAAATATATAAAAATTTGATTTGATTTTCAAATAAATAGACCCAAAATCTTTTTTTTTTCCTAACTGACACATATATACTTTATTATAAAATAGATATTATTTTTTCTAAAAATAATTTTAAATTAAAAGATTTTATTTGACTGGAATAATTTAACTGAATATATAACATGCTCATCTCCAATATTTTTTTAAATTCTTTTTTATACATTTTTGCAATCAAAACAGATAGATCCAGTTAAAAGAAAATAAATGTCAAATAGAATTTGAAGAAGATTTCGAAGATAATATGCATATGTGAAGCTTAATTTTAGGAAATCATTAGGTTTTAAACACAGATTCTTTTTTCTAAATTTTTAAATAGATAACTATTAATATGGATTCAAATAGATAGATATTTTCAGAAAATATCCTCCATAACATGGCAAATAACTTTTAAAAAAAAATATAATTTTAGAATTGTATGAAAAATATAAAATAATTTGATGGAACTTAGATTTTCAGCATATCTTTAGGGTGGATTTAAATATATAGATATTGATTTAAATTCAAATATGATCAGATTTAAATTTTAAATAAGTAAAAGATACATTTTCTACACAGCTAAAAATTAATAATTCATCTTGTACTTAATTTTAAAGTTAAATAATATATTTTATATACATTAAAAAATAAATAATCATCCTGAACTTAACTCCACACCTAATTTCAGAGTTCAAAAATACAATAAATTTAAAAATTGGCACATGATATTCTCTTATAATCTTTAATCAAATAGTTTGTTATGTATATCAAAGCAAGCAAGACTTGTGAAACGTTATAAGGGTAATTAGGTCTATTCAAGGAGATGTAGTGATATTTCAAATTTTTAGAATCATTCTTCTTCTTTTTTCAACCAGCAGAATCATTCTTTAATAGTAAAACGCTATAAGGTCCTTAAATAATATTTTCCCTACTATAATTATTAATTCATATATATAATAATATCGCCATCAAGAATAAACAGAAGCGTACACGTTGTATATTAATTGGGTCCAATAGCAATAAAGTAGCGTGTATATGCCTCACGTGCAAGAATGAAAGGCTATTTACGAAACTTTCACTTCTCACCCATGAATTAAATTTGATTCTTGATGAATATATATATATATATATATATACACACATATGTAATCTGTTAATTTGTTCTCAAAGCATCCTCGACGATCCACAATACGTAACGCTGCTTTATAAATTCTTTATATATAATCTTCCACTTCACGCCTTCTACTAAATTCCTTCCTCCACTTTCCCTTCATAAATCACACGTAATTTTAAAGCTATAATTGTTTATTCATTAATTTCTTAGCAATAAACTGTTTTAAGCATAATTTTGTAATATTAATTCTTTCCATGCTTATATAATCTGGAGTATCAGTTCAATCTAAACAGACAATATTAAATATAGTAATTTGCTTCCACTGTATATATGTTGTGAACAATGCTACTTCTTTTGTGGGGGTTTTTTTTTTGGTAAATTTCTTATTTCAATCTTTCTATACTGAATATATTAATAACTATACTAATGTAATTAAATGTATTTTAATTCATGATTTCCTAGATTACTTGGTTTTTCTGTTTTATAGATGTTGATTGAACCTAGCTTATGTCTTAATTTAATTGAAAGTAAATATTTTATATACCCCCTCCGTTTAAAATTATAAAGTATTTTTTAAAGAATTGGATATTAAAAAATATAAAATATTTTTAATCTTTCGAGATATAATTATTATCTTTTTTAAAAAAATATCTTTATTGATAATGACTTTATATTTATTGTAGGATATTTAATAGAAATAAATATAAAAAAATAGGATTAGTTTGAAAATATGTAATTATTTTATTGAGGGGTAAAATTCAGTTAAAAATGTCTTATATTCTTAAACAGAGGGAGTATATAAAACTAAGTATATAAATTTTTTTCCATATACAATCACTTGATGAATCTGAAAAATTAAATTTAAATTTAAATTTTACCTCCTATTTTGGACGTGTTCGAAAAGATGCCAGAAACATTTAACAGAAATAAGGATATTGCTTCTACATAAACTACTTTTTTTGATCATGTGAGACTTGTTTTAAAAAAGCTTTACTTCTTGTTGGCCGAAAAAGAAAAAAAAAAAAAGAAGAGAAAACGTTACTTCTTAATTTTGTTTGTTCTTCTTTTTGAAGCTAAGTTCACTTAAATCTTGAGGTATGGGGAAAAAAAGTCTAACTAAATCTCACCTTTCTGTTTAATACGTGATTAATTAATACGTTATTCAAGACTTATATAATTAAAGGAAAGTCTTACGTCATCAACATTATATATTTACTATATTTTTATATAAAAAAATCAAAACAAGGGTATTTTAATATAGTAATAATATTAATAACAAGATTTTGTTACAAAAAAATATCATTGATTTAATTAAAAACGAGTACATTAAATATATAAGGCTAAGCATATAAATTTTTCTCATCATTAAATTCAAGTTAACATTTTAGTGTTTAAAATGAAATTAGAAAATTTTTTAAAAGTTAATTAATATTTAAGTAAACTTTTCAATTTAATTAAAAATAATGCATCATAAGATTTTATTGCATTAATCCACCATCAATTATTGGAGAATTATTGAAAATGAGAAAACTTTTAGGATTAACATTATATACTTATTGTGCTTATTTTTAATTAAATCAAAATATGCAGATCTTGTATAGATTATTTATTTTATAATAAATTCTTGTTATTAATTTTATTAATACATTAAAATTCACTTGTAGTAGATATAGGTATACTAAATATATAAGGCTAAAATATAAGTCTTTCCTACTTAAGGTTAATTATACCATCAATCACATAATGAATATGTAATTTCAAAATTTTTGATAAAAAAACTGCTCATTATATTTTCTTTTTTGCCAGAACTACCATTTCTTGTATTCGGAAACTATTAAATTTTTAGTATATCAGTTTCTTTCCTTTGAATGAAGTTTCCTGCACTTATTCAAAAAAAAAAAAACTCTTTAAAACTTTTTTACAAAAATAATTCAATAAATCAATTGGAGAAACCAAAATTTCGAGAATCAATCGACAAATCATACGATTAACGAACCATATGTATAAAAAATAGAAAATAGAAAGCTGGTCAAAAAAAAAAACTAGAAAATAGAAAATTATTACTATCAACTAGTATAAACTATTAATCATAATCAATAATCACAATCAAAATAGATTAAAAATTTTGACTCATTTAATACTTATTGACATTTAATTTAATGATTAAATAAATAACAAAGTATCAAAAAGAAGGTAATAATTCTTTCCTTGTCTATAGTGATCATAGTTGATAAATTGATTCAACAGAATAATGGCGGGTCGAATTGGGGCACAAGAAATGGAAATGGCAATACAAACGAACGAACGCTGTGAAGTGTGAAGTGAAAAGGCGAATCGTGGCGGCCCCACTCTCATACGCGATTTCATTCATCCATTCATGCCGTTAGAATCCTCCTCGTCCTTCTTTCTTCTTCTCTAGAGGGACCGCTTTTGGCTGTGAAGCAAATATATATATATATATATATATATAACCACTCGCATGAATGAATTGACGCTCGCCACAAACAAGAGCGAAAATCGCATCTCTTATTGTAGTCGCTTTGGGACAAGCACTAGACTCACTCTATCTCTTGCTTCGTCCCGAAAACACAGATTCCCATTCTTCGGATTGTGATTTTGGGGAGAGAGAAAGGTGCAAGTTTTCGTAGCTTGAGGATGTAGGATTCCGTTCGTGTAAGAATCTCACCTCCTTTTCCCTCTTCTCTTTTTGTTCTTTTCTTTTTCTTTCTAACTGGGTCTGTTTCATCTCCCACCTTTTTCTCCTTGAGCCTTTTTTTTTTCTCCGGGTACTTTCTCTTCTCTGTCTCTTTTGTGTCTTTGGAATGTTTCTGCAAAAGCTTTGAATTATCGGGGGCATGCCAATTCGCCCTTTGGGTTTCTGCTTTTTAAGTGTTTTTCGTGTTTTGATCAAGATTTCTTACTTTAGTGACACTCTTTTGGCCTTTGTATTCATAATCATTCTTCAGATAATTTCGTGATTTATTTGCTTTTTGTTTTGTTTTTTATGCATCTACTGGTGTTGATTCTCCGAGAGCGTCTGAGTTTCTGTTAATAAAATTCCCTCTCCCTCACCTGCCCTTTTCTGTAGCAGCGTTTTGTGGGGTCCATTTTTTTTTTAATCGGGAATTTCAGCGTGAATATAAAGTTCGTCCAATTTTCAATCCTCCAAAAGGACAATTGTCCTTTTCGTAAATATGCTTCTCGATATTGCTAAAATATCGTGTTAGATTTTTAAACTTGGATTTCATTGACAGGATTTCTGGAGCAGAAGATCTTGTTGAAGAGATTTATCAGACCACCCACAAAATACAGAAATATCTTTGAGATATTGCCAAGTTTGCTCTGAGGTGTGATAAATTCTGACAATGGGAGATCACTTTGTATTACTGGTTGATCGTTTGCTCACTGAATCCACATTAGAAGCTGCACTTGAAAGCAGAAATCGTGCAATGCAGGAGGCTGCATCCTCAGCTGTGAATGAAGCAGCAGAAGTTGATGTCTCTTTGATGAATACAGGGATGGAAGATGTGAAATCTCCGAGGAAATTGTTGAATGCCGGATTTGTCATGATGAGGATGAAAATTCCAATATGGAGACACCATGCTCTTGTTGTGGTAGTCTGAAGGTGAGTACAATTTCTTGAACATTCGCATGCTTTTATAATTTCTAGAACATGCTGAAGCTTCCTAGTAGACTCTGTAATTGTTCTTTTCACCTCAGGCCTGAATTCTATCTTGAATTAATGGAAAATCAAGTGACTTGTGAGATTCCTTATTTCTCTTGTAACATTTGTAGTGACTTTTCTATATTCGATTGAATGTTCTAAGTCTGTAAAAGTTTCTGTTGATTGCTAATTCACTCTTATTGTTGGAAAGATGAATGCCATGTATACAACAATGGGACTGCTGCCACTAAAGATAGTTTGAAGGATTTTGGTGGAGTCCAGGGCATATTGTCTGAGAAGTTAATTTGCCATTATGATTCTGTCTCCATTTTGTTTCACACGCTACGGAGAAATGTGCATATCAGGGAGACTGATTAGAAGCTTTATAAATTTTTAGGTGAACCTGCTCTTGAAATGGCACTGTTCCACTCATTCTACAAAAGATGAAGTGACACAAACCATAAGAGATGGGTCCTACTGAAAAGTGTGACCTATTTGTGTTTAATGATTAGCTTAGTCTACTTGTCTTTAGTTGATTGAATCCTATTTTTTTTCCCCTCTTCTTGTAAGCTTTTGCTTTCATGATTATATTTCTGGAAGAATTACAGCTTTTATGTTCTTTTTGGACGTCATGCAATCTACTCTGACCGTTGCTCTGACATGCTATTACTAGGTAGACTCTCATGTAACATGTCAAAGTTTCGTAAAGGCCATTGGAGCTTAAGTTAGTCTATTACAATTTACAAGCATTATTGCAGTCAACTCAATTTGCATGCCATATAACATGATCTGAGCAGTAAGATGGACTTTGAAATACCTATACTCGGCATATTTTTGTTTGCCTTAGTGTGTTAAGTAATTCTAGTGGTTCTAAATGGTTCCTGTTGTCCATTCCTTTTTTCTTTTCTTTTTTTTTCCCTTGGCGTGTATACTTCTAAAGAAACTGTTCCCTAGTCTCTTTTATTCATGTTCCTATTCTTTGGTTGTTGGATCTTGAGAAGTTGTAAATACTTTAGTTCCCTATTTGACTGAAGTCAGTTGTTGTTTGACCATTCATAATGAATGAGTGTTAAGTGGGGCTATATATGTAAAAATTGAAAATTATTTGGGTCTCAGGATTATTAACATTGCAGAATATTTTGTGCAAGTTCATTTTTCCTCATCTGAAATTGATAGTTTACACTTTCTACACTCAAGTTATTGATTATTTTTGCAGTACGCACACCGCAGATGTATACAAAGGTGGTGTAATGAGAAGGGTGACACCATCTGTGAGATATGCCACCAGGTAACTAGAAATTTTTCCAGTTGTTATGCTCTCACCTACCCTCTACTTCCTCGAAAAATTAATCAAATGAAACAGTATTCGGTTTATTTGGGAGTATCACATCGTTTTCACTTTGTTGTTGGTATTCTTAATACTTATTCCCTGGAAAATGAAATCAAAGCTATTCTTCAATTGAGTTTCAGCACTATAAACCTGGTTATACCGCTCCACCTCCATTATTTCAATTTGGACGAATTCCAATGAGTTTCAGGTAACTTCTTTAACATATACAGTGTTTAAGTCTTGTCAATGTATCAGTAAAACAATTATCTTTTCCTCCTCTATGTCTTTAATGTGTTCATGTGCTGTCTATGTTAGGGGAAATTGGGAGATTTCTAGAAGAGATTTGAACAATGGTCATTTGGTTCGCATGGTTTCCACTAACCAGAATCTTAACAATTCTAACTACGACCAGTATTCAGCTCCTACTGCGGGAAGTTTACTATGCTGCCGTTCAGTTGCTCTCATTGTATATTCTTTCTCTGCCCCATCTACACCTTCTTACTAGTTTCACCACCGACAAGCGATGTCTCTTTCTGATCTTTGCTATTTTTTATTTTTTTTTTAATGTGCAGTGCATGATTTTGATTATTCTAAGACATACTCTTCCTTTCATGATCGGTGGAAACAAGGACTATTCCTTTTCACTGTTTTTGGTATGCTTGATTCACTCTCTACAATATGCTCATTTGATGGTATAAGACTATTAGGTACCCTTACTAAGCGTGGATCAATTCAATTGGAAATTGGCAGTTGTTACTAATTCGAACTGCGGGTATTGTTATTCCTATATATTTCATGGTGAAAGCAGTGACATCTATACAACGCCATCGGCGACAACAACGGGTATGTTTGACCTTTTTCTTCCTCTTTACCATGTTTGAACATTTATACGAAGCATCTAATTACATATTGTGAGGTCTCTTGTGTTCTTGTTTGCTGCTGGGGATATTTAGGAGCCTCCTAATGCCTTGGTCAACCTATCAGACGATGAAAGCGAGCAAGTAGCTTTGCCATCTCAGCTTCATGTTATTCGTGTTCAGTGAAAATGCTGCACATAACAAAACAGGATCAAGCAATCTCTCTTCTGCTTTGTGATGAAAACTAGATAAAGAAAGCTTCCTTTAGAACTTGGAGTGGTTGAGGAGTTAGAATTTTATTGACCGGAAAATACAAAAACTGTTGCATTCATTGCTGGCCACTGCTATAACCTGGAAGCAACTCCTTGGCAACTCTGATGTGTCGGCAAGAATCATCATTGCTGCTTATAGCTGAAGTTATGAAGAATCTGAACAGTGTATAGAGAATTTTATAGTTTAGTTGGGGGGAAGTACTGGGGTAAATATCAAATACGGAGGAATATTCCTGTATATATTATAATGCAAAATTTGCTCCTTTGCGACTTTAATTTCAGTTTTATTTGCTGGCCTCCTTAAAAATGTTTTCTTTTCATGCTTTTCGCCTCAGTTATTGACACATTTAATGAGCCTGACATAGAAGATGATGTGTCTGTATCATCCAGTTATTGATAGATTCACTCCTGTAAATGTTTGTTTCCTCCCAATTATGAATAAGTCACATGTTAGCATTGTCTATGTTGATGTTTTTTTTTTTTTTTTTGCCAGAACTATGTTGATGTTTGAAAGCCAGAATTTAAACTGGAAAACTCAGTGGGCCTTGATATAGTGATATGATAATTAAATAAAAATAATATTAACTGTGTATATAAAATATATTTCTCTTGTTTTATTTATTAATTTATAAGTTATTTTTAACATGTTTTTGTTCAAAATTCAAAATTAAAGAAAATTTTAAAACTCATTAATCCTATCTAAAAAAATTAAAAAATGTTTAACTTTACTCATGTTAAGTATGCATTCTTTAATAACATTTTTTCTCACTAACATTTAATATAGAATAAAGAAGAAAATAATAGAAATAAATAAATTAAGAGCATAACTTGTAAATACAAAAAAAAAAAATCATTGTCCCTTTGCTTTATAAATAGGACTAAAGAAAGCATATAAGAAATAAACTCACAATATCTCTAGTTTATTAATATCACATGACTACAAATTAATAATATTTTTGATTAAATGATACACAAGTAGGCTCAAAAGCATTAGCATTTATATACATGTAAAAGGTACAAAAGTGAAACCAACTTAGTAGAGTCCAATTTTTGAATTTTCTGGTTTTTTTAGATGTTTAGCCCTTTTTATGTTATATTTAGATCCTCTAATTTCCTTAAAAACTGTTCCAAATTTCCTTTTTTTTTTTTTTTGCCAAAGGTGAATCACATTAACGCCAAAAGGCAGAGTACAGCAAAACGGTTCCAATTTCTGTCTCCATGGAAACTCAACTCTGCTCCAACTTGGCTCGACAATGAAAACAATTTTTCTTTTTTTTGGTCTAAATCAAGCCATTAACCCCTACAACGGTGAAACCAGTCTAACCATTTGATTCTTAAAACAAAGATATGAACTTTTTTTCTTGACCACAGTTTCAAAAGTAACTGCGTATATATGAATAGTTGGTTCGAAATGATTACCTAAAGAAATCAATCAAACTGTCAACAGTTGAACTATAAGTGAAAATCATGTTATACATGTCTGGTATGTAATGACCTATATAAAGTAATAGTCTTGTGCTCTACAGTAGCTGTTCATTGCAAAAAAGCAACTATAAATTTATACAGCAAAAATGTTACACTCGTGTGTAATTGTAGGAACTGCATACTTAGTGAATATTATTAATTTTGTACAGTAATTCAAATTGCTCACATAGAGCAAGAAATGTATTCTATATAATTCAAAGAAGCTATCAAAGTATCATGAAGGGCTTTGACCATAAGCTGCATTTCTACAGGAAGCTGGTATTCAATACTAGCCTGTCAGTTCTACTTCCAAGTTCTCCTTGGCCTGAAAGCATTGGAAAACAAGAGAAATAAATAACTCAACTCTATTCACTAATGTTGTGTAATTGTAATTACGGAATAATTAGTTGGTTTGATAAATAGCCATTGATATTAGTTAATACACCCGTTAGGGGGGTAGGCGGGGATTAGAGTCTATACATAAGAAAAATACCTATGTAAATCATGCCATGCTCTTCTAGTATGTTTCACACTATTCAGTAAATCCTTTGTCTCTCTCCTCTCTCTCAATCCTCTGAACTCTCTCCTCCTCTGTTCTTCTCTCCTCTTTCTCTCTAATTCTCTTTCATTCCAAATTATACTCCTCTGTCAACTAACTTTTTAGGTCATTAGTTCAATCATTTGGTAATTAACCAAATAGTTTTAAATTAGTATTATTTTAAAATAAATATATTTGAAAGGGAGACAAAAGCACTACACTACATGTCAATATGACAGATTAGAAAGTAGATATAGAGCCATTGAAATAAATAAATATGCATGCATGTACGTATGTTCAACCACAAGATTAAACTGCAAAAGCTGTCTATTTGTTGGAAATGAATTGCTTATATGGCTGGTTCACTCAGTGAATAGATCTGGCTGGTCCAGGTCCTATAACTATCTATTACCCCCTCATCCTCTGTAATTTCTCAGGCCACCCAGTTGTTAGTTAAGATTTTGATTACTCTTCTAATTATCAAATGTTCTTTAAAGAGAATAGGCGGAGGAAATACTTGCGGCTTTTCTGCAGTGAACGCCAGTAGCAAGCAAGTGCTCCAAAACCACAGCTAGCAACAGCAATTGCCATTGCAGCTCCTATAGGCACAACCACTGCATTAGTTGATGCTATTAATTCTTCAACAGCCACCTCAATCCCTTCATTTCCACCAAAGTTCTTGTCCTTGTATAGAGAAGTGAGCATGTTGCCGTAATAACTAGTTAAAAACTTGTAAACCTCATCCTTGTTCCACGCGATTTGGTTGTCCTTCTGGTCATGGACAGAATAACAGGAAGAACAAAGCTGCTTTGGAGGCCATATCTGCTTAGGGAATTTGGGGTCGCCGGTACCTAGAGCTGCTTCTTCTTTCCTCAGCCTCTCGTTGGCCTTGTTATGAGCATTCCACAACCAGAGTGCGAAATCTTTGGCTTTATTGAAAGGACTTGAGACACTGAAAATTAAGGTCATTTAAATATTAGAAGGGGACAAGAGAGAGGGAACTTCAATGATACATACACGGATAATTCTTTACTCCTTCACCTCAAACACATCTTATAAAAGTGCTGTCGACATTCCTCACAGATGAAGAAGTTGTGGATAAATTCACATGTAGTGTTAAATGCAAACTCACTCTCTCCATCATCAATTCTCACTGAAAGTGAATGCAGCAGAACCCATAAACCACAGCTGAAAAAGGGGAGAAAGAATGAGAAAACAGGCTATACCATATATATGATACTAAAATACTTTGTAGTCTAAAGTATGCAGAACCAAAGGTCATTGACGAGGTCCCATCTTGTTATAAACTGTGACCTCCCTTTCTTGTCGTTGAAGGGAACATTGCTTCCCATCCCCCACGTGTCCCCTTCACAACTAATCACTTCACCTTCTCTTTTGTTTATTCCTCACCGAATCAAAATCAAAATGTTGTCCCGAACCAAACTTTAACTCCCCTAATAATTTCACCCCCCACTCTTGTTTTATGCAAATACAATATCCTTGTTCACAATCATCTCTTCCACAGTCATCTTATATAATATATTAGCTGACTCCAAAATACATAACTTACTAGTTATAATATGAAAAGCAGCAAGCCAATTCTCATGCATATAATAGCACGTACTGATACATTGCACGCATTGATACATCAGTATAAGAACGTCTGGACAAGGAAATTCACATGCTAGGAAACCCACAGGTAACAAAAGTAACAGAATTGTGTGGATGTTATGAGGAAACTGAATGTGTTGACTGACTAGTTATGGAATCAGAAATCATAGTTATGAGTATTAAAGGCAAAGCATTACCTAAAACCCCTGGTTTCGTTCTTACTGCCACGGCAGAACATCTACCAAGAAGGAAAAAAAGATTAAATATGAAAATCAGAAATATTCTCATTTTAGGGAAAAAAAAATATTCAAATTTCATGTAAAAAGACGATACTAATAAGATTGACGGATAAAAGAATGCATCTCGTACAGTATTATCACGCCAATGCTTTTAATAGTTTAATAAACAATTTTCTATCCCAACACTATGGACCACCTCCATGACAACTCTATTATTTTCCATATGAGGCAGACTCCAATTCTAAGTATTGATATTTCAAATGAAAGACAGAATCCTCTCGCTTTGCCATACACATGTCCCATTCCAGCTTTACTATCATTTCCTCCATTGCATCTTTACTCTCAAATTCATACACAGGGACATCAGTATTCACTTTGGTACATTGACTCCTGTAATTGCAGCTTCTTTCTTAAAATTTATCTACTCCATGTCTAATTCTAACGGTTGACCACTCAAAGTAAAATATGGAAAATATAGAAATCTTCAACCTACTTGAGTCATGGTCCCATGGAAAGACCATGTACCCCCTCAAACAGCAACAGATCTGTGAATAAAAATGAGTTGCTATCTCTATCTCACTTCGTATGTTAAATTAAAGAATAGCAGGCTGAAACAATGCTAAAGCAGAAAGTGGTATTTGAATAACGAGCAATTCTTATCATGCTAAATCTTCTTAGATATTGACAACAAATCATGTAAGACATATATTAGTATCAGAATTTTGTCCAGCAATATTTAGGGGTAATATTAATATAATTTTTTCACAAGATGAAACCACAGTCAACAGCCACTGAAACACTCCATTGAAGTATTGAAATCCTTCTTGGAAACATTTCGACTAAATATAGCCCAGGAAAAAGTAAGTTACAGAAAGATATAAAGAATCAGAGTTTCATCAGTTTCAGATTCATGTGAATCCAGTCTTCAAAGTACTCATTGAAGACAACAATAGGCCACTCGCAATATAAACACACACACACACACACACAAATTTGGAGTGTTGCCCATGCCAAAAATAATACAAACTCCAATTAGAGCATAATAGAAATGTTAAAAATATTGAATCCAAGTATGAAGAACCTACCCAATACCCACGAGGCACCCCTTTTCCACAAACTTGAGAGCTCATCAATGTAACCATATCATCTTGCTGCTTATCAGCTGGCCGCAAATCTGTAGGGTACAATTCATCAAAATTCACAAGTAATTCTGCAGTACCCCTCCGGCATCTGAAACAAATTATCCACAGTGGAAAGAATTGTAAAACAAAACAATGGACAGACAGAAGAAAGGTGCAGTAGAAGGTTCATCTAACTTTTTTGAAGGATGGTGAGCCACCAAAAACTGAAGAAACTTTACAAGTGAAGCACGAGTTTCTTGCTTTATCATCTGCATATTAGAAAGTATACATGTCTGATCATGCCCCAAGACCGAGCACAAACACAAGTGAGATTGGAAAGAGAGAAATCATGACTGGTTACCTTACGCTCTAAGATGATGTCAAAGGCCTTAGAAGTTGCCTCTTCAACATCATAAATAGCTCTGGCAATCTTTCAAAGTCATGCATGTCATTTGTCAGGAGGAGATAAGGTTATGAGAAGCAACTTTGACTAAACTTCAAAACATAATGAATTTAGGGCGAAATTGAAAAAGCACCTGTCCAGGGTCTGACACATTGGAGGAAAGATGCTCATTTTCAAACTTCTGATCATCAAGTTCAAATGAACTGTAATATTTTAAATCTTATAAGTTACAGACAAGAAAATGAGTTCAAGATAACTTTATATCATCAGCAAGATATAGTATTACAACTTTTAAGTTCCACAAGAAAAAGTGACATGGTATTGCACTTATTTATTCTGATTTTTTCTTTATACAGCTTTATCTCCAGTACATAAATTTCTAACAATAGTAAAATAATCCTATGAACGTGCATGAAATTACATACTTAATGAATTTATTAATCATGCAAATTTCACACTGGCTTTGTCAAACAATGGCAATTGCAATAACATGTCATTGGCAAATTGCAATTCTCTACATTTGGCTCTTGCAACAATTGTATGCATGGCACTCCAACGATTTGAAGTCAATATCAGAATTATTTGATTGGATATAAAACATCTCAGTGGTCTATTTGCCAACTTCGATAGATAGAAACAAAATCAGTTTATTTTTCTCTCTTTCTCTTTGTTTTGTTTTATTTGTGTGTGTGTTTTCACAACTGGGGAAAAGTGAGTTGAAAGTGAGAAGGCCCAATGTTTTTAACAATCACGTTTTTGCTTCGTTCATTAGAAGTCACTCCATATAATGGTTATTTCCTATTATCAAAAAGAAAACTTTAGCACTCCCAACATCAAAAGCTGCACTAAAGGATGATAAACTCCACCCGCCAACCAGGATGACTTCAATAAGCTAAAGGAGAGAAGTACAGAAAAGAATAGAGGGGCAAGGGGGAAGACTCCGACAATAAACAAAAACAAGAGACAGAAAGAAACATTCTTAAGAATATTCTTCCAAGGCTTGTCCTAGTTTTCTGCCATTGTCCAGAATTTCTATCTAGCCTTCTAGGTCATTTGCTGAACCTGTTGCGCCGCTACAGAACCAACTCCGACATGTTTGACTCAGTTACCCTTCATTATTCTTATAAAAGGCTAAATTAATCTGGCAGTAGTAGTATACATCCTTTCACCTGCTCTGACTTCAAGAAAATATAGTGAATGAGAAAAATTAACCTAGTTTTCAACAAAAAAAAAGTGGAGTTACATTTCAGTACTTTTACCCTTCCTTTTCTCCAGTGTAGTACTTGAAATTAATAAGAAGATTCATGTACACAAAGATACACATACATAATGGTGGAACTTGTGATTCTGACACATCTCCCCCTAGTAAAATCAAAGGACATTCATCCCCTTCAATCTTTTGGACATTGATCAATATATTGACATAAAAAATAAATTCTATAACAAGTTACAAGTCACTATCCACTGGTTGTATAACTCATTTCTACTCCAAGCAATGCATGGGAAAACATGTCCAGTTTAAAAATGATCTGACAAGTTTTATATTGGACAATATTCATAGTTCACATACGATATTGTAATTGCATTAACAGTAAATGAATGCATTCCTCATACCTGCCCATTTGCTTGTTGATCCAATTTAGCAATCGATCAGCTGTGCGTCCATTATCGATTGCATGTATATCACTTTTCTTTTGATTAGGTTCCCAACTACCACCAACAAATTTAGAAGGAGGGCCCCAAAAGAGCATAGGATAATGACTAACAGAAAACTTATCACAGAGATTTGTATTTATCTGTGCTGCCAAACAAGTGAAAATAGGAAGGACTGATCACCAAGGCTTGTTTATTTATGAAACTAACCTATTTCAAAGTTAATGACTACAACTGAAGCAGAAGCAACATGTTAATACTCAAGCATGTATTACAGCAGTTGTTGCAAATAATAATTAATCAAGCACAAGTAAGAAATTTAAATAAGGAAACACAATGAATGAGACACTGAAACACTTCATAAAAAATGCATTTCCATAAAAATTAGAGTAAGATACTCACAATACCCTTCTATTTTGGTCTCATCACAGAGATCTCTCCTCTATTTTGAGAATATAGACTTTAGTCCAATTTATTAACATCGTCAAGAATATTTATACAAGATTCTAAATATTTTTTAATTAAAAATTATATTGAAACAAGTTTTATTCAATAATTTACCCTCACTATACTAAATCCCTAATTAATCTAAATCTATTATCAATTTCAAAGTTCCCAGTGAAAACTGGCAGCAGAGGAAGAAAAGGCATGACAACTACAGCAAAAGCAACAACGAAACCAAGCAAAGAGGTGATCTGAAGGGAGGACAATGCATCTACAAACAGAGACAAGTTTCGTGCAACTACTTTCCACCTTTTCCATACATATGGCTACTGACTAATTCATCCACTCCTTTTAATTCTATTTGATCCTCATATATATATAACTTACCTTCCATCTTTTCGATATCAATATATCCTCTGATTGGAGAAAAATCACTGCATAGTACTTCATGATTTATTCGTATAGTTGAAGACAAGTGTAGGCTAAGTAAATTAGTGGACAATAGTCATTTAACCCAAAAGCATGTTTAACAATTGTCTTGAGTGTTCATATGAGAAATTGGAGCGCCTCCATCATTGCTATCTGGTTTTAAAATGAACAAAGTAATCACACTTTTAGCCCGATCGGACTAGACTAGTTGTATGGCTAGATTTTCATAATCTGGCAAAAAATTGAAAAATACAAATGATTCAAAAATATTTTAAAGGATTGCTAAATAAATGTATCTAAAGATATTAAAGTTATAAAATTAATCAACTTTATAACATGATCAAAATTCAGTTTTAGAATATAATAAAAAAGTTTAATCATGTGGTTGAATGGTTAACTAACAATTGGATAGATGTAAATGGAATATTAAAAATAGAGAGGAGGTCTATGTAACAAAACTTTTAATTTTGGGGGAGGTCTATTTAAATTTTCAAAATAGAAGGGAGGTTTCTATAATTAAGGTAAGATGGAGGGGAGAACAATGTCAAAGGAGAAGGAGAAGAAGATATTTTGATTTTAAACTACCTTGTTATTTTCAATAACAATGTCATGGATCAATTCATTACAAAAACAGCTACGTGAAGGACCATGTGTATTTTTTTTTTTTTTTTTAAGGTGAGGCCACTAGTAGTTAACGGGCTCATTTGTTTAAGATTAAAAAATAATTAATGTTTATACAGTTTAGAGATTTTATAAAAAAATGATTTATTTAACAGAGATATTGAAAAAATCAGAAATTATTTGATGTTTGGTTAAAATCATAAGAATCACTTTTTTCTATAGGATTCATCCTCAACACATTTTCAAAAATATTCCATTTTTTTTATCATTGCATTTTGCCTTATATTACACAAGGAGAAAAGTCAAAGACAAAAGGCAGGCTGTGGCAATCAGCCTCCCCGTCCATCTCTGCAGAGTAGGTGCTTCCTTCCAACGACTCATCCATTCTGTGAGGATACTTCCTATGGTAGAACGAAAAGTAAGGTAGAATTGGATTAGGAGGTGGTGGGTCATATCGAAACCATTGTTAAAGTCCTCGCTATAGGGAGGTGGAGGAAATAAACAAATTGAGATGTTTAACATTTATCGCCAAGATCACGCAAAATAAAGCATAGTGGGAGATTGGAGGAGACTGAAATATGAACACTGAGAAAAAGAAGACATTGTGGAGTGAGAGACTGATGATTTAGTCCTTCTGTGAAAATAGCCATGTCCGTCACAGTTTTCTCTCTCTTCTAGGATACTGCTTTTTTTCAAAAAGCTACTCTTGTTAGCTTGTTCAAATAATCTGATATCTGATTATTTTCAGATTCTGATTATTTTTACAATTTTAAACAACCACCAAAAACTTTGCTATGAGTGATTATTTTTTTAAAAAAAGTGCTTTTTAGGCCCAACATCTATAAACCTCTTCACATGAAGGCATCTAAGTTTAAATCCGGAAAAAGATCAGGTTCATTATTCTTTGCAATGAAAATTTTAATTAAGATAGGGAGCAGTAAGAATCAAACTCTTGACCACTTGGTTATAGAGGTTCCAATACTTTGTCAAATATATTAAGCTATGAAAGGAGGGCCAAAATAGTTTTATTACAATCTCTAACAAGTGAGAGGACAAAGAATGCATCTTAAAAGGGACAAAAAAAATAAAACTGACTTTCTACAAGAAACTATAAAATTAAGAGATACTAATGTACACCAAAGAGTGGCAAGGTTGCTTCATGGGGTGGGTCCAAAGAGTACTCAGAATGCTGAGATCTCATAGGTTGAAATTATTTTTTCAGCTGAAATCTTAAGGTTAATTTGTCCATGTGGTAATATAAATGTGTCTTGTGATAAGATTTTCAAAATATATCAATGTCTCTCCTAATGAAACACAGAAAAAGGAATCTTTCACACAACTTGTGAACTGTTAAATAGTAGTGGGGAGAATACGTTAAGCTTCCTATACATAGAGTAGAGTAGAGAACATGTATGGTCAGAAATGAACTGCATCCTACAACATAGCTTGGCCCCAAGTAACATTCAATTCTACCATGATAATTGGCTTTATTTTGCTTCTGACACTGAATTTCCTCATAAAAAAAAGTCATGTAGAATGGGAACAACAAATCACAGAAAAATCTTCTAACCCCCCAAGTTATTCTAAATCAAACCAACTTCAAAACATAAATCCCAACATAAAAAATATGACTATGGAGGACTTAAACAATCCAAATCATTTTAAGACAAGCAACCCAAGCACAAGACTGACAAAAATAAAACAGGATAGCTAATCCCACTAGAAGTAATATATCACAGGGCCCAAAGAACTGAATGGGATAATCCCAAATAACTAATCAGTAAAACTCCCAAATGATGGCAAGAAAGTAACTTGTACAATTCGAATAAACATTAAAACACAATTGAAACAAAGTAATAGAAGATGCACTTACCTTCACTGCACAATCTACCCTTGTCATTAATATGATCCCTGGATGTGCAGCATTAGGTCCATTAAAAAGCCGTGCAACCTTTTCATAGTGCGGCTGTAATAGAAATTGAAAATGAGAATAACAATAGTTCCAAACTATTAATTAAATAACCCTCAAATTTTAAACTATATTTTGGTAAGTAGTACCTTATAATTCCTGCAAGCAGGACACCTGACAGAAAAATAAGGACACATGGAAAATTAGAATCTATCGATACCCATATTTCATGGTTGTTAATCTAACAACATGCAGAAAGAACTTGTAGCGAAATCTCCTATGAAGGAATTTAAAAATTAGGAAAAATTAATTATTTGGTCATTGTAGTTTTCACTTTATTATAACTCAATCCCTAAACTATAATTTGTTATAATTCAATTTCTAAACTTTGCCTCTTATAGATCAGTCTTTATAATTTTAACTATTTAAATATTGGTCATTATATTTTAAAAAATAAAATTATAAAGATTAAAAATATTTTAAACTGTTAATATGTATAATATTTATATAGATTGAAAGGTTTAGTAATTTAAAATATTAGTCATAACTTTTAACATAATTTTAATCTTTATATTTTTATTTTTTAAGATATAAGAACCAATATTTAAATGATTAAAGATATAAGAACTGAGTTACAAGAGTCAAAATTTAAAAACTAAGTTATAATTGAGTCAAAACTACAAGGACCAAATGAATAATTTTCCCTAAAAACTAAGTTGAACTGGATGATAAAAGAGCTAATTTTTTGTTTTCAGATTTTTGTTCCTAAGCTACTATCTTAATTCTTAACTGCATAGAGAGATGCTTGGAGCAAAGGCCAATACTATGTTTAACAAAAATAAACACAAAGAAGCAATATTTTATCAAGAAAAACCAAAAGAATAAAGTGGAACAGTGGAAAACAACTTGGTAGGTTTGACTGAATTGAGTATCTCTATGAGTCAATGAACAGCTTGATAACTAAGACAAGGATGAAAACAACCAAGCACGTTGTTGACTAATAAGATGTTTGTTGATAAAATTGTAAGCTAAAATAATGAGTTATGCTGCCTGTAGAAAGCTAATAAATTTCACGCTAATGCATTATTTATGTATGATAACTCCGCCTATGTTTATAGCCGGTCCCAAGCCCGGGTAAAGGAGGAGGGTTGTGTTAGGCCATCAACAGCCAATGTAAAAATTTGTTGAATCTATCATGAACATGGACAATAGACGTTATAATGTTAATGCTAGGTCGTTGCCCGTAAGTAACGCGCTGCATGGCTCGAGTACAGTGATAAGTGAGTTAGAGCCGCTGCATCGGCGCCCGGATGTAGTGTTAAATGAGCAAGGGCTACCGTGTCATTCTGGACGCACGCGGCTAAAGAAGTTAGTCCATAAGAGCAAAATTAGATTTGGTACTTGGAATGTTGGGACATTAAATTGTAAATCTGTAGAGGTTGTAGGGGTTATGATTCAAAGGAAAATCAATATCCTTTGCTTGCAAGAAACAAAATGGCGTGGAGAAAAAGCTAAGGATATTCAAGGTTTCAAACTTTGGTATACAGGAAAAGTAAGTGCACGCAATGGAGTAGGCATCATTATAGATAAGGAGTGGAAGAAGAACGTTGTAGAAGTTAGCAGAATTGGAGACAGAATTATTTCTTTAAAAATGATAATTGGACGTGAGACTGTTAATATTGTTAGCGCTTATGCGCCGCAAGTCGGGATAGAAGCCAGTCTTAAGGAATTATTTTGGGAGGATCTGGAGGGGTTGATTCGACACATACCACAGAGTGAAAAGATTTTTATTGGAGGAGACTTTAATGGGCATGTCGGGAGGGAAGCTGGTCAGTATGCGAGGGTGCATGGTGGTTTTGGTTTTGGAGAGCTAAACAATGAAGGGCAAACTCTTCTTGATTTCTCATTGGCGTATGATTTTAAGATTGCCAACACTTGTTTCAAGAAGAGAGATGAGCATCTCATCACCTACAAAAGTGGAGCCTCAAGGTCGCAGATTGATTTTCTTTTGGTTAGGAACACAGATAGAAAACTTTGTAAAAATTGTAAGGTGATCCCTGGAGATGCTGTAACGACACAACATAGGGTCCTAGTCCTTGATGTGTGTATTATGAGTAAAATCCAAAAACGTCGACAAGTAGTAACACCAAGGATTAGGTGGTGGCAATTAAAAGGTGAGAAGCAAGATATTTTCAAGCGAAATCTTTTGGATAAAGGAATTTGGGATTCTCAGGGAAGTGCTAACATCATATGGGAGGATATGGCTAAAAAGATACGGGAGGTTGCAAAAGTAGTTTTGGGAGAATCGAAAGGTCCTGGTCCGAGAGATAAGGAGTCTTGGTGGTGGAATAATAGTGTACAGGACAAAATCAAGTATAAGAAGAACTGTTTTAAAGCCATACATTTGTGTAACAATGAGGAAAATTGGGAGAGGTACCGTATGGCTAAGAAGGAAACTAAGAGAGCTGTGGGTGAAGCTCGTTCTAAAGCTTTTGAAGAATTTTATAAGAACCTTGAGACGAAGGAAGGAGAGCAAAATATTTATAAGATTGCCAAGAGTAGGGAAAGAAAATCAAGAGATCTAGAACAGGTAAGGTGTATTAAGGATGAAGAGGGAAGAATTTTAGTTACAGATGATGAAATTAAAAATAGATGGGAGACTTATTTTTCTAAACTTTTCAATGATGGAGAGGATTCATCTAGTAACTTGGAGGATTTAGTAACTGGTGAAGGAGAACAAAATTTGTCATTCTATCGAAAAATACGTGATAAGGAGGTAAAGGAAGCTCTTAAGAAAATGGCAAATGGTAGAGCTAACGGACCTGATTGTATATCTATCGAAGCGTGGAAATGTTTAGGTGAAGAAGGGGTGAGATGGTTAACTAAGTTATTTAATGTGATTTTACGGTCCAAGAAAATGCCTGATGAGTGGAGGAGAAGTACATTAATTCCTATTTATAAAAATAAAGGAGATATTCAGAATTGTACTAACTATAGAGGGATTAAACTCATGAGCCACACAATGAAATTGTGGGAGAAAGTAATTGAGCACAGGTTGAGATTGGAGACAAGTATTTCTGAGAATCAATTTGGTTTTATGCCAGGTAGATCAACTACAGAGGCGATTTATCTACTAAGGGGATTAATGGAAAAGTATCGTTGTAAAAATAAAGATCTACACATGGTTTTTATTGATTTGGAAAAAGCTTATGACCGTATACCAAGAGAAGTGCTTTGGAAAGCGTTGGAAAAAAAGGGAGTACGGATTGCTTATATTAAAGCCATACAAGATATGTATGAGGGGTAAAAACTAGTATAAGAACGCCTAGTGGTCAAACAAAGGATTTTCCTATAAAGATTGGGCTACATCAGGGATCATCTCTGAGTCCTTATTTGTTCAACTTGATTTTAAATGTTTTGACGGAACATATTCAAGAGGAAATCCCGAAATGTATGCTCTTCGCGGATGATATAGTTCTTATAGCAGAGACAAGAGAAGAGGTTAATTGCAAACTTGAGTTATGGAGGAGGACATTGGAGTCGAAAGGTTTTCGTCTGAGTAGAAGTAAGACGGAATATTTATATTGTAAATTTGATAAAGGACTATTCGAAAATAATTTGGAAGTGAAATTGGGAGATCAAATTATACCTCAAGTGGAAAAGTTTAGATATTTGGGAGCCATTATCCAAAATGATGGCGAAATCAGTGGAGATATTTCACATAGAATTCAAGCTGGGTGGTTTAATTGGAGAAAAGCTAAAGGAGTTATTTGTGACCGTAAGGTGCCTAATAAACTTAAAGGAAAGTTTTATCGTACTGCTATCAGACCGGCAATGTTATATAGTAGTGAATGCTGGGCTCTAACGGGACAGCAAGAGCATAAAGTTGGAGTAGCAGAGATGAGAATGTTACGATGGATGTGCGGACATACACGTAAAGATAAAATTCGAAATGAGCACATACGTGAAAAAGTGAGGGTGGCACCTATTGAGGAAAAAATGGTAGAAAATCGGTTGAGATGGTTTGGGCATGTACAAAGAAGACCAAGGGAGGCACCAGTGAGAAGAGTGGAACATATAACTTTGAGTCCGATTAAGAGAGGTAGAGGAAGGCCTAAGAGAACACTCTTGGAAGTTGTTGAACGTGATCTCTTAATTAATAATATTTCTAAAAGCTTAATAAATGATAGAGCACAATGGCGTCTTGCAATCCATGTAGCCGACCCCACCTAGTGGGATAAAGGCTTGTTGTTGTTGTTGTTTGTTGTTGTTGTTGCATTATTTATGTATGATACAGATTTGAATTAATCACAAAGAAATTAATTTCATGCCCATAGTTTTTTGTTAAATTGAATAGTTAATCTTCTTGCCCATGATTTTTTAATAGAATTGCCCATATATTAATTTCTATTAAAAATATATATATGATCCACAGGAATTATCTCTTCTACTTAATGCCAAGAGACTTAGCATTTTATGAACTGAGATCTTGCCCTGGAATAACATAGCAATAAACATCCAGCTAGATGGCTAAATTGTAATATGAGTACATTAACCACACAGTTCTTGCAACTGCAGGAAAATAAGACAGGATATCATATTTGTAAAGAGCATGGAAACAAGGTCCTAACATAAATAGACAAAATTAGGATACCAAGAGGCTAGGAATAACAACAGCTTATAAACCATATAAATATCTCAATCAAAAATGGAAATTAGAATATTAATTGACAAGTTAATTGGTATATCAAAGTACAAATAATACTTAACAAGGGGAGGAAAAAGTGAAGGAGGGAGAGGAAACGAGGGCCAAAGCAAATGAAAGATCGATAAGAATTGTTTTTTTTTTTTTGGGGGGCGGGTTAGTTGACAATAATTTCACTTGCAAACATATCTAGAGTGTAGATGATGTATTCCAATGGCAGCTCAATAGCATGTCGAAAGAACACAAAGTACTCCAGTAAATAAAAGTATAAACACATTTAACTGAGTGTTTGATGGATGTTTTGAATAACCATGCTTAGTCAAAGATGTTGTACTTGGCAATTATGCTATCATAAGCAACGACTGCAAATTATACTACAACTCAAGCCCTGCTTACTTAACAAATATGTATGGGTGGACAATATGAAGTGGATGGAATAAAGATAGTCAGTTTGAAGTCAAGGCTAGTCTTCTGCTAGATTTTCCCCCATTTTCACCTTTACTGTTCAGTTTTAGTTTTCATGCATCTTCAATCAACTTTTAACATCAACATACTAGTTAAACTAGAGGTAATCTCTCACTGCTTTACCAAACAACCCAGTCAAATTTTCCAAAAACATTGTAATTCTTTCTCTGCCTTACCTTAAACTCTAAATGCTTCCAGATTCCAGATAACTGTCATGTGAATTCGTTTCTCTCACTACTTGATTAGCAGATCTACTTTCTGGTCAAAGGGTCATGCAATTTTTTATTCGGGCCCGGTCTTTTAAGCAATATGAAATTAAAACTTAAAAAACAGGTTCAAGACCAAATAGAGATTTCAATCAACTCATCAAAACAAGGATATATATATATATATATATATATGAATACTGCATAGGAATGATCACTAACCAATGGGCAAAGAATTCAACAATAGCAAAAGTAGCAGGAGTATCCTTCAGAACAGCATCAAAATTCGTCGCATTCAAGTCAGCGGCATAATCTCGAAGATCTCCATTATTAACATTGTTTTTGACTGCTCTAAGGATCGAACGACGTGACCCCAGTGAAGAATCTGAAGTCACCACGCAGCTGATAGAAAGTAGGCTCAGAACAACAAGACCCAAATAGAAATACACCCCAGACATGGAAAATGGGAAGATAACGGAGCCAGAAGGAAAGGGAGAGAAAAAAAAAAGCTATAACTTCAGATTATCTGCCCAATGGTTCGGCGGTTTATAGGCAAATATCGAAGAAAGATGATGATTTTGAAGTGAGGGTAGAAAGAGATGGATCTGCGAACAGTTCCTTTCTATTGGCTTCCACACCAAACAGGCTTTGAAGTTCTTGGAACTTTATAGATTGGAGGGTTTTGAAGATGGTGGTAACTGGTAATCGATTCCGACTTACGTTACCTTCTTTGGAGTTGGCCCGACTAGGAGATACACCAAACCACTTGAAAATTAAAAAATCTTCCGTTTCCGACGTTTTAATTTGCGTTTCTTCCATGATCCTTCTGTCTTTCTTGTTTTAATTTTTATGGCAAGGGGCAAGAAACAGAGAAGAAATCCCCCCAAATATGAGAAAGAACACCAAAAATTATAGGTCATTTTTTTTTGGAAAAATAAATGAATTAACTTTTTAGTCTCTTGCAGGCCAAAATTAACTTCCTAGTCTTTTGGAGTTTCAAGGGTTAAAATGTATTCCATGTGTTAAAAAATTCTCCCTCCATTTAAAAATATAAAATATTTTTTAAAAAATTAAATATTTAAAAATATAAGATATTTTTAATCTTTTAAGATGTAATCATTGACTTTTTTTCAAAAATGCCCTTATTGATAGTGACTTTATATTTATAGGGTGCTTAATAAGAGTAAATATAAAAAAATAAGATTAATTTAAACGAAGGTAATCACTTTATTAAGGGGTGAGATTCGATTAAAAATATCTTACATTTTTAAATGGAGGGAGTATAAACTATTTTTAATTAAATCTCATTCTAAAAAGTATATAATTATTTTCAAACTAACATCATCTTTTATATTTATTCTTATTTAATAAAGTGTTCATTTAAAATAAATAAAAGTAATTCTTTTTATTATGGACACTTTTTGAATAAAACACATTAATTATATCTTAAAATTTAAAAAAAAATTATTTTTTAACATCTAACTTCTTTAAAAAATTTTTATAAGGGAGTATGAGAAATTAAATTTATTTACCATCTCAATTTACTGGTAGCACTAGCATTTGGTATCAAACTATATACGGTATTTTTATAGAAAATGATACGACTTGTGAATCTTAAACGCTCCCTCCATTATAATTTTCAAATTTCTAAAAGCAACCAATATTTTTTCCTAAAATGCTTCAAATAAATAAATAAAAAGACTTGACACATTTTGAAGGGAATTTTTTAAAAAATGATAAGTTTAAAATATAAATTATGTAAAACTATTTTATTGATATGTGTAACTTCAACAATTTTTGTTTTATTTAAAGCAACGGTGAAAATAGTGTATTTCATTTCTTAAATTTTATTTAACATATCAAACACAATTTTAATTTTTAATTTTATCTTTTAACTTTTTTTGAGTAATTATCTTTCAGCCTAAACGAGTTGAGAAAAGTTTTTGGTCTTTTTTTTTCTGGCAAACAACTGATAATATTATTACATAATTAATATAAAATACTACTTTATTTCTATTTGTAAGAAAAACTATAACTTTTTACTTTTTTTATATAAGCAAAAGTATATATTTCAATAAATATTTATTACATATTTTCTAAATTACCCCTTATAATTTATATTAATGAGAAATAATTAATGCATGCTTATATTGATGAACGTATAGTATTATAGTCCAATTTTTTTTATATTCAAACATAATTATTATAGTTAATCAATTTTTTTAAACTATGTAATACAATTTTTTTTTATATATAGAAACGGAGGAAATACCTTATTATTAACATTGGAGTTCACAATGCTTATGGTCAGACATAATTGACAATATTTATTTTCAGTTTGATTTGAAATCTGATAAATGGTTTCAACTCTCTTATCATGTATCATGTATGGTTCTAACATGAATGACACTTTCCATAAGAAAGGCATAAACTCCAAAACCTCATCAAGAAATTGGAATATTTGGCCCAAAAAAAATCAAGAAATTGGAATATAAATAAAATAAAATGCAAAATTATTTACCCATTCAATTAATGAGACAAATCATTCCAGTTAAACCTTCTGATCCTTATAATTATGAAGATACTATTTATTAAAGATCTAAGTGATGGAAATTTTTCTACCAAAGTAGCTTATAATTCTATTGAGAGAATGGATAACAATGCTTCATCATCAATATGGGCTGGGGGGAATCTAGAAGTGGCCTATCTAAGAAAAAATCAAAAAAAAAATGAAAAGCCTATTGAACTTGTTTACAAGTCAGCATTTCCAAAATTGACAACTTTGATATAGGCCAAAGGATGTTTCTTTTTTTTTTATAAATTGTCCACACCTGTTGGTCTATTTAGAAAGTTAGATGCAATAATAAACTATGTTAAAATTATGTAACAAATGATTAAAACAAAAAGGTTAAGCTACTTGTGGATGTCTCATTTGGGATTATAAAGGCAATTAGATCACAGGGTACATTAAAAAACTTGGTTACATGCCATGCACATCTATAGAGATGTCATGAGTCCCATGTAAAAAAACTTTACAAATAGAATAAGGTTTATGAGTGTGAGTGGTTCTCCTATCTAATAAACTAGTCTTTTGATATAAATATTTTTTTAGACTTGTGCTCATGATAGGAGATTTTTTTAATTCTTGAAGAATTAAAGCTTAGCTAAAACTTTGGTCACAGAAGAATCAATGTTTTCAATGATTTCTTGAAGCTTTGAAACTCATTAACTACAAATATTCATGAAATCACATGCTTATCAATTTGATTAGAAAATTTCAAGACCTTACAATATGTAATTGGATTATTACCTTCATCCTTATGCTCGTGGATGATAACAATTGTGCTAATTGGCTTGCTATCTTGACGCACTATTTAGACATTGTTGCTAATACCTTTTAGGATTTGAATTTGGTAAGTAACTTAAGTACATTTATTCAATGAGTGTTTCATGTAATACGATAATAACATTTTGATTTAGTTAAACATCTATTAAAGATTTTATCATATAATATTCAAAATATATGAAATCTCAAATTTTTTGGAGGATACATCATGAGTAAAGAGTGTTAACTAATTATATTGATTGTTTTGAATTTTTAAAGGGAAGTATATTCTGATAATTTTCAAATATTAATGCAATCTAATAATTGTAATTGAAATACTCATCGAGTAAGTATACCTTTTAGCACAATCTAACAATTGTGCTAATTGGCTTGCTATCTTGACGCATTATTTGGACATTGTTGCTAATGTCTTTTAGGATTTGAATTTGGTAAGTAACTTAAGTACATTTATTCAATGAGTATTTCATGTAATCCGATAATAACATTTTGATTTAATTAAACATCTATTAAAGATTTTATCATATAATATTCAAAATATATGAAATCTCAAATTTTTTGGAGGATACATCATGAGTAAAGAGTGTTAACTAATTATATTGATTGTTTTGAATTTTTTAAAGGGAAGTATATTCTGATAATTTTCAAATATTAATGCAATCTAATAATTGTAATTGAAATACTCATTGAGTAAGTATACCTATGAAACTCTTTGAATTCAAATCCTACTCTTCATACTCTTTTTGAGGGACATACTTTAAGCTAATATCTCTAATAAATTACATGTTATTGCCTAATTTCTTCTCTTGTATGATTTAATGGTGGTCTTTAGACTACTCCCCGAAAAAAAGAATTAAACTTTGAAGCAAACCAAATGAAATTTCATAGGATAGGAGATTGAGTTTAAGAATTTTCATATTGATAATTTATCTTTTGTTAAGTACCGACATTATAAAAAAAATACATAAACATTAAAATTGATAAGAAAGTGTATTATTCCTAGACTATACTTATAACTTAATATCAATTTTCATACAAATATATGCTGCGCATTCAAATTCAAGTAGTAGTTGTAAGATTTGAAATGTGAATAGTAATTCATTCTGATAAGATTATTGAAAATTACAATTAAAACCATCAATTAGAGTCGAGCTCATTGAGCTAGTCCTTTTAAACCTAAAAAATATTAAGGCTGGGCTATTGTTTTAAATTATAAAATGACGATTCAGGCTTAAAAGGGTTAGCCCTTTTATAATTTTTATTTATATTTTAATATTAAAAAATTTAAATATTACACTAATTCAAAAACCCTAGCCTTATTTCATAAAAATGAAGAAGGAATATATAAAAAACTTAATATCTTTGCCACTGATGAGGCTTCAAAAGGAAAAAAATAAAATTATACTGATATTGATGATAATGAAATGATCAAGATTTAGCTGATGATGTTAGTAAAGTATGATTGTTATCAGTATTGATTTTATGGTGATGTTGTTTTTTATTAGACTTAAATTTGTTTGTGTGTGTATTGATTTTCTAAACTTAATGTTATATGTAAAATTTTTTTTGGGATTTTAAATATGTTTTTTTTAGAAGTTTAAATTGAAAAAATGAAAAAAAAAATAAGACCGAGGCCTTGAAAGCCAAAGTAAGGCTAACCAAAATGGAATCCTGAGATATAATCGATCTTAACAGAGCTAATTTGTTTAGGCCTTAACTTGTTAAGGGTCAATCTTAATTGACAACTCTAATTACAATTAACAAGACAAGTTGTTTTTTTTTGGGGAAGTTTATAATTTTAACCCAACAAAAGGTGGACAAGTTATGAATCACGAATCACGTAAGGTGTAAACAAGTCTATTTCAAAATAAGTTATTTATTATAGTGATAAATTAAAGTGTTCAAGTCAGGAAGGCAACACACACATATCATTGAAAAGAAGGAAAATGACAACTGAGTTTTAAGAAGACTAATTAATTCAATTTAAATCTCAGTCAATTTTAAAATATCAATAAAGTCTCATGTTTTTTTTTTTTGACAAATCTGATTTATAAAAGAATTGACTTAAATTCCCTTAAGTTAAAAATGACTAAAATTTTTAAAAATAAGTTGTAAATTTATCCATTTGAAGTTGCAAAATTGAGAGTCATACTTGCAAATCCTTGAACTTGTTAGAATAATGACTTTTTTACTTTTCAACTTTAAACATTAATATTTACATTCCCTCTTAAAATTTAAAAAATAAGTTACAAATTTATTAATTCAAAATTACAAAATTGAAAACTAAACTTGCACATCTTTGGAGTAGTTAAAATAATGACTTTGTTAGTTTCAAACTTTAAACATTAACATATGTATTTTTCCTTAAAATTTAGAAAATAAGTTGCAAATTCATCAATTTGAAGCTACAAAACTGAGAGCTAAACTTGCAAATTGTGTTCCTTGTTAAAGTTGGAAAAATGAGTCACAAATTTATCATAATGGAGTTGCAAAATTAAGATACAAAGTTGTATATCTTTTTATCTATTAGAATATTGTCACTTAAAGATCAAGAAACTTACTTGGCATTTTGAAATTTCTTAAAACTTAGGAAAAATGACAATTAAGGACCTTTTAATAATATTAATCTCAATTAAGGATTATAAAATTTTAAAATTCCAATTAAGAACTATGGTCTTTAATTTAGATAAAAAAATGTAATTTGTCTCAAATGCCCTTGAGATTCACTAATGTGAGGTGGGATTCACTAATACTACTTGGGGATTAATCAACTCAATTTAAAAAATTACTAATGTATATTGTGAAAATATAAAATCCTACTTGAGAATTTACTAACTCGACTTGAAAAAAATTCTAACTATATTGTGAAAACATGAAACCTACTTGGGAATCGATTGTTTAACAAAAAGCGTCATTTGAGAATTCATCAATTAGACTTGAAAAACTTTCTAACGTATATTGTGAAAAAAAAAAATGAAACTTCATTTGAAAATTGATTGTTTAACAAAAAATGACGTCTAAATTAGGATCCACTAATATGAGGTGAGATTTACTAATGCCGCTTAGAAATTCATTAATTGACATGGGAAAATTGTTAATGTATATTGTGAAAACAACATAATTAGAATTTCAACATAATTGGGTTTTTTTTTTCTTAGGGGCATTTAAGACAAACTATGTTTTTTTTATTCCATGATCTTTAATTAGGATTTCAAAATTTTATGATCCTTAATTGAGATTAATATCCTTAAAGGGTCCTTAATTGTCATTTTTCCTAAAACTTAAGTTGAATAAATTAACCCCTTTGAGACTTAGTTGTCATTCTCCCTCAAAAGTATTGTGTACCTACTAATAAGGTTATATCTAGTAGAAGGGGTTAGCCTGATAATATAACAAACAAATATTTGAATCCACGTTAGGAAGATGTTCTTTTATTTAGTATCTTATCATACTTCAAAAATGATCGCCTACTATAAAAAGATTACTTATGAGTAATTAAAAAAACATATAGTATACCTATTTTAAAGGATTAAAACTTTTTTAGGATAAGAATTGTATCAAAGTCAATATTTGCAACAACTCATTCAAGAGTATATACAATTAAAGAATGTTATTAGCAATTAGATTGATTCAGGAATTTTACTAGGGACTTATCTGGAAGTCACACATTCCACCTAGAATGAAGGTGCATTTCTGGAAGCCCCTCTTGTAATTTGAGTACTAAGGGTCCGTTTGGTTTTCCTTCATTTCACGTTCAGAAAGTAAAATTTCACTTTCAGAAAGTTGAAAGTTGTTTGGGTAGAATATTTGGCAGAAAAGCACATCCTGAAAGTACATTCAAACAGTAATTGAGAGTGGATTTCTGAAACGTAACTATTTGAAGCTTTTGAAAAGTGGATTTGAAAAGTAGGATGTTATTTGACCATACTACCCTAAGTTTAATCTCTTATTTTTTTATTTAAAAAATAGTTAATTCATTAAAAATATAATTATTATTTTAATAATAATAATTAGGTATCAATTTTTTTAGTATTATAAATTGAGTAATTAATCATGTTAATTTTTAGCATTAATGTATAATAAAAATTACAAATCTTTATTACATCTTTTAAAATTACAAACTAAAAAATATAAATAATTAGAGATCAAATTTTTAGCATTATAGATCAAAATTTATGTTATTTATAATCTTTATTACATTTTTTAAATATTTTGAATATATTACATTTGTATAATAAAAATTATAAATCATTATAAATCAATGTCCTTTTTGATAATTGTACATTCAAAAGCACATCTTACTATTACAAACCAAACAACTTTCAATGTATCAAACTGACTTTTGAAAAAATATATCCAAACACAAATTTCATTACAACAACTGACTTTCATTAAACTGACTTTCACCAAATGAACTTTCACTAAATAAACTTTTGACAAACTGAAAACCAAACGCACACTAAGTAGTTGCATGAACCTTCTCCGTTGGGCTAGAACATTAATTAGTTGCATAAAAGCTCCGCTGATATCATAAAGTTGTCAGCTACTTTCCCCACTATATATATTACTTAATTAATACCCATCTATCTTAAATTATAAAATATTTTTAAATAAAATTTTACGTATTAATAAATATCAAATACATTTAATAACCTTATCTTTTTAAAATAAAAGTATAAATTTTTAAAAATATCCATAATTTAAAATATTAAAAAGAGAAAAGACGAAAATTAATTATAAAGAGAGAAAAGATAGTAATAACATTTGTATATTTAATAAAATCTTAATCTACTCAAAGTGTCTTATATTTTGAAATGAAGAAACTCCTTTAAAAGTATATTATAATTTGAGATGGAGCGAGTATATTAATAATAATACTATCAATTGCTTTGTCAACACAAAAAAAGAAAAAAAAGCATGCATACATGTATGTGTAATCATATAAATAATATTTCAAAACCAAAAAAAAAAATTTATGGGTAACTGCCTAAAAGTAAATCCATCCTTGTTTGTCTATAAATTTGGTGAGTGACATGTTATATAACAAATGTAAGATATACATCCCAAAATTTGGTAAATTTGTTTGGGAAGCATTTTTCCCACTTTTAGATGCGGTAAGTTGTTTGGGAATTAGATGATTGGGCAAAATGACTTTCAAATATATACACAGAAGCCATTTTTTGAAAGTGGATTTCCAAATGAGCCAGGATGAAACTTTTCAAATGTAAATCTCGAAGCCTGATAATGCTAGTACTACGTTCCAAAGGATTTGTCATTAAAAAAGTGAATGTATATGAAACTTTTATTAATTTTTATTTCTTTCTTACAAGATTACATAAATAATATATTTGTTATAGTATATATACTTTGAAGTTTCAAACTTGGACCCATTTTTTTACCCAGAAAAGAAGAACTCACACCTTTCCTTGAAAAAAATCTCAGACTTCAAATAATGTATTTGTGTAATTTTCCATTCGATCAAGTAGTTTTTTCCTGACGATCACAAGTAGTTGAAAACAATTAATTTTCTAGACGAAATGGTTTGTGGCTTATGAAAGAAAGATTAATAGTAGGGGTGTTCAGCCTAGATCCGTCCCGAGTAGCCCGGTATCGTCCCGATTATATCGGGATGGGTCTTGTCCCGGCCCGAAAATAATCGGGACGGGACTTTACGGGACGGGACAGGAAAGGAGTTCGGGACGGGACGGGACACGGGATCACCATCGGGACGTCCCGTCCCGTCCCGAATATTATATATATTATTTTTTATTTTAAATATATTAATTATATTAATATAATTTATACTTATATTAATTATATCAATTATAATTTTAATACTTGTAATTCTTATTTAAAACTAAAGTTTTTTTATATTGATAATTTTAATGGCATAGAGTAAATATGGCGATATCTTTCTTTATAATATATTAATTATATTAATATAATTTATTCTTATATCTATCTATTTAATAACCTTTATTTATAACATATTTCTTGCTTATTTTTAGAAGAGTAATTAGCTTAGTACATCTTCACTAAAGTAGAAGAATAATGATTTGATGTTGTGTTTGATTTGCCTGTTGTTGTTAATCTTATAGCATAAAGATAACTTGTATTTGTTATTATAATATGTAGTTATGATTAATATAATTCAATAATTGATTTTAAATTATTGTTATTTATGTACTTGTGTTGTTTTGATTTTAAACTTAATAAATTATATGATTTAAAATTTTCATGAACGTTATTATCCAAATCTTTTTTCGATATTATTCTATTTATCGGGACGGCGGGACGTCCCAATTTTATCTCGGTCCCGGTCCCGTCCCGACTCTTAACGGAATGGGACGACTATCGGGACGGGACGGGACACGGGACCAAAATTCAGTCCCGATTTTTTTTTTCGGGACAGGACACGGAACAGGGGTGTCCCGGTCCTGTCCCGTCCCATGAACACCCCTAATTAATAGAGTTTGAGAATTCAATTAAAAACCATATTATACATTACATATCGAACAATTAATTATATTAATTTTTAATATTAATATATGTTAAACTATTTATTATATATTAGGTAAAAACTATTATTTATTATATAATTTTTCCAATATATCAAACTTTTTATTTTTTATTCTTGTTATTAATTAACATATCAGATTTTATGTTATTTAAAATTTTTATCACTTTTTTAGATTTCTAATATATTACATTGGTATAACAAAAATTGCAAATTATCAAAAATTGATGTTTTTTTTAATAGTTATACATTCAAAATCACATTTTACTATGTGCCCGTTTATATTTCAATTGGACATAATAGATTATGAAAATAATTGATTAAGTGATAGATTTTAATTATAATTAATTATGTTAGAACGCAATCTGTTTAGATGTTGTTGTTCTAAAATTGATTTTAACATAATTGAAAATGTTTGAATAATTTTTTCAGAATCAATTTTAACTGTATAAATTACCATAAAGGACACTGCTTTTTAAAATTAAATTATTGATAAATTTGTATCTAATAGTATTAAAGTTGTTACATTTTATTTAAGAAGTAAGATATATTATTTAAATTACATATATAATTAATTAAAAATTTAAATTATATTAATATTAACATTTAAATTTATGTAAATAAATAACTAAATATATCTTACTTAAAATAAATTCAATAAAAGACAAGAAAATTAAATTCTTAAATATGAAACATTAATTTTACAACAACTAATGAAGATGATAATATACAAGTTGGTCCCTAATAATATCATAAATACTAGTCATAGTTGATGAAGAAGATTAGTTGATGAAGAAGATGTTACGGATGAATATTCATCAACATCATGGTCTTCTTGATCCTCATGATCTTCCTGATCTTCCCTCTCATGATGCATAAAATCAGAATCAGAGTTAGAGTATCTTCTAATGAAATTATGTATCGCCATTAATGTAACAACAATTTAAACTTGTATATCGTAGTCATAGCTAGGCATGTTGTGTAAAATTGCGAACCTGTTCTTCCAAACTCCAAATGTTCTTTCTATTGTGCACCGTAAACTTGAATGAAAATAATTAAAGACCTTGTTATTATTTACAAATCCAATTGATCTTCTAAAATCAGGAAGATGGTAGCGTTCTCATCTATATAGACTAAGATATCCATTTGGTGTTGGATAGCCAGCATCCACCAAATAATATTTACCTTGTAAAAAAAGATTACTATTAATGCCTGTTAGCTGGAAAGTCTAACACAAATAAATTAAACAAACAAATATACCTGAAGGCAAATGTGGAAAATTCATGGATCAAGTTACCAGAGCATGGTGAAAAATGCGAGCATTATGTGTGGTACCCTCCCATCCAGCCAAGACAAAAGTAAAGCATATGTCTTAATCACACACTGCCATTACATTTTGCGTAAGGATTCCTTTTTTTCCAATATATTTTAATTTTTTACTAGTAAGGATTACACATGGAATATGTGTGCCTTCAATTGCTCCAGTGGCAATTTTAAAGAATGGCCAATATTACTTATCATTTTCTATTTTGTTTGATATGTGATGAAAGTACCTGTCTTTTGATTTGATATATTCTATTACAAGTTTCAAGCAAGCCATTAAAACTTCATGAAAATGTCTGTGAATAGTCTCTCCTGAATGTTGAAATCTTTCTTGTGCCATCCTATTTCCCAACCCATGTCCAATTATATTTAAAAAAATTGCAACCATCTTCTATACTTTCATTCACCTAGTAACATTCATATCTCAACCACTCTAAAACACTTTCCTTATCATCCTTCATTGTCAAAAACATCACCCTAGCCTCTCGGGACATAAAGAGTAACATGCATCATGAAACCTAATATTTGTCAGTTGCAACTTCTTCCCATTGTTTGACTATAGACATGACTTCAAGAATTGATGTTTCCTTGGCCTGTTAAGATTCTTCCTTTATTGTCTGTGCTATCACACTCATTGCATCTGTTATTTGACTTGTACTAGGTAACTTGTTCTTCTTTCTACTATTACTGCTTCACCCCTCTTCCTCTTACCACTACCTCCAATTAAGGTTTCTTGAGAAGCATTTAGAACTACTCTATTAAATTCACCGCTTACTCTAATAGTTCCTAAGATCTCATCACTATCTCCTGAACCTTCCTGCAAATCAATACCCTTATTTGCCATATTTGGTTGATACACGTCTTCGTCCTCATCTTCATTCCTATTGTAAATATTAGGCAAAACTCTATTTGAAGGTGCCCATGCTCTAGGTCCATTGGCGATAGTACCTTGGAACAACTCGGTTAATTCATTTGCAAATGGTAATCCTTTATGTCTGAATTTCTCATATAATGAATTTTCCTGCACATAAATTACTAATAATATTACAGAATACATAAATAAATAAAATAAATATAAAGTCTCACATAATAACGTCATACCAATATCTTCTTCTCCCACCAATCATTTGAAGCATCCACAGTATTATTTTGTGTAATCCCAACCCAATCTTGTCTCACTTGAAACCAACTTATCCCACAGTACCCACTCTTTTCTCATATTATCCCACTTATTCTTAAATTGTTGTCTGTCATATTTCTATTCAGTCCTCTCATTGAAGGTAGAAATTATGCTGAGCCATCTTACTTTGGTAAAACTACTACCATTTCTTTGCAATTTTTAAGCTTGGTCCCAACAAATGTTAATAAATATTCTAGTATTTCTTCGATCCCATGAAGCTTTTGACTTATTGTTACTCATTATACTATATAAAAAAACTAACATGTTAATTATAGGAATTGAAATTAAAATATAACATGATAAAAACTTGGTAATTTTCAGACAAGCTAAATTCAACAGAGACTCAAACAGCACAAAATTCAACTAAATGACCCCTATATATGCAAAACATACTGTTTGAGAATAAAGCTCCAGTAATCAGTGATCACACAGACCAAAATCAGCACAGAGTTTGACTAGGCATAAAACCAACTTTCAATAGCTTTCCTACAATTTACAAATGTACAAGATTTTGACTAAAATCAAGTTTTAATAGCTAAAAAATCAACTTCCAATAGTTCTCCCATATTCAACACAAAGTTCGACTAGGCAAAAAACCAGCACAGAAATAGCA
Source organism: Prosopis cineraria (assembly GCF_029017545.1). NCBI lineage: Eukaryota > Viridiplantae > Streptophyta > Magnoliopsida > Fabales > Fabaceae > Prosopis > Prosopis cineraria. Next base: position 27,976,404 of record NW_026555336.1, read on the forward strand.
TGAAAAATCAATTTTCACCCACATTAGTATTTGCAAATGTACAAGAGTTGTAATGGCCGAAGTAAATGGTTCAAACCACACGACTAATCCATCAATTGTGAGAAGAAATCTACCCATGCATAGATCAGAGTGAAGAGGAAAACAGAGTTTGACCAAGATCAAACATTGCGCCTGACCAAAATCGTCCAAAAAAAGGTTGGAAAAGATCATTCACCTTTGAGCTGGATTGAGTGAAGAGGACCACGAGCAGATTGGCGATGGATCAAGTAGATCAAGGCAAGAGAGTGCAGATGAAGCTTAATGCCTTCTTTAACTATGGCAGGAGATCATTACCACTGGACACAACTCGGAGGAGGCAAACAGAGGAGGCGATGCCACAAGGGTTGCACAGTACGAGAACCACAGATCTGCATAAAGTTCGCGGATAGCTGAAGATCGTTGCCTTTATGAGAATCAACTGTGAGACGGCACAATTGTTAGAGGTGGGTGGATGACGGCAGAGACGGCATGATTGTGAGATGGTGGACAGTGACTACGTTAGGGGTGGGTGGACGACAGCAGAGAGACGACACCATTGTGAGGACCGACTGTGAAGATCGAACGAGAGAGGAGATCAAAAATGAGAGAGATCTGCAAACCGAATGAGACAAATGAGAGATCAGAAAGAAGAAAGAGAGAGCACGTGAAGGGCAACATGGGTTTTCACAGAAAGAGAGCACGTGAATAATGTAATAACGATAACAAGATTTTAAGTTGAAGCTGGTTTTTCACAGATTATGGATTAACGCGCGTTTTGCCTTATCAATTAATTTTTGCATTTTTGGTGTTTGGGTAATTTTATTCAAAAAATTGATTGTGGGCTGAAAAATTAATTTTCTCTTCTATCCAAACACACGCTATATAATTTAAACAACTTTTAGTTTATCAAATTAACTTTTAAAAAATATATTTAAATACATATTTCATTACAAAGTTGGCTTTCATCACTCTAATTTTTATCAAATGAATTTTTGACAAATGGACTTTTGGCCAACAGAAAACTAAACACTCACAAATTTTGTTTGGAGTTAACTCTTCAAGATCAAAAAGACAAAAGTCCTTTTTTGCATTTTTTTTTTACTATCATAACTACCCCTTCCCCATAGGGGAGGGGGCACACCCACATCACACACACACCTAATAATATTTTCCCAAGCTATTTGAAAATAGAACCAACAACCTCCATTTTTCAAGGAAATGTGGAATGTCATTGAACCAAGTGGTTATTGGCATACCCAAAAGAGCTTAATGTTATTTAGTTATATGGTTAAAGGTCATTTTTACTCTTAAGATATATGTGAAAGCACATAAATGACCATAAATTTTACTTGAGGTCATTTTTTCCTGTCAACCACTAAGAATTTAATTTCTATAATCCTGCCGTTAAGTCCATCCATTTTGACTATTATTGTGGTCCACATTTAATTTTTTAATATTTTTTTGTTATAAAATATTTAAGTGGGTCATACCATTCAATTTTTTAAATATTTTTTCTCCCTCTCTTCTCTTAATCTCTCTCCAATCCTACACCATTCAATATTTAATTTTTTTTATAAAACTAGAATGCAAATTCAACTAAAACACAATGCTTAGAGAAAGAGAAGTTCATGCAAACTATTTGGAACAATCATCAATCTCATTCTTTACTCATAATCCCTCCATCTGCCCTTCAGAGTCTCTGGGAAGCTCCTCTTTATCTCTCTTTTTCAAGTCCCTATCTCCCTCCTCCCTACAGTTTCAAACCATTAAGCAAGTTTTCTAGCAACCTCAATAGTGACCTTTATTCTAGAATCCAAGACTTGAGATGGCAAGTATAGACTTCTTCTTCACCAACCCTTCCAAGTTTTCACCAAGATTGATTATCAATGTGGAAGCATTTTGTAGGACCTAGTAGAAACTGACAAACTTAGATAAGTTGGTATCTTTATTTCTAATAGAAAAAATAGGGAAGCCCAAGTGTACGAGTTTGCAAGAATAGGGTGTGTGTCCTCTAAAGGTTATTGATGGAGAGCTCAAGTGTGTGTCCATGGATTCTTCATGCAAGCTTCGACGAGGGGGAGAGGGAGGAGGGGGAGAGAGAAAGTGGAGGAGAGGAGAGGGTGAAGTTCTTGTTTCTAGTGATGCGGCAAGTCTTATTGCCACCATCCCCTATGAATACCACATACGTCATGTCCTTCTCCACCTCCACATATGCTTCTTTCACTTGCTACCTCAATCTGTCCTCTCACTTTCCCTTCTTCCCTCTCTCCTACATACATACACACTCTCTCTCCTTTATTCACACTAGATACCACACAGGACCTTGGTTCACTAAAACTGGAGGCAATAGTCCAAATCATAAAGTTGGATAGAGATAGTGGATTTCGAGGGAGTCATTGTCGAAGATGGCTTTGGCACACTCTCTAAGGAGCTTAAGGGCCCTTTTAGAGTCTTGAGAAGGGTCATTGGAGATAGAGGAACAATCAATAGAAGTGTGGTTGTTGCTGTGCATGTCATCACCATTAATATTAAGGTATTGATAATGATGATCCTCATAGCCAAAAAAAATTCATGTCATATATGTGTTGTATTATATGGATGTGATCAAGCCGCTAACACCATCTCCAAGTTCATCATCTCCAGTCACATTAAAGAGGAAGATGTATCTGGCAATTGTGGGGAACTTGATTAGGCAACTAATAGTGATCGAGAACCAAGTAGGCACACGGACCCGAGATGAGCATCATGGTGCTCATCACTGTGATGAAATTTAGACCATCCAGATTTTGATTTGGATGATCCAGATTTAAAGGATTATTATATATTTTATTTTTATATTTATTAAAATAAAATTTAAAAAAAATTATAAAATAATTTTAATAATATTTTTATTTTTAATGTGATCTAAATTTAATTTAGAGGGTCTAATTTAATATTAAAATTTTTATTATTATATATTAACTATCTAGATGTACTTTGCATTGTTCAAATTTAATCTAGTGTTAATCTGGCTCGTGCAAAGTTTATTTGGATAGTCAATATATATCAATTATAAAAATTTTAATATTAAATTAGACACTCTAAATTAAATTTAGATCACATTAAAAATAAAAATTTATTAAAATTATTTTATAATTTTTATATATTTTTATTTTAATAAATATAATATATAATAATGCTTTAAATTTGGACCATCCAGATCAAAATCTGGATGGTCTAGATCTCATTATAGCGATGAGCACTATCATTGTGATGAGAATCCAAACCCATTCCGTGCACACATAAGCAACCACCCATGTAGGTTGGAGGGAAAGTGCGGTACTGTCCACAATGTTGTATCCATGTTGCCAGGAGTAAGACTCGAATAGAAGAGAGAAGGAGATGGACGGGAAGGAGAGCATGGAGAAGATACATGAAGAGGAAGGGACACCAAGGGCTATCAAATATACAGGAAGGATAGCGAGAAGGAGGAGGAGGAGAGAGGGAGAGAGTGTGGAAGAGAGAGCGGACAGTGGTGTATGAGGGGGGTGAAGTGTGAAAAATTAATAAAAAAAATAAAGTGAGCCCCACTAACAAATGTTTCACATTAGGGGCATGGAGGGAGTAAAATTATGAGGCTAAGAGATAAAATTGATTCTTAATTGAGTTTAGAGTTATTTGTGAATTTTTGTATACGAGTAAAATAACCTTTAATTCTTAGTTATAATTAGTAAAATACCCATGCACGTATAACATATTTTTTTTAAAAATAGGTGATATTCAATATTTATGATATATTTTTATAGAAAGGATCTTTCACAAAAAATAACTTGTAGAGTTGTAATAATGTTTTGATATTTCAAAACTTATATTATTTATACATTTTTTCAACCAATCAAATTTTATATGGCAACAATTATATATCATAAAACTTAAGTCATTTTAAGTAATTATATATTAAAATTAAATGTATTTTTTTATTATATATATCATCCAAATAGCTTTTAGTTTATCAAACTATTTTTTTAAAGAATATAGTCAAATATAAATCTCATCATAATAATTGACTTTTAATAAATGAACTTTTGACATACAAACACTTGCCAAACTGAAAATAAATGTGCATTTTTTTTTGGGCATTTCTATTAGATATACTTATCTTATATAACTACAATGTAAGCTATTTTTTTTTTAGGTTCATTTCACAATTTGTATACAAACTAGATAGTTTTTTCATATCGTAATTCGTACATGAGAGAAATAATAATTTAAAAATATTTATTATTTTAATATTTAAATTTAATTAAAAATATTAAAATAATAAAAATAAAAATTGCATATGACTCAATGAAATGTAAGCAGAAAAACATTGCAAGAATAAAAAACATATTTTGCAGAGTCTCGAAGAAATTGAAATGTTTAAGACTTGCGGGTGGTGTCACTCTTTACAAAAGATATATTTTATATTGCTGTATTCATGATTATTAAAATGCATCTCTAGTCAATTGTATTGTCATATGGCCCTAACAGCACTTGATACATCTTAGTGGCATAAAGGTTGTGGGTTTAATTTCGTTTGGTATTGTATGTAAGCCAAAAACTTATTTTCATCTATTGAAATTTTTAATTTGAGGATTTATTCAATGTTTAGATTAGTTCAGATTCTTTTATGCGAGACCAGATGATTTAACCTTGCTTAGCTTAGTCCGAATTCAAGTATAACCTCAAAAGGAAATAGAGATCTCTTATCAAGTACTTCTTTCATCCTAGATTATAAAATATTTTTGAAAAAAATTATATAGATATACATTATAACTTTATTTTTTCAAGATGAAAATATAAACTTCCAAAATCACCTTTAATTTTAATACTATATTTATAAAAGAATATTGAAAAAAAATATAATAAAAATGATAATATTAAAAATGTATTATTAATAAAATTTTATTTTTATTAAAATATTTTATATTTGAAGTATTTTTTTTAATAATGTTTTATAATATAAAACAGAAAGAGTATTTAAAGTGACTATAGAAAGAGTATTTTATAATATATCCTTTAAGTCCAGCTCACAGCAAGATTTTAAATTTTGAGATTTGATTTGTTCTTATTCTGAATATGGCCCAAGAAGGGAGTTTAATGAGCTAATGGGCCGGGCTTTCTAGGCTTTCGTTCAGCCATTGATTGACATTTCCATTTTTGACTTCGATGATAAAAGGCAAATGAATCTCTCTCATCCACAATTTTCAATTCGAACCAAATTGCAACCTGCGTATTTCATAATCTTGTGCTCCTTCCGATCCCCAAAATTTTCGAACCCTAATTGCGCAAATCGGTGAGTTGTCGCTTCGGAGCTTCTCGCATCAAGCAAGATTACGTGTTCTATCTTTGTTTTTTTTTTATTTCACAAGGTACTTCAATTATCCTTCTTCTCCCAATTTGTTGATTGTATTTCTTTTATTATTACGTGTTTGGCTTCCAAATGTTCTTATGAAGAAGGTGAGTTTGTATTCGTGCTTCTTCCGGTGCTTTATAACTTCATATGTCTGTATTATGTTTCGCTTTTCTGTATTTACGATGTTCAGTGGGATTTTATGTTTGGAAATGCTCTAATTTTTATTTATTATTGGTTGATTGGTTTTCTCCTAGGAAGACGGGAAGACTGGGGTTCTTTCTGCTGTTTGCACCAGTCATATTTGAACCATTGTGTTGCATTCAAACATTTCGCCATGAAGTTCCTAGAGTTTGCTTCTCTAGATCGGTAATTAAGAAATTATGAAATCAATTTATTTGTGATGGATTTTGAATAGATATTTATTTATTAAATTTGGTGTTCAATAGTATCTTTCTAACATTTATAGGCTGAACGATTTCTTAAGTCATTTGGATATGGGAGAACGTACTATCAAAGGATGTCTTGAAGCTTACACGTGTGAGGAGAAATTGACGACTTCAGTCAGAAGATTTTATTTTGTGTATTCACTTTGGTTGGATTGGTATTAAAAATTTTACTTGGCGTTGGCTTCTTAGGCAAGCACGCTGGAGCTGACAAAAAACTCTCTCACAGATTGTCTCTAAGTCTGGACACCGAGGTAAATTGGCTGGGAGGCTATTCCATGTTGCAGTTTTAATCTCAGTAAATTTCGCCTTGTAAAATGTTGTTGCAGTTGATAGTGACTTGGTGTATCGCAAATATATAATTGTTGGGAGTATTTTTAGTGCCTTGGACATTTTTTTCAAGCTAACTTTCACTGTTGCTATGTTCTTTTTTATTCTGTCTTAGATAGCGAATTTTTGACTTGCAGAATTGATGTTCTTGGATTTCTTATTATAGTCTGTCCTATTATAATACTTGGTGTTCATTGAATAATTTTTTATGCTGTAATTTACTTATTTAAATATTTAAATTTCAGATTGCTGACTATCTTGGGAAGTCATCTGACACTGACTCTTCTTCATCGCCTGATTGCATATCTAGCAGATCCAGGTGGCCAATTGTTCCTAGATAGATTTTGGAAAGGGAAAAATAATTTCAGAAGTTTGTATAACATGTTTATCTCACATTTGTTTGTTCCAGCCGGAGGACATTGGTCTACTTGGTCCTTACCCTTTATCACATGTATCCAGATTATGAATTCAGGTATCTTAGTATCTTATGCTGTATCAGAGATGCTTTATATGTTGAGTGAAAAGGAGGATTATGGGTAATGGTATTGTCAGCTTATATGGCGACATGGCAACCCACTATATAATCCCCTTTTGATTGCATTGGGAGTGTTGTCAAAAGGTTTGACAGACAGTTCATAAAACTGTTGCTCTTGTAGCTGAGAGTTCAAGTCTCTCCATTTCCCAAGTATTGCTCCGGTCATTTATCTAGCTGGTTGCTGTTGCCTCAAGTTTTATTTAATGTTCCGGTGGTATATTCCATTTACTTCCCATAATAGCATATTCCTACTCCTTTAATGGTTTATAGTGCAGTTAAAGCTCACCAATACTTCGCAGAGGAATCGTGGGACAGTTTTAAACAGATTTTCGATACCTACATGCTTGAAGCCTCAAAGGTGCTCCTACTAAAAGGGACTCTTTCTTATGTGAATTTCAGTTCTATAATGTTTGCATTTTGACCAAGGGAAAGGGATCATATTATGCCCAAAGTTATGGTTGAGAATAGGGAGGGGAACTGAAGGAATTAAAGAAAAAGAAAGGCAGGCTGATTGAAATGAGGGTTAAATTGTAATTCTTCTTCCCCTTGTTTAGATGCTATAAACTTAATGTGGAAAAAGTAATGGAAAGTGAGATGTTAAATAAGTGAGAAGAAATAATTATTTTTATGATGTTGTAATAAAATATTGAATGATATTATAATTATAAGTAATTATTTTTCCTTGAAGGTACCGATTGATTTAAGATATGATTCTTTTTGGGAATGAAAATGCAAGTAGGAGGATAAATGATTTTGATGGAACATAATTTTTGAAATCCATAGTCATGTTTGGCATTTGATGGAATTACAAACTAAAAAAATTATCATGATACTCTCAATATCTACAAATCTTAAAATATTCATTTTTTATTTTAATCAGTTAATTTTTTAAAATTCTATTAAAAAATGTTTTCAATATTTGTATTTACGTTTTTATTGATACAAATTTTTTAAATACTCTTATAAAATATTAAGATATTTATACAAATACTTAAATACTCTTGGAACAAAAATTTTATTTTTTATTTTGCTAAACATGTGATCTCCAAGCCATATTTTAAGGAGGTTTCTTTATTTAATCAACACTTTTCTTGAGTACCAGCTGTCCTATCATCTTCTGGATGCAATGTTGATTCCTTTGAATGAGAGAATCTCCAGTACCAAAATGGAATGAAAGTTGAATGTGATAAGATCCAACCAAAAATGGATATTATCGGGATTTCATTTCTGCATCTAAATTATACTGAAAAATGCTGCATACTGAACGGGGCATGCTTTTTTCCAAAGTGGGAGAACTTGGAAATATAAATGAGGGAAGACTGTGGGAAGTTCATTGAAATTCTCCCATTCTCTTCCCCTTCATTTTGAAAAATGCCCTGATCGCCAAAATATCTGTGAAACCTTCCTTCCCAATCCTCTCTATCCAAAAGGCTCAGTGCCATTTGCCATTTGATGGTCTACTTGGTGTATAAAATGAATATATTCTATATATCTAATTTAGATCATTATTGCTTCTCAAGCCTCTTATAATTACTTACTGTAGTATGCTGGTAAGATATGTTTTGTCTTACATCGTTGTTGACTTATAGAACCACAATTGCTTATGTTGTTATGCATGGCGATGAGAGGCATACTGGTAATCTCATTTTCCGTTGGATTCCTTTGGTTATGCAGAAAATGCTGGGCTTTTTAGTTGTTATTGGGTATTTATGGTTGGTTTTTGCCCCAACGTGCTGCACTTATCTCTAATTTTGCTTGGCTTGTCTACTGTAGGAATGGCTTGAAACCAATGGGGGTGTTTCTCTGCTAGACACTCTGTACAGGGCCCTGGATGAGGTGAGTCTTCCTTAGAGTCAACTCTAGGGACAACAAGTGCCATTTTGCTGATTATACCTTTTGATGTAGGTGGTGAAGTTATCAGATTGCGAAATATATAGTTACGACCCAGATTCTGAAGCGGATCCGTTACTAGAAAGAGGGGCAATGTAATATTTTTTTCCACCGTCATCGTCACATGGATTTAAAAAGTTTTATACGTTATGGTCACTTGTTTTCACTAGCAAACTATCCTTATAAGGTGTTTTGATGGTTCTTCAGATGGTCCTTTAATTTCTTTTTCTACAATAGGAAGCTTAAGAGGATAGTGACTTTCCGTTTTGGCTGTTATAGGTGGGTTTATTCGGAGTTCATTTTCATGACATCGGGTTTTTTGGGTCATAACAATATTCATCCTTAGCTTTTTTTGTTGTCGTCTTTGGCAGTAATTTGGTAGCTGATGGGTTCCTTATGGATGAGACACAGTACGAGGAAGATGGAGAAATATTTGCTGACATGGATATGTAAGGACATACAATGGTATATATATATATATATATATGTATGTATATGTCAAGATCGTCAACTATTCTGTAATGTAATATAAAGATTTTTTGTCTGAGGCCGAGGGAGTCTTATAGCATCTGTATCCTCCTGTATGCAAGTAGGTTTAGCTTCTGCATCTTCCTCTATGCGGCTAGTAACTGGTATCGTAGTTTGTAATCATCCAGTGTAAAATTGTAGGTCAATTAAGATGATGAGTCTTGATATATATTTGCATATATAGAGTGTAATTTTAGCTTCTGGAACATAATTGGCAAGGACTTGCATGGTGATACAAATTGATGTTGTATTTCGAGGGATTGTGATCAAGGTTATTGACACAAGCTCCTTTAACGTTTACTTGTTTGTAAGCAACAGAGACTGTCTTTTACATTCATAATTTAATTAAAATTTCTTGGATGGTAAATGATTTTGCTAGGTGATTTGCAAGATCATGTTCATTCCCTGCAAATTTTAATGGAAAGAGAGGATGGAACCTGTCTTGGGCTGATTTCTAACAAATTATAAAAAGATTTAAGGTGTATTTTTACTATTAAATTTTTTCTTGAGGAGCAATTTTACTCTTGTATTTTTAAGTGGAATCATTTTACTTTGAATTATCTTTTTGAGAAGTGCTAGACATTTTTATAGAAGGGTTTTTTGGCTATTCGAAAAAATAGTTTGGAGATAAAATTATCTTGCTTATAAGTATAGGGGTAAAATTGTTACTCAAAAAAAAATTCAAGGATAAAATTGGTAAAATTCAAAGATTTCTTACCAATGTTAGCGTGGATGTTAGCGTGGGATGAGTACGAGTGATATATGCTCATGTTGTCACATGGAACCTGAAACTTCACTCCACGTGCTTTGTGATTGTCAACAAATTGAATTGTTGTGGATGAGTGTGATCCATCCATTGGTTTGGAGACAATTTAAAGATATGGAGCTCACAGGATGGCTGTGGTGGAATCTCTCTAACCAACATGGGATGAGGAGCCAGTGGAGTGCCTTCTTTGGTGTGGTTAATTGGTGGATATGGAAGAGATGGAACCTCTTTGTATTTGAACAGAAAAAAGTTAGCAATAAGACAATTATTGGAAGTTCCTATGCAATGATGAGGTCCATGAGGAAAGCCTAGACTTCCTTATTGCGCAATATAAATAGTATGCTACCTAGAACAAAGGAAGATATGAGATGGGTAGCACCGAGGAATGATAGGTCAAGGTAAATATAGATGGTGTCAATGCTTATACTTCATAGGTGGGTGCGTGCGATGGACTTATCAAAGGATTTGATGGGAACTTCATTATTCGCTTCATTCACAGATTGGATGGAGGAGATAACCTGACTGTAGAGCCATGGGCTTGTGTACATAGGTTAAAGATTGCTTTGGACACCAGCTATTGGCATGTTATTTTGGAATTTGATTCTTCTAAAGTAATATTTTTACTGGACATGAAAATTAATGATAATCATTCGGATGTTGGTACAATCATTGAGGCTAAAACTCTAATAGCTCGTGATTGGGAAGTTGTTACGAGACATGTGCATAGGGAGGCAATTGAGTAGCGGATCTCTTGGCTAAGAAAGGATTATCTGTTGTGCATGGGTTCTACCATATCAACTACACCAAATGAGCTACAGAACATACTGACAAGAGATAGAGAAAGAAGGAGGAATAAGATATACTAACTTGCCTATGGTTTTGCTTTATCTATATATAAAAAAAAAATTGTGCCTTAACCCATTATAAAATATAGCAAAGGTTTAAAATTTTTAAATAATTTTATTTATACTTTCTTTCGCATTTTATTTATATTTAAAAATTTCAACTTTTTTAGTAATTAAACTCATTAAAATCTTATATCCTCTCTATTTCTTTATATTATAATTGAGAGTTAATGTCTCATGCATTGCATACCCATAAAATATAGTTTTATTGGAAAGAGGACGGAACTTACCTTGAGTTGATTTGAATTTAAGCTTGTTCGGCGTATTGTTAGCAAATGTTAAGGTGCATAAAGGAGAGAAATTAAGAATGTTTATAACCTCCTTCCTATGGCTTTTAAGCAAACTTGTATGGGTCTCGTGTACGCTATATATGATTTATGAATAGCGTGGCTGGTTAAAATTTGTACGTTACGCTTAAATATACAAAGTGGGTTCAAAAAATTGGTCATAATGGCTTTCTCTACATCACTAAAGCTGTATCCCATTTCCATTTATAATATTTCTTTTGAATATAACTAGGAAACTTCATTCACAAGAATGTAAGCAGGTACAAACTAAGAAGTAGCAACAAACAAAGAGAAAACACAAAAAGACCTCTCAAGGAAATATAAACAAACCTAATGACGAAGTTTGTGAAACAAATTAAAATCACAAGGAATATTATAAGCTAATTTAGCTAGATAGTTAACAACCATTTGTATATATAATCTGAAGGTCATGAAAGTTATTATCTTAAAAGCATTTGCAGAAAGTTCTTGCATTTGCTGAAAGTCAATAAGCATTTGATGAAGCAATTAAAATTCCTAAATTCCCATACTTCCCTCTAATTCCTCATAGAATCATGAAAAGAACATATCCTGGCCTTGTTCAACACATTATCAATTATTTTGAACACGGCCTGTAATTTATTAATTATTCTAAACAAAGAATAAATGTCAAATAAATATTCATGGTTATATTAGTTTTATCCATGCTTTTTTGTTATCAATGGTGCATGATGTTATTGTTTTAAAAGATAAATTTTTATTTATTTTTGATGTTAGATTAATGTAATGCACATGGCTAAAATATTTAAATATTAAACAAAGAATAAATAAAATTTTAACCCTCATAAAAAAATAAGATAATTAAAAATAGGGGGTTTTGAAAAAAAATTAAAAGTTAAGGGGATTAATTTTAAATTTTTAAAAGTAAGAAAGGTTATATGTAACTGTCTCTAAATTTAGGGGGGTTTTATGTATTTTAGCCATATAAACTATGTATGGTATATACTTTTTATTCAAATATATATTCAAATTTTCTTTTTTATACAAATATACATATAATTATTATTCATCATATCAAATTTTATATTATTTATATACTTTTTCAAAAAATAAAGTTTTATATTACAAAAATTATAAATCATAAAACTTATATCTTTTTTAGTAGTTTCAAATAACTTTTAATATACTAAATTGATTTTAAAAAATGTATCAAAACGTAATAGACTTTGATAAATAATTTTTTGTGAAATTAATTTCTAATTAAATGAACTTTTATCAAACTAAAAACTTCAATATAGTAAGATTAATAAGTGGTTTTGTATCAATAACATATGTTTCTAAATTGTGCTTTGCAAAGTATACGCTGGCATTAACTAAGCAGAAGAATAAAAAGGGGTGATGACAAAGCAAATACATGAAATTACCTCAAAAAAATAATTTATCATATATACTCTCTCCGTTCCTTTTTATAAAGTATTTTCAACTAGTTTAGGTATGTCAATAAAAATTAGTTACTTGGTTAAAAGTTACTCCCTCTAATTTAAAATATAAGTATTTTTTTTTAATAATAATATGCATATCAATAAAATTTTTATTTTCATGAAAATATTTTTTTTCTGTTTTTCTCTTAATTCTAATTTATGATGAATGAGAAGAAGGTTATAAATTCACAAACACAATAATCCAAGTTAATAAATGAAAGGTAACAAATGAGATTTTTTTTAACAAATACTATATTGTTTATGTTTTGAACCAAAATTAGTTAGAAGAAAATACTTATATTTTGAACCAAAGAAGTATATCAAAGTGGTTCAATAATCCATTTTATCCCTATTTACTAGAAGACTCATTTCGAAAGCATGATTACTAGTTATTTTTATAATTGGTTCAAATGTTAGAAAATTTGATAAAATCTCTTGCATTGTGGACCAGAGAGTGGTTCTAGAAGCTCTCTTATGAAGAGTGATGGAGGGTATATCTCTAACCCTTCAATTGATCGTAAGAATATAAACTCTCTTTTGTAATAAAAATAACAAATGGTCACGTGCATGTGTCCTTGAATGTTATTGTCTCAAATCCAATTAATGAGCCGCCACACTTCAATCAGTATGGACGAATTAATTAAGGCCAAGAGATCAAGTGCCATGTATAACTCTAAAGGAAAACCAGCTTGGATCTCGTGCGTTGCACGAATTTGATTTAAGAAAATTGTAAGGAATAACATAGATTACAACATTTACAAAATTTCAATTTAAGTAATATATAATGCTGTCTTGTTAGATAAAATAAAGTTTTGTGTAGATATATATTCACTTTTAAGAGTAGACAAAAATATACGACTTAAATCATTTACTAGATCATCCATAATAAAGTTGTCTTATTAAACTGCCAAAGATTTTTTTGAATATGTTTTTATCAAATTATAAATTATCTTATCCTGTGGATATAATAGACTGGCTCCCATGCACTGCATGGACTATACATGAGAAAATTGAATTAAGTATTTTAAACATAAACATTTCGAATATTTTAACAAAAACATTAATGATCCTTTGTTAGATAAACTCATGAACATTAAGAAATAACTCATGAGCATATTTATTTATTTATTTATTTTTTCAAATTTCAATTTCCAGATACAAAGTTTGAGCTCACCCTTGCTTAATAAAGTACAAGGTAAGAGAATAAAGCGGACACTAATGCTTTTGACATTATGGAGCTACATCGATCCATGGCCCAAAATTTATCTCTTCCGAGTCTTGTTTGCACCGCTGCATTCAAGTTCCAATGTCTTCAGCTTATTTTTGTATGCCAGTGTCTCCTTGACCCTGTCTATGGCCTAAAGATAAATATTAATACTCCTCCTGATCGTATTTATAAGTCAATGTCCAACATATTTTATCGAATTCAATAAAAATTTTAAACTTTATTAATTTTATCTTAAATTTTAACAAGTTTTTACTTTTACCGTTAATAAATATTCTTGAATCTCGTTATTGATATTTTTATTTAAAGCATTTAATAAAGAAAAAAATATAAAGAGTAGTATTGAAAATTTTCAAGTGCCCAATAAATAGGATCAACTTTTTTTTTTTTTTGTCAGTGCTATAAATAAGGGAGTGACTCGTAAACTTAGATCTAACCCATTTCTCAACATGACCTACCATGCTTGCTACTACTAATGAGAAGCGTTTGGGAGACACTGAAATATGGAGCAGGTCTTCAAAGATTAATCTTAGTGGAAAGAAACTGTAGCTATTACGCAAGTAATAAGTGAAGAAGAAAATTCGAAGACATTTTAACTCTTATTGGAATGTGGAAAGAATTGAGGTATGGTTTTCTGAAATGTTAGGTGGTGGTGGTGGTAACTTGGATGAGCGTGAGAAAGTCGTTCTAGCAACTATGTTTTATGGTGCAGTTGGGTGTCAAGAGGTGAGAACCCGGATGCCGATAAAGATGTTAGAATGTTTAATCAAACCTGTGATGAAGGTACAAGGTAAAAGTTGAAGTGGCTGGCACCTTGGAATGGAACTATTAACAACGCATGACAATTCAATAATTTTAGTGTATGTTTGGTTTTTAATTTGTCAAAAATCAGTTTGTTGAAAATTAGTTGTTGTTATGAAATTTATATTTATATCTATATTTTTTAAAAGTCAATTAGATAAATTAAGAGTTATTTGGATTGTAATAGTAAAATATGCTTTTAAATATACAATCATAAAAAAAGATATTAATTTATGATGATTTATAATTTTTATCATATAATGTAATATATTAGAGAGTTTAAATAATGTGACAACATTTTTAAATAATATAAAATTTAATATCTTAAATAATAATAATAATAATATTATTATTATTATTATAAAGTTAGATTATTATTATTATTATTATTATTATTATTATTATTATTATAAAGTTAGATATATTGAAAAAGATTATTACTATTTTATAACTATATTTGAAATTCATCACAAAAAATTTTTTCAATTAATTTTTATATGCAAAAGTAATTTTTATAAACATTTCTTATCAAATTCCTTAAGAAAATTGGTAATTCATAGCGTCTCCTCCTCATCTAGAATTATTTTTCTTTTTCACATATGCATTTAAAAGCCATGTGAACCACCCATCTTATGCCACATGTATTATGCTATTAACATTTCAAAACCTACGTTTCAAAAGCTTCCACTTGGCAAGTTCTCAAATCCACTCTCAATGATTTGTTAAATGTACATTTAATCAAACAACATTCAACATTTCAAAAGTGAAAATGTGCTTTTCAAAAGCCAAAAGTAATGTACTCAAAAAGACCCTTAATTACTTAAATTTAATCAGGAGTTAAGGTACAATTTTGCTCCTAAATTATTCTCAGAGGAATAATGTTGCTCCTAAACTGCTTATCGTAGCAATATTGCTCTTTAACTAATTAAATCAAAGCAATTTTGTCCTTACCTTTTAAACATCTGCTAATTATATCAGTGGAACTCACTTTTTATGGGTTAAGGTACAATTTCATCTTAAACTAATTTCAAAGGAGCAATGTTGCCTTTATAGTTTAAAAAATTATAAATGTCCATTAACTGTAACTAGTAGACCCACTTTTTATTATCTTTTTCTAGTTAACATTGAAATGAGTCAAGATTTCAATTAGATTGTGGCATTCTAGTTGTTGAATTGATTTTTTGGTAACTGGTTTATGATAGTCTATATATAGGTTTTTTTTTTTTTTGGTTTATAATGCATATGAGAGAGTATATTTATTTTTTGATGGTCAATTTTGTAAGTTGATCTACTCAAAGATGATAAGGAACAACCTTTTACTTTGAACAAAATGTTATTTATATACTTTTTGTTGGATCAAGAGCTCCTCTTGTAATGTTGTTAGTATGAATTTATACTTCAACTGTTGTTATATTTGTCATTGAAGAAAATTAGTACAAAAATTGAGTGTAACATCTTAAAAATTTTAAGATTCAAATTTTTTTAAAATAAAATAAAATATCTATAATTAAATTAAAATTAAAAATAATTTGATAGAGGTCCAGAGTTTGAATTTTTTCTCATAAAAGTTTGATTTTATTTGATTTTTAATTATGAGAAAAATTACCAAAATGACCTAAGCTTTTATTTATAATAAGAAATGTTGGGCTCTTTCTTTTAATTTTTTTCAAGTGTTAGATCAGCATTTTTAAAGAAAAGTGGACACAGAAACGAAATAGAACAAAGAGCAAAGGAAAGAAACAAGCGCACGAGAGAGAGAGAGAGAGAGAGAGAGAGAGAGAGAGAGAGAGAGAGAGGAGAAAGAGAGAGAGATATGCTTGGATTTATGAGGCTTTACAACCGTTGTGAGCTTGGTTACACGATAGGTAAACTTTCTACTTCAATCATCTTCCTTCCTTCGCTCTTGATTTTCTTCAATTTTGTAAGAAAAAATTTTTTGGAATTTGATCTAAAAGGCTTTATTCTTGTAAGCTTTAGTTTCTTTGGGTCCTAGGGAGGTTGTTTTGAGTTTTTACATGATACTCTAATGTTTGAGCGGGTAATTGGATGAAAAATAAAGTTTTAGGGCAAAAGTCAAACCCCAAGAGGTTGGGTTTTACTTCTCAATGGTTTAAGTCTATTGATTTAGTTTTAATTTTTCTATTTGAGCCTAATAAAACTTAAATTAAGGTTTGGTTTTCATTATAAGGGCTAATAGTGAAAGTTGGTGGCACTAAGTGAAGGTTTTTAATTGATTAAAAATTATATGAATTGAAAATTAGCCTAGTGATGGCTAATAAATGGTTTTGGTGGTTAAGTGATACTATATGAATGATTGGTTTAATATATGGACCATTAGGATAGATTATAACTCATTGACCCAAGTTGTGTGATATGAGTTATAATCTTCATTAATGCTATTTGTCATGATAAGTGATGTGGATCACTTATATGTTGTAGGGATTGTTGGTGGAATTTGTTCAGAAGTCAAGGAACAAACCAAGTCCTATTTTGTACAAGAGGAACCCTTTTGGTACCAAAAGGTTGAGGTAACAGAAAAATTTATATTTCTTATTATTTTATTTTAGCTATTTTTGAATAAATATTACTAGCTATCATGCATACATGTTTTAAAAAATTCAATGTGCTTTATAAGGGGTTATGGGGTACTACTTTGATTATAGTGCAAATGTGTTTTCTAATTGTTTAACAACAATGTTTTTATGAAAATGAGATTTGTTTGCATGTATTGTAATCATAAAGAATAGAAGTTGTACTTAAAAAAGTATAATTAAGTAAGGTACCTCAGATAGGCTAAGAAACCGTTTAAGGGAGATTTATGAATGTTATATTACTTTAGAGTGTTAAAGTGGCCAATACTCAGGAAAGGTAGATAAGAGTAAAAGGCATGATCTCGGTGGGAGTTCACTAATGAGAAGTTGTGGACTTGTAATATTCTATGGCACACTTCCAGTACTTAGTATTGCCTTACGTATTGTGGGCTCAGTACACTAAAGTGGTTAGTGTATTGAGTGTTTGACACCTCTCAATAGGAGAGGGAATCCGACATATAAAGTGTGAGGTTGAGTGCTTAAGCCAAGGTAGCCCTTACATGGAGAGTAAGTCGGGTTGGATCTGGGAGGGAGTTAGCTTTGACTGCTCAGGATTCACGTCGAAGGGGCATAGGTGGTTTAGTGGATTAGATCATGCCTTAGATTATGTTTTGTGCCTGTGGAAGTACAAGTAGGTATAAGGTTTACCTGCAAGTTAAAGAGTGCCAGGGGCATTCTGTTGGTCATGAAAGGCCATATCAGCCTATGTCATGCATTCATGCATTTTAAATGGCTAAATTATATAATACATTGAATTTATTATTCATTTATTTGATTATGGATTACTTTATAATAATCAATGTAGATTTCTCTGTTACTGAGACTGTGGTTGTCTCACCCCTTTCTTTTCAATATTTCTAGGTCTAAGCGAAGGAACCAGTGGAGGACAGGAAAAGGAGCATAACTAAGGATTGTTTGTGGATTGTAAAGAACTGCAATCCCTTTCTTTTAAGCAAATCTATTATAATGTATTTATGATTAGAGTGCCAGTAGGATGTGATTATGTATATATGTGTGTGAGTATGTATGGATTGTATGGCTTGTGTATGAATTTTTGTTTGCTTGTAGACTTGTGGCTAGAAAACTTGATTATAGTGTGTGATTTTTGATAAATTTATTTAGTAGATCAAGTTTCCACTATAAAAAAAAATATTTATTTTGGTATATATGTGATTTCACAAGCAAATCCAAAGTGGTTGCATTGCAAATGGTGTGCTATGGGCAAACATACACCTTGGATAGAGAGAGTGGGTGCATGGCCCCACAGAGATCTCTGAGTCAAGTAAAAATATTTAGCGTGTGTATTCATATATGTATATGAAATTTGAAATAGTTTTTGGCCACTCTTATATATGATTTGTGCATTTTGGGGGTTTAGGGTCCATTTCGGGAAATATCACCTGAGTGATTAAATTTTGGTATAAAGGTTTTTCTATCATTTAAATATTCTATCAGGTGTTTTTAGTTCTATTTGACATATCCAAAGTGCTCCCATAGGTTTGTGACCATTAGGATGAGATTTGGACAATTTTAAAAATGGTTTTTATCAAAAAACTACACTTTGTATCCGAGTATTCATATTTCAATCTGACCGTTGGATTTTTCTTAAATTTGGGTTACAAGTAAAACCTTTTATAAGCTTCGTGTTGGTTTTAGAATCACATCGATCAGACACCCGATGGAGAAATGGCACACTCTAGAATTTGGTCCGGAGGAGCTGTCATGACAGCAACAGTGTTGATATTGAAACATACGCGAAATTCAATCCATCAGTTGGATCTTTTCAAAATTTATATGCTAATAGTACTCTTTAAAAGTGACAGGTGGGCTTTGGAATCGCTTCGATTGGAGGTTAGATGATGAAATGGTGCACTTCGGAAGTTAGTCCGGAGGTGCTGTAATGACAGCTAAAAAGCTGTAATGACAACAAAAATGACCGAACTTGTAACATGTCCAATTTTTAATCTAACCGTTGGATCTTTTTAAAATTTGGTGTACTACTAGTAAACATTAAGAATGATGTGTGAGCTTTAAAATTACTTCGATCGGGGACTGGATGACAGAATGACGTCTCCCAAAAGTTGGCCTGGAAGGGCTATTTAATGCTGTCAATGCTGTCATGATAGCATCTTTTTACCCCGCTTTCGCCTAGGTTTCTTCCATGTGCTATAGGTAAAACCTATAATTCTTTTTAAAAAGGTTTTAAATGTTTATTTTGCAATGGTGTATCTATTTAGTGATTTAAATGATTTGATTCCTAAGTTGGTTTTAGGATAACTCCTCAACCACACTTAGTTTATTTGAATTGTGTGATTTTTGAATAACACTCAGGGCAAGTGTTACATTGAGCTTCTTTTCAATGTATAGTTCGTAACTTGTTGGAATGTTTGTGAGGAATATCATGACAAAGATAAATATTTTCACATAAATATTGAATGTTAGAAAAGATGCAAATGAAATGACATGAGTACAAAAAGTACTTTTCATTAACTCTCTCTAGTTTACAAACGTTTATAATTTTTAAACAGCAGGGGCAACATTGCTCTGAATTAATTAGTTTAGGGGGAACATTACTCCTTTGAAAATAATTTAAAAGTAAAATTGTATCTTAACACATAAAAAGTGAGCTATACTAATACAGTTAATGGACATTTAAATGGCGGGAGCAATATTGCTCCAATTTAATTAGTTTAGGTGCAACATTGTTATGATAAGTAGTTTAGAGGTAACATTGTTACTTTCAAAATAGTTTAGAGGTAAAATTATACTTTAACCCTTTAATTAGCTTAGAATTTGAACAAGACGTCAAGACTGATAAGCCATCAATTAATTTAATTTTTAAATCTTAATTAATTGATTTTGAAATTTAAATCGAGTAGGGAAATGTGAGTCACATATTCTAAATAAATAGAAGCTGTAAGATTAGAAACGTAACAAATAAAGAATGAAATACCATAAATCCTCCAAGGTAAAATGCAACCACAGTAAGAACTATTTCCTCTAATACGGGTCAAACCAAGCAAGGCGCATTCTGAAAGGATTCAATAGTTTAAGTAATATCAACAAATTGTTCTATGCGGCTCCACAATAATAGGATAGCTTTCACGCATCTGCTAGAAGACCAAATAACAAAAGGACGACCTTAATGGGCGCAAATTAAAACAATTTGGTCTATCATAAGTCATAACCTATAAATGATAACAATTAACAATCGTAGTGTTGCCATCTGCAGACTCCAGATGCCTCAGAACCTGCTCAAGCCTGCCATCTCAGCAAGCATGCCGCAAATGAAGTAGGCCCCCATCAATCTAAAGTTAAAAGCCCAATTATGAGTGCTAAATGGACCTAAAACTCTCTCTATATTTACTGCACCAAATGTTCCAAAGAAGGGCTGCATCCTCTCTCTCTCTCCCTCTCCCTCCTCCCTCCTTCTCTCTCTCTCTCTCTCTCTCTCTCTCTCTCTCTCTCTCTCTCTCACACACACACTCTCTCTCTCTCTCTCTCTCTCTCTCTCAACTGCTAGTAAAAGGAAAATAGCTATTTGATGCAGCCAGCCAAGCACCAAAATAACGTACGACAACCAAACCCAAGTTAATGTAAAATGGAAGCCATTCTCCAAAATTTAAATGAGATATTATAATGGAAAATGGAAAATAGCCATTTGATGCGGTCACTGTGATGACTGAGTACTATGATACTATATAAAATGAAATTGCACTAACCTTTTATCTTGTTGATCTTCTGCTGTATGTGACTATACCCATATACTCTATTCAAAATATGTTGTTAGTTTGGAATGATTGTGAAGCTTAAATAATATTAGGGAAAATAAATATTAATCTACAAAAATGTCTCATGATGTTATGTTTGATAAGTATATAGAAACTAGACTAAACAAATATGCAACTTTATTAGTATAAAAACCTTTATTCATATGAATGATTTCCCTCAAGTTCTGCATAACCCCAAATGCCCTCCTTGTAAAATCTCCTTCCTTAATCACAATTAATCACCAAAAGTCCCAGACAATCATTGGGTTAAATCAACTAGATTACCAAGTTTGTAATTTATAAAAATGAGATCCTAAGTTTTTTTTTAATTCAAATTACGTAATTGTCATTTAACCAACCTCTAATTAGAGTAAAATAATGATTCAAAAGTATGAGATATCTTATAGGAGTGAAAAAGACTTAAAATTAGTTAAAAAATATCAAAAAATGAAAAACAGGGCTACACATCGCAACATATGCACATGCAACATTACTGTCCCTTTTTGTACCACGAGCCACAGTGCAGGCGCCATAGACCATAGTTAGTTGCACATATCAAACAAACAATTTTGTTATTATTTGATAGCAATCCGGGGCAATGATGATAGTGTGAATAAGGTCAATGTTAGTGATAGAACTAATGGTAGAGAGGAATATGAGTGATGTAAGGGAGGAAAGGGTGAGTGGGGTCAATGTGCATGATCATGGATGGATGGCAGTTCACCCAAGAGAATAGAGAGTCACAAAAGTCTACGTGATACTCACCAATACTGCAAAGCTTTAGTGTTTTGGTTCTTGATACTTACCCTAGACTAGGTATTGCCTTAGACTAGGTAAAATGACACCCCCATGAGTTTAGAATGGGAGAATCTATGGTTCGAGAGTGAGTATGGGGCCTTGGTTAGGACACCCCTGACAATTGGAAAGCAGGTCTAATTCAGTCGTATGAGTTAGTTTTATATAATTTAATAGCTCATGGATTCAATCAAAAGATATAAGGAGAAAAATAAGAATGGAATGCATACGATCATACATAATTATTATCATTTCATTATGTGCTTGGTGATTAGTGATTAATAATCTTATGATACATGTTGAATACTGATAAAATGTTAACTATATACTTGAATTTATGTGTCTTGATTACTAAGATTGTTTAATACTTGATTGAACTCAGTATGTTAAAGAGAGTACTCTTATGCATGTCTATTATTACAATTGAGCCTATGTTATGAATTAATATTTAAGGGGAGACACTTGTATAGGTGCAAAGGGCTGGGATGCTCATATTGGCACACATTGTTCTAGGATTCGGTTGTGGCCACGACGAGTGCTTGGTGCGTGTTGGTCGTGATAAGTAGAGCTATTAGCTGCAGTGAACTAGTGCAGCTTTCCAAATGATTATTTTCTCTTTTGGTATCTCTTTCTTAATGCTAAGTTATATATTCCATATTTTCGTATATTCTTAATGATTCTTATTTTTGAAAAATATTATTTATCTCTTCAAAATATATGTGAGACCCCAATTTTAAATTTGACCTCTATATTTATTATTAAACTTTAAAGTCATGGTTAATCTTTTTATTTTAGGGTTTTGGTTAATGGAGTTAATTAATGATTAATGATGGAGGTCAGTACAAGGTAGATGGTCCAGATGGATTCCAAATGGTCTCAAAATGTGTGCGTTTGTCAACTATCACTAGCGCTAATCCATTATTTGGCATGATGATTCCAATCTAGTCAATTTTAGTGACAATCCTATTGGTCCAAATTTCGAGCATGAATTCTATTAGGTTTATTTCAAATCTTCTTCTACAAAAGAAATTCCCTTTGGAAAAACATGCGTGATTATATCACAGCATTTATATGTTCATTAATCAATAATAATCATAATAGAATAATATTAATATTAACATTAGAAATAAATATTGAACCAATAATTAAACAAATACTAAAATTAAACATTAAATAACAATGTATATAATTATAAAAAGGAAGTCTAAATGAGTTACTAATATAAATAAATTTAAAGAGACAATTCATGATATAACTAA
The DNA here is from genome assembly GCF_029017545.1 of Prosopis cineraria. Lineage (NCBI taxonomy): Eukaryota > Viridiplantae > Streptophyta > Magnoliopsida > Fabales > Fabaceae > Prosopis > Prosopis cineraria. The sequence continues at coordinate 27,999,381 of NW_026555336.1, forward strand.
CTATTGCTAATTCTGAAACATTAAATAACTATTTATATACATATATATAACTAACAATTATAGAAAAAAATAAATATGAATCATCAAACGAAATGAATAACTGATAATGTAAATAAATGATTATTACTAAAACTAAAACATTAAATAACAATATATGTATATATATATATAACAAATAATTATAGAAATAAATAAATATTAATCATTAAACTAAACATGTATATTTTCTCAAATATAACTTTCTTATAAATTATATAAGAAGCATTAATTACTATTAAAATGTAATTCACCCTTCCTTTCATGCCTATTTGACTAATTTGTATAGCTGCACATGAAGAAGGGATAAAAACTACTCCTTATGTTTAAAAATATAAGATAATTTTTGAGAAGTTAGATGTTAAAAAATATAAAATATTTTTAATCTTTTGAGGTATAATCATTTTCCTTTTTCAAAAGTATTTCTATTAAATAAAATACTGTATATTTATTTTAGGATGTTTATAAAGATAAATATAAAAAAATAAAATTAGTTTTAAAATAAGTAAATGTTTTACTAGGATGAGATTTTGTTAAAAATAACTTACATTTTTAAACAGATAAAATATATTTTATTTTGATCTAAGAGTGTGTGCGGTTGTGTGAATATAATATTCATACAAGTATCAAAATAATTAATAATAAATATCTAAGAAGATTTTAATAAAGATAGATAAGTTATAATGTCGCACCCGAAAAAATGCGACGCGGACGGCGCGCGAGCTGAGGTCCCGGCCTTCGCGTCGGGAACCGGATCGAACGAGGAGTCGCCACCAAGATTTTGAGGTAAATCTCGGGAAACCGATTAAATGGAGGATAAGGATGATCTGCGTAATTAAAGAATAGGTTCGGGAGTTGGTTGAGTGTGGGGAAGGTGTTAGGCACCCCACAACACCCGTTCGTCAGAACGGTTACCTGAAGTTTGTTGTGCTCTTTTAATATGGTTTTATAATTATTTTAATTATCCCTTTTATATTCATGTGTTTGATAAAAATGATGAGAAATATTTATTTATTTACGAGGGAGGACGGACTTGACTCAGAATCTGACTCTGAGGCCTACGTACCCTGTGATGGGGATCAAAGTCCACGTAGTTCGGGCTTAAAAGTTTGTTAGTGAAAATATTTTTGAAGAGAAATTAATTAGAAATAATTCACCATTTTGCAAATAAAACAATTTCTGAAATTTTGATATGTGTGTTTTAAATTGCAAAAGGTAATTTAATTTTAATTATTTTCTCCATTTTTGAATTTTTGGAATAAAGAAAGAAAAGGGTTTAAAATCATTTTTTTATGTTTTATGATTGAGAATTTTAATTGCTATACCTGCAGAGCCTTATTAGTTCATACAGTAATGCAATTATTCTAAGTATCTGCGGAGATTCCGAAACCTCACACGATAAAAGAATTTAGCAATTTAATTTATTTATTTTTAAGTGTTAATAATAGTTTGCTTAAGTATGTATATATGTTTTTAAAGAATTGTAATCATCATACCTGTATAGCCTTATTAGCTTATACGGTAATATGATTTATCCTAAATATTTGCAGAGATTCTAAAATCTCACACGATAAAAGAATTAAATTTAATTAATTGATTTAATTAATTATATATAATATATATGTATATATATATATTTTAAAAACTAAATCGTTATATCTGCAGAGTCTTATTGACTCATACGATAATACGATGATCTTATAAGCCTACGGAGATTCAAAAATCTCACATGACTAAAAGATATAATTGGCAAATGTGATTGCAATTTAAATAATTTAATTTGGTTAATTAATATTATATATAAAAATGTTTATTATTTTATTTACAAAATTTGTTTATTTATTTACCATATAAATTGTGAATCACGATATCTGCGAAGATTTATTATCCTACACGATATTGTGATTAATTTAAGTCTCTATAAAGATTCTTGAAATCTCACATGAGACTTAAATATTTATTATAAAGAGAGAATTAATTTTAATAATGGGCTTTTGGAACCCATATAAATACCTACAAAATTGATCTTCATACCTGTGAAATCTTATTGATTTACACGGTATGAAATCATCCTAAATGCCTACGAAGATTCTTAAAATCTCACACGACAAATAGATAACCGAAATATTTGCATTTGTAGTCGGTGCATAATATTATGGTTGGCTAAACGATTCATGCAATAAAGGCAATGGAAAAAATAGAGAAATAAACTATTTTGAAAGTTCACTATTCCTTTAACTTGGGGATATATTCTAAAAAAAAATCTATATTTGGCATAAACTTTTAGCAAGATCATAACCACGAAAGACAGGGCTCCAAACCACAATCAACCTTACAAATTATCAATAATATTTTCACAGGCTCTCTCTCTCTCTCTCTCTCTCTCTTTCTCTTTTTTTTCGTCAGACACCTCTCAAGTATGTTTTAAATTCAACATAAAAATATTTAATTCTTAAAATTTTTTAATGCCTAAACATATATCTGGATCAATCCACACTCATAATATCTATCAATATATATATGTTCATTAATGAATCCAGATTAAGGGAGATGATATAATTTAAATATTACCTGAATAGCTTGTGTTTGCATTCTTCTTCCTCTCAAGGCAACACTTCCATCGCCTCAACCTCAAGCTTTGAACATGTTTCTGGTTGTTTTTTTTTTTTTGCTTGTAAAACATTCAGAACTCGTGTGATTGAGGGAAGAAGAAAATGATGATCTTGTTCAGTCTAAAAACCCACGTGTGCATGCAAGCTACTGTTTGTGTATTTTTTTCTCACTCTCTCGGTTCCAGTTTCCAGTCTCTATTTTTCCTTTGTATTCTCCTCCAGCTTTTGATCTCTCTCTCTCTCTCTCGTTTCTCTTCCTTTCTCCGTGCTCTCTCTCTCGTTCAGCTTGCTTGTGTGCATGCTGTCAGTTCCTCTCATTCTCAGTCTCTTTCTCCTGCTGGATCTTGTTCCCAGCTGATCCTTCTCTTTCACTCTTCGTCTCTCTCTGCTTCATGCTGTGTCTGTTTTCCTTCTTTTTCCGTCTCTTGCTGCTCTGTTTTTTTTTGCCCAGTTTCTGTTCAAGCCTTCCTCTCTCAGTCTCATGCTCTGTTTCTCGTCTGTTCCCTTTCCATTTTCGTGCTCCATTCAGAACGCTGTTTACGCTCTTTTTTTTTCTTCATTTTTGTGTCTCCAGTGTTCCTTCCTTTCCAGACGTTCTCTTCTCTCTGTCTCTCCGTCTCTGTTTCTCCCTCCTTCTTTCTCCTTTTTTTCAGAAAGACTCGTCTCTCGGTGCCTTCTCTCAGTCTCTATCCAGGCTTCTCGTGCTCTTTTCTCCTTCTCTCTTGCCTCTGTTTTTTTATTTTTCTGTCTCCCCTCCGACTTTTCTCGTCTCCAGTGTTTTTTTTTCTCCCCTTTCCTCCTTCTTCCCTTTTAAAGCAGAAACAGGAAAAAGCTTGCGTGTGAGGTGAGAGTTTACGTGCTTTTTCGCTCTGCTCTGCCGTGTGCATGCGCCTGAATTATCTTTTGCATTTCTGTGCTTTTCTCTGTGGTCTGTGCTTCATGCGTGCTGTTCCTACTTTCTTTCTGTTGCGTCTGACCAAGTGGCTTCTGCTCGCGTGTGCCTTCTGGTTTTCTTTATCTCTGTATGCATGGCATTTGAGTGCGTTGTCTCTGTTTCAGTGTTTCTGCGTGTGTGCTGCTGTATGTTTCTGTTGTATCTCGTGTGTGTGCTTGTATCAGCGTTTCGTCCGGCTTTCTTTTTTTTTAATTTTTTGATTAATAATTCTGATTAATACATATATATATATATATATATATATAATATGTATTTAAATGAAAAAGATTTGAGGAGAGAAAAGTTAACTCTCAAAAGTATACTCTCAATATTCTTGAATGATTGGAATAATTTGGGAGAGATTTTCTTTTTCAAGATTTAACCTTTCTTTTTTTTATTTTGTTAAATTATCATTTTTTTGAAAATATAATCTTAAAAAGGGATTAAATTTCATTTTTTGTATTTTTTGATTATTTATTATTAAATTAAAAAAATGCCGGACAAAATACGGTGTTCACAGTTGCCCCTCTTTACTTGTTTCTTATGTAAGTATATGAAAAAGTGTGTTTTTGAATTCTTACATAAGTGACAAGTAAAGATAGAACATGTATTTTGGTCGGCCATGAAATACCTATGTAAAGACCTAATTGCCCTTGACACGACAAGATATGATGAAATGCAAGACTATTACTTAACCAACATAATGACATGATTTTTTTTTTTAGCAATGTGATGCAAATGAAAATAACCAAATAACATAAAAGAATGCAAGACTATAGGATAACATACACAGTAAAATGATTTTTTTTAGCAATATGATGCAAATCAAAATGGCCAAATGATGCAAGACTATTGGATAACAAACACGGTAAAATAATTTTTTTGAATTTTTGAATTTTTTTGTTTTAGCAATGTGATGCAAATCAAAATGACCAAATGATGCAAGACTATTGGAGAACAAACACAGTAAAATGATTTTTTTTTATTTTTTTTAGCAATGTGACACAAATCAAAATGACCAAATGATGCAAGACTATTGGATAACAAACATAGTAAAATGATTTTTTTATTTTTTTTAGCAATGTGACGTGAATGAAAATGACTAAATGACAAGGATCCAAACAAAATATATGTTGACTAGATGCCCCCTCTTCATTTGATTTCTAAGTGAGAATTTCATTAGAAGATATTCTTAACTTAGAAATGAATGAAGAGAGAAACATGTATTTTGTTTGAAGGGGCAGGACTCTTAGGTACCTACAACTAAACAAAACAAAAACAAAAACAAAATAAAACAAAATAAAACAAAGAGTTTAAAATGAAATGTGATTTAGGAACTAAACAAAGCAAAACCTTAATGGAGATGAATTACCTATGTTCCAAAGGACCTGGTGGATGCTTGCCTTTACAAGGCTTAGAGGATGCCTGCCGTGATAGGGCTTTAAAAAATTGTGCCAACCGGTACTGGGCTTTAGGGTACCTGTCGTGACAGGGCTTTTAAAGAATGTGCCAGCCGATACTGGGCTTTGAGGTGCCTGCCGTGACAGGGCTTTTTAAAGAATTGTGCCAGCCGGTACTGGGCTTTAAGGTGCCTGTCGTTACAGGACTTTGAGGGGCCTGCCATTACAGGGCTTTTAAAGAATCGTGCCAGCCGGTACTGGGCTTTGGGGTGCCTGTCGTAACAGGACTTTGGGGTGCCTGCCGTTACAGGGCTTTAAAGAATCATGCCAGCCGGTACTGGGCTTTAAAGAATCATGCCAGCCGGTACTGGGCTTTGGGGTGCCTGCCGTAACAGGACTTTGGGGTGCCTGCCGTTACAGGGCTTTAAAGAATCGTGCCAGCCGGTACTGGGTTTTGGGGTTGCCTGCCGTGACAGGGCTTTGGGGTGCCTGCCGTTACAGGGCTTTAAAGAATCGTGCCAGCCGGTACTGGGCTTTGGGGTGCCTGCTGTTACAGGGCTTTAAAGAATTGTGCCAGCCGGTACTGGGCTTTTGTGTTACCTGCCGTGACAGGGCTTTGAAGAATTGTGCCAGCCGGTACTGGGCTTTTGTGTTGCCTGCCGTGACAGGGCTTTGGGGTGCCTGCCGTTACAGGGCTTTAAAGAATCATGCCAGCCGGTACTGGGCTTTAAGTGTGTGAGAATAGGTTTCATCTCACGGGGAAAATACTAGAAACTCATAGGTGAGATTTGTTAATTCTTCTCTTATTTCCTTGGTTTTTGCAAGTTTTTGGTTTGCCCCAATCTAAATAAGGCATATTTTCTGTGGCAATGCATGCAACGAGGTGATATGTAATGCATGATTTTTTTTATTTGCCCCAATCTAAGTGAAGGCAAATTTCTATGTTAAGCATGTAATGGATGGATAATGCGTAATGCATGATTTTTTTTTATTTGCCCCAATCTAAATGGAGACAAATTTTCATGTTAAGCATGTAATGAATGGATAATGCATGATTTTTTCTTCTTTTTTTTTTTGCTTAAAAGTTCAATTCTTTTTCTGCCCCCAATTTAAATTATGGCAATTTTGATACAATGTATGCCATGAGTGATATGGAAGAGTGAATGATTTGCTTTTGATTTGCCCCAATCTAAATTGTGGCAATTTTTATGTGAAATAATGCATGATTGACCATCTTTTAAAAAAAATTCAATTCCTCATTTACCCTAATCTAAGTTGAAGCTCACTTTGATGTGAAAGATGAAATCTTTCAATTCATGTGAAGATATGGAATGCTCAATGCATTTGAAATTGTAAAATGTATTTCTTTTTGGTTGCAGGATTTTGATGCAAGAGGGAAACAACACTTGAAATTAGCAAAATGCTAGGGTTCTCTTGGTCATTTGCAATAGGAAAGTTGTTGGTCTCCCAAATGAAATTGCAAGTCAATGACTTAACAACTTTCGCCACAAGAATTGGACACTAAGGGGTCACACTTTCAGATATTTAAAACTGTTTATTCCTCCCATATTGAGAATTTTCAAGGCAATTTGTTTGCCCCTATGAAAGGCTTGTTAGACATGGATGCTCCATATTGTCTATCTTTATCATCACTACTTGTACAGTCAATAAGTGAAATTAGCACTAATCTTTATTTAACGATGTCAATGTAAACAATCATCATAAACAAAAGGCCGTGTTTGAAAATGAAACGGAATGGCCAATCAATGGAATGTTGGGAATATTTAGAGGCATCTCCATTTGGGTGCAAGAAATGTATGAAGGATAGGCATCACGTGAATAAGCCAAACTGTGAAGTGGAAAGTGATGGAATGGTAAAATTGAGAATCCAAATTTTATATGATGTGTCTTTGGATAGTATAGAGATAAAAGGGAATAAACATGGAAATTGAAAAGAGGGTCCCCTCTTCGTTTTGTATGTCCCTTTGAAAATGACACAATTTTTGAGTAAAAGATCTTATATTGAGATATAAGCTTACCCCAATTTCAACAATCTGCATCTTGGAATGATCTCTAATAAGAAAATTGCCCCGATTATATTCAACAAGTCAAATCTCAATGAGGACTTATGGGGTTTGTAATGTGGCTTGGGTAAATCGGCTTATAAAATAAAAGGATATTTGGCTCAAAAGCTCTGTGCCCCTTATGTAAATTCTTCGTTCAACCTTTTTCTTCTTCTACTCTAACATAAAATTATGCTAAAATTCACCTAACAAGAGAGGATATTCAAGGATTGTGATGTAACAGAATAAGATAAAAGTGTGGGTTGAAAATGGAAAGGAATGATGGTCTAAACATAAGTGCAAAATCACAATGAATTTTTTTTTAGACATGTGATCTTGCAAGACTTGACATTTCAATGGAGTTATCAGTGGGAGAGGAAGAAAAATTCTCTTCTATTTCTTCTATTTCTTCTTTTTTTTCTTTTTCAATTTTCCTCTTCATGTCCCATTCAATGAGTGAATGCTAGTGGAGGGATAATCTTCTTTTTTGATTTTCCATCAGTAGGAGTATTTTTTCTTTTTTTTTCTTTGTATTTATTCTTAGCTCTTGAGCTTTGCTTTCATGAGCTTGAAAATGGAAAGAAAATATCTGAATGGATAAATCTAGAGGGTTAAAAAAAGGCTTCAATGGGGTGAAAGAAAGTCTTGATCCTCTCTTGAAATTTGAAAATTCAGTATAAACATATGTTCGAGTACCCTACCCCGGTGATATTTGTAAACAGGTGAATGAAAGAAACACTACTCCTGGCTCAATATGGGTGACTAGGGAAAACTCCTTCAAGATTTAGGAAAGAAGAAAAAAATGCCTCATATCTTTGACTTAACTTGTTAATGGAGCATGCTATCTTCTCTATAATCAGTCTTTTTTTTTATATCTTTATTTCTTTTTCTCTTTTTTTTTCTTCAGTTCATTCACTCTTCTTCATATTTTCATGAATTAAGGGCATTTTTCTCAAATTGATCTTTTCCATATCTATTGTGATTTTTCATTGGGAATACCAAACGTTAAGGGAGTAATGGATGGGATAAGAGAAATTTGATGGTCAAGGGATAAAACAAGAAAACAGGGGTGTTAAATGAAAATGTATGATTACAACATTGACAAAGTTAAACAAGATTATTTCTAGTGATAGAGTTTGACCATACAGACATTACATAATGCAGATAAGACATGTTAGAAACAATCTCTTTGAATTCTCTCTTCAATGGTGAATGACCATATTGATGAATGTGATATTTGGGCTTGATTTCTTTATCTCCCCTCTTTATTTTTTTAACCTCACAATTTGATCAGGAAAACTATGTGCCCTAAGTAAATGCTAGCATCTACACCTACCATATCATTTTTGATGGTCAAGGGAAGGGTATGAAAGTATATGGTGAAATGTTGATGTGCTTTGAATGGATGAGATAATGGCAATAGGCAAGGAGTGAGAAAATGACTGGTATTGTGGTAAGTAAGGTGGGGGACCATGACCTTCCCATGTAAAGGACCCAAAAATCTAATATTTCAAAATTTTGAAAGTCTTTTTATCATGGCATGTGATAGGAAAATGCATGGATGCAAATGCATTTGTTTGTTATGTATGGCCTTGCTCTAATGGATGATTATTGTGAAATCAAGTGGGGGGTCAAAAATGAAAAGATATATTAATTTATTTATTTACAACTTTGTGTTGGTGTAAGGGACAAATTGAAAGAATTTCGAATCTCACTCAGAGATGTAGGATTTGTGATTGAATTGGAAGAATTTCAAATATAATTTCCACTATTGTCTTATTAGTAACAAGGGTTAAATAAGCAAGTGTGCTTACTTGTGCCTTAAGCCTTTATGCTAAGGAAAGCACAAGATTATTCGGCAATCCCTATAAAAGGGTTTTGGTATTAAAAATATTGTAACTTTGTGTATTCTCTTAAGTGATTACAAGGCTACCTCATTTATGCCAAATAAAACTTCCTTTCCTCTATATGCTTATTGCATCATAAGGAAATGGAAATGACTATTAACCTATAAGGGACCAAAATCCCTACATGATTAAAGTCATGAAAGTGATAGCCTCATAATTTGTTATTTTTTTTTATAAAGTGATTACAAGGCTACCTCATTTATGCCAACAAAATTTTCCTTCCTCCATATGCTTATTGCATCATAGGGAAATGGAAAATAACTATTAACCTACAAGGGACTAAAATCCCTACATGATTAAAGTCATGAGAGTAATAGCCTTATAACTTGTTATTGTTTTGTTTTTTAAGGGAGAGAGAAAAAAATCAAGGGTAGTTAGTGTTCAGATATGTATGCACAAGAATCAACTAATTTTTGTTAAACAAAGCTTTATTTGTTATTTGGGTAAATGAGAAATTTTCAATCTCCTCTAGGTGCTTATTGCATCATAGGGAAATGGAAATGACTATTAACCTACAAGGAACCAAAATTTCTACATGATTAAAGTCATAAGAGTAGTAGCCTTATAATTTTTTTTTAAGGAGAGAAAAAAAGGATAGTTGGTTTTTTAGACATTTATTCACAAGAGTCAACTAATTCTTGTTAAATAAAGCTTAATTTATCATTTGAAAATGAGAAGTTTCCAATCTCCTCCAAGTGCTTATTGCACTATAGGGAGAAATGATTAACAATTAGCCTATAAACAGTCAAAACTAATACACGGCTAATGTTTCACTTTTAAAATAAAATGTGTTATTTTACCCTACAACAGGAAAAGTTGTTTAACAGGAATTAGCTGACAAAATGCATCAACTCTTCAATGTTATGAATTTATAGTCACCAGGGTTAAAGATCCATGGGCAAAGCTTAGTTATTTGATGCTAGTGCCAATCTTGTGACACATTACCATTGATTAGTGTAATGACATTCAATACCTGCTCTAGCATGAGGTACCCAATAGCTGTTTTCCTTAAGGTAGTATGCACAAATGATATGTCATTATGATGATAATGATGCAATAAAACATGCTCTCATTTTGTGTCCTATTTAGGAAGCTTAAGTCAGTTTATCTTTATAATCATCAGGTATGAGCTAAAATGGTTGGCTACTAGCTTTCATCTAAAACGTGTAGCTCCAGGGTAGATTTATAGTCCTGATAGATAGCAGGTTCCCAAGATGCCCTCACCACATGGTGAAGACCTTACTTAGTAATTTTGACCCTCCGAGAACATAAGCTTTACAGGGACCGAATTTACTGAGTAAGTAACAGCTTGGGTGAGGTATTCATGGTAACCTCCGAGAGTTTAAAAAAACTCCACAGGGAAACCACTATTAACCTCTACTAACCTATAGTGCTCACAAACCCGGGTATAAGGCCCAAAATATGTGTGTGTCAAATTGTGTAAGTGCACAGTGTGTGACAAGAGCATGCAAGCATGTTATCTTATTCCCATATGCTGCCCAATCTTCAACTATTAATCAGGTCAAACATAGAGACAGATATATGTACAAATAAAGATCTTCTATCCTAGGATTTGTTTCACATGTTATCTATCCTAAGACATGTTATAAAAAAATAAAAAGAGAGAGAAGAGAGAAAAGAGGGGAAAAAGGCCCACACAAATTAAAAGGGATAATGATAATAAAAAGAAAAACCATATTATATTTTGAGCACAACAAACTTATATAGGTTTGACTCTCTAACCTGTCCCCAGTGGAGTCGCCAACTGTCGCACCTGAAAAAATGCGACGCGGAGGTCCCGGCCTTCGTGTCGGGAACCGGATCGAACGAGGAGTCGCCACCAAGATTTTGAGGTAAATCTCGGGAAACCGATTAAATGGAGGATAAGGATGATCTGCGTAATTAGAAAATAGGTTCGGGAGTCGGTTGAGTGTGGGGAAGGTGTTAGGCACCCCACAACACCCGTTCGTCAGAACGGTTACCTAAAGTTTGTTGTGCTCTTTTAATATGGTTTTATAATTATTTTAATTATCCCTTTTATATTCATGTGTTTGATAAAAATGATGAGAAATATTTATTTATTTACGAGGGAGGACGGACTTGACTCAGAATCTGACTCTGAGGCCTATGTACCCTGTGATGGGGATCAAAGTCCACGTAGTTCGGGCTTAAAAGTTTGTTAGTGAAAATATTTTTGAAGAGAAATTAATTAGAAATAATTCACCATTTTGCAAATAAAACAATTTCTGAAATTTTGATATGTGTGTTTTAAATTGCAAAAGGTAATTTAATTTTAATTATTTTCTCCATTTTTGAATTTTTGGAATAAAGAAAGAAAAGGGTTTAAAATCATTTTTTTATGTTTTATGATTGAGAATTTTAATTGCTATACCTGCAGAGCCTTATTAGTTCATACAGTAATGCAATTATTCTAAGTATCTGCGGAGATTCCGAAACCTCACACGATAAAAGAATTTAGCAATTTAATTTATTTATTTTTAAGTGTTAATAATAGTTTGCTTAAGTATGTATATATGTTTTTAAAGAATTTTAATCATCATACCTGTATAGCCTTATTAGCTTATACGGTAATATGATTTATCCTAAATATTTGCAGAGATTCTAAAATCTCAAACGATAAAAGAATTAAATTTAATTAATTGATTTAATTAATTATATATAATATATATGTATATATATATATTTTAAAAACTAAATCGTTATATCTGCAGAGTCTTATTGACTCATACGATAATACGATGATCTTATAAGCCTACAGAGATTCAAAAATCTCACATGACTAAAAGATATAATTGGCAAATGTGATTGCAATTTAAATAATTTAATTTGGTTAATTAATATTATATATAAAAATGTTTATTATTTTATTTACAAAATTTGTTTATTTATTTACCATATAAATTGTGAATCACGATATCTGTGAAGATTTATTATCCTACACGATATTGTGATTAATTTAAGTCTCTATAAAGATTCTTGAAATCTCACATGAGACTTAAATATTTATTATAAAGAGAGAATTAATTTTAATAATGGGCTTTTGGAACCCATATAAATACCTACAAAATTGATCTTCATACCTGTGAAATCTTATTGATTTACACGGTATGAAATCATCCTAAATGCCTACGAAGATTCTTAAAATCTCACACGACAAATAGATAACCGAAATATTTGCATTTGTAGTCGGTGCATAATATTATGGTTGGCTAAATGATTCATGCAATAAAGGCAATGGAAAAAATAGAGAAATAAACTATTTTGACAGTTCACTATTCCTTTAACTTGGGGATATATTCTAAAACAAAATCTATATTTGGCATAAACTTTTAGCAAGATCATAACCACGAAAGACAAGGCTCCAAACCACAATCAACCTTACAAATTATCAATAATATTTTCACAGGCTCTCTCTCTCTCTCTCTCTCTCTTTCTCTTTTTTTTTCGTCAGACACCTCTCAAGTATGTTTTAAATTCAACATAAAAATATTTAATTCTTAAAATTTTTTAATGCCTAAACATATATCTGGATCAATCCACACTCATAATATCTATCAATATATATATGTTCATCAATGAATCCAGATTAAGGGAGATGATATAATTTAAATATTACCTGAATAGCTTGTGTTTGCATTCTTCTTCCTCTCAAGGCAACACTTCCATCGCCTCAACCTCAAGCTTTGAACATGTTTCTGGTTGTTTTTTTTTTTGCTTGTAAAACATTCAGAACTCGTGTGATTGAGGGAAGAAGAAAATGATGATCTTGTTCAGTCTAAAAACCCACGTGTGCATGCAAGCTACTGTTTGTGCATTTTTTTCTCACTCTCTCGGTTCTAGTTTCCAGTCTCTATTTTTCCTTTGTATTCTCCTCCAGCTTTTGATCTCTCTCTCTCTCTCTCTCTCTCGTTTCTCTTCCTTTCTCCGTGCTCTCTCTCTCGTTCAGCTTGCTTGTGTGCATGCTGTCAGTTCCTCTCATTCTCAGTCTCTTTCTCCTGCTGGATCTTGTTCCCAGCTGATCCTTCTCTTTCACTCTCCGTCTCTCTCTGCTTCATGCTGTGTCTGTTTTCCTTCTTTTTCCGTCTCTTGCTGCTCTGTTTTTTTTTTGCCCAGTTTCTGTTCAAGCCTTCCTCTCTCAGTCTCGTGCTCTGTTTCTCGTCTGTTCCCTTTCCATTTTCGTGCTCCATTCAGAACGCTGTTTATGCTCTTTTTTTTCTTCATTTTTGTGTCTCCAGTGTTCCTTCCTTTCCAGACGTTCTCTTCTCTCTGTCTCTCCGTCTCTGTTTCTCCCTCCTTCTTTCTCCTTTTTTCAGAAAGACTCGTCTCTCGGTGCCTTCTCTCAGTCTCTATCCAGGCTTCTCGTGCTCTTTTCTCCTTCTCTCTTGCCTCTGTTTTTTTTTTATTTTTCTGTCTCCCCTCCGACTTTTCTCGTCTCCAGTGTTTTTTTTTCTCCCCTTTCCTCCTTCTTCCCTTTTAAAGCAGAAACAGGAAAAAGCTTGCGTGTGAGGTGAGAGTTTACGTGCTTTCTCGCTCTGCTCTGCCGTGTGCATGCGCCTGAATTATCTTCTGCATTTCTGTGCTTTTCTCTATGGTCTGTGCTTCATGCGTGCTGTTCCTACTTTCTTTTTGTTGCGTCTGACCAAGTGGCTTCTGCTCGCGTGTGCCTTTTGGTTTTCTTTATCTCTGTATGCATGGCATTTGAGTACGTTGTCTCTGTTTCAGTGTTTCTGCGTGTGTGCTGCTGTATGTTTCTGTTGTATCTCGTGTGTGTGCTTGTATCAGCGTTTCGTCCGGCTTTCTTTTTTTTTTTAATTTTTTGATTAATAATTCTGATTAATACATATATATATATATAATATGTATTTAAATGAAAAAGATTTGAGGAGAGAAAAGTGAACTCTCAATATTCTTGAATGATTGGAATAATTTGGGAGAGATTTTCTTTTTCAAGATTTAACCTTTCTTTTTTTTTATTTTGTTAAATTATCATTTTTTTGAAAATATAATCTTAAAAAGGGATTAAATTTCATTTTTTGTATTTTTTGATTATTTATTATTAAATTAAAAAAATGCCGGACAAAATGCGATGTTCACATATAATATCTAAAAAATAAATATAATATTCAAATATTGTTAAAAGATAAGGGAAACTTTAAAAGAAGAGCTTACAATACTCACTGATTTTTCTCCTCCTCTCCCCAAGTCTCACTCTCTCTCTCATTTTTCCCTCCAATTAAGCTATCAAATGTGCTATTTATTAGAGCTGGAAATTCGGATGGGCCGAACCTATTCGGGCTTGACCCGAACAGGCCCGAATCCGAACAGGCCTGAGTCTTTGAAGAACTCGAATAGCCAAGCTCGGCCCGAATTCTTTCGGGCTTCGGGCGGCCTGAATACCTAAATTTAATTTTTAAAATTATTTTTAATTATTTTTTACTTTAAAATTAATTATTTTATTTTATAAAAAATATAAAATATATTTTTTTAATACTTAAACGATGTCTAGGACTCAAATATATGGTATTTTAATATAAAATAATCTAAAACTTAAAGAATTAATTAATATTTATTATATTTTATATATTTTTTAAAAATATAATTATTTTATTCGGGTATTCGGGCCAAGTCCAAACCCGATCGGGTTTGGTCCAAATTTTTTCGGGCCTATTCGGGCCGGCCCGAATAATCCCGAACATTAAAAAAAAAATCTTTTTTTAAGCCCGGCTCTAAAATTTTTCAGGCCAATTTGAGAAAGTTTATCGAGTTTGATTCGAATTATCGACTCTATTATTTATAGTAAGGAGTTTGAGTAAGTAAATGAGAAAAGATGAGCGGTCGGGTTTTCATCTGGTCATCATTTTTTTGTTGACAGCCCGTAATTACTCTTTTCCCCATTCGCCGTTAGTTTCATCTTTATCCATTTTGTTATTATTATTATCTTTTTTATGTCAAATCCAACTCTTTCCTCTTTTCTCTTCCCTCCTATTTGGGCTGCAGTTCAACTTTTTTTTTTTTTGGGTATTAGTAAAGAAAATGGAAAAATTGAAAAGAATCCAAAATCAAAAATTTAAAGAACATCATGAAATAGGAACTGAATACTTAACATTTGGTCAATATCTTATAAAATATAAAGGAACACATGAAACTCCAAAATTCCTAGAGGAGTCATATATTTACCATTTATTAGGTATTAGATTACTTTTTTTAATATTATTGTTACTATTACTTATCATGCATTTTCTTCTCATGCATATATTTATGTATGTATATTTTTTAATTATACTATATGTATCTATTTACTTGCATAATCATATATATATATATATATATATATTATTTATATGAATTCAAAACAAGTATATATATTTTCTCTTTCTCTTTCTTTTTCTTTTTTGGAGGGCTAAAGGATATCTTAACCTTACTCTGATATCATGTAAAGATTAGTAGCCACTATCTATGAAGGAATCAAAATTCTCTTATCAAACCAAAAGGGTCAAAATACAATAATGTTTGGGCTGAATATATGTCTATTAAATTATTTCTCAATTTGTGTGTGTCATGTTAATCTTCCCTATATTGTTCCGATTTTATCAGATGTCTGCGAAGGAACAATATCTGTATAACCCCCAGCCGCGGGCGACACGTGTCTAACATTTACTTCACGCACTTTTTTTTTTGGGCCAACTAGTTTATACAAATAAAGTAGTTAATTGTTGTCGTTTGGTAAAAAAAAAAAAAAGATGGGCTTTGGGTTTATAAGTGTTATAACCGATAGATCACACGCTAAACTCTTGCCCTCTTTATTACCAAAATAAAAAAATAAAAAACAAACCCTGAATTACAAAGTCTAAAACAATTTTGATGATAATAGTAATAGGTCACGATGTTGGGGTTGCGTTACACACACACACACACACACACAGTCTTAAATATAAAATTAATTTTTACTTGGGTTAATTAAACCTTATTTTATATTCCACCCTGTTAATTACAAAATAATCCTACTTGGGAAATTTACTTTAATTAGCTTAACATTTCTTCTTCACTGCATATCTTCTGGTTGACTCGTATCAAACAACAGAAAAATATTTAATTTAGACCTTCCTTTTCTTCGTGAAATTAATTTTAATTTAAACTTCTTTTATGCGTTATTTTGGATGAAGTGTAACACATATATTGGACGAAGAAGGATAAAGCAGAAACGATAATGGAAGAGGGAAACAAAAAAATAAACATGTCATTATATATGCATTACGAGAGAAATGCCATTATTTTATTTCAAAAGCCACATGGTTATATTATATTATGACGATTATTTAGGAGTTAAGACTCCGATTTAATTTCAAAACACACAAACGCACATATATATGTACACACACACAAGCAGCACTACTTGTTTCTCTTGTCTGGAGCAAGAAGCACTACTAGAAAAATGCAAATTAGGGAGAAAATTTAGCGAGGGATCATCTATTTTTTTCTAAAATACTAAGTGAGAAAATTAGCGAGGGATGTTGATTTCGTAGCTTAACTTAAAATTAGTGAAAAAATTAGTGAGAGACTGTAAATCCCTCTCTAAAATAAGAGAATTGGTGAGAAAAATAGTGAGAGACTGTCAATCCCTCTCTAAAATAAGATAATTAGTGAGAAATTTAGCGAGGGATTCTATCCCTGACTAATTACTATAAAAAAAATTATCTTTTGACAATGACTTTTAATTATACATTTAATTATTTTTATTTAAAAATAATAATTAAATTTAAAAATTAACTAAAATATTCATAATAAAATTATTTAATATTTATTTTAAGTTTATTTTTATTAATAAAATAATATTTTATTAAAAATATAATATAAAGAACAATTTAAATAAAATATAAATATCTTTAACATATTAATAATTGAAAATAAAATTTAATATGTATATGTGTGTATTTTTATAATATATTATTTGATATATTTATGTAGTTAAATAATATATATATATATATATATATAATAATATCTATATATATATATTTTTAATTTATCATATAATGCTTGTAGGTGTCTTTCAATTCAACTGGCAAAAAAGGAGAGTATAAAGCTTGGAAGGTATGAGGTTAAGGGTTCAAACCTTGACTTTGGCATAAACATGATGAATATATGGTATGGTAAGGAGCAAGTGACATAGCGCAAGGTGAACAATGACGTGTCATGAGTTGTCGCACATGTAGTGGGTGATGAACAATGACGTGTCATGAGTTGTCGCACATGTAGTGGGTGATAAGGTACGAGATGGTAGGTGACATGGTGGTTGACAAAGCATAAGGTTGTTGATGACATGTCACAAGTTGAGATCACACATGGCGGTTGATGTGACATAATTATTTTTAAATATAAGCATATTTAGTGAGGGATTAGCATCGCTAATTTTAGCAAGAGATTGAATTCCTCACTAAATCATTCACTAATTAGCGAGAGAAATACAATTTCTCACTAAATTTAGCGAGATCTTTTTTAGTTACGAATTTAGAGAGAGATAAAATTTGTAGCTAAAATGCAATTTGACTATAAAAAATGGTATTTAACGAGGGATTCGTCCCTCGCTAAATTCAATTTTTTAGTAATGAAGATCACTGAAATAGGCTTGTGGGTTGCTCTCGAATACGTCTTTCGAGATGGACACTCCTCCCCCACCTGGTGCTTTCATGTCCCCTCCACCACCACCATCGGAGCTCTTTTCGCCGGCCCCTCCGCCACTGCCACCACTTTTGCCACCCAATTTTCAGATGATCCAATAGTTCAGATATGTGAATAGAGTTGAACGAGGAGGCTGCTTTTTATAGAAGATTTAGAGAAAAATGTAAATGAATGGTCGAATTTATTGATGGTATGGGAAACGGCTGTCTTGCTTGCTTCCCCAAGCATATAGAGTAATGGAGGGACTTCAGATTTGTTTGTGCTGCTGAGCTTTTTACGAGGTCCAATGTATATAGATATAGTGATGACAGTGACACTTCCTGCTCAAAGTTATCTATGGGAAACGCTTTGAGTTTCATGATTCAACCACAGTCACGAATTTTAAAAATTTAAAACTAAAACCTCTATTAAAACGTCCAAGGGAGATTAAGTCATGAACAAAGTGAAGCCTTAATAACAAGAGGACATTTTAGTCCAAAATATTCCATCTGACATATTCCCTCTGCAACATAATATAAATGCATATTCTAAAAGTCTTATTTAATTCAAAACATAGGAGATTGAATAATTTTTGCTATTATTTTTCTAACCATGCATGTACTTAATTTATTACTCTTTTTTTAAAACAATTATACATTGGAATTTTCATTGTAATTATTAAGACAATTAAAAAATATAAAATTTTTAAGAGATTAATATTTCACATAACTATTTTTAAAATTTGTAAATTTGAAATAATTACCAATTACCAATATATTATATTATGGTCCCTAGGGAATAATTATTAAGATAAACTAATTTTCTTAGACTATGTGAATTAATTAAAATTTGTTTATATTTTGCTTCAAATTTTTTTCATATTTAAATATGGATAGGATTAAGAAATACTCTCTTCATCCTAAATTAAAAAACACTTTTGAGGAAGATTTAAAATCTCAATATATAAGATACTTTGATAAAAATAAAATTTGATTAATGATGTTTTTCTAATATTTTCATTTCCATTGTATTGTCTCTCTTTAGTATTATTTTATAAATGGAGTATTAAATAAAGCATATTTTTGAAATTTTATGTTTTTATTTTTAAAAAATAAAGTTGTCAAGTATAGTTAATGAGTTTTATTGATATGTATAATTTTTTTGAAAAAATTTCTTATAATTTGAGATTGAGGGAGTACTACAACTAAATTATTTTTTTTCCAACTATTTTATATTTGCATTAATAATTGGCGAACTTTATCTCATAAAAATAAATTTTATTTAATTAGCCAGAATCTCTAAAAAAGTTAATTGTTAATAATTATTTGACGCACGTTTATGTTTTCTCATATAATTATGTTAATGATAAGTTCTCTAGCTATAATGAATTATAGTTAAGTTTAGTAGGAGGTTGTCCTAAGTAATCTAAGAATCGGATCCCTATTTTGAGAGAGAGATATTTGTGCATCCTAAGACAGAAATATTGCGAAGGACAAAGCCTTTTATATTTGCATAGTCCTTTCCAAATTCACAATTGAATATTGTAAAAGTTTTTAAAAATAAAAATAATGAAGAACATATCAACCAAAATTTTGTTTGAGAGGAGTTAGAAGAAGGGGTGATACTGTGTAATTCCGGCCTAAGAATTCAGAGTAAGACACACAATTAACTGGCTTCTTTGCTAGACTCTCACAAAACACTTGACCAAAAAAAAAAAATCTACATTATTTGTTCTCTTTGGGCCTATTTGATTTAGATATTGCCTAGAATAAAAAAGGTTAGAGAAATTTCCTGATGGAAGATATATTCACATTTAGTGCACAATCATATCTTAAACATGATTGTCTTCAATAAGAAGATATCTGTAAATAATTAAAGAAAAAGGTTGGAGAAACTAAAATTTTCAAGAGGAAGTATTTTTTTTTTTTTTGGGGCCAACCAATAGTAAGTAATTTGCTTATACTTGATTAATAAAAATGTACTAGTTCCTTAGAAAATTTGGGAACCAACTTGTTGATTAAAACTTTGAAAAGTTGTACTTCTCAAGTGTTTTATGTTATTGTCAAGTATTTTTTTTAATACAAGGTCATGGCAAGAAATGCAAAAAAAGGGGATTAGGTCAAGTCAAGTCCTATAAAAGGACGACATCTTGAGGGTGAAACATCAAAAATTAAAGTATCAATATTATTGTTTGTAGCATGTCAAACAAGCCAATCCGCACATTTATTGGATTCTCTAAATGCATGGTTGAAGGTGATAACCCAATCCTTCATGGTGAGGCATTTGATCTTTTCTATTGTGCCATTAAGAGGATGATTCATATTGTGTTCAAATTGAATAAGCGCCAGAGCTTCTAATGAATCAGTGTGAATATTAACTTGCTTGAAATTGCTCCTCTAGTAAAGATTAAGACCTTCATAAATACCAAGAAGTTTTGCGGCAGTGCTAGGATGATAACCAAGACTTTTAGTAAACCTTTTTATCTAGTTACGTACCTTAGTCATCACGGATGAGTCCACTACAAGAAGTAGCTTCATTGTTGATGATGGAACCATCCGCATCTAATCTGACCCAGCTAGGTTTTGGCAGTGTCCATCTAGTAAGAGATCTATCTTAATTTATCTGCATACTTCCAAGTTGAGATTGAAGGTACATGTCATTGATAATGCCTTGGATGTAGGTGAAAATGATATTGTTTCAGGTATGTGGTCTTCGAAATAAGTCAACTTGCAGCGCTGTTTCCAAATGTTCCAACAAATGTATGCAAAAAGTTTCTTTCAAGGGGTTCTTCTGGTATTGAGATTCCTAAAATTATTATTTACATTCCAGAGAATCTAGTCCTATAAGGGAATAGAAAAGAAAGTGTTAAGCTTTGAATGTTTTACAAGATTTATCCATACTTCCTTAGATTTTATGCAGTCGCATAAAAGGTGGATAGACTTGTCAAGAAAGTTACAACTGAAAGGGTATCCTCTTGTGGAAAGATCACAGTTATGGTGTAGCCAATTCCACGTAGCTTTCTAGAGAAAAAATTTAATCTTTTCATAAGTAGGCCACTTCCATATAGTATTCCAAACTTTAGAATTGGTATTCCCATCCTAGTTCTTGATAGCTTTATAGGCGAATTTGATAGAGAAGTTCCCATCTACAAAAGGTCTCCAAACAAGAATATCATTATCTCCCTGAGGATTCGAAGGTTAGACAAGTAAAATGGACTTAACCACATCAGGGTGAAGGTAATGATTTAATTTATCAATATGTCAACCACCTGAAGCTGGGTAGAAGTCAGAGACTCTAGCATGAAGAATGGCATTATCTTTAGGATAAGCATAAGTAACAAGTGGCTCAAGGAGAGGTAACTACTTATCATATCAGAAAGATATTTGATCTCCCTTGTCAACTTTCTAACCAATATGAGTTATAAAAGCATCCTAAACTTTACAAATACTAATCCACGTGAAAGAGGAGGAAGTAGGTTTGTTAACCATAGGAATAATGGGTTTGTTGCATTTATATTTATCATGGAGAATTTGAACCCAAAGACTGTTGCTTTTAGTAATAATACCCTAACAAGTCTCATGATGACGGCAAGATTATGAGATTTGAGTTTCTTGATTCCAAGGCCTCCTTCTTTCTTATTTTTGGTGATCTTGTCCCAAAAAAGGAGATATGGTTTCTTAGTTCCATCAGAGGAGTTCCAAAGAAAGTTGCAAGAGCTTTTATCAAGTTTTGAAAGGACATTATCAGGGAGGAGCATAGTCTACATAATATAACTTGGAAGAGAGGAAAGAACAGACTTAATGAGGACATATTTTCTAACAATATTGAGATAACGGCTCTTCCAGAAAGATAGTCTATAATTCATTTTTTTTTCAATAGGACGAGCAAAGGTTAGCTTAGAAGCTCTCTCATGAATAATAGGGATCCCAAGATATTTTTCAAGATTTTCAGTAAGAGAAATTCCCAAATCATTGTTGAGTTACAAGGCTCTATTGATGTTGATATTTTTGGAACAAAAGAGTTTAGATTTATCATTATTAATTTTTCGTCCCAAAGTATTGCAACAATTAATTAGACAATTTCAAATGATCCTAGCTTGAGCAAGAGAAGCATCTGTAAAAAGCAATAAATCATCAGCAAAGAATAAAGTGTGAAATAGGAGGTCCATTATTTGTTAAATTAATGGGCTTCCAATCTTGTTTATCGATACTACTATAAATGTAGTGACTTAGATGCTCAATGCAAAGCATAAAAAGATAAGGAGAAAGTAGGTTCCCCTGTCTGATGCCTCTTATAGGTTTGAATTCATGTGAAGGTTGACCATTCCAAAGGACTTTCATCCAAGTCAAAGACACGACCGCCATGATAATCTTCCTAAAGTTTGTGTTTATACCAATAGCTTGAAGAGTATCTTCAATGAAATTCCAAGAAACATTGCTTTCTGGGTTAAGCTTTCTAATGTTCTAATTCAATGCGATGACAAAAATATACTTTGGAGAATTGGAAACTGCATTGGGAAAACTCTAAAAGTTGATATCAACTCTCTCTCATAATCGAATTCTAAAGATAACGCTGGCAACATTGAGAGGGAAAAATTTGTCAGGATTAGTGTAGAAATTGATTTGCAAAAGAAGATGGTTCCGAGATTGCTCATAAGGGGTGAACTCTATAATGTGGAATATGAGAGCCTTAATCTCATTTGTTTTGGGTGTGGTTTTTTCGAACATGATTAAAATTATTGTCCCCATAACCTGAAAAATGCTCAGAAGAACCAAAACTAAAAGGAGACACAATAAAGGCAAAAAGAAATTCATACCAGCTTAAACAATCAACAGAATCCAGACCTTAATAGTTCACCAAAAAACTTACCAAAAAATGATTACAGTGAATGGAACAAACCTCGAAGACTAATTCGCTCACGACTCACAAAATTTTTGACGGGAAAAACCTTCAAGCCTTCAACAAACAAAAATTATGATCAACATCAAAGCTGTCTTCATGCAAGTTGAGGTACACATCTATTCACCAAATCTTGATTTGATTGACTTTCTAACCTTGAGCAGGTAAATGGTGGTGAATACAAAAGCACTAGTGACAGCAAATAACCTAAACCTCTTATGAGCTATCCTAACAACCCTGTCAGGAAAGTATGGAAAAGGAAGGACCTTTTTTGGTCTAAGAGAATGAGATAGAGTGATACTAATGATGACTTGATAGAAAGACCTGGCGATAGCACCATGGAATTGATTAATGGTTTAGATGATCAAGTAAACCAAGATAAAGGAAGTAACAAAAAGTAGGCTAGGCTAAGTTTTAATTGGGAAGGCCCAAGTTCTCTTAATACAGAACAACAAATGTAACATCCCAATTTAAATTTTAATAGTTAATTTAGGTTAATAGAATTTTTTTTTAAAAAAATAATATTTAGAGGTAAGAAAATTAGTAGAAAATGATTATTAAATCTAATTTAGGATATAATTCTAAATTAAAAAAAAATTTGGTGTGTTACAAATTTTGGTATCAGAGCTACATGTTTCAAATTCTTATAAATTATGAAATTGTTATACATTAATCTAGTTTATTGGCAATATACATTAGTAAATCATAATACTTCTCCATTATTTTTCTTGTCTTGAGATTAGTGTTAATTTAATTATGTGACTTCCATCCTTTAGGAGGGGAGAGATGGTGTCCAAAACTAAGAGAGGTGGCAAAATTACGGTGATTCTATAGAGCCAATAGGAAATGACATACCTTCACTGCCACAACCGGAGCCCACACAGCAACAAATTGGGCAGGGCGAGCCCATACAGTCACAACTAAGGCAGGATGAGCCAACTATGAGGCAAATGATGGATCTACTATATAATCTTAGTGACCGTATGAAGAGACAAGAAGAAGAGTTGGCCGCTTTAAGACAATATAAGGAGAATGATAACCGAGAGGGAAATGGCCAACAAGAAGGAAGCCATACCAAGGTATTCAATGCGAGCCAATCTGCTGATGAAGGCTTACCTCCCTATTCTCACCATGAGACTAGTCCGAAGAATGTGAGTCTCCACTCTGAGCAACAGACATCCACGATCACAAAGATCTGGAGTACTTTTCGTAAGTTTAATCCTCCTACTTTCGATGGAAATCTTAAGCCAGCGGTAGTTAAAGAATGGATAGATCAATTGGAGAGTATTTTTCGTATGGTTGTGTGCACTTCTAATCAAAAGGTGCAGCTGGCAATATTCCTACTACAGAAGAGTGCTAAGAAATGGTGGGAAACATCAGGACCGAAGGATGATTCCTCTCTTACTTGGGAAGATTTTAAAGCCATATTGTTCGAGAATTATTTTCCTACTGCACTGAGAGCAGAAAAGGAGGCTGAGTTTCATGCATTCCGCCAGGGTGATTTAGATGAGGATGAATTTATTGAACAATTCTCAGAATTATCTAAATACTCTACTTACCTCCAGAAACATGAAGACACGGAGTGGATGGCTGAACGATTACTAGAGAAGGCGAGGCCTGATCTAAGGGAACAGTTAGCCCCTTTTGAGATCAAGACATTCAGTGAGATGTGCAATAAGCTTCGAATAGTTTCTCGGAGGAAGAGAAAGGCTAGATTAGAAGCTGATAGAGAGAGGAGGAAAGAACCTCATGGGAAGCCCCCTATCCACACCCGACCCATTGGTGGAGTAGAGAAGAGGAGCAGTCAAATCTTTGGAGGTTTTAGAAATCAGAAGAAGAAGGGCTACTATCATAAGGGCCAGAGCTACAGAGGGAATCAGAGTGGAAGTCAAGGGTCCTATAGGAGCCCAGCTACCTTTAATCCTACTCCTAGTGCTGCTAGTAATCAAGCATGCAGTAAGTGTGGGAAGTTTCATTCTGGTGATTGTTGGGGTTGTTACATCTGTCAAAAGCCTGGTCATATTGCTAGATTCTGCTATCAAAACCAAAATAGGGGTAATGATCAGAGACCTACAGTACCAGCACGAGTGTATGCCCTCTCTGGGCCAGAGGCTGCTAACAACCCTAATGCTATCCGAGGTATAATCCGAATCCTTGATAATGATGTTTGTGCTTTGTTTGATTCGGGTGCTACACACTCTTTTGTGTCTGATGAATGTATGAAAAGATGTAAATTGCCTGTGTGTACCTTACCTTTTGATGTGAAGATTTCTACTCCTGCTGGTTTGACTGTAAGGACTGCTAAGGCATGTCTAAATGTAGAGGTTGAGTATGAGGGTCGAAAGACCACCATAAACCTCATTTGTTTGTCTTTGTCTGGGATTGATGTTATTGTGGGGATGGATTGGTTGTCTGCAAATGGAGCTGTACTTGATTGTCAGAAAAAGAGTGTGTCACTCTCAGCTCTTACTGTAACCCCTATAGAGTCCCAAAGTCCTATGTTGTTGTCTGCAGCTCAAGTAGAACAGTGTATAAGAAAGGGCTGTCAAGCTTTTATGATTTTCTTCTCAATCAAGGCAGAGATTGAAGAAGGTGTAGATCAGATTCCAGTAGTAAGAGAATTCCCTGACGTCTTTCCTACTGAAGTAATCGGTTTGCCTCCAGAACGAGAGGTTGAGTTCTCGATTGAACTCGCACCTGGTACGGGGCCTATTTCTAAGGCACCCTATAGGATGTCTCCATCGGAGTT
This sequence comes from Prosopis cineraria, assembly GCF_029017545.1. Lineage (NCBI taxonomy): Eukaryota > Viridiplantae > Streptophyta > Magnoliopsida > Fabales > Fabaceae > Prosopis > Prosopis cineraria. Next base: position 28,024,660 of record NW_026555336.1, read on the forward strand.
AGCTGAATTGAAGAGACAAATTGAAGAGTTGTTAGAGAAGGGGTTTATCAGACCGAGTGTATCACCATGGGGGTCACCGGTACTGTTTGTGAAAAAGAAAGATGGAAGCCTTAGATTGTGTATTGATTATAGACAATTGAATAAGGTAACCATCAAGAACAAGTACCCCTTACCTCGAATTGATGATTTGTTAGACCAATTAGTCAATTCAGCAGTATTTTCTAAGATTGATCTAAGATCAGGGTATCATCAATTGAGGGTTAGAGCAGAGGATATCCCTAAAACTGCTTTTAGGACTAGATATGGGCACTATGAGTTCCTAGTGATGCCGTTTGGGTTAACAAATGCCCCAGCTGTCTTCATGGATTATATGAATCGAATCTTCAGGCCTTATCTCGATGAATTTGTTGTAGTCTTTATTGATGACATATTTATTCTCGAGATGAGGTGGACCATGCTAGACATCTTAAAATTGTTTTGGAGATATTAAGAGAGCACAAGCTTTATGCCAAGTTGAGCAAATGTGATTTTTGGCTTAAAGAAGTTAAATTCTTAGGCCATGTTGTTTCAGAAGAAGGGGTAGCAGTGGACCCTAGTAAGATAGATGCAGTGATGAAATGGGAGCAACCTCGAAGTGTGACAGAGATTAGGAGTTTCTTGGGTCTTGCAGGCTACTATCGTCGTTTCATTAAGGGTTTTTCACAAATTGCAATGCCCTTGACTAAGTTGACCAGGAAAGATGCTCCATTTATTTGGACGAACGAGTGTGAAGTTGCCTTCCAGGAGCTGAAAAAGAGGTTGACCACCACACCGGTGCTCACCTTACCTGTTCCAACTGCTCCTTATACCTTATATACTGATGCTTCTAAGAAAGGTTTAGGTTGTGTATTGATGCAGGAGGATCGAGTAGTGGCTTATGCCTCTCGACAGTTGAGACCTCATGAGGAAAATTACCCTACTCATGACTTGGAGCTTGCTGCTGTGGTATTTGCTTTGAAGATTTGGAGGCACTATCTTTATGGTTCTTCTTTTGAGGTCTTCAGTGATCATAAAAGTTTAAAATATTTGTTTGATCAAAAGGAGCTCAACATGAGACAGCGCAGATGGATTGAGTTTTTGAAGGATTATGACTTTGAGTTGAAGTATCATCCAGGGAAAGCTAACGTAGTCGCCGACGCTCTGAGCAGGAAGCTTGTACATACTGCTCACATGATGGTCAGAGAACATGAATTATGGAGTAGTTTTCATGCAGTAAATGTAGAAGTAGTCGAAAATCGTTTGGCTGCTCTACATATTACTGAATTTGAGAATAATTTTTGGGAAGAAATTAGAATTGCGCAACAGAAGGATGATTATTTGAATAAGATTAGGGTAGAGATTGGGGCTGGAAAGGCTGAACATTTTGATGTGACCGATGATGATGTCGTAAGATATAAAGGTAGAGTGTGTGTGCCTAATGATACTCGATTGAAAAATATCCTACTTGAGGAGGCTCATCAGAGTAAATATACCATTCACCCAGGAGCAACTAAGATGTATCATGACTTAAGACGTGGTTGGTGGTGGCCAAGGATGAAGAGAGATGTAACTGAACATGTAACTCGTTGTTTGACTTGTCAGAAAGTCAAAATTGAGCATCAGAAACCAGCCGGGATGCTACAGTCTCTTGATATTCCAGAGTGGAAATGGGACAGCATTTCTATGGACTTCATTACAGGATTGCCTAGAACATCTTCTGGTCATGACACTATATGGGTAATCGTAGATCGACTCACCAAATCAGCTCATTTTCTGGCTACTAATATCAAGTATTCTCTCGAAAAATTAACTGAAATCTACATAAGAGAAGTGGTGAGATTGCATGGAGTGCCGACAAATATTGTATCTGATCGTGATCCGAGATTCACATCAAACTTTTGGAAGTCATTACAGGAAGCCATGGGTACTCGTCTGAGTTTTAGCACAGCTTACCACCCCCAGACCGATGGGCAAACGGAACGAACCATACAAACTCTTGAAGACATGTTAAGAGCTTGTGCCATTGAGCTTAGAGGTAATTGGGATAGTCACTTGCCATTAGCTGAATTTGCCTACAATAATAGTTTTCATTCTAGCATTCAGATGGCACCTTATAGGCATTGTATGGAAGAAAATGTAGATCGCCACTGTGTTGGACAGAATTAAGTGAGAGAACTGTTTTGGGGCCAGACATTGTTGATGAGACTACCCAAAAGATTGCTTTAATCAAGCAAAAATTACTCACAGCTCAAAGTAGACAAAAAAGTTATGCGGATAAGAGGAGAAGACCGCTTGAGTTTGAAGTAGGTGACCATATATTTTTAAAAATCTCTCCGGTAACTGGTGTTGGAAGAGCTATTAAGGCTAAGAAGTTAACACCAAGGTTTATGGGGCCTTTTGAGATCTTAAAACGAGTTGGACCAGTAGCGTACCAAGTAGCATTACCACCCCAAATTGCTGGAATACACAACGTATTCCATGTGTCACAACTGAAAAAGTATCAACCAGATCCTTCCCATATAATTGAACCCGAGGAAATTGAACTCAGGGAGAATTTAACATTCAAAGCTGAACCAGAAAGGATTGTGGATTATAAGGACAAGCAATTAAGAAACAAGACCATTAGATTGGTTAAAGTAATCTGGAAGAGCACAACTCCAGGTGATGCTACGTGGGAGACCGAGGACAGTATGCGACGTGATTATCCTCGTCTTTTTGATTAAGTGAGTAGTTAATAGTTATTAATTTTAAATTTTGAGGACAAAATTTCTAAAAGGAGGGGAGAATTGTAACATCCCAATTTAAATTTTAATAGTTAATTTAGGTTAATAGAAATTTTTTTTTAAAAAAAAAATAATAATATTTAGAGGTAAGAAAATTAGTAGAAAATGATTATTAAATCTAATTTAGGATATAATTCTAAATTAAAAAAAATTTAAAAAAAAAATTAAATAAATTTATTAAAAAAATTAATTAAAAAAAATAATTATTAAATTATTATTATAATAAAAAAAGGGAAAAAGGTATGCCAAAACAAAAAAAAAAGGAAGAAGAAGAGAAAACGAATTTGCTTTCGGCGCCGCATGAATAGTAAGTATAAAATAATAATAAAAAAAAAGGGGGGAAGAGAGAGAAGAAGAAATAATAATAAAAAAAAATGTGTGGGACCCACTGAATTTTTATAAAAACTCACCTTCCTTCATTTCCTCATTCATTCTGCGCGCGAGCTGAGGCGGAGAGAAGCGAGTTGCCGGTGCGAAATATCTAAATTTTTAAGGTAAGAGTTTTTAATAGGATATTTAGGTTGTGATTTTAAGCTTTTCAAGACTAAGTAAGTGTTCTAAAAATTTTTCTTAGTCATCCTTCTTATTTAGTTTCTGAGTTTGTAGTGGTAGAAAATTTAAGATCTGGAAGAGGGATGAATTTATGTTGAATAAATATGATTTTTGAGGTTGTCAGTAGTATAATAAATGTTCTAGAGTATAAATTTATTGATGATCTTTGAATCTGTGGCTTATGGATCAAATTCTAAACTAGATCTGAAAATATATGTTGATTTATTGAGGTTTAGATGATTATTTGGGATGAGAAATGAATTATTATGGTTATAGGATTATGATTCTAAGCTAGAGACTCAATTTTTAATTTTTGGGTATTTTAGGTACGAATTTATAAAATAAAAAGAAAATTTTGATAATAGAAATTAGTTTAAAATTTGATTTTTAGATTATTAATGTTTATTGATAATTAAAAGAGGAGTTAAAAATTTTACTTAATAGTATTAACTATAGATTTGTATTAAGATTGAGATTAGAAATTATGTTATATTTTTAATTCTATTATTAGAATTATTTATTAGTTTCAAAAATTGAAACTAATATTTATAAATAATATGTTATTTGTAGATTGTATTACTGGTGAAGATTGTGGAGAGAGAGAAATTTTAAGAATAATTTATTGAAAAAGCCACAAGGTAACCATGCTTTTAATTTATGATTAGTGTTACTTCTTGTTAATTGGGTGATTATTGAGAAAATTATGAATTTTGTAATATTGTATAATTGTGCAATATTATTATGAATTTGTTTAATTATTGTGGGAGGTGTTGGGAGACTTGCTATTATTGTTGTATTTATGTGCCACGTGGTACGCCCCTATTGTAGCTCAATAGGTGGCTTGTAAGGGCTCGGGCTAATCTACCTTTGGCCGGGTAATTTAGCACCGAGTGAGGGCTACGGCTCGAGGTTAATGGAGGGATATAAGGATGGTTGTTTGTGTTTATTATAATATTTCTTATATTTGTTGGAATTATATTATTTTTAATTCTCACTTAGTAAGCACACACTTAACTGTTTGTATACACTATCATAAATTGGCTTTGGTTACTGGGACTTTTGAGTCTCATTATGTGGTTAACAATTTTCAGGAGAAGAGCCACGAGTGACACGTAGAGGAGTCCCAGAGGCTTAGTGGTATAGATCCACTGTCTCTTTTGGGTATTTAATTTATGATTTATAATGTGTTATATTGCCAATATTAGGACTTTTTTTATGTTTATTGTCAATTATATGAATATATAAATGTAATCATGCCTTTCAAACTATTTCTATTTTTGGTACAATTTGGATGACTGTAATTTTAATATTTGGTTTACTTTGGATTGGTTAAAATGGCATGATTATAAGGTCAAATAACTGGCTTGTGTTGAAAATTGATTAAATTGCTTATTTTACTTGTTGGGAGTATAAGGATGGACAAATGTGATTTAGTTTACTTGTTGGGAGTATAAGGATGGACAAATGTGATTTAGCCTAATGGCATGTGGGAGGTAAAAATTTATCTGAAATGTTATAGTGTGTGAGTTGAAGCCAATTATAAAATATTTTATATCGAAATTATTGATATAAAAATGTGTTGGGTGGCTGTAACCCAACTATGGTTGAGTTAAATTATTTAAAAAAAAAATTTGGTGTGTTACAACAAAGGAAATGCATGAGCCCAATAATGCAGTGAGCAAGTCCACTAAGAGATCTCATTCGGTGGTGAAAGGAACTAAAAGGAATTTAGGCTCCTCTTCCCAGCCCATCAATGTAATTAGCATGGATAAGGCAGCTTAGCACAATAACGAATTTCAAAATGCAGGAATAGCTTACTTACTAAATCCAAAAGTCTATAATAATAGTAATAATGATAAAGAAAAATTGACACTCAACCAGATACAAAGGAATCCTCTAGATCCTAACAATTCTCCATCTGTCATTCTTGAGACACAATTAAGTGATGTCATCATATTGGAAAATCATATCAATAATTCTAGGGACCTAGAAAACACAATCCCTATTGAAGATGATTACATCGAAGATGAAGACATAGATGATGATCTCTTTGATGAAGACTTTGATAATAATCCTATTAATGAGGACCTAGAAGATGATGATTTCAATGATGATCAAATAGAGGAAATGCACTCTGATGCTAATGGTTAAACTACATCACAGGTTCTTTCTTTCATTTTTTTATTATTTATTCCATGAATATTATTTGTTAGAATTGCAGAGGTTCTTGTACTAAAAGTTTTCCTTCCAAGGCTAAAGATATTACTAGTAGATATAACATTCATATTTTAATTCTGGTTGAAACAAGAGCTAGTAGTGCAAAAGCTGATAAAATTGTTAGAAAATTGGGTTTCTCTTATTGGATTTGAGTGGAAGCCACTGGATATGCTAGAGGTATTTGGTTGCTTTGGAATAATAATATTGTTAATCTTAAGTATTTATACTCTATTGTTCAGCTCCTACATTGCAAAGTCAACCTTTTACTTGATAACTCTTCCTATCTTTTATCTTGCATTTATGGGGACCCCAATCCTTGTAATTGAGTTGATCTTTGGCAATCAATTATTAACATGTCCAAACACATTAACGAACCTTGGCTCCTTGTTCGTGATTTCAATGCTTATTTATCTTGTGAGGATAAATGCGGTGCCAATGGGTATAATTGGAGGTCGATGAAGCTCTTTAAATGATGTATCAATCTTTCAAATCTCCTTGAGCTAAAATTTTCTAGAGAGAGGTTTACTTGGGAGAAAGACAATGTTAAAGAAAGACTTGATTGGGCTTTTTGTAATACAGAATGGAGACTCTCTTACATTACAGCCAATAGTTATCATCTTTTTAAATTCAATTCGAATCATCAACTAATCTATATACAACTTGATGACAAAAGTGTTACCCATGAATGGGATTCGCCATTTAAATACCATGTTGTTTGGTCATTAGAAGACTCCTTCAATACTATTATCAAAAATTCTTGGTGTGGTAATGACTAGGCTGAAGGGACTTCTATCTTTGCTAAACTTGCTTCTAAATGGAATAAAAATAATTTTGGTAGTATCTCTGCAATAAAAAGGAGAATCATAAAAAGACTTGAAGGGATTGATCATAATAGAAATTCCAAAGATAGTTATTTCCTCAAGAAATTGGAAAAATCCCTTTGGAAGATTATAATAAGGTTCTCCTTTATGAGGAATTGATTTGGTACCAAAAATTTAAATGCAAATGATTGAAATGGGGTAACCATAATACAAAATTCTTTCATGTCAAGTGTTTTGTGAGCTTTAGGAACATTTAATAAAGAGCTATTGGAGTTTATTGGGCCTATTGGGCCAAAAATGGGAAGGAGAAATACAATTGCCCGTATCTGTATCATCCAAAATGACATTATCTACTTCATCAAATGTGCGTTTTCTACATGAAAATAGAAACACAAAAAAAAGAAAGAAAGAAAAGAAAAGAAAAGAAAACAAGAGGAAAAGGAAGGGGAAGTTGGCAAAACTTGTGGAACTCTGTTAGGGTTTGAAGTTTATATGCTTTGGCAGTGCTTTTAGAGTTTTTTAAATGCTAAGGTAAGCCTCCTTGCACATTTCCACAATCCCAATCTCAATTTTTCTTCTAGATTTAGTTGGGCTTACGGTGGATTTCAGTATGTAAGGGATTTCCACTAATTAAAATGAATTTAAATGAGTTGTTTAAGGTTATATTGATGTTCTAATGTATTAATTAGTATGTGTGTGGGTTGTATTTTTCATGAGTTAAGGCGAGATTTTGCAAAAAAAAACCCTAGGCTAGAAAATTGGGGTTTTTGATGATTCAGAGAATGTGTATATGGTTTCTTATGTTACCAAAACTTGAGTTAGAATATGTCTGAAAAGAGTATATGTAATGAGAAAATAACTATAGTTGTTTGGAGATATTATATTGACTATTGTAAGATATATAAGGACTTGACCCAACCATGTGGTTCAATTTGATTCTCTTATATGCTTATATGTTATGTACTCGTGAGGTTTTATATGTTGTGAATCTTTTTCTTTGAAAACTTAAATGATTTGTTATTAGTAAAATAATTTGAAATATGATTTATGATGAACTTGTGATGTATTTTGTGTAATCGTGTGTTTGAGCTATTTTAATAATTGGCTTGTATTGACATTATCATATTATTGTTGCGATGGGAGGATTGTTGTAACACCTAAATTTCTCAAACCTTAACATGTTTCTATAAACCAACTCATTTTACTACGGTAAACCAAAAAAAGGGAAGAACCTATTAAAACACTTTTTTTAAGCAAAATATTAAAACACTTTAAGTTAACTATGGTAGGAAAAAAAAAATAAAACTTACAATCAAAAGTATACCATTACTGATGAATAGAATTAAACATATAATAAAGGCCAACTACAATAGAAAAAGATCAAAATAATATTTAAAAAACCACTATAGTTAAAAAGAAAAACAATTATTGTTTTTAACAACTAAAAACACTTTTAGTTACAGTCAATGGCAGAGCCACTTGGTGATAAGGGGGCAAATGCACTCCTCATTTTGAGAAAAATTACAAATAGGATATGCAAATTTAGCAACTTTGCACCCCCTGCTCTTAATATTTTGTACCCTCTAAACTAAATAAAAAAATATTAATGCTCAAAAACTTATTAAATACATGATATTTTAATGATCGAAATAAAATATGAAGAAAATACTTAAATAAAAGATAATATTAACATGTTCAATATAATTTTCAAAAAATAAAAATGATAAGCAATCTACTTATGTTATTACAATTTTAATTCTAGTATAATTATTATTTTAAAAAATTATTAATTTTTAAATTAAATTATCTTGCACCCCTAGCTTCGAATCTTAGCTCTACCATTGCTTAAAGTCGTGGAAAATGATATTAGTAAAAGTAGTTTAAAACCCAAATAAAATCTTGTATAGGATATTCTAAACATAGTGTCGATTTTTTTTTTTTTGTCACTACTAAAAGTCTTTTTAAACAAATTTAAATAGTATATATTTTTAGACAAATTTAATACATTTCAATTGTTAACCATTTTATTATCTTGATGAGATAAGTAATGGTAACTTATTTCTTCTAATTTTTCTTATAAAACACTTTCAACCATTTCACACATTTTAAAAAAAATTAATTTTTTATATCATAAAAAATGATATATACTTTTATTTTTACCTTTGACTTTAAATCATGATATAACTACATTAAATGCCTTTACACTAATCAAGAAATGATAAAATTTAAAAAAGTAGTTTAATTATTACAAAATATTCTATATTTAAAACAAAAAATTAATATTTTAAAAAAATGTCTTAAAAATAAGACTAGAGACAGTATATTTGAGATCAAGGGAGCTGTACATTAATAAATTATTTTTATACATATTAATTTATTTTCATGTAATTAATTAGTATAAGTATATTACAATTTATAAAATGAGAAGAAAACATTTCTCACAGACTCACACTTATAGAAGTTTGTAAAAAGTGATCTTGTTTGCAATTCGTATATAACTTTGAGTTGATCATTCTTGGTTTAATTTTATATTGAAAACTGTCAACATAATGAATTTGGTAGAAACAAGCTGTTTAATTTTAAACGTGAAACCAAAGCACCAACTCATTTTAAACTTTATGCAATATATAATTTAATATTTAAAAAATTAGGTGTTTTGGAGTTTAAGACTCATTAGAAATATAAGATTCTAAAAAAAGTGAGGCCTAATTAAAATCGATAATGAGATGCAAACACATGCCCTTGGAGAACTTGATGATGAGCGTGAGGGACTTATATAATTTAATCCTATTTTAGTGGCTCGTAAAACTTATTTTGTTTGATTTTGAACATTTTTTTTTTAAATGGAGACAGTACAAAGGATTCCCATTCCGCGTACACCGCATGCTTGTTACTCAAATCAGTGATACTGGCCTTTTATTTCAATTTAAAATTGTCTCCATCATTGATCTTAAATTAATTTTTAAATGTTTTAAATATTATATTTATTAAAAAAATTAGAAAAAATTAATATTAAATTTCAACAGTTTAGAGTATATTTAGATAATAAAATTAAAAAAATTTTAATATTAAATTAGATTGTCATTTATATATATTGTTCAGAGTACATTTGAATAGTCAATTTATAAAAGTTATAAAAATATATATTAAATTAGACCATTCAAATTAAATATATAATGATAAAATTGATTATGAATAGATTATTAAAAATTTAAAATTTTTTATACAACTTTTATTTTAATAAATATAAAATGAAAATAAACACTTGAATCTAGATTCCAACAAGGGTGATGGTACTATAGTAATCATTATCTAATGAGCACGGAAGAAAATCCAAATTTAATATGATATTTTTTTATAATTTTTATTTTAACAATAAAATATTTAAAATAGTTAAAGATTAATTTAAAATAAAGGATAAAAATAAGGGAAAATTGCTATAAAGAACCCCACTGCTAGATTAATTGCTAAAAAGGAGTTGGCAATTTTTTAGGATAGGGTCCTTTGATGGCATTAATTGTTGAGGGAAAGATGACATAAATGCCCTTCTTGAAAAAAAAAACAAAAGTGGAGCAAGGTCCTTCACTATCAATATTTCACGCGAGATTTTTCGCAGTTCAAATGTCACAAGGTTTTTTATTGTCAATAATTTCATATCAACATTTAATATAAGGTCCTTTGATGTCAGTATGTCAAAGAATGGTCATATGCAGGGGTCTTTAGTTATATACAATGATTCCTCTACTATATGCATTTGAATTTCTATTATATATAAGAAAATTTTCATTTATTCAAATAAAAACTTTTGATATTTTAAAATTTTTTAACTTAGAAGCATTTTGGAATACTAGAAGCAGAAGTCTTTAGTCATATATTGTAATTATTTTACTATATGCATTTGAACTTCAATTATATGCAAGAAAACTTTTATTTATTCAAATAATTTTTTTGCATATTTGAATATCACTCATTAATTTCCTATATGGACACTTTTGAGAGCATATTGATAGAACACATTTGTTATACACTTATCTATATCAATTAAGACTATTTTATTAATGTTTTATCATTTCATAGTGCACACATTGCATTAGAATTAAAAAATCACTTAAGTGTCTAGGTTTAGTGCATTAGGGGTATTTTGGTCAAAAAAATAAAATTTTGAGAAAATGTATAAGAAAAATTGACAAAGTGAATTCTATGTCTAGTTGATTAATGGTAAAATTATATTTTTAAAATTTGTTTTAGTTTAAGAGTAATTAAATAAAAAATCAACACTTTTTTAAGTGTCTTAGTTTGACCTAGTTTTCGGTTTACTTTTGTGTGAACATTTTTGTATAATTTTATGGATTCTAAAACTCAATTAATTTAATAAATTCTCCCTTCTAATTATTAATTTAATTCTAGATATTAATTATATTTTACAATGTCATAAGTTATTTAATTAAATTATGTGATTTATGTGACATGTGACTTGTGCATCAATTGGACAATTAAAGTCAACACTCCTAGAGGCCAAAAGATGAAGCAAGAAGTGTGAAAGGGCTGAATTTAGGGGATTAAATCAGCTTATAATATGGATGATGCATGGGATTAATTATATACACATTGGAATCATTTACAAGCCAATAGGAGAGTGCCACCTTACAAGTGTGACAAAGTTTTTATTTTTCATTTAATTTTTTTTATTGATCTTCAGCTGGTTGCAAACTCAATTATACGTGTCCCATAACCCCAAAATCAGATTCACAACCCATCCATTTCATATGTTAGATTTTTGCTCTCTTGTTCATCTTGTTCTTCATTTTTTCTTTCTTCTCTCTACACCAGAATTTTCATATAGCATCATTCTCTCTCACTTTTTACCATCAAATTCACTCAAATCTTCCACCATTCTCTTCTCCTCTTATGGCTAAACCTATCCTAATCAATTAGAAGGAGATTTGAACTCAAGTCATCAAGATTTATGGAGCAAGTGTCTCGACCTCTTGGAGTTCTTAGAGGAGTAATGGGTTCTTGATGTTTTTTGTAATGTTCGCCTTAACATTACCAGGACAATACTCATACACACCGTTATAATAACTAGGATTAGATAAAATCTTATAAAGAAATTATCACAACCTAAGGATTTAAAGAATAATTAATTTAAAACAATGAAATCTCAAGAAAATCCTTTTTAAAAATAGTTTGAGCTCAAACCGTAATTCAACATTAATTAAATATGGTAACGAAAGCATGAAAAACAAACTACTTCAAAACAGGCTAAAACAAGCTATTTTTCTAAAATTCTGACCTGTCTGCTATGGTGTAAGCCACGCCCACCGCAGCGGATGGCACAGAAGGATGAGTCCCTCAAAGGCCACTTGTGTTACAGCACAACTACCATACGCTATGATGCGCACCTACTGTCATGATAACAAATTATTATCATAAGAGCTCTTTAAACTTCCAGAACACATTGTTTCACCATCCAACGTTCGCTGGGTGATTCAAGTTTCTACACGAAGCTCTCCGAGCCTTCTAGCTAATGACACTAACCTCACAATCAAATAATTATCCATTAAAAAGATGGATACTCAAACCTAAATTGGTTCGTTTTTACCTCAAAACACATTCAGAAGTGTCTAACTCACAATACCAAATGCCATTAACTCCAGAAACACTTTAACCACCTCAAATGGACCACATATGATAATTTATTCATATCACATAAATAAGCAAACACACTCAAAATGACCACCAAACTCCCGTTTGACAATAACACAAAAGGGTAGATTAAATTTAGCACACATATCAATTTGGTCATTTTGGTACATAATTCACTTCAAATTCATCACTTGTAATTGTAACTTGGCCAAGCACACACACTTAATCCACCACATCAATCTTGGATCAAGATACACACATTTATCATAATTTCATACAAGTGACAACCAAAATAATGTCATGTGTCTAAGTTGGCATTATATAATGGCAATATTCATTACAAACCTAAAAGAGAAAATGGAAAGAGCTATATTACAATGTTCTTTACTCTTTAATTGCCCCTTCCTTTCTCTTGCCCTCACCAGAGCCCTCACCTATAAAATATTACCACAGAGTGAGATAAATATCTCAGTAATAAAATAATTCATTACTGTTAATTAACATGTACAACCATTAGGGAGTAAAGCTATTAAAACACTAAAATATACTTTTAGCATTTTACAACATATTCCTTTTGATGAATACAAGTCATTTACCATTAGCATGATCATTCTACCATCCGACCCTTCATATCACCTCGACTGAAATCATAGGCTCTTAAACCAAGTGTACATTCACAATGATCTAAGCTCACCTTTAGTAGTAGGATCACCTAGCTAAAGGTGTCCTATCCCACTTTCGAACTATAATCTCCCCCATCGCACACAAATTAAGGTGTTGTTACTCTAATACCGCATCATTGATGCTAAGGATCATTACTCTCCAATGTCGTATCCCGCATGGATACTAAGGAGAAAATTTCTAACACCATGCCTCACTAGACACTAAAGAGATATATGCCATATGAACTTCCATCACTCCTTCTTATAGGTGAACTCCCATCCCCTAACATGTTCATGCTCAAATTACCACACATTTCACACCCCTATGAGAAATCACAAATTTTCACATAAAAACTCATAATTATTTATCATTTCAAAAGTAGTTTTTAATGTATGAGAAAATCATCTTTCACAATATGCCAATCTTTCAAAACACATGTAAACACATATACTTATCTACTCATAAATAATTAAGCAATATAATCAATTAGTATAAATTATTCTGTTACCTCAACCCTTTATCACACAAAAGGGTTACCGTCGCTCAATGTTAGCTCCACATATTCTATATTCATGAGGTAGCTCGAGCAACACTTAATCTATACAATCAAGTGACAATCATCAATTATCACTTTGAATAACTCCGAATTCACTAGGTTCTAAGTGCCTAAAATACCTAAATTTCTTTTCTAACAATATCAACCATTCCCAAACACTCTAACCATCCTATCAAATATCCCAATACACTAAAATCACTAACCAATATCTCACATTATCTCAAAATCTTTAAGTTGTACCTAGGGTTCATCTAAACTCTCAACAAAAATTCTCAATCACTATAAAACTCATAACTTAGGGTTAGAGGCTTAATTTAACTCTCCAAAACCTTAAATAAACTAATAGGTTCGGTCTAAACCTAAGGGAACCGAGATCAATCCCTACACTACCACTTAAAATAAAAAAATTTTGCATAAATGGGGAAAGAAAAGGAATATGAAACTTATCCAATGGTGATTCAAGCTCTAAATAGTCCTAATGTGGCTGAGGGATCATACCCTAGCAAAAAACACTCTCTTTTCCATCGCTCTCTTATTATCTCTTTTTCTTTCTTCTATTTTCAGTCTATTTTTGCATCAATAAGTGCTGATTTTGCGCATGTACATTAGGACATTAACATGCCTACCACAGTGTATGGTACAAAAAGTCTCACAAAAATTTAAACTTCTTTTTGTGCTTTGGCTCACTCAGAAATTGACCTAACCCTCTTCTAGGGTCGTCCAAGAATTCAAAAACTATATTAGTCTCCCATAAATCTCATTAATTAATAATTTATCTAAGTTAATCAAATTATCTTTGGAAACACTGATAATTACTAATTAGAAAACTTAGGATATTACATTTTCTAGCTAGATTCTCCATAGAATCCTAGAGAAGAGTTGATGGAAGAAGAGTTTTGAAGTCTTTACTTGGCCAAGCTCAATTATTTCTTCATCTTGTTTAAATTTTATTTAAATACTATGTCTAGAGTTGATCGTAGTTCAATTTAATTTTAATTTCATAGTTTGTGATAATTGGTTAATTGGAACATGATTGTTGATTTAATTTTTATTCCTTTAACATTCTGGAATTTCGGCCACTTGAATGAATTTCATGACAATGTGATTTTTCAAGTAATCTTTGTCTTGTATTAACCTTGCATTTGTTATGTTTGGTAAATGTTTCGTTAAATGCTTGAGTTGCATAGTTTTGTGCTTGAGTTACCTATAAATCATAGCTGTTAGGGAGTGAAATTTAATTAGACACTTGCTTAATTTCAAAGCTAAGCTAATGAGACAACTTAAGGGGCTTGTAATAGTATTTGGGGAATTGAATTAGTTAAGCTGGGTTACTTGAGATAGTTGTCTTAAGTAAATACTTTTCAATCAAGGAAGAAAAGTTAAGTGAGTTGCCATAATCAATTAGAGACTAAGATTCTTCCATTAACAACACCATAGGATTCTTACCTTAATAGGAAAGCCAACCGCCACATTCTTAAGTTTAGTTTGCACTTAATTTCATTAGGTAATTAGTTGACAATTTCAATCAATGGTTAATCTATTCACTAAGTTTCTAGCTTAGGTAGTTAGAACCTCCTCCTTGGGAGATGACCTAAGGTTAACTTAAGTACTACATTTAGGTTAGCTTTAGTTTATTTTGAAGGTTGAGGGACACGACCAGTTACATATGCATTACTTTTTTGCTCACTATGTGATTAATTTTTAATGATATGCAAATTTCTTTTAGATATTCGAATAACACTTTTGCATATTTGAATATCACTTATTAATTTCCTTTGTAGATACTTTTGGAAGCACATGTAATCTTTTCCTCCACGATATGCAACTGATGTTTAATGAAATGCAATTTTCTTCCATACTTGTTAAAAACCTTTATAGACACCTTTATATGCAAATGTGATGTTTCTTTCATGATATATAACTGATTTATAGCAAAATGTAATTTTCTTTCGTACATTCGAATATTATTTTTGCATATTTAAATATCCCTTGTTAAAATTTCTTATGGGCATCTTTGTATGGATATGTGATGTTTCTTCCACGATATGCAACTAATCTTCAACAAAAATGTAATTTTCTTCCATATATTAAAATATTACTTATATATATTCAAATAAATAAAGTCAATTTTTAGGATATTCAAAATAGTTATTCGAATAAATAAAATAAAAATTTCATTTTAGGATATTCAAAATACATATTCGAATATGGTTTCAAACTTAATGTTTGAATATTACACCAATGTTGTGTTTTCAAAGTATCAAAAATGTATATTGTAAGATTTTTTTTTATGAAAACACCAAAGGATATTCTGAAAAACACAAATGATTATTTTAAAAATTTAATCATTTTTCATGAAAACACCTATAGATATTCTGAAAATGTAAATAAATATTTTGAAAATTTGCTCATTTTTCATGAAAACACCACAGGATATTCTCAATAGTTACTATTGTTATATACTTATATGTAAAGTTTAATCACACCAACTTAAAATATAAAGAACAACAATTGAACACCAATAAATTCATTTATAATTAAACAATAATGTGTTTTTATATCATTTGACAACATAAACTACATTACATTATATTACAACAAGATAATACAAGAATCTAAATATTGTTTGCCAAACACCTTTAAGTGCAAGTGCAACATTCTCATAATAAAAGTAAGGAGGTCTAATGTCATTTTTTGCCCCATTTGTTTGAATTACTTTTGAAACTAATTTTTTAGAAAATCTCATTTCAACAAAATGATCGAATATCTTGGAATTTAATGAACTTGGAAATGAGTTGCTTCTCCATTTCAGTTATAATTATCACTCTCCAAACCAAAATTTTCTCCATCTATCTTCAGTCTCTCAATAACAGTTCCAATCATGTCAATCCTTAATCTGTACGAGAGGAAGACAATAATAAGAAGTGTCTCATGCGTGTCTTTACCTGCCTGCTTATTTTAATGGAGGAAACGGAAAAAGCACTTAAGAAAGTCATGAATTTTTTTGTCGACATTTGCACAATCATTCAAAAGTAACATAACATGTGTAAGCTTACGTTTCTCTTCATTCGAAACAGAGGATGGAACCTGCCTTGAGCTGATTTCTAACAAATTATAAAATATAACAAAGGTTTAAAATTTTTTAAGTAATTTTACTTACTCTCTTTTATATTTTATTTACATTTAAAAATTTCAATATACTACTTTTCTTTTAGAAATTGAACTCATTAAAAATCTTATGTCCTCTCTATTTTCTTATATTATAATTGAAGTGCATCACACATAAGTCTATATATGATTTATGAATAGTATGGCTGGTTAAAATTTGTACGTTACGCATGAATATAAAAACTGGGTTTAAATAATAGGTCATATTGGCTTTCTCTACATCACTAAAGCTTTATCCCATCTGCACTTATTATATGAAAGCAAAAGTTATGTTTGGATTTTTTTTTCTTTTAATTTTATGGTGTTATGGAAGTCTAACTCAGTATATGTTTGCAGCCAGTGTCAAGCCTGGATAAAAGAGGAGAGGTTATATTAGACCCTTAACAATTAATGTAAAACTTTATTAAATCTCATATGAATGGTGTCGTTAAATTTATACAGCTGACTCTACATAATTAGAGAAGGTTTATTATTATTGTTGTTATGATAGCCTATTTAAGATATGGGTGAAATTTATCAATATAAAAGCTGATGGGAATAGTTCTTGCATTTGCAGAAAGTCAGTTAAGCATTTGATGAAGCAATTAAAATTCCTAAGTTCCCATATTACCCTCTAATTCCTCTGAATCATGAAAGAATATATCCTGGGCTTGTTCAACACATTATTAATTATTTTGAACACGGTCAGTATTTTATTAATTATTTTTAAACAAAAAATAAAAGTAAAATTTTTAAAGGGTTAATGTGTATTTTTTTTCCTGTACTTTTTTCTAAGGAGCGCAAGGCATTTTATGTTAATAAGTGGAGCATTTTTTTTAAATCATTTTCTTGGTGAGTGACATTCCCCCACCTGTCGTTACCACATCATCAGGAAACGTTTAGAGTTCATGGGGGGAATTTTGCTCCTCACAAAAATAGTTTAGAAAAGAAAATTGGCATTCCTCAAAAAAAAGTATAAAGGAAAAATATATTTTAACCATTTTTATATATACGCAAATATGTATATACTCTTTTTATTTAAATATATGTATGTATGTATATTCAAATATTCTGTTTTTATACAAATTGTACATATAATTATTATTCATCATATAAAATTTTATATTATTTATATACTTTTCCAATAAATCAAGTTTTTATATTATAAAAATTATAAATCATAAAACTTATATCTTTTTTAGTAGTTTCAGGCAACTCTTAATACACAAAACTAATTTTTTAAAAAATATATTTAAATGTCAACAGATTTTTGATAAATAAACTTTCATCAAATTATTAATTTTTTGCCTAATGAATTTTTATCAAACTAAAATCACCTATTTTAATAAGTATTTACTACATATTTTTTAAATTACCTCTCATAATTTACATTAATAAAAAATAATTAATTTATATTTATGTTAATTAATATAGAACATTTTAATCTATTTTTTATTTTTAAATATAATTATTATGATTAATTCACTTTTTTGAATTATGTAATACATTTTTTTTTCTTTTATACATGAAAGCCAAGGGAGTACATCGACTTGTGAATTGTGATAGAAAGTGTATCAATCAGGGAGTAATGTGTCTCATACGTGTCTTACCTACCTGCTTAGCAGAAAAGCACTTAAGAAATTAATAATATTTTTGTCAACTTTTACACAATCATTGAAAAGTAACATAACATGTACACTTGTAAGCTTACGTTCCTCTTTGTATTTGTCTTCTCATGCATATGATGAAGCATCTACCAGTTGCCACTATCATTGTAAATTGTTGAATATAGAGACATGAGTGCCAAATTACCAAAAATGTTTTCCCATAAGAAATAGCCAAGTGGGATCTTAAAGCCAAGGAACTATTTTACTCAATAAAGATTAAGTAGTTTTGTGTCAATACCATATATTTCCAAATTTGGATGCAAAATATATGCTGGTATTGATTAAGCAGAAGCAAAAAGGGTTTTTAAAAAAAAAAGAAAATACATGATTAATTAGTTGCAAAAATTATATAAAAGTAGGTTAACATATCAATTTTCCCTATTAATTAGAAGACTCCTTTCCAAAGAATTAATGATTAATTATTTTTACAATTTTCAAGAAATTAAGGGGTAAAATGGTCTAAATGTTAGAAAATTTGACAAAATCCCTTATGGACCAAAGAGAGGCTATAGAATATCTCTTATGAGGAGTGAAGGAGGGAATTTATCCCAAACACTTTAATTTTATTATTATTATTTTCTCGGCCAATATCTCAAACTTCAATTGATTGTTGTTAGAATATTAGTTCTTTTTTATAACAAATAAAAAACTGACTATATCTCTTATTAATCGATTAATTTTTCAGCAACAATATTTTATTAAATTTTAACATAAAGAGATTAAGATTTTCAAAAAAAATAGAGAAATAAAAACCGATAGAAATTTTCCAATAAATAGTTCATATAAGATCAATTTCATCAGTTTGCTTCCTTTAAAGTGCAAGTTAAATTCAATCTCTTGATTTGAATATTTAATGCCCCTATATCTTAATTTATAAAATATTTTTTATAAAATTATACATATTAATAAACTTCATTAAATATGATTTATTATTTTAATTTTTTTATAAATTTTAAAAAATATCCTTTGTTAATAAGAAAAGAGGAAGAAAGTTTACTCAAAGAATAAAATAATATTAAAATAATTAACATTAATAAAATTTTATTTATTTTTAAAACATCTTATATTTTAAAACATTAAATCATCTCCCAAAAAAAATGTCTTATATAAAATGGTGGGTTGGAGGGATTATGCTCTGTAACATGTTGATTTTCATCATTACCACATGCATAAGCCGTTGAAAGTTATTGTCTCAAATCCAATCAATGAGCAGCCACACTTCAATCAGTATATATGAACGAATTAATTAAGGCCAAGAGATCAAGTGCCATGTGTACTCTAAACGGATGCAGGCTCCTACTTCCTTTGTTTCTTTCTTAAAAGTCTACATTTTGAATTAATTCTACAGGTCTAAAGACTTTTTTTTTTTGTAAATATGTTTTTGCATAAAATGACTCATTTGTCTCTTATTTAAAAAAATAACATTGTATTAAATTATATATAATGAATAGATATTGTGTTATTAATGTATGGGCATTGTCATATTATATATAGATATATATTTTGTTATTCATATACCTGAAAAAATTGTACTCCTTCCGTTAAAAATGTAATACATTTTTTGAGTAATTGGATGCTCAAAAATATAGGGCATTTTTAATCTTTTGAGGTGTAATCATTGTCTTTTTTTTAATAATGACTTTATATTTATTGTAGGGTGTTTAATAAGAATAAATGTTAAAAAAATGGGGTTAGTTGAAAAGTATGTAACTACTTTATTAAGAAATGAGATTCGATTAAAAATACCTTATATTTTTAAATGAAGGGAGTATATGATTATTTTTTTTAAAATTTTAAAATATATTTTGAGCTCACATTGACATACTTGTTCCAACAAATCCCTTGATTGTTTAGTTTAAATTCTCCAACAACTTTCTGATCTTGTTTAAACTTAAATAAAAATTACTTTTCCTTCTAATCTTAAACAAAAATCCACAATGAAACAATAACAATAGTGCATAAAATTCCATTTGAAAAAAGTACGAAAAAAATAGGCACTAATTTAACGTTATTATTTTTATGTCAGCTTAATGCAATGCTCAAATAATAATAAATCTCTAGTAGTAACATAAATAAGAGACTAGAATATATTTAGGGGAGAGAGAGACCCAGATTTGGCCACGAACACTCAGAAGAAACACAATCCAGGTTTTATGCAATTTGGGTGTGTCTGATTAAGAATTATCATTGTTTCACACTAACATTTGAGCATTGGTTCACACTATTATTATTATTATTATTATTATTATTATTATTATTATTATTTTGTGTTGTTGCTTCTTGTTTCTTCCCTGCAAAGTAATGGGATAGTCGTGGATCTATGTATACTTTATTGCTGGACTTGTGCAATATTATATTTCATCTTTACACAGGAATTATATATGCTAATCTTTTATGTGCCATCCCTATTTTATGGGATGTCCCAAAGGGACAATGATTATATATGTGTATATATATTTTAATTAGTATCAACTTCTCATTATAATCATTAATTAATAATTAGGCGAAATCACATATACTATATTTATGTTTAATGGAGGCATGCAATGAACTTGAACTTCATATATATATATATATATATAGCTGATGATGACACATTAGCAAGATATGGAATCACTAAAACACTTTTTGTAAATGCCTTAGCAAACAAATTTTTTTATTCCTTTATTTTGAAGAATAGATATTTTCAAAATAAATTGTCAAATAAGCCCATAAATTCTATAGGAAATACCTTGAGTCAGTGGTAGAATTTCAATCCTCAATGTCTCCCAAATAAATTTTTAAGAAAAAACGAATATTTAATTCCATCTAATTTTTTAAATTTTAAATTAAGTGTCCATAATTTATTTTATTTTAGTCAAATCCTTATAATTTTATTCATTAAATATGTTGATACTTGAAAGTTAAAATTCTTAATTTTTTAAATAATCCAAAATAAATAGATATTTAACAAACAAATTTTATCAGATTAACTTTTGCTAAATGAATTTTATCAAACTTCAGAACTAAACACCTCTCTCGGAAGTTACATCAACTTGTGACAGAAAATAAGGTATCAATCAAAAAGTGTCAACCGTGTTTCACCTAAATGCTTATTTTAATGGAGGAAACAGAAAAAGCACTTAAGAAAGTCATGGATTTTTTTGTCAACATTTGCACAATCTTTCAAAAGTAACACAACATGTGTAAGCTTACGTTTCTCTTTATTGGAAACAGAGGATGGAACCTGCCTGGAGCTGATTTCTAACAAATTATAAAATATAACAAAGGTTTAAAAGTTTTTAAGTAATTTTACTTACTCGGTTTTATATTTTATTTATATTTAAAAATATCAATATACTACTTTTTTTTTAGAAATTGAACTCGTTAAAAATCTTATGTCCTCTCTATTTTCTTATATTATAATTGAAGGTTAATATCTTGTGTATTGCATAAGTATAAAATCTAGTTCTATTGAAAACAGAGGACTAAACCTACCTTGAGTTTATTTGAATTTAACCTATTGTTAGCAAGTATTAAGGTGCATAAAGGAGAGAAATTAAGAATGTTTGTAACCTCCTTTTTATGGCTTTCTTCGTTCAGAAAAAGAGGAGACTCAATTAGGATATGTTATTACAAATGCGAATCTGATTTTCTTATGCTTTTAAGGAAACTTGTGTGGGTCTTGTGTACGCTCTCTATGATTTATGAATAGTATGGCTAGTTAAAATTTGCATGTTACGCATAAATATACAAACTCAGTTTAAATAATAGGTCATAATGGCTTTCTCTACGTCACCAAAGCTTTTTCCCATTTGCACGTATTATATGAAAGCAAAAGTTGTGTGTGGGTGTTTTTTTAAAAAAAAAATTATGGTGTTATGAAAGTCTAACTCTGTATATATTTATAGCCCAGTCTCAAGTCTAAGTAAAAGAGGTGGATTGTGTTAAACCCTTGACAATCAATACAAAACTTTATTGAATCTCATGTAGATAATATTGTTAAATCTATATAACTGATCTTATCTAATGAGATATAATTTATTATTATTGTTGTTATTATATAAATTTATTTAAGATATGGGTGAAAGTTATCATCATAAAAGCTAATGAGAGTAGTTCTTGCACTTGCAGAAAGGGAATTAAGCATCATTTGATGAAGTAACTAAAATTCCTAAGTTCCCATATTACCCTCTAATTCCTCATAGAATCATAAAAGAATATATCCTAGGCTTGTTCAACACATTATTAATTAAACACGGTCAGTAATTTATTAATTACTTTTAAACAGAAAATAAACATCAAATTCTTAAAGGGTTAAGTTGCATTTTCCTCTTATACCTTTTTCTAAACAGCACTAGGCATCTTGTACTGATAATTGAGGTATTTGTTTTTTTCTAAACCATTTTCTTGAAAAGTAAAATTCCTCTACATGGCCATTGCCACCTCATCAGGTAACTTCTAAGTTCATGCAAGGAGAATTTTGCTCCTCAAAAAAATAATTTAGAAGAAAAATGCCTTACTTGTTAATATAGGGTGCCTAGTCTCCTCCAAAAAAGTATAAGAAAAAAAATAGTACTTTAACCCAATTTTTATACATGCACAAATATGTCTACACCCTTTACATCTACACACATATATTCAAATATTCTGTTTTTATAAAAATATATAGATAATTATTATTCATCATATAAAAGGTGCATTTTCCTCTTATATCTTTTTTTAAAGGATGCCGGGTATCCTGTACTGATAAACGAGGCATTTTTTTTCCAAACCATTTTATTGAGAACTAAAATCCCCCCACTTGTCATTGCCACATCATTAGGTAATGTTTGAGTTCATGTCAGGAGAATTTTGCTCCTTAGAAAATGGTTTAAAAAGAAAAATCCCTACTTGCTAATACAAGGTACGTAACCTCCTCAAAAAAAGTATAAGGAAAAAAGAGTACTTTAACCCAATTTTTATATATGCGCAAATATGTATATACCCTTTATATATATACATATATATTCAAATATTCTGTTTTTATACACACACACATATATATAATTATTATTCATCATATCAAATTTAATATTGTTTATATAATTTTCTAATAAATCAAGTTTCATATTATAAAATTTATAAATCATAAAACTTATATCTTTTTTAATAGTTTCAGATAACTTTTAATGCATTAAACTGATTTTTTTTAAAGAAAAACGTATATCTAAATGTAAACTGATTTTTGATAAATAAACTTTTGTCAAATTATTTTTTTCCAAATAAACTTTGATCAAACTAAAAAATAAACATATCTCTTTTGTAAGTTACATCAATTTGTGACAGAAAGTGTATCAATCAGGGAGTACTGTCTCTCATAGGTGTTTTACCAACCTGCTTATTCTAATGGAGTACAACAGAGAAGCACTTAAGAAAGTAATAAATTTTTTGTCAACTTTGACACAATCGTTCAAAAGTAACATAACATGTACACTTGTGAGCTTATGTTCCCCTTTGTATTTGTCTTCTCATATATATGATGAAGCACCTACCAGTTGCCCCTATCATTGTAAGTTGCTGATATAAAGACATATGAGTGCCAAATTGCCAAAGATGTTTGCCCATGAAGAAATAACCAAGTGGGATCTTAGACAAGGAACTTGGTTCTGTTCAATAATATTCAATATTGTTAGATTAATAAGTGGTTTTGTGTCAATAACATATATTTCCAAATTTTGCTCTGCAAAGTATATGCTGATATTAATTAAGCAGAAGAAAAATGGGTGAAAAAAATAAAATACATGATTAATTAGTTGCAAAAATTATATAAAAGTAGGTTAACATACCATTTTGCCCCCTATTTATTAGAGCACTCCTTTCCAAGAATTAATGATCAATTATTTTTACAATTTTCAAGAAATTAAGGGATAAAATGGTCTAAATGCTAGAAAATTTTACAAAATCCTTCTATTATGGACCAAAGAGGGGTTATAGAAGACCTCTTATTAAGAGTGAAGGAGGGAGTATATCTCAAACCCTTTAATTTTATTATTATTATTTTTTTTTTGGCCAGGACATCAAACCCTTCATCAATTGATTGTTGTTAGAATATTAGTTCTTTTTTTATAATAAATAAAAAAAATGAATATATCTCTTATTATTCAATTATTTAAATAACAATCTTTTATTAAATTTTAACATAAAGGGATTAATATTTCCAAAAAAAATAAAGAAAGAAAGAAAAACCAATAGAAATTTGCCAATGAATAGTTCATATAAGATCGATTTCATCAGTTTGCTTCCTTTAAAATTTAAGTTAAATTCAATCTCTTGATTTGAATATTTAATATCCCTCTATCTTAATTTATAAAGTATTTTTTATAAAATTATACATATTAATAAAGTTCATTGAATACAATTTATAATGTAATTTTTTTATAAATTTTTATGAATAACTTTCATTAATAAGACAGAAAAAAGAAAATTTACTCAAAGAGCAAAATAATAAAGGGTAATATTGAAATAGTCAAAATTAATAAAATCCTATTTTTTAAAAAAAAAGGTCTTATATTTTAAAAGATTAAACCATTTCAAAAATGCCTTATATAAAATGATGAGATGGAGGGAGGATGCTCTTTAACATGTTGATTTTCATGATCATCACATGCATAAGCCCTTGAAAGTTATTGTCTCAAATCCAATTAATAAGCGGCCACATTTCAATCAGTACATATGAACGAATTAAGGCCTAGAGATCAAGTGCCATGTGTACTCTTAAGAAAAATACACATGGACGTAGGCTTCCACTTCCTTTGTTTCTTTCTTAAAAGTCTAACATAACGGGAAGAGGGTGTCTCCATTTTTCTTTCTTTCATTTCCTTCCATTTCTCTCCCATCACTTTTGGATCAAACATTTTCAATGGTTTAAATTTAATTTTAAAAAAATTATTATTTTAATTTTATATAAAATATATAAATAAAATATTATAGTTTTAAATGACTTAGATTAAACTTTAATAACTTAAATTTATTTACACACCTTTTTTATAAAATAAAATAATAATTTTATTAAAGCCTCAATCTAAACCGTTAAATTTTTGATCCAAAGGTGATGGGAGAGAAATGGAGGGAAGGGAAATGGAGACACCCTCCTCACCTAACATATCATATGTTTTCTTTTGCCAACATCCCCCACCTCTATCTCTCTCATACGCACAATAATGAGAGAATCACACTTAAGGTCCCCAAGATAAAAATGTTCTCACATAATACCCAATGCGTTCTAAATTAATTATACAGATCTAAAGATCTTTTATGAAAATATATTTTTTGGTGAAAAGATTCATTTTCCCTTTTCTTGAAAAACTAATATCTTGTTAGACTATGTATAATAAACAAACAATATTTTATTAATGTATGAATCTTGTCATATTATATACAAATATTTTGTTGTATATATACTTGAAAAAAGTATACATTATTACTCAATTAAATCACAAGAACTATGCATGATGAATGGACATTGTGTTATTAATATATGAACATTATCATATTATATATAGATATTTTGTTATACATATACCTGAAAAATTTGTCCATTTCAAATGAGATGCAAATGAGTTTTTCATTAGAAAACACATTTGCATATAAGGCCTCTAGGTCTTAGGTGTGAAATTTTTTTATTTGAGATCTTTAGATGCGATTTTCCCAAATTATAACCTTCAATCAAAGTACTTCCGTGTATTGCTGCCCAAAAAGAAAATCATAAAAACTTGGCCATCAATGTATAAAATATTGTATTCGGCTTGCCAGTAGTCATCACACTCTCTCTCTCTCTCTCTCTCTCTCTCTCTCTCTCTCTCTCTCTCTCTACACACACACTCGGCTTGCCATTAGTCATCACACACACACTCTCTCTCTCTCTCTCTACACACACACTCACAAAAGTGCATATGTGTGTGTAGGACATATATTCATCTCATGGCTTCGTCTCTGTCATGTTTCTGCTGCTCCAACCAGAGGATCATATTTCACTACCCCAGAATGAGGTCCCAGAGCTTTAGAGACAATGGTATGTAACGCGCGCGCGCGCGATACATCAGGTTTGTTATTCCTAGATATGGATCTTTTAACTATATATAATGATTTTATCTGCATGCAGGGAAGCCAGAAAACAGTGTAGATGCAAACCTGAGGGTTTTAAGGGCGAGAATCCATAGAATCAAGGAGAGAGAAAAGCTTGTGGATAGATGTGGTTGGAATTATAAGCATGTTTGTGAGGATAAGCACAAGATATCATCATCTCCAAATGATCATAAAGCTAATTTCTTATCAGAGTTCGCAGAATTGATGGCCATAATCTGTGGTGCTATTGGACTTGTCTTTCTCTTCGGTTCTCTCTGCCTCTGCCTTGTATCACTGCTTTTTGGGTTCATATCTAATAACGATGTGTGAACAATATACCCTCTTGTTTGCTGATCAAATAACATGATAGAGGGGGGGAAATCTTGACTTCATTTTCTGGGATGTGGAAATTTCCTTTTCTTTGTGAGTTTGTTTTTCTTCTGTGTTATTTTCACCTTGGTTTTGATGATCATCTGACGATGTATATAATTTCAAGAGTTATGGTGAATGATATTTTTATGCAATTAGCAGCTGATATAACCCAATAATGAAAACATGTTTTGAATTTAGATTTTTTTTTTTTTGAGTGGGAATTTCTCAAACAAACTAGAGGGAATGGCATTAAAGGACTAAAAGATTGAAGTAAATTTATATAAGGACCAATAAATGATTTGGAAATAAAAAAATAAGGACCAAAAGTTCTTTAGTGAATTGATTAAAAATATTTTGAAATTTTTTTTCCAAGGACGTTTGGCATTCTAAACTTATTTTAAAGCATTTTTGCTCCGAAAATTTCCAAAAGAGAGCATTGTTGTATGAAGGTGTTTGGATATTTATAAGAAAATCATAGTTTTGAGCTCAAAATTGATTTTGACATATATAATGAGTGTTTAGATTTTTTAAAAAAAAACATGATTCAAGATTCATAATTGATTTTAAAATATAACATGGGTGTTTGGATACATTTTTGTAAAACCATAGTTTTACCTTATTTTCAATTCTGATTAAAATTGATCTTATTAATCAATTTTATAAATCAATTATATACCACATAACATAATCAATTATATTTCAAATCAATCATATTAATTAAATTTTTAATAATCAATTATACCTAATTGAAATATAGGCACACCTTGTGATTTTTAATGGCAAAAATATTTTAAAACTTTCTCTCCAATAACGCCTGGCATTGTAAATTTCTTTTGAAGCATTTTTGCTTTGGAAATTTCCAAAAGAGAGCATTGTTGTATGGGGGTGTTTGGATATTTTTAAGAAAATCATTGTTTTGAGCTCATAATTGATTTTGGCATGTATAATGGGTGTTTGGATATTCTTTTAAAAACATAATTTTAAATTTATAATTGATTTTAACATATAACATGGGTGTTTGGATACATTTTTACAAAACCATAGTTTTATCTTATTTTTAATTCTGGTTAAAATCAATCATATGCTACATAATATAATCAATTATATTCCAAATCAATCATATTAATTAATTTTTTTCATAATTAATTATACTCAATTGAAATCTAAAAACACCCTATGATTTTTAACAGTGGGGCAAAAATAATTTATTTTTTAAACTTTCAAAAAAAATACTTCAAAAAAAATTTGGGATACCAAGTGTCTCTAACGAAAAAGTTCCAAGACATTAGTAAAGATTCACAAATTTATAAAGAAAAATCTTGTCAAACATATCGTTACTTTCAATAACTCATTATTCTTATACTTTATTTGCAATTTTCAAAACATGAATTTGCAAGTAAATTAAGATTTGATATTTATAAATAAAAAGTGGGATATAATTAGTGTGTCAAATATAACGCCCCTTACTTGAAATTTGTTCACAAAAGAATTTGAGCTAGGATTTAAAAATGGCCTACTTATAAAAAAATTAAATACTTTTTTTGGAAGGCTATTTGGGACATACTTCAACTCAAATCTACCTACACTGAAGGGAGTACTCCTCTTTAACAAATTTGTTTTTTTGGATGCAATTCTCTTGATTTTTCAATCCATATTCTATGAGATTGCATAGAAGCTCGTAACATTTGGATTGAACTGGTGAACCCTCAAAACTTAATACTTTATTTTCCTTTTCTGTGCAAGATTAGATAATTTAGAATGCAAAAGTTAAGGTAGGAAATCTAAATACAAGAAAGATCTTTTGGCAAAGACTTTTTGCTCAGGTTTGCTAGAACATCTGGAAGACGCGTTGTAAAAAAATCTATTTTGGGGAAACCTTTCAGAATGTCGACATTGCTTTTTCTAGTACCCAGCAAATCACCAATGACATGAGGCTTCAATCTAAAGTTAATTTCCTAAGTCGTGATTGCAAAAGGCTAGAGGTATGTTGGGCACCCCCAGAAACAGGCTAGATCCGTCTTGACACTGATGGGGCTGTCAATTCCATCAGAGTGACTACTTGTGGTGGAATCATATGAGACGATAAAGGCAATTGGATTAAGGGTTTTTTCAAATACCTCGGTTATCATCCAAGCATAATAGCAGAACTATTGGACATTTTAAAAGGACTACAACTTTGTTGGAATGTCCATTTCGACAAAATCAACATATGCTCTGATTTCGTGGAAGCATTTTCACATATCCAACATAATTTCCCTAATAACCATCCTCTCTCTAGAATTATCAACAGAGTCAAAACTTTAATCATGAAAGATTGGATCATTACCTTTAAACACACATTTAGGGAAGCAAACAGATGTGCGGACATGCTCGCTCACCTTGCCTCTCAGGATAATTTTAATCTTATTATTTACAATCATCTGCCCTTAAGATGCAAATCTCTTATGGAATCTGACATGACCTGATTTTATTCTACTTTTACACAGATTTTTCGTGTCTTTGTATTAAAAAAAAGAATTATCCATAATAATTGTTAAATGATTTAGCAGTTAGCTAGATAATCTTAATTAAAATTTAAAACCATAACTAGTTTTGGAATTAATGAAGCTATCGAAAGAATAAGACAACAACATAGTTCTTCTTTTCTTTATTTTCATAAATTACTCAATAGTCAAGTAATTAATGAAAGAGATTAAGATCTAACCAAGGCAAAACAATACGTTTTATTTTTTGAGTATATAAAAGTTTCGCATAATGTTAAGAAATGTCAAGTCAAGAATGACTTTGAACATGTGTCATATTATGCACTACAGCACGTACATAGGACCAATCCAACTAATCCACCAAACCCATATTGATCCGATAAATACCTGAACGTCCTTATCTGTTTTCTTCAATTACTATCACTAATTAATCATTAATCATTAATTAATTATAAATTAACTAGATGACACTGTGTCCTCACTCATTTTTCTAAAAGCAACTTAGACATGGTAGTTATTTTCAATGGCCACCTACGCTCCCTCCAGTGGTTCTACTAATTATTTATACAACCTTATCAAATAATGAAGAAAATGATTGGAAATTACTTCATACTTACACAGTGGCAGATGCAGGTCTCTGAGTCAGTGGGAGCATAAATTATATAAAATATAAAAATAATTAAAAAATAAAAATTTAATATATAAAATAAATATTTACATACCTTACAAGTTTTCTCTATGTCGCTTCATGTTTTAAAAATGTTGAATGATCAGCCCATTACCAATGCTATTAAACCATAGGTTTTCCATTCGATTATACAACCAATTTTTCACAAACTTAACAAAAAAGGCGCTTTCTATTGTTACTGTGGCAACAAGCAATATCATTGCTTGCTTTAATCAGTTTCTCACACTTAACCCCACATTTTCACGCCATTCACTCTGTCTCTCATCTTAGACTCTATTTTCTAGCAAAGAGTCTCTTCATCTTCTTGTCTTTTGGTCTTCTTTTAGTTTTTGTATGTTTTAAAATTTCAAATTTTATTTTTATTAAGGTTATATATTATTTAGTTTGACTTTAGATTTGTAAAATATTAAAAAACAAAATTAAAATTATATTCTTATAAAAGTAATCTAAATTTAAATGTAATAAATTTAAAATTAAAATCTATTAGGTTTAAGTGAAATATAAAAAACCTAAATATTTTTGAACTCAAATACATTTCAGTTTAGATTTAATGGGTTCAAAATCATAGGGACAATGGGGAAAAATTTTTAAAACCCCTACCACTCTTTATAATTTTTCCAACTTGAGGGGAGGCAATTGCCCACCCTTAATAATATATAGGTCCACCACTGTACATACATATAATATACTATGCAGCTTTAGCAAATTTAGCCAACATTATATGGCTAAATAAAACTAATAACTCACCTTTTCCTAAATTAAAATAATGGTTGTTTCCTAGTTTATCTTTGATACAAAAGATAAAACTATCCTTAAATATCACAATACCCTGATTTTTCTTTTTCACACCGGTTTCCTTTCACCCACCCGAAGACATGAAGACGACACTGCACTCTCAGTCATGACGGCAAAGAAACTAACAGTAGAAAATGAAACAGCTCACACAAATAGATAAATAGAGTTAGTGATTCAGCCAGGAGACCACAAGAATGTAGGAAAGGTAGACTAGAAGCTACAGATTTAGGTTGAAAAATCATGAATGCAAGGTGAGGAAGTCTGAAATTGCAACTTTTACACAAAGCCATACTAAAGCTGCAGATTCGCTGATTCGGGGTGAGGAAGTTCGGT
Source organism: Prosopis cineraria (assembly GCF_029017545.1). Lineage (NCBI taxonomy): Eukaryota > Viridiplantae > Streptophyta > Magnoliopsida > Fabales > Fabaceae > Prosopis > Prosopis cineraria. The sequence goes on from NW_026555336.1 coordinate 28,055,486, forward strand.
CAGACTCTATTACAAGAGCTAGAGTTCAAGTGAGGGTTTCTTGAGATTTTGTTTGATCTATTTTAGGAAAATGATTATGTATTTTTCGTGTTACTGATTTGTGATACTACATTATTGATATACGATTGTCTATCAATTATAAATAAGTTTATGTCTGATTGTCTAATTATATTGATTTACGATAGTATATCAATAATATATTATTATATATCACTCATATATAAGCCATATCAGCAAAAACTTATCAATTTATTTATTATTGCTATACAGTCGTATATCAATGATATAGTATCGCAGATTAGTAATAGAGTTTCTTTTTTAATGTTAAAATCCTCTTCGTAATATTTGGGAAAAACAAAGAGAGAGATAAAGGAAAAGCTCTGCCATAAAGATGGTAATCTAAGAAAATTAGATCAAAAATTTTGATAAAGAAAAGCACTTTGCGAGAGATAAATATAATGATCTGAGAAAATCATATCCAAAAATCTAATGAAGAAAACATTCAGAGATGATAAATCAGCGAGGAAGCACACACAATATGATTTTTGATGATAAAAATGAAAGATCCAATTAATTAAAGATTAGTTAAATCAAATATATTATATTTTAATAATAGATTTATTCTGAGGATAAAAAAGAAAAACACATCTAATTGATTTTATAAATAGATTATATTTTAAAATATTTAAAAACCTCATTCATAATTTATGAGTTATATTTTTTGAGACCATTGAGCTAATTTTTTCTAGTTTATTTGTGTTATTCCAAAAAAAAAAAGATTGGGTTTTGGGTTTATAATATGTATGTTGTTGTAACACGTTGCGATTTATTTTAACCAAACAACAGAAAAACGAAAAATTTAGACTTTCTTTTTTTTTCGTGGGCGAAATTAATTAATTTAAATTTAATTTTTTGTGCATTATTTTGGATGAAGTATATATAATACATGTATTGGACGAAGGATAAAGAAAAAATGATAATGTATAGAAACAATACATGCTGATGAACACGTGGTTAAATTATACTTCCTTTGTCCTCATATATAAAAATTTTTTTAAATTTTTTTTATTTTCTAAATATAAAAAATTGTTAGTATATTTTTAATGAATAGATCATTATAGCCTTGTTAAATTAAAAAAATAATAAGTATTCTCATTAATTTATTTAAAAAAAGAGATTTATTTTATTTATTTATTTTGAAGTATATGAGGATTGTTTAGAAGTTAAGACTCCGGTTTAATTTCAAAACACTCACTTGTTGGCTTTTTCTGAAGCGTGAAGATCACTGAAATAGGCTTGCGGGTTGCCCTCTAGCACGTCCCTCGATGTAAATGTATACGCTCCTCCCCCACGTGGCGCGCGCTTTCATGTCTCCGCCGCCGCTCTTACCGCTACCACCTCCACCACCGTAACTGCCACCGGTGTCGCCACTGCCTTTGTCTTCACCTCCACCTTTGCTTCTACAGTCGCCTCCGCCTTGCGGCCTTTGCTGCCCTTATTTTCAAGGGATATCTAAAGCAAATATGACAACTTGAGATTTCTACGAGAGAAATGTTGTGGCATGATATATACTCCTTCATTTCTATTAAAAAAAAAATGTATCATATGATTTAAGAACATAAATTAACTACAATAATTATATGTAAAAATAAAGAAATTAACCTAAAATGCTTTATGTTAATTAATATAAACATGCATTGACTGTTTTTCATTAATGAAAATTATGAGAGATTATTTAAAAAATTTATAATTAATATTTATTAAAATATGTGATTTTACTTATAAAAAATGACAGTTTTTTTAACAAATAAAAATGGAGTCTAAAAGGTGACGTTGTTCATGAACATTGGAAATTAACAGTGGGTTTGCACATGCTGACCGATTTCATTTTTGCTTCCCAATGCATACACACATACGAGTGGGCCTAATTATGCACAATCTCAATCGTATGTGTAAGAAGATAATAAAGTGCATTAGAATTAACATTATATAACAATGCTGTATAGAAATCCTCCAATCTTATTCAACCTAATTTAACTTGAGAAGGTCCGATCTTATTCGATCTTATTAAAAATTAGTCTTTAAGACTAAAAAGATCAAACTATTTTTTTAACTTGGACTAGACAGGAAACTGAATATCTAAACTATTAGTTCCTGACACAGTCACACGCTCAAACTAATAATTACTTGGAATGTAATTGAAATATTTTTTTCTTATTGAAAATTATTATAGATTTATTATAATTATGAGTGTTTTTATTATCTTAATTAACTTTATTAGTTTGAAATGAATTATTGCCTCTCGAAAAAAAAAACTAAGTGAGTATTGAATTAACAGAATCAATCTTTCAATTCTACGGATCTGATTTTTTTTATTAATATTCAAATTATTATTAAATCAGACCGGATTATAATTTGTTTAATCCAATTCTTTTTATAAAAAAGATTAGATTTTGGGTCTGATAAAAGACTAATTCTTTGTACAGCCCTATCATATGGATATGGTCGACGTGGATGGTGTTTCAGTTTTCTATTTCTGATCTTTTTCATGGATTCCAATGCACCCTCTTCATTCTCATACTTGTCTCTCTTTATTGCATACATTATAGAAACCTTTCGAATGTTCGACGGTTCAAACGTAAACATGCAGTGAATTGAGGTTAAAAAAAGAAAAAAGCAAATATGCAGTTCCACAATATTAAGGGTGAGCAAAGTCGGACCAAATTAAATTGAATTGAATTCGTTCTACTTAATTACACCGCTCGATTTGATATTTTTTTAAAAACGTCTAGGAGTTGTTAAACCAAATAGAACAACTGAATTATAATTATAATATCATATATATTTTTAAAAATTGAATAAATTAGGAAAAAAAAACCCTAAGATGCATCTCCTCTCCATCTTCTTAAGAATTATCTTTCCATTTTCTCCTTATTTGCCTTTTCATTTTCTGTGTCCTACCTTTTATTTGCAATAATAGTCCTTTTTTGTTTGATGTATTGTAATAAAATGACCAAGTTTTTGGGTTAATGGGGACAGAAGAGTGTGCACAAATAGGCTTCTTAGGCCCAACTGAACTGTTTGTTCACGGACCCTCTGCTTCCAAGGAAATACTTGGAAGGACCAATGGATAGTTTCTGTAAAATTTTAAAACATATTGTGAGCTCATCTTGACATACTTTTTCCAACAAATCCCTTGATTGTTTAGTTTAAATTCTCCAACAACTTTCTGATCATGTTTAAACTTAAATAAAATTACTTTTCCTCTTAATCTTAAACAAAAATCCACAACGAAACAATAACAATATAGCATAAATTTCCATTTGAAAAAAGTAAGAAAAAAAATAGGCACTAATTTAACGTCATTATTTTTATGTCAGCTTGATGCAATGCTCAAAAATAATAAATCTCTGGTAATAACATAAATAAGAGACTAGTATATATTTAGGTGAGAGAGAGAAAGAGACCCAGATTTGGCCCCGAACACTCAGAAGAAACACAATCCAGGTTTTATGCTATTTGGGTATGTCTCTGATTAAGAATTATCATTGGTTCATTATTATTATTTTGTGTTGTTGCTTCTTGTTTCTTCCCAGCAAAGTAATGGGATAGTCGTGGATCTATGTATACTTTATTGCTGGACTTGTGCATTATATTTCATCTTTACACAGGAGTTATGCTAATCTTTTATGTAACGTCTCAATTTTATCAGATGTCCCAAAGAGACGATGATTATGTATGTTCATATTTTAATTAGCTATCAACTTCTCATTATAATCATTATTAACTAATAATTAAGCGAAATCGCAAGGACTATCTTTCTGTTTAATGGAGGCATGCACTGAACTTAATTAAAGTATTAAACTATATATATGTATATATAGCTGATGATGACACATTTTGCAAGATATGGAATCACCGAAAAAGTTTATTGTATTATTATTATTATCATTATTATCATCATTATTAAAGTAAAGGAGTCAAACACACATGAGACAGACTACTTGTTTGCCTTGGCTGATGCATGAAGACCACCAAAATAGCCTTGAGGATTGCTCTCAAAGCCACTCCTTGATATGTTAGCTCCACCTCCACCTGGTGCTTTCATTTGCCCTCCCCCACCACCACCGGAGCTCTTTCCACCGCCCCTTCCGCCACCTTTACTGCCGCTGCCACCACCTCCTGCCTTGCTGCCTCCGCCGCCGCCTTTTCCACCACCACTGCCACTTTTTCTACCCATGTTTCAGATGATCCTATAATTCAGATATGTGTGACTAGAGTTGAACAAGGAGGCTGCTATTTATAGAAGAATTTTGAAAAAAGAAAAGGAAATGAATGGTCGAATTTATTGGTAACGCCTCTCTTGCTTGCTTCCCCAAGTAAAGAGTAAAGGAGAGATTTCAGATTTGCGTTGCTGAGCTTTTTTCGAGTTCCAATGTATATAGATACAGAGACCCTTCCTTTTTCTCATCATATCATAGTTATCTTGAGAAAAAAAATAATAATAACAACAACGTTTTATGTTTCATGATTCAACCGTAGTCACGAATATTAAAAATTAAAATCTAAAAACTCTTTATTAAAACGAGCGACGGAGATTAATTCATGAACAAAGTTAAGCATCAATAACAGGATGGCATTTTAGTCCAAAATATTGCATTTAGGATATGTTTCTACTGGACCATAATATAAAGTATTTTTTAAAAGTCTTATCTAGGAGAGAATGACAGTTAAATTCCAAAATATTGAATTAATATCAGTTAAATCCTTGATAATTTTTTTAAAAAAATAAGTTAAAAATATCAATTCAAATTATTCCAAATCATGGAGTTTCAATTGCAAATAAATATTTAAATATCAAATATAATTTTTAAATTATAACAAACATTTTTATTTATAACTATTTGAATTGATATTTATAATTTATTTTATATTGAGAACTTAATTTTCATTAATTTATTTCGTTAAGACTTAATTGTCATTCTTTATTACATAGTTCAAAATATAGGATATTGAATAATTTATAATTATTTTTTAACTATGCATGTACTCCATTTATTACTCTTTTTGAAAAAAATTAAACATTAGAATTTCTATTGTAATTATTAAGACAATTAAAAAAATGTAAAATTTTATTTTTAAATTTTTTTTAAATAATTACTAATATCTTATATTGTGGTCCATAAAGAGTGATTATTCAGATAAACTAACTTTTAAAAGCTGTGTGAAATAATAAAAATGTATTTATATTTAAATATGGATAGGATTAATAAAGACTTCCCCCTCCCAAATTAAAAACACCTTTAAAGAAGATTTGACATCTCAAAATATAAAACACTTTGATAAAAATAAAATTTTATAAATGTTATTTTATAAATGGAGTATCAAATTAATGATATTTTTGAAAGTTTATATTTTTATTTTTAAAAAATAAAGTTGTAAAGTGTATTTAATGAACTTTATTAGCATGTGTGATTTTATCTAAAAGTATCTTATAATTAAATTAAAATTTATATTTTATATATGCATTAATAATTGGCGAACCTTTTTTGACCTGAATATAATTGGCAAACTTTATCTCATGAAAATTAATTTTATTTGGCCAGATCTCAAAAAAATTAATTGTTAATAATTATTTGACGCTTATTTTTTTTCTCATATAATTATGCTAACGATAAGGTTTCTAGCGTTAATGAATTATAGTTAAGTTTAGTAGGAGGTTGTACTAAGTAGTCTCAGAATTGGATCCCTAGTTTGAGAGAGAGAAATTCGTGCATCCTAAGACAAAAATATTGTGAATGACAAAACCTTTTTAATTTGCACATTCCTTTCCAAATCCACAATTAAATATTGTCAAAAATTTTAAAAATAAAAATAAAAAAGAATATACTAACCAAATCTTTGTTTCACTGGAGTTAGAAGAAGGGGTGATCATATAGTTTAATTATGGCCCAAGAATTCAGAGAAAGAGACACCATAAATGGGCTTCTTTGCTAGGCTCAAGCAACAATTGAACAAAAATTCTAGATTTGTTCTTATTGGGCCTGTTTGATTTTGAGATTGTTTGGTATTAAAAAGGTTTGATAAAGCACTTGTTAAGAGAGAAGTCCACGAATAATACCTGACTGTGTCTCGAATAAAATTATTTTTAATAAAAAAATACTTGTAAATAATAATAAAAAAGGTTGGAGAAAGTAAATTTTTTTTAATACAAGGACACGAAAAACCTATATAAAAGATGAATAGGATCAAGTCATGTCAAATTCTAAAGGATCTACATCCTAAAGGCGAGTGATTATAGACAATAAGATCAATAGTAAGTAATTTTCTTATATCTATAAATAATAATTAATCTCAAGATTAAGTAAAAGAGAAAGTAAATATACATGTAAAAGAGAAAGTAAAATTTTCAAGAGCAAGTAATTTGCTTTTACCTGTAAATAATAATTAATCTCAAAGTTTGACCATTTTAGATAAGTAGTTGACCCAACCACATGGCTCAATATAATTCTCTTATATGCTTGCATGCTATGCACTTGTGAGATTTCATATATTGTGGATATGCTCTTTTTCTATGAAAGCTAAATGATTTGTTATTAGTGAAGAAGGAAAATAAGTTGAAATATGAGCTAAATGATTTGTTATTAGTGAAGTAGGAAAATAAGTTGAAATATGATTTTATGATCAACTTGTGATATATTTTATGTAACCGTGTGTTTGAGCAATGTTAATGATTGGCTTGTATTGACATGATCATATTATTGTTGTGATGGGAACCTAAATTTCTCAAACCTAAACATTTTTCTATAAACCTACTTAGTTCATTTTGCTATGATTAAAAAAAAGGGGGGGAAAGAATCTATTAAAACACTTTATCATAGTATGAAAAAATGAAACCAATGCTAGAAAGTTAACTATAGTAAGAAAGAATATAACTTACAATCAGAAGTATACAGTGATTGAATAGAATTAAACATAATAACAATTGGAAGTTATAGTAGAAAAAGATTAAATTAAAATAATATTTAAAAGACTATTATAGTTGAAAAGAGAAACAATTATTCTTTTTACCAACAAAAAACACCGTTTTCATGATAGAAAATAATTCTAATAAAAATAGTTTAAAATCCAAATAAAAACATGTATAGGATATTCTAAACACAGTGCGGTATAAGACTTTTAACTTTTGATTGTTGCCAAAAGTCTTTTTTTTTTTTGGTAATCAAAAGTTTTTTTAGTGTAACTCTTCACTTAATTAAATATGAGAAATTTGAAGAATATTATTAATTTTTGGAAAAATTTAATGCATTTAAATGTTCGACCACTTTTTTATTTTTTATGAGATAACTAATGGTGACTTATATATGAGACCAAGAGAACTGTACATGAATAAATTTTTTTTATACATATTAATCCTATTTTAGTGGCAAGTAAAACTTGTTTGATTTGAATTTTTTTCAATAGAGACAGTCCAAAAGATGTGACACTCTCTAATGTCCTGAAAATGCCCATTTTTGTTTCTCTAAAATTAAACTTGGACGCATCACATGCAAACGCCGATGTCTTTTAAAACCGAAATATTTTTAATCAATCAAATTGATTCGGCTCCTTCCAAGAAGGGACAAGGAAAGAAGCTTGTTGACCAGAAATTAATGATATCTTCTAAAGAGGGATAGATTCTAGGAAATTCCTCGATTCAGTGGTAAAATTTCAATCCTCATTATCTCCCAAATTAATATATAAGTCCTTCTAATTTTTTAGTTTTGAATTCATTCCTGCAATTTATTTTATTTTATTTTAATTAAATCATTGTAGTTTAATCGGTTAAATATGTTAATCCTTAAAAGTTAAAACCTTTGAATTTTCGTTTTAAAAAATGGAATTAAGAATTTTTCTATTTTTAGTAAGAGATTATATAATTTTAGAATTAATTATATTATTTTTATAACTCAAAATTTTATATAATTAGGTTATTCCTTCTAACTTTTATACAAATATAAAGTTTATAAGAAATTCAATAAAAATGTAAATATTGGTCTAAATCATTTTTTCCTAAAAATATTAAATCAATTTTTATATATTTTAAAAGTGTTTTCTCAAAAAAAAAAAATCATTCGTTAATAATTTCAACCTTCAGGAACTTAATTAAGACAAACAAGGATTTAATTAAAATAAAATAAACTATAAAAAACCTAATTTAAATTTGAGTAAAATTAGACTTACCATAGATTAATTTTGCCAAATTTTAATAAGACTATATTAACTATATAATGCAAAGCATGAGATAGAATTTTTTGATATTTGCTTATCCACAACTTGATGGTTCATTCCTCAAAATTTACACGCTACCTTTTAATTTTAATCCTTTAACTTTTTTTTAAAATCAAGTTGTCGTAACCATTTGAACCATTCTTACAACCAATTATTCTATATAATCTAGATAAAACAAACGAAAATTACTCCAACAAAAAGAAAAGTCCAAAACTATCAAATAGTGATAATTTCATTATTTTATGATTTACAAATTAATTAACTTCGATGCCACGCACATATCAGCTTTCAATTTTTCTTTCTTTTCTTTCTACCCCCAAATGATCCAAATTAAGCGTAGACGAAATATAGATCATATCTCTCTCAGTTCAAAATTTTACTAAGAGCACAAACAAGTTAATTCGAGAATATGTATCTGCATATGAACATTCATTGAATTAAAAGATTCCCTCACACTAACCTATCCTGATTTGTTTCTCTCGTCTCTGAAATCTTCATCTCAGATAAATCGGTTCTTCACTTATAGTCTCCAACACAGGCTTCCTTGATCTGCAATAACTTAACCTGTAATGAAACCCTGTTTCAACCCCTTCCAAACTCAACCTCGGACCTCCATTTTCACCACCGTTCTCCGCCGCTTCCGACTCCTCGGCCGGCGCCGTCACAGAAGATTCTCGGGTTTTGTCCGGCATAACACCGACCTTTCCTCCTTTTATCCGCTTGGCGGCAGAGTTCGCAGCCATGAAGAAGACAGCCATGTCGGCCGCCGTGACCATGGAATTCAACCTCCTCATGGGGAACAAGATGTAGACTCCGCCGGACTCAAGTTCCTCATCGGCGCCGAGAGCGGAGAACCTCCGGCCGATGTGCAGAGAGCCGGAGTTGGTGATGAAGTAGCCAGGACACTCGAGCATTAGCTCCGCCGCCTTCGCCGTCTGCTTGTACTGCTTGACTTCGCCGGTGGGGAAGATCACCCTCGCCGCCCTGGTATTCTTCATCAATGGAGTACGCAGATTACAGGAGACATAATTGCCCATAATTGTGCAGAGGAATAAGAAGAAGAAGAAGAAGAAGAAGAAGAAGCGGGAAACAGAGCAGAGAAAATATGAGTGAGGTTTAGTGGTTGAAGGAGAGGACGATGATATATAAAGAGAGAGAGAGAGAGAGAGAGAGAGAGAGAGAGAAGGGAAAGAGAGGAAGAAGAGTCAACGAGTGAAATGAAGAGAGAACGCAAAAATTGAGGAGAAAATGGGGAAAGAATAAAATAAAAGGACACGTTAAGGATGAGGTGAAATAGAATGTCCGTGTAAGGAGAGAGATTTTGTTGACTCGCTTCGGAGGATTTTATGAAGGAAAATAATCAATAAAAACCCCTTAACTAAACTTATTTTAAATTAAAATTTTTAAATTTTTAAATATTACTATACTAAAGTCTTAATTTGATAGTAAATTTTTGAAAAAATAAAAAAAATTCTCAATTATATTAATATTAAAACTGTGTTACTTCACTTATTTATTTATTTATAAACTAACATTTATTATTTTATTTTATTTATTTATTGCCTTCCTAAGTTATAGAATGTTGTTTATTATTTTACTTTACTTTGTTATTTTAGGTATTCATTGCTTTACTTTTATTTAATTTTATTCCAATACAATGAATATCCTGCAAATAAATGAATAAATGAAATAAAATAATTTTAATATTAATTTAAATGAGTGATAATTTTATTTTTTTATAAATTTAATATTAAAATAGGATCTCTAACTATAATGATATTTTGTAAATTTAGGAGTTTTGATTTAAAGTAATTTTAGTTAAGATATCTTTATTGATATTTTTCCTTTTATGAATATTCTTTTTTGGAGGAGAGTGGGCGAGAATGCGCGTTTTGGGGGGGGGGGGGGGGGTGGGGTGGGAACAGGGAAGGAGAGCGAAGGGTGGTGGTTTATGGTTGTCACGGTACTGTCTGACTCTCTGAACTGACTTTAGCAGGTGTTCATCCGCGTGGGTCCCTCTTAACTCGCTCACTGTTTTTTTTTTTTTTTGGGAAGAAAACAATTAAACAACACTTATACTCCCTCCATTTTTATTTGTTGCTTTATTTGTTAGGGTAATTATCATTTTTAATTTTTTTATTAGTAAAATTATATATCTCAATAAATATTTATTATAAAATTTTTAAATTACCTTTCTTAATTTACATTAATAAACATAATTAATTTAGGCTTATGTTAATTAATACTCCCTCAATTTAAAAATATAAGACATTTTTAATCAAATTTTATCCTCTAATAAAGTAGTTATTTATTTTCAAATTAACTCTTATAGTTATTCTTATTAAATATTTTATAATAAATATAAAATTATTATCAATAAGAACACTTTTAAAAAAAATAATGATTATACTTTGAAAGACTAAAAATAATTTATATTTTTTAACATTCAATTTCTTAAGAAATGTTTTATATTTTTTAACAAAGGGAGTAATTAATAATAATAATAATAATAATAATAATAATAATGCCTATAAATTTTTTATTATTAAATTTTTAAATCAATAGTAAGAGTAGAATCATATTTATACAGAATATTCATCCTACAATATCACTTATAATACGTTTAATTGGAATAAAAAAATTTAAAATTTATTAACTGTATCTAAAAATAGTAAAGGTGTAAAAATTATAGTGTTTTCTTTTCTTTACTCTAACACATGGAGAGAAAATATTTTCACTCCACTATTTTTTTTTTTTTTCACTTGGCTTCTTCTTCCCCCAAGCTTTAGTTTCCTAATTATTCCTAGTGATCTCCTAGTGAGGGAGAATGGGAGATAGTTCTAAGTCTAACTTTACTTCTTCTTTTTTCCCTTTTTTTCTTCTTTATGCTTATTGTAATTGTACTTCTTGGTTTTAATTAAATTTATTTATTCTTAAAAAAAAAAACAACAAAGCATTAGTCTCGGGTTCGATCAACTTGATTCGAAGAATTTGGATTAATAAGTATCACGGGATATAGGTAAATCATATTTAGTTTAGTGTGAAAATGAGAGAGTTTGGCTTTTTGTGAATTTGTGTTTTCATGGCTTGTAGTTTACATTACCGGTGTAACCAAATGGCAAAAGAGATTGGGATGGCAGCAAAAGTTAAGTTCGCGTGGGGTTTGAATTGCTGGCCTTGTCTTTCACTTTCACATTCCATATAATAATAGCTGCCTCTAATTGTAAAGTAATTAACTGCCACCACATGGCTTGTTATTTGATTACTTGATAGTGGGTACCATAAATTTCATGAAGACAAAAGTGAATTCACATTTTATAAATAATGTAAAAATTTATATACTTAATTTTATATTTTAAATATTTACTTTTAATTAAATCAATACAAGTGTATCTTTTAAATATTATTTATTTTATAATAAATTTTTATTATTAATATTATTAACACATTAAAATTCATGTGTTCTGATTTGGTTGGATGAAAATATATGAAATTTATAAGATTTAGTATAATCATGTATACTCAAAAAATATATAAGGTATTTTAAATCTTTTAATGTGTAATTAATAATATTTTTTTAAAAATACCCTTAATTAGAGGTGTAATTAATAAGGTTTTTAATTGAGACACTCTAAATAATGATAAACATGAAACGAGTGTGTAATTTTAAATATAATTAACTCACTCATTGAGAGATGTAATTTGATTAAAAATATTTATATTATATAATAAAATTGAATGGAAAGAGTAATTTGAGTGAACTATTTTTAAATAGGATCCATGTGTTAATGAATATACCCTATATTATCATATACTGAGTACCATCCCGTCTTAATTTATAAGACAATTTAAACAAAATTATATATACTAATAAAGTTTAATAAATACACTTTATGACACTTTACTTTTTTAAAAAAAAATATAGACTCTCTTGTTACAAAAAATATAAAATTTTAAAAATACCCTTTATTTATTAAAAAATATTAAAAAAGAGAATATATGATAAGAGTAATATTAAAAAAATTATTATTAATAAAATTTTATTTTTTTAAAATATTTTAAATTTTAGGAAGCCAGATCTTCATTAAAGAAATTTAATGAATTAAGATTGAGGGAGTTATTTTATAGAAAAGAATTTACTTAGAACAATATACACCCGGCTGTAGATTGAGATATACACTGACACATTATCATCAAACTCAGCTCGTCCTTGTCGTGAAAGTGTCTGCTTCTTCTTCTTGGGACGCATACTCATCACAAGAAGAGAACTGTGGAATCAAAAGATCACTACGCCACTGGATGATTAGTTTTAACTCGTTAGAAAGTTATACTTATTTAATCAGAAATCTTGAATTCAAATCTTAATAAAGAGTTATGCTAATTTTGGCCTCCCGTTAAATCCACACAACTTGATCAGAGACCAATTTAAGATACCGATTGCTTTTTTAAAAAAAAAATTGTACAGTCATGAAGCAAAGATTATTTATGAGCACATAGAAAATGGTAAAATAATTAGAATTCAACTTATTTTTTATATAATATTTTTTTAACTTTTGACAATAATATAATTTAGCTTTTATTGGTAGATCAACTCAGCTCGATATGAGACAAATTTAAGTTACTGGATGCTTTACAATAAAAAAAAAAAAGAATTGGAACATTGATGAAGCAAAGATTAGTTGCGAGCACACAAATAAAAATGGATAAAAGAACAAATTCGTTCTTAATTATAAGTTTAATAGTATTTGGAAATACTTAACTCATTTTTAGTGTAATATTTTTTTCCAACTTTTTACAACAGTGTGATTTACCCTCTACTATTAAATCCACACGGCTCGATATGAAACAAATTTAAGTTATTGAATGCTTTTACACCAAACAAAAAAATTATACAGTTATGAAGCAAAGATTAGTTATGAGCACACAAATAAAAAGGATAAAAGAATAAATTAGTCTCTAAAGTATATGTCAAAAAGCGTTTGAGACTCTAAACTTATTTTTAATATAGTATTTTCTTCATTTTTTGAAAACAATACAATCTAATCACCAAGTTAACTTTAATCATTCATTGACTAAAAAATGATAGAACATGCCCTCAAAAAAATTTAAAAAAACTAATAAAATTTCTTAGTTCTTTGTATGTAATTGTCTGGTCCTTTATTACAATTTTTTTGGTCCATTTTCATAATTTTAATATTTTTTTAATCATTTAAAATTAACTTTTATCAACGATAAGAGTTAGGTTATACTATTTTTAAAAGTTAAAAGTGAACATTATATTAAAAATAAATTTAAAATTATACTTGAACTTATAGTTTAGGGATAATGTTGTTCTTTTATTCAATAAAAAATATTCAATAATGTTTGAAATACTAATCATATGTCAACTATCCATGTCTTCACTTGTCAAAACTAGTGTGAACGTACATGATGAAAAGAATTTATTCGTAAGTGGAACGAGAACTTTAAATTAGGCGAGAGAGGAAGTAAGAAAACACTAAAAATAATATAATCATATTATATGTGGCTGTGAAAACGATGGGTAATATTGTGGAGAGGATAAATGGTACAATCATACGCGTTTACATTTAATGGGGCCAAAAAGAAAGTTAATGGGCCCTTTCAAGCAACTAAGTCAAAATAATGGTGAAGTTAATTATGATATATGAAGCACCAAGTAAAGATGTTTCATGTATCGGCACCTAGTTTGATTAAAGAAAAATTACATTCTGAGACCATTTAAATAAATTATTTACTGACAAGGATTACCAACAAGTTTCATTTAAGAAAAACAAATCATGTTTTTATTTTAATAAAATTCATTATATATTAATCCTTATTTATTAATAATTTATTTGCGTGATTCTTATATGTGATTTTTCCATTAATTATTGGTGACTGTGAACCCAAAAAAATAAATTTGAGAGAATTTTTTATTTTTTTTCAGATTTAAAATATAAATAACTCTTCTGAAGACTTTTTTTTATTTTGGACATATTGTAATTAATTTGAACAGTGAATTAGTTACTTAAATACTAAATGATTCTCCCTAAAATAATTGATTATACTAATGAAGATTGGTTTAATTAATAAGAATGTGGTTCAAACATTAATACTAATACAAAGGTACTGGTTCAATTATATTGATTTAAATTGATGGGAAGCTTTCAAGTTTGATCTACGTGAATGTTGGGAAAAAAAAAATTATAGTGAACGAACTTATTTATTTGGGGTCGTAATTTGAGTTTCAATTAATTTATTGAACATTTAATGATTTATACTAAAAAATAATCATGATATGGACCTGTCGAGATAAACAAAGGACACTATATATGACAAGACGCTTGACTAACACACATCCGTTTGAAAATATAAATATTTTTTTAAGAATTTAATGTTAATATTTTAAGATATAATTATTTTTTTAAAATTACTTTCAATGAATAGATTATTTTATATTTATTTTAAAATAAAATATTTTATTAAATAGAATAAATATAAAAAGATGGAACTATTTTAAATATAAATAATTATTTTATTGAAATATAAGATTCAATTAAAAATATTTTATATTTGTTAACACAAGTAGTAAACATTGTCTTATAAATAAGTGAAGAGAAGGTGATTTGTTTTAACATATTTATAAGGCATATGATTGACATTTTATTAAGAGATTTTTTATTTACTCTTCATTAAATGTTAGTGAAAAAAATATATACACTGTTAAAATATATGTACATATTTAATAGAGATAAAATTAAAATTAAAATTTTTTAAATAAAGAGTTAATCAATTTTAATATATTTTTTTGATTTTGATAAAAACATATGTTGACATGAACTTATAAATAGAAATATAGAATTGCATCGGAAGGAGCATAACTCATCTACTCATTAAATTCAATTGAAAATGCAAACCCACCTTCCAAAACATTGCTGCTTACTTTCTTTCCAGATTCCTTTCCTTCAATATTCATTTTTCGTTTTCCTCTTATTATGGCTTCTTTCCCAGGCATCTGATTCAAGTCAAATGAATGAATTTGCTTAAATTTTGGATATATCCTATGCTATTTTTAAATTATTTTTAACATATTTCATCAAACCTAAAGAAAATTTATTGACTCTCTTTACAAATTTAATCAGTTTTCAAAATTATCTATATTAAATAAACATAATTTAATTAATATATTTTTTCTCACTAATATTTAAAGGAGTAAAAGAAAAAACTAATTATGATAAAAATTCAATAACATGTATTATAATAAGAACATAAAAATATTTCTCTCTTTACCTTATACTAAATGATACTGAGAATAGGGCTGTGCAAAAGTCTCCCAGTCCTGTCTGGTCCAGTCCAACCCGAGATGGTCTCAGTCTTGTTCGGTCTGTATAGTCACTGGTCCTTCAGGACCAAAAGGACTAAAAAGACCAACTATTTTTTCGGGTTGGACTGGACAAGAGACCAGGCATCCGACCACTTGGTCCAGTCCAGTCCTATTATTTTTTTTATTATAATTATAATTAATTTATTTTTATAAATGTTTAAAGTGTAATTGATGCTAAGGAGAGATTGCATAAAGATTTATTAAGTTTGTTTCTAAATTGTTATTGTAATATAGTGTTGTTGAATTTTTTGAGTACTGTTTTTATTAAAGTTTATAATTTAAATAATTAGACTATAACAAAAATATTTTTTTCTTATGTTAGAAATTATTATGGATTTATTATTATTATAAGTATTTTTACTATCTTAATTGAGTTTATTATGTTTGGAATGGATTATTGCCTCTCATAGAATAAAAAGAGGGAAAAAAAGCTAAGTGATACTGGACTGACAGGACCAGTCTCCCAGTCCTATGGACCAAGTCGGTCCTGTTAATCTTCGGGTTATTACTGGACAAACTGGATACGGGTTGCCTAACCCAGTCTTTTTTCATGAAAGAGACCGGACTTCGGGTTGGGTGAATCCAGTGCCGTCCAGTCTTTGTGCAGCCCTACCGAGAAGCATAAATGTGTGTGTTCTTATACACTACAATTTTACTGTTTGAGAGGTTAATATTAATCCTATTTATAAATTATTTACAATACATTTCACTAAACACATTAAAAGTTAAATCTCATTAACTTTATGTAAAAGTCTAATAATTTCTAACTTTTCAAATAAATATGCATACTTTAATGATCTATATTTTCTCACCAATAATTAATGGTAAAACAAAAAAAAAGTTGTTAATAAAAATTCATGATAAAATGCAGAAATTCCATTTGAGCTTTGAGGAACTGAGGCAATGTATATGTTTCCCTCAACTTCAACATTTAAAATTAACTCTTCTTTAACCTTTATTTATTTTTCAAAACCCCTTACTATTAATTAACTCTACCATATCATATTATCAATAGAGTTTGTCATGTTATATTAATGAAATAAACATGGCACATGAAAAAAATATTTTTATTAAAACAAACTTTTATATTAAACAAATGAAAACATGTAAAAATGGTTATTGATAAGAATTATATAAAAAATTTATCCTTTAATACAAGAAAATATGCACCATTGATAACAGAAAACATGAATAAATAATATAATTTTTGTACATTTATTATTTGCCTACATAAAATATCATGTAAGCTTTTATGTGGCTTTTTTCTTTAATTTGGCATGACAAACTCTATTAATAACATAATAGAGTAATTGACAGTAAGGGATTTTGAAAAACAAAATTAAAAGTTTAGAGGGTTAATTTTAAACATGTAAAGCAATGTTTTTAGAATTGGACAGGATATTAAATCGGGAAGGTCAGCAATTCACAATTCTCATGATTCAATTAGGTTGGACCAATGGTCAAACCGGTGACATAATACTTAAATTTAAAAAATTATATATGTATATAATAATCTAAATATAAAATTTCTACTTGACTTCAAAGTAAAACCAAATATTTTAAGTTTATCATGACTTAACAAGCCACATGATACAACATAACATTAATGATTTAAAAATTAGTCATTTTCTAAAAAAATTGATTAAAAAAGAATTTTTTGAACAATCCATTTTTTAAAAATCGGGTCCGGTTTTGAATCTGATCGTCGGTCTAAAAACGCCAATCCAACTCAACTCTCGAAGCAATTTTTACATGCTGACTAAGCTAAATCAGATTGATCTAACCTTTCGGTCCAGTTTTTTAATCACTAATTTAAAGGTAAGGGGTGATATACAATTGCCTTTAGAGAAATTTATGCATTTTAGCTAGACTTTAATGATGAATAAGACCAAAAAAAAAAAACATTATCTCTTCCAATCAAAATATACAACTAGAGGGAGTATATATGCAGGCGGTTCCGTTGATGTTAAGTACTACATATTAGAAATAAAAGAAATCCTATGTCTAAAATTAAAAAATAAATTATAAATATATAAAGTTTAGGATGTGGCCTGATCAAATGATCTAAGTTATTTCAAATAAAGTAGATTATTTTTAAATATACTTAATATACAAAATCTAATAGAATATAGAGCCTATTGATTGGGGATAAAATTGAGCTGTGGAATTTAGTAAGAATAAGTCTTTTTTGGTACTAAAGAAAGAAACCTTTTTTTCCCCTTTCTGCTTCTTGGAAAAAAATGAAAGATGAAGAAAAGGAAGAAAAACAAGAGATTAAATAAGATCAAGAGTTTGTTATGGAATAAATAATTTATAAAGAGTATATGTCTTGGTTTAATTGAAAGCAAGTATCTTAAGTATACAAAGCTAATTTTTTTTAAAAAAAGTATATAAAATAAAGAATATAGTTTTTCCTTTATAAAAACACAGTGTTTTTTCTTTGCCAACTTTGTAAAAACCAGTTGGTATGTAAAAAAAAAAAAAACTAAAATTTAGGTCAAAGAAATAACCTAACTATAAGAGTACAAAAGCACTACTTAAATATAAACTATATAAAAAATTCGAAATTCAAACTCCATTAATTGATATATAATTCTACAAGGCGAAACTTCAAATCTATCCAGCATAGACGAAGGCGTCAATTAGCAACTAACAAACAAGCATGCATGCATTTTGAGGATAGTGTATAAGTCAAAGTCTCTATTATTATTCGATCATGAAATAATTAGAGATATGAAAAGATAAGTGTCCATACAAATTAGGTAAAAAATGGGAATCTAACTAAAACCTAATCAAGGAATTTTCTCTGCCTAATTCATGCCAGTTGCCCCGCAACAATATTAATGTGGATCAGATTCAGGCCAAAAAAAAAAAAGTGGATCAAATTAATTCATAACTTATTAAATTAATTAATCACAGTCCTTAATAATCCTATGTAAACATATTACTTGATTATAATACACTACTACACAAAAAAATGACGGTTATTTTAGTCCATAAATGATGGCTAATAAGTGTCATTTATTCGGCTGACATTTAAAGACCCCCAATAAATGACGGTTATAAAATCATCATTTAAAATAAAATTTTACAAAGGGAGAAGCAAAATGAGAATTTACCCGTCATTAAAGTCAGTATAAATGACGGATATATCAGTTACCCATCATTTAAAGAGACTTTAAATGACGGGTAAAAAATATACCCGTCATTTATACTGACTTTAAATGATGGGTATATCACTTACCCGTCATTAAAGTATGATAATAATTTGGATCGTTCTTTAAATGACGGGTAAATAAGATACCCGTCATTTAAGTCAGTATAAACGACGAGCATATTTTTTTACCTGTCATTTATTTTAATATAAATGACGGTTATTTATATAACCGTCATTTTTTTGGGTGGTTTTTTTTTTAAATTCGTAAGCTGTTTTTATACCAGCCTCCCTGCAAAAAGAAATCAAAATGGCAGCAGCAACCATTCCAGATTTGAATATCAACAAAATTTTATTGTGTTCAATTTCAAAATTAATCAATAAACAAATGTATTACATGAAGTAAACTTTTTCTAAAAATAAACTACCTATTAAAAAATTCCTAACTACTTCTTCAAGGTAGTTCTATTAATCTTCTTTGTATGAGGTTCACATTTGAAAAAATGTATTGACACCATTCTTCAATTACTTCATTTATTTCTGCATCCCCGAATTCTTCAACATAAGAATCATCATAGTACTGCAACATTTAAATGATTCACATATATCAATATAATTTTAGCATTAAATATTTTTGTAATTTAAAAGTTAATATTTTTGACATACCATCTCAGGAATTATGCTCTCGTTATGGATACTGATGTCTTTATGAACCTCATGATGTAATAGCCACAATCCAAGCTATTTTTCTTTTGTCTTGGACACTAAAAATTAAAGAATATATGAATATGTATTAATATATTAAATTTTAATTTAATAAATGATTTCAATTACCTTAATTATATTCCAAGTATAGGCCGCATCAAAATTTGTAAATGACCTTGGAATTGATTGTTTTGTGTTAGTGTGGTATAACACAATCGTCCTAATGAAACAATAAAAAAAATGTTAGTAGGAAATTTAAATAATTATATAAATATGTAAAATACTTTATGCACTTACGTATTAATCAACTCCAATAAAATTTGTCTCTTCCTTAGTTCCCCTCCAAGATAATCGAGATAATATAGCTTTGGAGTGTTGCCGAATGGTTCGGTGGCGATCAACATCCAATGGTCCCTAATAGTATTAACAAGTGTGGCAAAAATTATAATTAATCCATTAAATTAAAAATAAAAAAAATTATTGAGATAAGTGAGAATTTCGTTACCTTTGATAGTACGGTATTATAAATAATGTTCTCTTTCGAGTTCTTGCTTTGAATTTTTCACTTAATGCCTTTTGTTTGTTGTAAAATTTTATTACTTTTTAATTAAGGCATGTGCACCCACTTCATGAGGACTAACAAAGACGAACTTCGTTTGTTGATTGAAAGGGATAACAAATTTGTCATACAAGCACCTATTATAAATACAAGAAATGGATTAGTTATATTTAAATATTAACTATTCATATATGAAAAAAAGTTACCGTATGTAGAAGCTAAGAACAGTGAGACTGGTCATATCATGTTAACGCACTTCATTAACAACATCAAGCGAAAGCATATCATATCGGTCTTCACCATATATACCAGCCTCGAACAGGATTTGCAAGACCGGAGGATTAGACCTATGTACCGTGCATATGCCTGGAGCAAATTTATATTGGCTTGGCAATTAAGGCTCTTGTTCAGGCACAACTTTATAGGAGACTTGCCTTTTAGAGGAGAGCCTAGATCGAGATATCATCTTTCTTTTTTGACTGTGCATCTTTGCTAGTTTTTTTAGACTTGGCATCCTACTTGACTAGCTTGTCATCCAACAAAATATCCATCGCCTCTCCAATAATCCCTGCATTCTCGGTGGGAATAGGTAGTGGATAGTTCAAATCCTTCGGCACATCAATAGCAATACGTACATAGGACACAGGAGTGGCATATTATGTAACATGTCTCTCGACAAATTAAACACTCGACCGATAGCAACCACATAATGATGCGGGCCATTTGCCAACAACTCACATAGGTCTCACCCTATATTAATAAGTAATATACTATATTAAAGTTATGGAAAATAGAAATAGTGAAACATAGTGAAATAAATTATAAGTGTTTTACCTCAAGGAGATTTTTAATAGGCTGCATGACACTATAACTACCTTCTCGCTAGGAGTAATATGAAACTCTGCCTCCTGCCTCTTCTTATCCTTTAGTAAAGCTTCAATCATGTCCCGTTGCATAGATAGCTCCTCTTTCAGGGTGGCAATCTTAGCCCTTGCACCCACATTCTCTGTTGACCTTACTTTCTTTTGTGACCCGAATATTTGTTTTTCGAGACACAAAGCCATATCCCTAACTCGACCAGGGTATTCGGGATTACCAACACCTTGCCCAAGACATCATCATCAAGCGTGCCACTTTTCTCGATCTCAGGCCTATGCAATGTATAATAAGAAAATTAAATTAGTTGATTAAGTATAAAAAAAAGTGTTGAGTTAAGTTAATGTACTTACATACTTTCAGCAAGCTCCTGAACACGTTCATCAATAATGTTCCTTCTTTATTGGTTCGGCCTTCCTATGAATAGTCTGTGACGTGAAACTGAGCTTGCCCCTGAACCCTCTCGCTCGATCTACGAATTTAAGTAAATTTAAATGTGAGTATAGTACATATATCCATGAAATAAGCTAAAATTATATAGTATAAATATTAACTTACTATTTGTTGCTCAATTCCTGCATATCCTATGCACCTATTCTTGTAAGGGTATAGATTTTTAGCTTGTTGGACGACGACAAATTTCATTCGACTAACATCAATTGCAAATGCTGATTGTAAACAAAAATAATTAATTAGATTTTTAGTCAAGTAATTTCAATTAATTACAACGATGTGAGTAAAGTATTTTACCTCTACTTGCTCCCAAATATAATTTTTAGTAGCTAGACTAACATTGTTTCCAATGCCTAATTGTAATCGGCACATTTGCTTTTGCCATAACCCCTATGTAGCTGATGAATTTATTTCTGTTGGTGTTGATAGGTTGACCTTTGAAATTCCATTCACTTCATATTTCTATCCAGCAGCCCTTCTTCTATCTTTTCGGTCATTCAATGTCAATCCTCTAGTATTTGATTTGCTTCTTGCTAAATTAATTCCATTCACTTCATATTTCTATCCAGCAGCCCTTCTTCTATTCTTTTCGGTCATCAATGTCAATCCTCTAGTTATTTGATTTGCTTCTTGCTAAATTTACTGGTCATTCATCTCAATGCTAGGATCAACACTACTAGGTCCACTAAGACCAGCACTCCTTTAAGAAGCCATTTACTTAAAAAAGTAGAAAATCAAAATAAATAATAAATAACATATAAAAAAATAAAGCACATAATAAGTAATTTACAGGTTTAATGTAAATCACACATTACAAAACAAATATAGCACATAATAAATAACAATAAATTTTTAAATCACACAAAACAAGTAACCTATAAGTTTAAATTGTTCTTTTTCTTTTTCTTGTACGTTCCTTATTTTTGCTCTCTCTTTCTTTACTCGAATGCTTCTACCTCTTTTCTTTGAAATCCAAAACTTTTATTATGATTATTTCTCATATAAAAGGCTTCATCTCAATAAAGTAACTTTCAAATGATATTCCCATAAAGGGATCATCTTCAACTGTAGAATCATTCATATCTTCATTTATTTTACTGCTCAATAAAATGATAGACCATTTTACTTTAGCCGGATTAAGAATAAAGAATAGTTGGTGAGCTTGTGAAGCCAAAATAAAAGGCTCATCTTTATAACCTTCTCTATTAAGATCCACCATTAAGAACCCCAAGTCATCAACTTTAAGACCATTTTTTCAATCAACCCACTTACAACTAAAAATTAGAACTTGAACTTTGATGTAATCTAACTCCCAAATGCGCTCAATTATTCCAAAAATATGACATTTTTGCGTACAAGGAATTTTTATCTTTAGTACTAGATATATGCATTGCTTGGGCTATAAGAGTTACACCACTATTTTGCATTATGCTCCGATCATCTTGCGCTTTGGTATAAAATGTGTACCCATTAACGAGATAGCCAGTGAAGGAAAAAAAATTGTTTATCTAGACCTCTTGCCAACCATTTTAATTTTTCAGAAACTGAATCAGGATTGGTAGTCAACTTCTCAAGAATGTGTTGTTTCAACCAAACTGTAAAACTCTTATTATGCTTGTTTGCATACCAAATCTCTGATCTATTAGGGTTATCCTACTTAAGCTCGACCATCTACATCTCTACATACTCCTCAACCTCGACAGAGTTGTGTAGTACATATAAATGTGCTTGTTCCCATTGCAAATTAAAGATTGTAACTATTTTATTGCCCATAATTCCTTCTCCATCAGTTCTACTATCATGCCGAGAAGTTGGAAGACTAATATGGTTGACATGTGATAAGTACTCAGTATAAAATTCAACTGCTTCCTCACAAATGTATCGTTCAACTATACAACCTTCGAGTCGACTCCAATTTTTCACATATTCTTTTAGTATCTTCATTTAACGCTTAAATGGATACATCCATCTCAAGAAAACTGAGTCACACATTTGTATCTCTCTAACTAGATGAATAGTGAGGTGCACCATTATATCAAAGAATGCAGGCGAAAAATACATTTCAAGTTCACACAAGATTAACACAATTCGGCTTTGCAATCTTGGCAATTTTATTGGGTCAATCACGTTACTACATATGACTTGAAGAAGAAACACAATTTTATAATCGTGGGTGAACCATATCAGGTAAAATAGATGTATAGCCATTAGAATAAAATTTTCCATCAACACATGGCAATCATGCGACTTTAAACCCTTCAACTTCAAATCCTTCAATGACACAAGCCCTTAATATTTGAAGAGTACCCCTCTGGAACTTTAACAGTAGCAAGCAAGCAACTCATAAAAGTCTTCTTTTCTCTTCTAGACAATGTATGAAGCCGCTGCATGAAAAAATGTGTGACTTCCCTTCTCTTACGGAGCCAACTCTTTCCTTATCCCTATAGAAATCATATCAAGTCTTGCTTTGATAACATCTTTGGTCTTTCTCCAGTAGCAAGCAAACTCATAAAAAGTCTTCTTTTCTCTTCTAGACAATGTATGAGCCGCTGCATGAAAAATGTGTGACTTCCCTTCTCTTACAGAGCCAACTCTTTCCCTATCCCTATAGAAATCATATCAAGTCTTGCTTTGATAACATCTTTGGTCTTTCTCGGAATATGAAGTAATGTATCAATCAAACTGTCACACACATTTTTCTTAATGTGCATCACTCAAGAAAATGTCTCACATATAAAGATTGCCAATATGGTAGGTTAAAAAAATAGACCTTTTCTTCCACCCATATGTCCCAAGATGCTTTGCAAAAGGTTCACCTTGTCAAAATGTTGCTCACCTATCAGTGGCAAGGTGCCTTACTTCTTTTGAATTTCCATTGAAAGCTTTTTTAAAGCATCGTAATAATGGTCAGGATGCAACCATCTATGATCCAAGATATACATTCTTCATCCCATGTTCTAATCTCACTAAATGTGTGCCATCTTCATAAATAGACATCCGAGTTTTACTTTGATACTATACCTGATAATTACCATATACTGAAAATCATTGATTGTACCAAACAACAATGCCCTTAAATTGAACCTTTCCTCTCTATGTCCATCATATACCCCAACACCGTACTTCCACAAAATTAAATCTTCAATTAAAGGAGCCAAATATATGTCTATGTCATTTCTCGATTGTTTTAGCCCCGAAATTAGAAGGATAGCATCATATATTTTGCTTCATACATAACCATGGAGGTAATTTGTAAATTACCAAAATAACTGATCATGTATTGTGACTGCTACTTTAAAGCCCATGTGGATTCATTTCATCAGTAGATAATACAAGGCAAAGGTTTCTATCTTCTGCTCCAAAGTCAGGGTAATCGAGATCAATTTTTTTCCATTGAGAGAGTAGATGATGTTGAAGCTTTTCATCTTTGATCCTTCATCCCATCCATGTCAAATTTTTTGCATTCTTTGCACTATTGTACAGCCATCTAAATCTAGGTACAATGGAAAAGTACCAAAATGCCTTCTTTGGACTCTTCCCATTCTTTGTAGTGCAAGGAATTACATTTTGACACTCCATTAATGATGCATATTCATTTCTAAATAATATGCAATCATTAGGACAGGCATGTATTTTCTCTTAACTCATGGCAATTAAGCGTAACATTTATTTTACCTCATACATAGTCCATGGGAGCTTGTTGTTCGTAGGTAGAAGTTGTTTTATAAGTGTAAGATTTTCTATAAAATCTTATCACTCCATTCATTGCTCACTTTCAAGTTATACAATTTCAACACTGCTGACAACTTTGTGAATTCAGTGCAACCAGCATACAAGGGCTTCTTTACATCACTTTTCAACATCTCTAACATTTCAGGACATCCTCAAGTTTCCTTTCAAATGCATTGGCCATCTCTTCAAAATAGTCACCCTTATAAGTATCTGTGTCATAATCATTTGATTCAAAGCTTCTTTATACTCCCAATTACTAGTAGACTCATCCCTCTAGTCTCTCCATGCTTATGTCAACATAACACACTAAATGGTCTTCCATTTCAGATACATAAATTTGCTTGAAAAGACCACATCTTACTAAGGGCACATTATTCTTCTAGGTCTTTTACATGCTCAAGAGCAAACCTCATAAACTCTTTCACACCATTCAATATTTTTTACTTAATTGATTGGAAGACATCCATTCTTTAACCATAACTTTTTAATCTAAAAGACAATTCATTCAAGGAAAAGTGATCAGTGACTCATGAATATGAAGAGGAAAGGAATGATAGAAAGATTATCAATAAAGAAATTGCCTACTCTACATATAATATAGAGTAATTAATGAATCATAAGTCACAATGCATGAGCATTCACATACTCCTTCAACCGTCGATAAAAAATTCAGCAGCATAATAGCATAAAGAAAGTATTTCTCAGGCTAAAACCCTCTTTTCAATCTTGGCATGTCACTCAACAAACTAATTCCAACTATATACAATCACAAAACAAACAAATTCTCACAAAATAGCATTTTCAAATTAACTCTAATTATTATAAAATTATATAAAATTCATTCAAAATTCATAGAAAAAAAACACTATAAACATCATTTTGAATCAATATTCTGTCTCATTTTGATCATTATAAGATTACACATATCCTATATTAGCAATCTTAAGCCAAGAACAAATCATTCTTTACCAAATGTAAAAATATCAATAAAATAGCAATGATTTTTACAGAAACCGCGCGTGTCAGTTTCGTTGCTAAAATGAACTCTAATTGTGATGGAAATTGGTACACTAGTACATTTCAATATTTAGTTTGAAGGATAAAACTATTCTGATCAAACAATACATGAAATTTAAAAAAAATTATTAAAATAAATCAGTCAAAATTCATAGAAAAATACAATCATCATAAAATATCTCATTTTGATCACTAATTTTCATCTTAATAATCATCCTAAGGTAAAGCAAATCATCTACAATCATTCTCAAATCAATAAAACACTAAACATTAGCAATTTTCAACACCCCATAATATTAAAATGGGCAAAAAATGAGGAAAAATTTAAACAATAAAAATCAACTAATAAAACAATCCATAATCTTAAATAAATCAATCCCATAATCTAGAAATCTAAGCATATTAAAAGAAAATGAAGAAAAAGTATAGAAATCACAAGCCCTGTTACCTTAGAGAAGAGAGGATGAAACACAAAGAGGAAGCCAATGAGAAAGGAACCGGACGGTGTTGGAGGAGCACTTTCACGCCGGTGAGGGACTAAGGTGGTTGACGGCAACAATGGAGAAAGATTGAGATATTTCTATCGATTTCGTGCAGAAGTGAAGAAGAGAGAAAATAGAGACGACGAACAGGCGTGAATGAAAAAGTGAACCAGGAAACTGAACAAAAACGAAATAAATAATGGGTATTCATACCGTCATTTATTCAAGAATATATGACAGGTGTTTTAACACCCATCATATATAAGAAAGGCTTTAAATGACGATTGTTTTAAACAACCGTCATTTAAAGTAAAATTTTTTTATTTTTTTTAAATCAAGAAAATCAAACGTTGGCCACGAATATATGATGTGTGTTTAACAAACCTGTCATATATAGTTCTGGATTTTAAATGACAAGTGTTTAAAACACTCATCATTAAAGTTTTAAAATTTTTTATTTTTTAATTTAACAATCTAAAACGACAGGTACCAATATATAATGGTTTTTTGTATAATCGTCATATATTCTTTGAACTTTATATGAAGGTATTTCAAATACCTGTCATTTAAAGTTCAAATTTATTTTTTATTTTTTTCTTCCAGTAAATAAAATGTTGGGCTGAAATAAATGATAGGTTTTTTTTTAATACCTGTCATTTAAAGTCTGATAATATATGATGGTTTTTTTAAAACCCGTCATTTATTTTCTCACCATGACCCGCCTATCTCATATGTGACGTGTTTTTTATTTGACCGTTATTTTTTATGACGTCTTATATTTATGTTTTTATAGTAGTGATATAAATCATAATTAACTAATTTAAGATTTACGAATAATGTTAGTTGAAACATTAATTTTTAAAAATATCCACATATTTCTATTTATATTCTTATTAAATACTTTATATAAGAGCCTTGATAATAACAATTAAAATTCTAATGCATGATTTTTTTTGAAAAGAATAATAAATAAAGTAGGGCTATAGTTTGAAAATAAATATAAAAGTTATTCAATATTTTATATTTTGAAGTGGGTAAAGTTTTTAAAAGATATTTTATATTATGATCTGAAAGAAGTATTTTAGAGGGAGCACATTAATCCAGTGATTGACGATATCCACTCAATTAATGGCTAACAATCATCTCACGAAATCTCACACGTTTTGATAATAACACTTAAGTTGATATGTATGCATTAAATTTGAGAAACATATTTAAGTATTTTCATTGGATTTTTTTAAATTTTATTTATAAATACGGTTTCTGAAATGACGCAGATTTGTTAAAAAAAATGCATTAAACTTAACATAATGAAAAAAAAGATATACATTGTGTGATTTTTAACTTTGGATATGTAATTGTATTACATGCTTGTCAAAAAAACTTTTACCGCTATTGTGTTCTTCTTAATTAGCTAGACCGGCTCAAGAGGCAGAGCCGTGATTTAACTATGAGGGAAACCAATATTTAAAAAGTGAATATATTACAATATTAGAATAGTTTTCATAAATATTGAGAAGTTGGAAGTATAAAATATCTATACAATTAAAAAAAAAAAGGGGATTGCCTGCATTTTTATTTTTAATTTTTTCCGGAGAAGAACCGTGTCTAAGGTTGTTAGAAGAAGAAAAATAGTTTTATAGGCCCAATATAATCTGATAATACTCTACATGCCCGAAAGATTCTCTAGGCTTTCTGACTTTAACCTTATGCTTTAAATTAATTTTTTTAATATAATCTATATTTTTTAAAAAAATAAATCTGTGAACAAAAATACTAAAAAATCACAAGTGCTTTTGAAAATTTTTAAGCTTGTTTGTTTCAGCTTATTTTATGAAGAAATTACTTGCTTTTTTTTAAAAAATATATTTTATAAGTTTTTATTATGTTTATTTAAATTTTTGAAAATCATTAGAATCCAAAAAATAACCAATTTCTAATTATTTTAAGAAGCTAATTTGAATAACATTTGAAAATAATCTAATACAGTAGATAAAAGAGGGTATTTTAAAGACACGAGATACGTAAAAATATCATAAAATTTTAAAATAATATAATAATAAATTAATTTTATAAAATAAAAATCAAGAAAGATATCATAAAATTTAAAAATAACTAATTAATAATTATTTTTTTTTTATTATTGCAACTAACATAAAATAATATTTAGTCTTTAGAAAATTTTTAAAAAATAAATCTCTTTTCATAAAATCTCTAAACTAATGAAAAAATATTTATTTTTTAATTTTAACAAAAAGGCCTTTTGTAACACTTCTCAAAATAACGTGTCCTATGGATATCAAATATTTTATGTTTGTAACCTATTAGTCTAATTAATTATGAATGATTTTTCCTAAAAATTTTCTCTTCAAACGATCTTATGAGATGAACTCACTTATCAAAGAATTTGCTTATGGGTGATAATCATAGGTCCTCTCTCCCTCCCCTTTTCTCTCAAATTTGAATTTTATGAATTAGGTGACGTGAGCTTACGTTTACTGTAAAGTTTAAGAAAGTCATAATTTTATCATATTATTTATAATTTGCTAGTATCTCATTGTATTTCCTTTTAAGAGTGTTAGATATCTTATACTGATAAGTGAAATATTTTTTTAGATAGAGGGGGATTGTTGCTCTTCTAAAAAATTGTTTAAAAAAAAGAACAATGTTTCACTTATGTACATGTTGTCCAGCACTTTTCAAATGAGAGTACATGAGAAAAAAATATACTTTAATCCTATTTTTTAATAGAAATAGAATAAAACAATTAAAAGTGAGAATTGTTTTTTTTTTTTTTGGGTTACTCATAGACGCCCTTCCATTAGAGGTATTGATGTTTGAATGAGTTAGATAGTAAATATGAGTTTTTAATATTAATTTATTACGGTGTGAGAATTAACATATTCCATTATTAGAAGTGTGAAGTAAATAGAGACAGCTCATTATTGTGAGTTTTTCAAACTATTTGGGCTTTTGTAATCCATTTGAAGCCGAGGAATGGACTGTATTTAAGGGTTTAAATCTTGCTTGGGCTGTGGACTTGAACACGTTAGTATTGAATCTGTGGACAGATATTTATGAAAAAGAAAAAAAAAAAAAAGAAAAAAGAAAAACTTGTGGGCATCATCAACGATGGAGAAAGATTGTGCTTGCTATAATGCTGGGTCTTTGATGTTTAAGGAGATCATTTGAATGCTGTTGCTTCAATGGAGATCAAAATACTTTACATCACCAGTTGAATCTTGTGGCTGATGGACTTGCTAGATTTGACTTCAACGATGCTTTTGAATTGTATCACACGGTTCCTGCTTCCTTGAGAACCCTAGCGCAGAGAAAGACGGCTAATTTCTTTTGGGTCAACTCGACAGACCGCCAAGATTAAAGAAATAATGAACGGTTGAGATGAGACTTTCCACTGAATTTTCCGTCAAAGCGTCGTCGTTTTCAGGACCTGAGCGGAGTTCTGTTTCGGAAGCTTGTATTTCTCTGGTATGCTTCACGTCTTCTTCATTGGATTTTGTGAGTGTTCAAATTCAATAATAGCTTCTTGATCAGAAAGGGAGGTTATCCTCAAGTTTAGAAAGGCAAAATGGAAAGTGGAAATAAAATGTCTAAGACTGACAAGAGGAAGCTAAATGAAATGATTGCTGATTTGTTGTCTGATTGGTATTATCGAGTATGTCGATTGTCGACCATCCCGACGGTGCCAGATTGAACTGGGTTTCCAGTGCTCATGAGCGAAAATCGTATGCAAAATATGGATGGAAGCGCCTAATGTGGGTAAAAGAAACCAGGTCATGAATACTTCCTTCACGATGTTTGTTGTAAATAAAGTAAAATGTGGCTATAGATAAACATAACTTTCTTGCTCTTTATATCGATTTAATTGATTGATTAATTGCTTCGAGTTTGATCAGCTCTGGATGAGAACTTCATTGCCTGCGAGAGATTGTCTTTATAAAAATGACTCGAGTTCAGTTGAGGATTTTGGAATAGAGGGGGATCAAAATAATAGAAATTAAGCACATGCAAGAGCAGAAAACTTCTTGGGAGAGGGCAAATGTTTGAGATTAGATTGGTTCAGTTTGTTAGCAATGACACTTTCCTACTTCCCTCGAGCTGCTAAATTTTGTCTTTAAGGAGAAGCGTTCTGTGCTCATGGGGAAGGAAAACTTTACGCTGATATAGACTTCAAGGCAAGTATATTCTACCTATATGTTTTACTATTTTCTTTCTTAATTTTCTTTTAGATCCATGGATCAGGATTTGATAAACTTATTAGCATTACGTAGATATAAAGAAAAGAAATGAAGAATGAGTTTGATTAGCA
The DNA here is from genome assembly GCF_029017545.1 of Prosopis cineraria. Classification (NCBI taxonomy): domain Eukaryota; kingdom Viridiplantae; phylum Streptophyta; class Magnoliopsida; order Fabales; family Fabaceae; genus Prosopis; species Prosopis cineraria. The sequence continues at coordinate 28,086,449 of NW_026555336.1, forward strand.
AAGCAGTTTTTTGACGATGATTATGTGATAATCTTGTGATAAGTAAGCTGACACTCCTTTAACGAACTTAATTGTTTGTATTATGTGATAATCGTGCATTTCGTCCATCCCAAATGTTGTTAGATTGACCTGGCCGGTTGACGGTGCCCTTAACGTTATGTGCTCATAGGGCAGCGATAATCCCAAGCCCAATGCCATTCAATGCCTTGATGTATTCTTGTGACTGTGTGTGTTTATTGTTTTTGTTTTTTCTCATAAAGTTCACGCTATCCCAAGTCTCTACGGATGAGTTTGTTAGTTTTTGTCTATTGTTTATATATCTTTCATCCCTCTCTCTTACTTCCCCTCATTCACATACGCTTCAGGGCAAGTAGTCTAACTCTTCATTTACATGTCTGTTTTCTTACTTCTCCTCCTTCTTCTTTCTTTTTGGTTACATTCATGCTTCTGGATCTGATACATATTTGAAGCATGCAGATATCGAAGGAAGAGATGGAGAATGAATCTAACAAGGCTTTTCTTGAATCATATGCCATGAAAGGAGGGGAGGGTCCTCACAGCTATGCTCAAAACTCAAACTTTCAGGCATTTAATCTTAATCTTATCGCTTAATTACAGTTTGTTTTGTGAAATCTTTTGATTCTTATTTGATGGCTAATGTTTGTGTACACACAGGCATTAATCTTCTGTTTTATAAAAAGCTATATGACTATTAACAAGATAATTTAGTTTTGCAGAGAATAGATGATCCGTGATGTCATATATTCTATGCCAAAAAAATCATTCATACGTTATTATTGTCATGACAATTATGCAATATAGGAACGTGTTCAGAAGAGATTTACAGGGTAAATTTAAAGGTGGAAGAAGAAGAAGAAGAAGAAGAGAGAGATGGAGATAGATCCGTCATATTAAACTCATTTTAGTCTCATCATTTAAATGTCGATCTTATATGAATTTTGTCTGTCTCTTAAAAAATTATCATCTATATTTTTTGGTTAAATTTATAGGATTTTAATCTGCTTATTTGCTTAACAGATATAACTAATGAACTACATGATATCTGCAGAGATCAGCAATTGAAGCAGCCAAAAAGCTTCTCCAAGGTGCAATAGCTGACAACTTTGACTTGAAAATCATTTGTGTTGCTTCTACAACAAACCCAATTTGCATAGCAGACTTGGGCTGCTCCACTGGGCCAAATACCTTCATTGCAGCACAAAACATAATGGAAGCAATTGAACTCCAATGCAAATCTCAAAAACAAAGTGTCCAGGAATTCTTTGTTTTCTTCAATGATCAAGCCTCAAATGATTTCAACACTCTCTTCCAGAAACTTCCTCCCAACAAAAAGTACTTTGCTGCTGGAGTTCCTGGCTCTTTCTATGGACGCTTATTTCCGAGGCAGAGCCTACATGTAGTTCACTCATCTGCATCACTGTCTTGGCTATCTAAGTTGCCCAAAGAGCTTACTGATAGAAGCTGTGATGCTTGGAACAAGGGGAAAATTTACTATACTAATGCTCCAAAAGAAGTTGAAGATGCTTATAAAAGTCAGTTTAAAATGGATTTGGAGACTTTTTTACAAGCCAGAGCACAAGAGGTTGTGGGCAATGGGATAGTGATTCTTCTGATACCTGCTGCTCATGATGTGATTGATTTTAGTGTGGACTTGTATGGTGGAAAAGATTATGAACTTCTGGGAAGCTGTCTAATGGACATGGCAAAACTTGTGAGTGTTCGTTCGTTTTTTTTTTTCTTTTAATAATTTGGCATTGCTTAAGAGTGTGTTGTGTGATAAAACAAAGTAAAGTCAAATAGTTTTAATTTGGGTTTATTCAAATGGTAAGTCCCATTTGAATAGCTCTATATATTTGCCCTTTTGTTATAACTCATGACATCCTCTATCTTATAAGCCTTTTGCATTAGAGAATATGAATATTAAAGTGATAAGTCCTTTTTTCTTCATAAAATGCTGCAAATTCTGAGTTTAAAGGTTTCCAATTTAGTTGATAAGTAATAATATGTATGTTACATGATTCTCACTTTATAAGTGTAAGGTTCACTAAGTTTAGAATATAAACATGGTATAATTTTTAATTGACAATTGGTATTGTGTTGGTTCTGCCTCATGGAAAATTGAGAGTTGCCACCAAGTTCAAATGGGCATAAAACTTGTTATTTGTAAACTATTGTTGAGAATTTGATAGAATCGACCATGGATAGGAAAGTTAAGAATTTGCTAATAGTTTTTTGCCATTGTAGGGACTTGTAAGTGAAGAAAAAGTGGACACTTTTAACGTGCCCACGTATTTTCCACATGTGAAGGATCTGAAGAAAATGCTTGAAAGTAATGAAGATTTCAGTGTGGAGAAAATGGAACTCATTTGATTGCCACAGCTCCATTCAGCCAAACTTGGAAGGGCATGTTTCCCAATGCAGAGCTGTGCTGGAAGTGCTAATTGAGAAGCACTTCGGAGATGGAGTTGTTGATGAACTTTTTGCTCGCTTTGCTGAGAAAGTTATGGAATCCCCAGAAGTCATGAATCTTCAGAAGCTTAAACTTCTAATGCTCTTTGTTGTTCTCAAGCGCAAGCAGGTGTAGACATAGATGGATAAGTTAACAGTTCTCTCCTGATGAACTTAATTATGATAATGCAACTGCCTCTATTCTGCTTGTTGGACTTAATTATGATGAAGGGTGAAAGTAACATGTGTTGACCTCATGTGTTTTAAAAGTTTTTTATATATAATTTTGTGGTAAGGTATTGCTGTTTCCATTTGTTATGATATTAAGTGATTTTTATGATCTTATATTTTATTTGCTTGATATTTACGAATAGTCATTATTTCTAGAATATGTGAGAGAGAGAGAACCCCCCCTTAAAAAAAAAAAAAAGCTAAATGGGGGAGGATTTTCTGATTATAAGAGGTTCAGTTTTCTACACTGGTACAAATAATTATAACTGGTTAAATATTTTTTAAATGATTTAAATATTTTTCACACTGTTTAAGTTCATAATCAATGTATAATGATTAATTTTTTTAAAAAAATTACTTTAGACTTTCTCCACTTGTTATAGTTAGTGATAATTTTTTTTAAAATATTCAATACTTTTTAACTTTCAACATAACATGTTATATTTGTTGGTGTCGAAATTTTTTTAACACTAATTGTTTTAGTAACTGATGTAGAAAGTTCAATAATCATGCAATTTAGTGAAAAAGTTGCTAGTGGCCATACTTTCTACACCTATTCCTTTTGATCTAGTGTAAAAGCCTATTGTACAAAGTGTCTTTTTTTATACTATAGTGTATTTATGCCAACATTATGATGTACTAAGTGTCTTCTAGAGGTTTATTTTATCTCCTAAATATGATGAATGTCATGATATTTTTGAATAATTAAATAATTTTATTATTATCTTGAAAAATGAAAGAGATATTAATTGTGTGTTCTACATCAATACCATCATATATGATGTTAATTGTGATATTATTATGAGCAAAACTAAAAAATTATTGTGATTTTATTTCATTTCATCCAAAAAATACACTTTTATTGGTATATGAGTGAGATTTGGTTAAAACTAAAACACCTTATATGTAGAAATAGAGTAGTACATTTCTCCAAGTAAATGAATCTTAATGTATTCGGTACATGTGAATGTTCCTGTACTTAATAACGTGATTTGATTCATGAATGAGATAAGGCTTAAATATAATGATTCATAAAATTAAAGTAATGATCATCCACAAAATATCATAATAGCTCGAGATCATCTATGTCTAGTAAAAAGTTAAAATGATAAAAGGTTAAGTAATTAATTTAAAAGAGAAAATATATAATGTTAAGTAATTAATTTAAAAGAGAAAATATATAATGAATGATTTAGATTTGATATCTATATTAGGATTTGATTGAGTCACATTAATGTGGATGATTCTTTCTTTTGTGTGTAAAGGAGAGAGAAATTGAGAGGGAAGATTTTGAGAGAGAGAGAGAAGCCGGGGGGGTAGAGTAGAAAGAGAGGGGTGAAGTAAGAGAGATACATTGAAAGGTAGAAATAACTGTTCCTTCACCCTATGTCATCATTTAGAATTGGTTTTTTCAAGAGAAAATGGTAATAAAATTTTTTTAAATTAATAAATAATATTTTGGTTTATCAAAATGTTATAATTTTTCTAAAGTTTGTTAAGACTTTTTTATTATTAAAGAATTAATATAAATGATTAAATTGCTTTTAGTTCAGGATTTTAAATACGAACTTTTGAATTGTTGTTACATTCTTGTGATTTTAAAGAAGAAAAATTGTGAATCTTAAAATAAAACTTGTGAATGACAATTAATATTTATAACACTTGAAAAATATCAGGATTTTAAATGTAAACTTACGAATTGCTATCAAATTTTTGCAATTTTAAAAAAAAATTATGAATCGTAGAATAAAACTGATGAATGACAATCGATATTTATAACACTTGAATAATATCATGATTTTAAATGGAAACTTGTGAATTTCTTTTGAATTCTTACGATTTTAAAAAGAAAAATTATAAATTTTAAAATAAAACTTGTGAATGATAATTGATATTTGAATTAAAGATAATTTAATCATTTATATTAATTGTTCATTACATAAAAATCTCTTAAAATTTCAGGAGAATTATAGCATTTTGACAAACTAAAGTGTTGTTTACATAGTTTAAAAAGAATTTTATTGCCAGTTTTTCTTTTTTCAAATGGGCTGTCTATAGTAAGAATAACGGATAATTTACTCGCTATATGCACTGCTCCTTTTTTGCTTTGTATGTTCATAATTTGATGAAATCTTAGAGATGTTCTTTTAATTCATGCCAATGAATTTCACTAGTGTGGATAGAGGCCACCCTCATTTAATTTGAGTATTGAGATATTCTCTTTTTCTTTTTAACTAGTATATGGCATGTGCTATACACGGGATATGAAAGAAAATAATTTAAATAAATAGTGAGATTTACTTTAACATTTGGAGTGAGTTGTTATTAAATAAAAATAATTAACTCATACATTAAATTTAGAAATACTATAATTTTTGACACTTTTAAACGGGAAACAAATGAAGACATCAAGTAATTTAGATGATAACTATGAATATATTATTCTATAGCAAACCATTTACAAGAACAAAAAGGAGGGGATTATAAGAAAAGATAAAGTCATCTACCTACAATATTGATGAATATATTAGAGTTGTTGTATATCTTTCAAATATTAGGGTCACTCATAAGATGTTGATATGGTTAGTAAATACAAATTATAAAGTTAAGATGGACTTATGGAAATACAAACATATGGAGGACTGACTTGAAATAGTGTTATAAAAGCTTATAATAATGCAAAGGACAGAATGGACGAAAATAAGAATCAAAATGCACAAACATGAAATTCCATTTCGAATCAATTGTAGAGCATTGAAAGTGCATTTGTTTGACAACAAATCTATAATGAGGAGAATTCATCAAGAAAAAGAATCATAACATACCATAAGAGAAAAACTACTTGAGAAAACGAATAGAGAAGAAGAAATTGTTAAACACCACAGGCAAGGGAAGGAGAAAGAGAAAGATGAGGAAAGAAGGAAGCTTTCACATCCCGTCTTCTAACATATACATAATTTGAGATAGTGATTTCATAGAAGAGTAGTTTTTGAATTAAATATAAAAAAAATGTGGAATGGTCTTTGACAATTTAAGAAGATAATGGGAGGTGATTTTTGATGGTTTTAAAAATAATCATTTTTAAATTTGAAATTTAAAATTAGGAACAAGTTAATGAGATGTTACGATAATGGTGAGAGTGAGTTAGTTTTATTTATATTTTAAATAATGACCAATAAAATAAAAATATAAAAATATATGGCATCATTAGACTTAAGTTTGCGGTATTTTTTAATTATAAATTTAAATTATAAATAATATAACATGATTTTTTAATTATAAATATGAATTACAAACAAGTTAATAGAAAGTTAAGAGATAATAAAGAGATGTGAGGATAAGGTAGTTTTATTTATAATTTAAAGTGAAATCATCATACCTAACCTTATAAATCTACTTTTATATAAATATATATAGATTTTACTTTCATGTGGAACATTAGAGTATTTATCTTTTGACAAAGGCATTTCCTCATGTGTGTGTATTTTTTTTTTCCAATGATTATTTCATTTTGTTTTTAGATTTCACATTTTTTATAAGCCTGTTTTCTCCTTATTTTACAAAGATGTAAGTGTCAAAAGGGAAGTGTAATTGGTAGCATTTTTTTAAATAATAAACCTCGTCAGATGGTCATTGTGCCCCAGATGTCATACACTAAGCAAATCACGGTGAAATTGACAGGCTTTTAATAAAAAGACCAAATTGCCCCTAAAAGAACATGAATAAATTGGTCCAATGATTGAAAAAAATTTTATGTCTAACAAAATATGAATTAAATTTTTTAAAATTTGAGAGTATGGTTACAAGGAGTTTATTATTAAAAATTTATAAATTCATAAATATTTATTATTGATATACAATAATATATTATTAACAAATATAATAAATTAAGTATAATATAAAATATAATAAATGTTGAGTTGTTTGTTTGATTTGATTATATAATATGGGTTATATCTGTAAAAGTTTTAAAAATAATTAAAAAAATATTTCCCACTTACTAATATATGATGCTCAATGCTTTTAGAAAATAAAAAAAATAGCATTTAACCAATAAGTTAATATTTATAATTAATTTTACAGATTTACAAGTTAAGCTTCACAAATTTACAAATCTAACTTGTAAATTTACTAAATTTAATTTAAAAATATTAAAGCATATATTAATATTGGAAGAGATTAACTTGTAAATATATTAAGTTTCACTTGTAAATATTGATGACTTGAAAAAATTAAAGTATTAATATTTTAATAAAATATTTTTTCAAAAAATTATTTTTTAATCAATCAACTGTGGCCTGTGATTGGTCAACGGCCGCATGCCACCTGTGGGTCGGTTAACCTAATGAAAGAGGTACGAGTCCAAAAACATTTATATCATTTTATATATTAAATTAACTACAATTAAGTCATCTAGAATTTAACATCTCCTTTGATTGGTTGGAATTTGGGTTTTGGAAAAAGAAAAGGAAAAGGAAAGAGAAAATTCTTGGTTTGGTTGGCAGGAATTTGTCAACGAAGGAATCAAATTTAAAGTTCATTAAGGGAAGAGAGTGGAATTCAGGTTCTTGAGGCCAGGCCAAGGAAAATTTTATCTTTTTAGGAAAACAATTTTTATCCCAGCCTTCCCTTCTGGCGACACCCAGTGGTGGAACTAAAATCTTGAATCAGGAAGGGCAATCACGGAGCTAAAATTCTCAAACAAAAAAAGATATTTTTATCTCTTTCATATCAATTATTGCTCTTTTTTTTTATTTTTTACCTGACTTTTAATTGTAGATTCGTAAGTATAACGAGCTAGTGAAAAATATTCATTCAATTTACTCTTGATTTTTAAATCTTTATTATTTATCATTGTCTTTTTTTAACCAACCCCTGAGTAATATTCAGGACGAGGAGCAAGTCTATTTTGTTATATTAATTTTTTTTATTTTTAAATAATTAATAAATAATATTGGCATTTAAGTATAGTGAAATTGTAGGTTAATATTCATGAGGCTAAGTTAAAAATTTGAATAGATCTAGATTAAAAAAGTAAAATTAAAATGAGTTTAAAATTTAAAATATAAAAATAAATAGTGCAAAGTATAATAAATAAATAGTATAAATTTTAAAATATAAAACCTTATACTCTGAAACTTTTTTTTTTTTTTTTAGTGGAAAGGGGTATATGCCCCCGTCAATTACATGTCGCTCCACCAATGGTGACACCACAATCTTCGTTCAGCCTTTTGCTCCCAACCTTTGCCGTTATGGGAGAAAGAGCACTCGAATCTTCATTTTCTATTTCATTTCCTTTGTATTTTCACAAATGTGGTTCGATTAAGAAGAGAAGGGTAATATTGTCTTTTTACATTATTAAAAATTAATTTAAGAAAAATATGTTTTAAAGATTCGATTCATTCTTTCCAGCAAATCAGACATGCTTCTGAAACATATCCCTGTTCTTTTTCCTGTCTTTTCCATTAAAATTGTTCTAGCGAAGCGAAGAAGGCCTAGGAGTTTTTTTTTTTTTAACAAATTCATGGAACCTATATGTTAATAAATTTTTTAATTGGGACTCCTTTGTAATTTTGTCAATAAATATTCTATTAGAAAATTGATGCCATTTTAAGTCTCAAAAATTAGAAATGAATGCCAAGTGGCTAATGTTATTTTTTTTAATTATGTAAAAGACTAAAACACCATTTTAATCAATTACTTTGACTGTCTACCGGTGACCAATTACTTTCCTAGTGATACTGTCAGTAAGTAATAATAATATTTTTATTTAATATCTTTTTAAAATATTGATACTTTTATATTTATTTAATGACTTGATAAATATCAATTCTGTTTACAAATCTTTCCATATAATTTACAAGTCAACAAGTCAACTTTTGAGATCATTAACAAATCCCCCATCAATTTACAACCTAACAATTTTATAATTTAATGTGTGATAGTTTATAAATCTCTGTTCAAAATTTATAAGTCTCCCTTTTAAAATTTACATTTCAACAAGTGTATCCAAGAGCTATAAATGAATGTATTTTTTCACACACTAGATAAGTTTTAAATTAAGATTGTGTGATATTTCCTCTTGTAACATATCAAATTTTTAATCCAGAATTTATATAATTAAAGGTAAAATTAGTAAATTGATGAATTAATCAAGTTAATTACATTTTCGAATTACTAATGGATCTATTGGGTTGTTTGGATAGTTTTGAAATTGAGTTAGGATAATAATTGAGCTAATAAGGCCCAAGTGGAGGCCCAAATCATATGTGAGATATTGAAACACATGGCAAATATCTTGTGCATTGCAATGAATGGCACAAACTTTAGTTAAATTAGATGAGAATAAAAAAGAAGAGGAAAGAAAAGGAAATGAGAAGGGAGCTGGGTTTAACTTTGTTAGGGCTTCAATTTTGAGATTATTGGGAACTAATTAGACTTTTAAAATTTTGGGTAAGCTTTATATCTCCCTAATTTTCCTTTCTACTAGGATTTCTTTTACTTTTGTGAAATCAAAGATGATGGTTTTGCACGATCCAAGAGTTTGGATCCAAATCTAATGACTGAAATAAAATTATTAAGAATTGATTTAAGTTTCTATACTTAGAATTGGTGGTTTGAAGGAGTTTTATATTGGTGCTTTAGGGTTGGATAAACCCTATCCTTAAAATGAGAGTTATGGAGTTATGGGAACCCTTTATTGGTGTTATTTAACTTAATAGAAGTTAAATAAAGTTAATAAAAGATGATTAGGACTTAAGGAGCTTGGGTAATCTTATTTGAGCTATTAAGTAACTATGATTAGTTGGGAATTGCCATATAGTATTTCATCTTATAAATTGCCATTGCTCAAGTGCTCTTTGAGTAATTAGAAGCTAGAGAAGGGTAATAATTTCCATAGATAACCTTTTTAATGATAAAAAATTGAGATAACTAAATAATTTAGCTCGTTTATTTACTTATTTGTCTGGTATTTGAGTGTTTGTAAAATAAACTATTATTTAGTATATTATATGATGTAATTTTTTTTTAAAAATTATATGATGGGAATTGAATCTCAATAATTAAATATATGTGCTTGGAAAGATGAATTTAAGGAAAATTAATATGAATAATCATGATTGTGTGATGATAGGAGTTATAAAAAACATGATAATTAACAGAAGCATGAGTATATTTGGTATGATCATCAGATGGCGGGAGTTTGACCTCAAACTCAAAAGGTTTTTTTTAAATGAGATCTTAATTTTTAAATGTTTTAATTATAAATCTATTTCACCCTTTTCTATCATGATAACTAAGAGGGGATTAATCAAATCCTAGTAGCGTAATTTTGTGTGGAATATTATGATATTGTTAAGATGCATATTACACTTCTTATCTATTTTATAGGTAAATAGAGATAATTTTTTTGTACTCATTATAAGGCTTGCTGTCATTAAAAATACACTTATAGCATACTCTGTTTTTAGCAAAAAATAGAGTATGAAAATTTGATAGAAAAGTCATTCATCCCTTCTTTGGTATATTACCATTTCTAACACAAGAAAGCTTTGAGTTGCCAGTTGATCTATTAGAAAATTAATATATGTTTCACAAGCCAAGAATAGTTGCTCTAGTTGGCAAAGGGATTGGCCAACAACTATAAAGTTGTGGATTTGAATTTTACTGTTAATGTGAGAACTTTGTTAGTGAGCAATTCGTTAGTAACTTTATAACCCAACTTATCCAAACTTTTGTACTATAAAAAAATAGGTTGGGGTTATTGTCACAAGGCCTGCCCTATGAGCTTAAAGTCTATTTATTATTTAATATACATATATATAATATATTATTTATGTAAGTGTTGGCTTTGATGGCCTTAAAGCCTATATAAAGCTTTTAAAGCTTAGTGTGTAAGACTATTTAAAAGGTTAAGGATAAAGCTTTTTTAAAAAATAGACTTGCAAGTTAGGTATTTGATAGGCTTAGGGTTGAATTGAGACAAAAGTCTTATATAAATTTTAGGCTGGGTTTAAACTTTTAGTTTATTTAGCCAAAATTTAATTTAACCTATTTTCACCTTTATTTGCAAGGGTAGGTTCAAATTTCATTGTAGATGTTAAGCTTGTTACTAAATCTTGGTAAAAGATAGAAAGTAATTATTAAAAGAAAATGTACATAATAATTTCCTTCCTCAAGAGCAATATGTGAAAACATACAGAAACATTTTAAACTTGTATATGCTATCATTTTCCATTAGTATTTTTTTTTTAAATTTCTTTGTTATTACCCATTAGCAATCTCAGCGACGACCCAGGCCTAAGTATCTTTGAAGATTTTAGTTAGATAATATAGAACGAAATAAAAATATAATTATACTCTATTGAAGTTTATTTTGATTTAAATATTATTTTCTTTCTCCATTCTAACAATTTATAGTAATCTACTGTAATAGGAGTTACACAAGTTTTGATTTTTGGTTTTTGTTTGTCTTTCCGCTTTCACCTGTTAGTAGTCAAAAAGTTAGGGTCAGAGTGGAAGTGATCAGGCATGTGAGCCATAAGAACTAGAGGATTTGCCCAAATAACATATATATTACTCACAGCATGAAGAATACGTGGGGATACAAGAACAATGACTATTATTACAGATATTTGAAATCCAAGATAAAGAAAGATAAGATCTAGTCAACATGGCAATTTTTGACATGTTGTTTGGAAGTACAATTGCAGGGGGTGTTCTTAGAAAATAAAGTATGATAAACCACAAACCAAATCAAAGTTCAGACAAATAGAGTGATCTCAAGAGTTTCATGTCTTATCACTAAGCATACTTAAAAGCCAAATACATCTTCAGGTTTTGAGAGATCATCCTTCACACTGACCAAGCTTGCTCTTGCATCACTGAGTCGTTCTCCAAGATGCTTATTTGAGACTCCAACTGATCCAGCCAGGTCAACTTGTTATTATGATTGGCTTGCATATCCGTCACTCTTTGTCGAACAGATGCCAGCCACATCTTGTCAAAGCCAAAATGTTCCAGTTCATAGTATAGATCTTCAAATTCATTCATCTTTGAATTATCCATTGTCTTTGGTGTCTGAGTTTAAGAATGCCAACATGTCAGCCAAGGATTTATATCCCACCTTGCAAATCCTAGGAGTCCTTTGTTTGCGTTTCCATTGCCATAAATGTGGATATTTGACAAATGCCTCTTCGAGGAAGAAAGCACGCCTTGCCTTAATCTTAAACAGACCATGAAAATCAATCAACTCCTCTGCTGGAGGGTGCTGATTTGTTGAAGACGAAGTCCTCAGTGCTTCTGCAGTCAGGAGAGTGGTAGTGATGCTACTACCTGGTGAAAGCACTGTTGGATCCATAGACAGAGGAAGAGACACTACAAATAACAATGATACCAATTTCAATTTAAATATTTAAAATAGGAGAAAGTTTGGGAAGTCATCGCAGCAAGTTGCAATTTATTTGAAGCTTGGAAACATTTCAATTGAAATTTTAAAGTGGCTAACAGTTTGTGCAACTTGGATATGTACATTAGTTCTTTTGATTAACTCAAATGATACCTTTGTAATCTTCAAGAGCTTGTTGCGAGTCTATCACAATCTGTGGCGGTTCAAGTTTAACCTGTGGTTGTTTCACAATCAACTCCTGTATATATGATCAACAATTTTAGCCTTTTAGTTTATCCTCTGTATCATGTTATCCCATGAAGAAGAGTGCAGTGAGCCTACCTGTGATGAAGTTCCTACTGTTGATTCTTCTGACGCAGGATTTTTATGAAGACTTCCCTTTGATGTTTCTGTGTTATTCTGCACATTAATTGATAATTGATGCATTTTAGTTTCTAAGTTTAACTTCAGTGATCAACTTAATTTTATATACCTAAAATATAGTGTAATTTACTGAGAGTAATTCACAAATGTAAAAGAAAGTAATATAAATTTTGCTCTTAAAGGCCTTCTTGAGTGTCAACTACTAAATCAAATTCTTGCATCAAGACTTTTGATGCATCTTCTTCTACGACACCAGCAAGCCTTTGGACTTAAAAAACGAACTTCCTGTCAAGCTAGCAAGTGATTGTCGCAATTGTTAGGCTAAGTTGTAAATAATAGTGTGTGCCAATGCGCACTAGTATTACCTGCTTCGTAGCCTCCTCACCATCTTCTTGTCTTATTTCAGAATCTAAACAAGAGAAATCCCTCAACTTTGGACATACCACCATAAACCGTTCATCCAATTGCCACGTCACATGATAATTTTGTGGGCAAATGCTGATGACGTTTCGCAAGTTAACGAGCTTGAGTTTTTTCATAGCTGGAAGGTGAATGATGATCTGGTTCTGATTTTGATCTTTTTCATGATTATCTTCACCAAATACATATTGCAACTCAGCATCATCTTCTATTTCAAGACTCTCTAGTTGCAGAAGGCCACTGGCAAGAGAGATCGGCATTATGCATTTTAGATTTTCACAACTTTTTACCCTGACTTGGTTCAACTTTGGGAGCACAGGCCTTGCTGAAATATCATCATCATTGTCAACTGTAACCATATGCCTCAGTTCACCACAACCTATCACTTCTAGCTCTTCTAACATCACCATTTTTGAGCACAGGTAGCTGTGAAGAGAGATGCCAATTGGCTACAGTTTGTTATAAACATCTTCTGTAACTTCTCAAAAAGGCCAGAAGGAGGTGGACCATGGCAAAAGGCTTCCAAGCATTTCATGGCTTCCACTTTCAACACCTGCAACTTGGAGAAGATGATTCTAGCTTGATATGATTGATCATTTGTGGTGTCGATCAGCCATTTTATGCAATCAGAATCACGAAGCACAAATTCTTTTAACTCATCCAAACATTCACCCTGTATTGGAAATATGTCAGGAACGATGCTTGTACAATTCCCCAGAATTTTTTCAAAGAAAAGAACCTCTAGTGTCTGGGGCAATGCCTTGACTACTGCGTTTGGGATAGAGGCATCAAAATTATTTATTGATATGAGTTTAGACAACGAATAATCATCCTTGGAAGTATTTACGGAGCCTCCAATTTCTAAATGATACCTTTGGAGTACATTAAAGGAGCTAATTCGATGACAAATTTCAGCAACATTCTGATGTGCCTGCACCATATCTGGAAGATGATCTTCAACAAAATACAGCTCCTCCAGTTGGGAACATCTGGTAAGCACCTTATAAGGATTCCCTCCTATTTTGCAATGTGACACTTCCAATAATCTTAACGCCTTTAGATTTGCTAATTCTTCAGGCAGCTCTTTCATTTCACAATATAATAGCTCAACAGTGTGAAGCATCTCCATTTTTTGAAAAACAGAGATATCAATTAATGTCCATCCTCTCAAACAAAGAGTTCGAAGCATTTTTAGTCTATCAATTGATTCAGGTAGCAGTAGAACCGGGTTCATCCCAATAGATGTATTTTTTATGGCTAGCACTTTCAGTTTTACCATCTCCTTGAAAAACATATATGGGAATTTTGATGAGTATCCACCATTATTGGACACAACTAGTATCTCAAGTTCCGGGCAAATCAACTGATCTGGAATTTCTCTTATATCATGGCAATATAATCTGTTTGTATCTTTCATATATTTTGCCTCCGTCAAGGTTACAATCTGTCTAGGTCCCATACTCACTTGAGTTTTTTCCTTTGATTCCCATAAGGCCAAATCATGTAACAGGTCGTGTAATTTGACATATTGTCTTTCTTGCGATAACAAACAGTACTTACTGAACTTATCAATGGCTGCATGCACTTTGGACCTAGCTCCTTGATATGAGTCAATACCTTGAAATATGCCCAACCCAAATGCAAATCTGATTAGAACTTCAATAGCGATTTCTAAATGCTTGGGGAATAGAGCACATAATAAATAGAGTGATAGCTCCTCTGCATCATGCTTCAACGAATCTAAACTGAATTTCAAAGATGTGAAAGCATCATCCAGTCCTTCTTCAATATTTAGCGGCCATCCACGTTCTTTCAATGTTGCCAGTGCGTCTTTCCATGCAAAATGTTCTTGGCCCCTCAAAATACTGGCCGTAGCTTTAATTGCAACAGGTAATCCACCACATTCACGAGTGATCTCGCAAGCTGCTTGTTGGAATGTGTCTTTTATTTCTCCAGCATGACGTTGGAAAAATTGCCAGGATTCCTCTTCTGTTAAAAGTGACAAATAAATCATTTCGTGAAATTCCATGATGTCACATATCTGTTGCCGTCGAGTACTAAGAAGAACCTTGCAATTCTCACCAATAGGAATTCCGATGGCTTCAAAGTCAAGCTCTTGCCACACATCATCCAGAATTATAAGAAATTTTTTATCAACCATTCCAAATTCCATGCACAGTCTTGCAGCTCTAGATCGTACATTTTGCGCTATAGGCCCAAATTCCAGGCCCATCCAGCTTGCAATGCTTTCTTGAATAGCATGATAATTGGGAGGGTGGGACACAACAACAAATGCTGTCTGGTAAAGTTTAGAGTCATTCACTTCCTTGTGCAATTCTTTTAACAGGGTTGACTTACCACAACCCCCCGGTCCACAAAGCCCAATTTTTATCTTCTTATCATCTCTCAGTGCCTTTAAGATGTTGTTGCGTGCTTCTTCTGTGCTCTTGAATAGAATGAAATCTTCTGCTGGGCCCATGGGTTGAAGTAATGGCAACAGTTCTCGTCTCAAACTTGCATTAAGATACTTCATTGCTACCGTTTCCTTCTCTGCTTTCTTGCCCACAATATATCGACGTATCCAGTTTGGGCAAGCCCCATAGCAACAGCTCTGGCTTGCTTCTGCTTTATGTTTAAGCGTCTCCGCTTTTCCTATCAGATACTCTGCTTTAAGCAATTGACGCTGAAGGACATATGACGGCTCTTTACAGTTGGCTCTCTCTCTTCTTAATTGGGCTAGCATGTCATTTGTGGTTGACATTAAGTTGTTTTGTTCATCACCCAGCTCTTCAACAAGCTCATTGAACTGATAACAATAACGAACCTCCCGTCTCATCGCCGACACTCAATTTACTAGAACCCCTGCCCCAAAACTGACTCCCAATTCCGCATCGGCCATTGAAAGTGATCTAACCTGAATAGAAATGAACAGAAATGTGTCATTCATGCAATAGCAAGGTAAGTACACCATAGACGAATCTATAGTTACCAAAATTCATTTGAAGTTGAATGATCGGATAACATATATCGAAGATGCGTGCGTCTAAATTGTTTGCCCTTATTTTATAGTTATTGTTTTAGAATATGTTTTATTGGCATAATTACTAGATTGTATACTTTCCATTAGTATATTATAAATCATAATGGAAACTTTTTAATTTTCTTTTCTTTTCTTTTTTCTTTTTGATGAACAAAAGACTTGTTAATTTGTTGTGTTTGTATTTTTGTAGGACATGTAAGGAGAATTTCATTTGAGGCCCCTCAAGCAACTTTATTACTCTAAATTAGGTCCCTAAGATTATGAAATTCTACTGCAAGCCCAAGGGCTCAACCTGTATTTTTTGTCAATTGGGTAAACACCTCCTCTGGAAAAAACCAAAAAAAAAAAAAAAAAAACCATCCTACCAAAAAGAAAATTTTATTAACAAGTGCCTGTGCGTTAATCAATAACAAGCCATGCGTGACAACAATAAATTCACTTGATCCCTGTCAACGAGGTTAACAATCAGGAAAAAGAAGAAGGGGCATTTAAGTAATTAACAAAAATATTTCCAGATTGAGCCTTTCAGTTTGCAGTGGAATTTCAGAATCTTAAAGTGCTCAATTTGGAATAAAATTTTGAGAGGCTTAGATGAAATTCTCCCTTAGATGTAAATGTTATTTGCACTTTCCTATTAAAAGAAAGAAATAATGCAATTTGGAATGTGACAGAGATCAAACTAAGATTCAAGTCAATAATAAAATTGAAATGAAAACATCAAAATTCAAATACCTAATCTAGTATAGTAACTTGATGTTATTGGTTTCAATTTTCTATAATTCCCAAACAAAAAATTTTAAACGCATGAATTTTATATGCAGTATTTTAAATCTGAAATTCTCTTAAAAGTATATTTGAAATGGAAGAGACAGTGATGCACACAAACATTTTCCAAGTTCCTAATTCCAGGAAATTCAAAATATATATGTAAGAGGGAGATCGGGGAGGAAAGATAGAGGGAAAAGATCTAAATCTGTTTCACATTCCTTTCCCCCAAAATCACTTAACCTTAAATTTAAAGCTTAAATACAGTTTAGCTTATCCATGACATAGTTAATCCAACTTTGCATACGTTTACTGCCACTAAAAAAGAAAAAATCAGGTCATTGGGTTATACATATTACTGAAACTTGTAAAATTTTTAAGTAAAAAATCTTCAATAATCCATCATAAAATGAAGAATGTTTATTGCAACTTACAAATTACTCTACTTTTTAACAAGTAGCGAGTCTTGGAAAATAAATCACTTAAGGTCTTTGCTTTCTCATTGGCAATTTAGGTATTTGGTCCGTAGCTAGAATAAACTGATTGCTTAGGGCATTTTATAATGTTTTTGGCCTGATAAGAGAACTATACCCATCTGAAAATCAGGCCATCTATTGCAAACCAAAGAATTACAGGCTACACACACACATACACACATAAATAAAAAACTAGTCTTACCACTACCTGCTTCATAGCCTCCTCATCATCTTCTTGTCTTATTTCTGAATCTAAAGAAGATGCATCCCTCAACGTTGGACATGCCTCCACAAACCGTTCATCCAATTGCCACTTCACACGATAATTTTGTGGGCAAATGCCGATGATGTTTCGCAAGTTAATGAGCTTGAGTTTCTTCATAATTGGTAGCTCAATGATCATCTGGTTCTGATTTTGATCTTTTTCATGATTGTCTTCGCCAAATACATATTGCAACTTAGCAGCATCTTCTATTTCGAGACTCTCCAGTCGCAGAAGGCCACTAGCAAGAGAGATCGGCATTATGCATTCAAGATTTTCACAACTTTTTACCCTGACTTGGTTCAACTTTGGGAGCACTGACCCTACTGAAATATCTTCATCTTTTTCGACTGTAACCATATTCCTCAGGTCACCACAACCTATCACTTCCAGCTCTTCTAACATCACCATTTTTTGAGCACAGGTAGCTGTGAAGAGAGATGCCAATTGGCTACAATTTGTTATAAACATCTTCTGTAATTTCTCAAAAAGGCCAGAAGGAGGTGGACCATGGCATAAGGCTTCCAAGCATTTCATGGCTTCCACTTTCAACACCTGCAACTTGGAGAAGATGATTCTAGCTTGATATGATTGATCATTTGTGGTGTCAATCAGCCATTTTATGCAATCAGAATCACGAAGTACAAATTCTTTTAACTCATCCAAACATTCACCCCGTGTTGGGAATATGTCAGGAACGATGCTTGTACAATTCCCCCGAAATTTTTCAAAGCAAAGAACCTCAAGTGTCTGGGGCAATGCCTTGACTACTGCATTTGGGATAGAGGCATCAAAATTATTTACGGATATGAGTTTAGACAACGAATAATCATCCTTGGAAGTATTTATGGAGCCTCCAATTTCTAAATGATACCTTTGGAGGACCTTAAAGGAGCCAATTCGGTGAAAAAATTCAGCAACATTTTGATCTGCCTGCACCATATCTGGAAGATCATTTTCAACGAAATACAGCTCCTCCAGTTGGGAACATCTGGTAAGCACCTTATAAGGATTCCCTCCTATTTTGCAATGTGACACTTCCAATAATCTTAATGCCTCTAGATTTGCTAATTCTTCAGGAAGCCCTTTTATTTCACAATATGATAGCTCAACAGTGTGAAGCATCTCTAATTTTTGGTGAACAGAGATATCAATTAATGTCCATCCTCTCAAACAAAGAGTTCGAAGCATTTTTAGTCTGTCAATTGATCCAGGTAGCAGTAGAACTGGGTTCATCCCAATGGATGTATTTTTGATGGCGAGCACTTTGAGCTTTACCATCCCTTTGAAACAAGCATCTAGGAATTCTGTTGAGCATCCATTATCATTGGACACTAGTAGTATCTCAAGTTCAGGACAATTCAACTGATCTGGCATTACATATATATTACGGCCATATAATCTGGTTGTATCTTTCATATAATATTCCTTTGTTAGATCCTCTAGACTTTGTCTGGGACCCATAATCACTTGAACTTTGTTCTTCGCTTCCCATAAGGCTAAGGCACGCAACATGTAATGCATTTTAACACACTGCCCTTCATCATGTAGCAGCAAACTGTGTCTTTTGAATTTATCAATGACTGTTGGCACTTTCGACCTTGCTCTTTCATATGACTTGACATCCAGAAATATGCCTAACCCAAATGCAAATCTGATGAGATCTTCAATGGCAATCTCTGAATTGTTAGGGAACAGAGTACATAATGAATAAAGTGATACCTCTTCTGCACCTTCCAACTCATCAATACTACATTTTAGACATGTATAAGGATTATCCGGTCCTTTTTCAATATCTAGTGGCCGCCTACGATCTTTCAATGTCGCGAATGCTTCTTTCCACTCATGAAGTTCTTTAGTCCTCAAAGTACTAGCCACAGCTTTAATTGCAACAGGTAATCTGTCACATTCATGAGTGATCTCTTGAGCCACTTGTAGGAATGAATCTTCTACTTTACCAGCATGCATTTGAAACAGTTTCCAGGCATCCTCGTTCGTTAAAAGTGGCAGCGGAATCACTGCATCTTTATCAAATTTCATCATGTCAAATATACGTCTATTCCGAGAACCCAGAAGAACCTTGCATTTCTCACCGACAGGAACTCCTATGGCTTCTAAGTGAAGCACATCCCACACTTCATCCAGGATTATAAGATACTTACTTTCATCATCCATTGCATCAAATGCCATACGCAGTCTTGCAGCTCTATCTTGTACATTTCGCTCTGTCGGCCCAAATTCCAGGCCCATCCGGCTTACAACGCTGTCTTGAATAGCTAGATAATTTGGAGGATTGGACACAGTAGCAAATGCCGTCTTGTAAGGTGTGGAGTCTTCAACTTCCTTCTGCAGTTTTTTTAACAAGGACGACTTACCACAACCCCCCATTCCCCAAAGCCCTATTCTTATCTTCTTATCATTTCTCACTGCCTTTAAGATTTCTTTGCCAGCCTCTTCTGTGCATTTGAAAGGAATAAATTCTTCTGATGGGCCCATGGGTCGAAGTGATAGACGACGTGATAATAGCTTTGGCCCCAATTTGTCATGGAGCGTCTTCAATGCTTCCTTGTTCTTCTTTGCTTTCTTGGCTACAGTGTATCGACCTATCCAGTTAGGGCAAGCCCCATTGCAACAGTCCTGGCTTGCTTCTGCTTCCCCTTTCAGCTTCTCCGATTCGGCTATGAGAACTTTTGCGTCCTTCACCTGCTCCTTAAGGTAATCCGAAGGCTCTTTAGTGTTGACTCTGTCTTTACTAAATTGGGCTTCCATGCCAGCTCTGGTTGACTCTAATTTCTGTTGTCCAACATCCATGTCTGTAACAATCTCATTGAATTCATAACAATAAAGAGCTTCTCGTCCTATTGCTGTCACCGCACTTGCTGCAACATTCGCCCCCAAACTGACTCCAAAGTCGGCCATTGAAACTGATCTGACCTGAATAAGAGAGTGTAGAAAGTAAGTCATTCATGCAAATAGCAAGGCAAGTGCAATAGATGAATATGTAGTCATCAAATTTCAAAAGCGTTTCAAGTTGAAAGAGGCCACCGTACATATTGAAGATGCAACGTGTCTAGCATTTTTCTTTTATTGTATAATTATGTTTTTTAGAATTTTATTTATTGACATAAATATTACGGTATCATATTCCCAACACATAAGTACTCTCTTTAGACATTATTATAGGAGGTTTGTTTACTCTCTCAAACAAGTTCTGATAGTAATGACTAGAGGGAGTGTCCATAAATCATAATGATTAGTTACGTTTGCATTGTGTTTCAGCACGATTATCTTTTATATGTAATTTATTGTTATTAATTTCACATTCACATTTAAAGAAAAAGAGCGAAGGCCGGAGTTAATGGGAGAGGTTCGAAACTAAAATTCTAGAAGTCACAATCCTATTAAATTGAAATGAGAAGCCAGAAATTCATTCAAATCTTTAATGTACCTTTGAAATAAGAAATCGTTTACCTATTTGAGGGATCCCCCACCCCTCAAGAGGGAAGAGGGAGGATAGCGAAAATCAACATCTATTGTACGTAGAAGCTTACGCATAATCTAAAATCTCAAGTACTAAAATTACATGGTACTGTTGGAGGGGAGAGGATTCTCTTCTCTTCCTTCCCATTCTCTTTCCTCCTTTTCTCAATTTCTAACCATTAGATTAAAATTTTGGATAATTCAAATTTGATCTCTTTTAAATATTTTATTACTACTTTACTTTTATTGTGTTTTTAATGTTTTTCTTAAATTTTAGTCATTTGAATTTTATCATTTACATTTTTATTAATTTAATAATTTGACAATTTTTAAGAGATCAAATCTGAATAGTTCAAATCTAATCTAATGGCTAACAAGAAAAAGAATGAAAAAAGATGGGAAAGAAGAGGGAGAGAATCTATACCTTTCTTGGAGCACCCAAAAATTTCTATTGATTCGATCTTATAAATATGGATCCTCTCCACTATTCAAACTTATTTAGATACATCTTGGAAGTAGTATCCTTCCTTTCTTCTTATTGATCAATCACAACGTAACCCTCTTCTACTTTGTAAGCAGCTGCTTCATGCTTGCCAACACCACATGGTCCTTGAAATTGCGTATGCTGCATCCACATTGCCTCAAAATATGATTTGGTTGAAAAGCAAAATAACAAGGGGTGATGACTGATGATTAGAATATATTCGAACTTTGATCAATCATGTCAAAAAAATCTTGCTACCACTTGTCATTACATACACCCTAGTCAAGCAGATCTCATATATGCCTACTAATGAAGTCGGTAATTTGAATGAGCTTGACGGATTAAATTGAACCCGCTTGAAAATATTTAGGGTCTAGCTTTAAAAAGTTAGGGTTTTTATGTTTAAACCTATTCGAGCTACCCAAATAGGGTTAAAGAAATTCGGGCCAAGCCCAATTGGGTTCAGACTTGGCCCGAATACCCAAATAAAAAAATTTATTTTTAAAAAATATATAAAATATAATAAATATTAATTAATTTTTAAGTTTTGAGTCATTCTATGCTAAGATATCTCATATATTTGAGTCCTATACATCATTTAAGTATCAAAAATATATATTTTATATTTTTATAAAATAAAATAATTAATTTTAAAGTTAAAAAATTAATTAAAAATGATTTTTAAAATAAAATTCGGATATTTGGGCATCCCAAAGCCGAAGGAGTTCTAGTTGGGCTTAATTATTCGAGCTTTTTTGAGAATCGGGCCTATTTAGGTTTGGACCTATTTGGGTTGGGCTTATTCGAATCGGCCTACTTAAATTTTTAGTTATACCTACTATTTTTCCTGCCGCTTTTAATTCTCCATATGTAAATGGTTCTTTCTGCTTCTATTTACACTAACCCGCAAAAATGGATCTAATCTTTAAAAGGATTGCATCTATGCAAGTTAGGTTTAATACCTTTGCTCTACTATAAAGAGAGATGCAATATAATTGAAAGCATCCATCATTTATATCTATTCATAGTACTCGATGACAGCTTAATTATCCCACATTGTTTCCTTCCTACCTTGTAAGGCATTACATTCACCATTCAAAATCCTACTCTTAACTGTATGTTGAGGAACTAATCCGTTCTCAAGTTTACTCCTCAAATTATTCTCCTACCAATATATCCCAATACCACCCACAAATCATATAGGTTCAATGTAAATGAGATGTTTCATTATTCAAGTAGTTTTTCTTTTGCTTGATCAAGGTTTAATGAATGCAACCAGATTTGGTTTATTCTCCCTCAACAGATCATTGCACGCTAGTGCAAACTTGTTACTTGCTACTTCCCAAAAATTGTAGCACTAAAGGAATAGCCTGCTTATTTACTCATGTTTACCTCTAGGACCAAGTATTCCTCCTGGCCTAAATCCACATTCATGTCCATGCACAAATCATTGAATAGAAAAATCATCCATTTTGATTTCTAAATAGAAAAATATATTTCTACTCGATTGTTTGGTTTTAAAATAGAAAAATATGAAAATATATTTGTCCAACATGATTTTGAAATATTTTTATGGTGCTAATTTTACTAAACATAAGGCAAAATATATTGATATAAGGGTATAGCATCATTGTAAACTTCATTTATTTTATTTTCTGCATGTTTTTTCCTGCCAAACACAAGAAAGGATAACATTGGAGCTATTTGAAACTGTTTTTTATTTATTGTTCTGAGAACTAGTGTTTTGTAAAACATGTTTTGAGAACAAAAAAAATATTTTTCTTATTTTTTCTGTTTTTTAAAATAATATTTTAGTTTTTATTCTTTAAAATACTTTTTAAAAATATGTTATCAAATATTTTTTTTTTGTTCTTTTGTTCTAAAAATAGAAAAATATTTCCATAACATATTACCAAACAGGTCCATTATTTCTCCAATTTTATTTTCTCTCTCTTCTCTTTCCTCCTAACTTTTCTTCCCATCCCAATAAAGTAGTATAGTTAGCTAGGGATATTAGGTGAAAAAATTATGCTTAAATAGAACATGTTATATTATAAAATATGTTGGAGATACTTGTAATTAATAAGGCTGGAGGAAGTGTTTCGCATGTAAATTTTAATATTGACTTGTAAATCTCAAATGTTTGATATGTAAATATGATTATAAAATTTATTAAATTAATAGCTTTCTTTGATCCACAGTTACCGGTCAACACTCCAATCAAATAAGGTAAGTCTAAAGGTATTTGTGTTATTTTATTGTTAGAAATTAGTTACCACTAAACCAATCCTAAAGAATTTGAGAATGTTTTATTCAAATTCCACAATTCATAATTTTCTTAAATTCTTATTCTGTTTTACGCCCCCTCCCTTCCAAAATTCGGGAGGGCAAATAATAAATTATAATTTTGTCATGCAAGGATTAAATGCCTATTTTTTTTTTTAATTTTCCAAACTGTCCAAACAAACAAATCACCGTATCCAGATCCCTCATGGATCATTCAACAAGACAGACTTAGGTCCAAGAGTATCATCTCATTTGTGCTATGCAAACTCTCCATTGGTCACGTCTCTCGGCTACCGCGAGCGGAGGAATGTGCAAATCTATCCTTTAACTATTTGGGAGGCGTGATTGGTACATTTTAAAAGGCACTGGAAAAAGAAGAAGAAGAAGAAGGCACAATGTCTCTTAATTTATTTTAAAGAGTAAAAATGTCTTGAATTTTTTATCCCTAAAATGACTAGTATTCTAAACTTTTTTTAAAACTTTCAGGTACAATATTACCCTTTCCTTAAATATGAAAAAAAGTTATAGTTAACATGATGAAGAGTATTATAATATCTTTCATTCTCCTTCTTCTACATTTTCCTCTATTTGCAACTTCCTAGCTTATCTTATCTCCCATGTCTCTCTGAGTTCTATCTTCCACTTATGTTTTGTTTGGATGGGGGGAGAATATGAGAGGAAAAAAATGTGAGAAGAAAATAAAAAAAATAACTTTTTTTCTTGTTTGGATGAAAAAGAAAAAGTGAAAGGAAGGAAGAATATAGGAGAAAATTGGGTGTGAGAGTCACCATATTTTCTCTTCACAAATGTAAAGATTTTGAGAGGAAAATATTTATTTCACATATGCCCTTTTGCTTCTTCACACATGAGTATTTGCTTCATCATCTTTTACCCTTTATTTTTTTGCCTCATGACCTCAATGTTCTGATTTACATTATATTTGCTATAATAATTTATTTACTACACTATAATAAGTGATACTAACTATTATAAAAATAATTTAATACTGATTCACATAATTTTTATGATGGTAAAAGTCTTTAGCTTAAAAATTAAAGACCTCGCATTACTTTGTCTTAGTGTTGTGCATGTCTCCATCTTCTTTGTAAACTGCATGTTTTTATAAATATGTGCCTTTCATATTTTTATGATATTATGAATATATATTATTTTTTATGTTCTGTTTCATATGCTGGTTGTGGAACTCATGACTATAAGTAAAAGCAAAATACTCTCACCAACCAAACAAGAGCTGAATTGAAATTTATTTATTTAGTTACTATATTTAATTTTAAGAAATTATACACTTTTTAATTTTTTGTAAATAAAAAAATAATATATTTTTACTAAATTATTTGGTTTAAAATATAATAACATGAAAGTAATTTCTACCAAATAATTGATTTTAGATTATTTTGATGATGTTAATTTTTATATAATGTTTACTTTCAATATATTTTTACACATCTAGTTACGTTAAACATATATATTTAATATAAGAGTATTATAATTATTATAATATTTACTCATTTTTTTCTTATTTCTTCTGTGCGTTGAAAAATATTTTTTTTAATTTTACTTTTTTTTATTTTCTTTTCTTATATTTTTTTTTTCAACTTTTCTTTTCATTTAAATGGAGAGTCAAGTGGTGAAATGAGATATTGAAATTCGAACATGGCGTGGAACCTTTAGTCACATATCCAAACTTACTACTCACGAACTCTGTTGAGTTCTTCATAACGGATTTCAGATCCCCGAGAATCTCGCTTGCGACGGTGGAATTCAACTCCTCCAGAGTGTACAGAGAAGTCTCCTGGTACGTAATCATAGCGTTCAGCCACTTCTGAACGTTGTCGATCTTCGACGGCGAAAGGATCTTCCCGCCGCTGCCGTCGCCCTCCAGCGACGATTGACTCATTGAGTCAATCCACTGCATCATCAAACACGATTCTGCACCCATCGATCGCCTTCTGAACACGCCGATCCTTCACATTGACTTGAGCTTGGAAGGGAACTTCGAGAGATTGGAGAGCTCATCACGGCGACTCGGAGACAGAGCTTGAGAGAAGATCTGGATCGGAGTGTTAGGATTATGGAGGAACGAGATACTGGATAAACACGAGTGGGGTACTGAGTGATTGTTGTTCCATGAATTCACCATTGTCGAGATTCTTGCTGCCAATCTGACCATGATTGCATGTCCCTCCTCCGTGTTGGTCGATATGGGTTGCTGTTGTTGCTTTTTTTTTTTTTTGGGGTGGTTTCTGGATATTTGTTCTATTTGTTCTTGACTTACAAGCTTCTTGACTTATGTTTTTTATTTTCTTCCTCTCTACTCCTTGTTTTCTCACCGATGGATGCTGAGGTGAGAAGATTTATTGTTTTTTTATTGTTGTTGAAAATCTGCTATTCCATGATCTTTTTATTTTTCACGAGAATGACTGCAATTTTCTATCTGCATTAGTGGAACTAGGGATGTGCATAGCCAGGTCGGACTGGGCAATGAACTCGAAGCATGACCCAGAAAGTGGACGGGCTAGGTCTGTTAGCCCGACACCCCACCTTGCCCGAAGATTGACCAAGGTTTGTAGGGTCAGGGTCGGGCTGATGAGTATCTCCAAGTCCAACCTCCGTCCCTTTTTTTTTTTTTGTAAGTTGGTGCTTAAAAAATTCAATCAGGAAGAATAAATTGATCACAAAGATGAACAAAGGGCAAAACTTTCTCGAGCGAGTGACGAGAAGAAGGATCGATTAGAAAGAAACTTCATGGGATCGGAGCTACGAAAGAGCAGGAGGTGGAGTACGAGGCGTCGTTTGTGATACCTGTTGGAATATTTATTTATCTATTTGCATTATTTAATGAATTTGGATTGCTCTTTATAATCTTATATGAATCATAATAAGTGAACTATATAATTAAATTCAATAAACAGAAGTTCAATTTACAACTCTACAACTATCACTTATTTTCTATTTTTTAATTAATTGGATCAAAGTTAATGAAATATAATTAATTAATTTATTTGTTAAAGTGGCTATTGATTTGATTATATAAATCAATATACACCAATTAGTTGATAACTACAAAGATAATTTAGGTTTTGTATTTAGTCAATGAATTTTTCACGCATGCATATCACTTTAGTATTATTAAATTTATATAAATTGAAAGCCTAGAGTTAACACATACCTGAAAATTTGGAAGAAGTGGGATCTGACTCTTAAATCGGAACTTAATAGCTTGAGATTCCAACCGCTGATCGTGGCAGCCACCTGGCTCGTCAACACCACCGCCTCTATTAATTGGAAACGACAACGTCGAAGGAGGAGGAGCTGACAGATCTAAGAAGCTTGAAGACGGAGCAGAAGGGATGAAGGAATGTCGACGCCGGAGATCTGAAGATGGAGGAAGTCGACGGCAAAGAAATCAGGGGAACATTGCGTCTTCGAAAAAATTAGGATACAAATTGCGCGCCCCGAAAGACTTCAGGAAAGATTTGCACCATTTTTCTATATGTACATAGAGTACATGTTTTTATATAATTACTCATTATTTATGGATACAAACTAGATAAGATTATGTTGACCTTGAGACTCTTCTAACAGAACCGCGTACTTAGATCTTAAACCCAAAATCATTAACTAAACTTGCACAATCTCACATGGGCTAAGGTATGAACAATAGAGGAAGAGAGAAGTTGGAGGAGAGAGTGGACTTTTTCGTAGTTAGTGTAGACAAATGTGAAAAATCACAATTTGAATACTTAATACAAATAAATGCAAATAAACAACAAAGAAGAAAAAATAAGAAGCAAATGGAACTGTGAAAAGCAAGAGACAAATATAATGTAGGCTAACCTGATATAGATGGCGGCGGCTTCAAAGATCAAACTTCTTCAAAGCAATCGCAGCTCCCTCTCCTTCTCTGTTTTCTTTTCTTTTTTGAAGGAAATAAACTGACGGCCAAAAGAAATTTGAAAAAAAAAGTTGCGGTGGCACAAGAATCACCAGAAACAAAAGGATTTTCTTTTTTTAAGAAAATAAGCTGATGATTAAAAGAAAATTAAAAGAATTGTTTTGGTTCAGAGTCACAAAAATCACAAGAAGCGAAAGGAATTTTTTTTTTGAAGAAAGTAAACCTATGATCAACAGAAATTTGAAAGAAATGTTACGACCGCACAAGAAATCACAACAATCAGAAGGATTTTATTATTTTTTTTTGGAGAAAAATAAACTGCTGATGAAAAGAAATTGAAAGAAAGGAAAGATACGGCAGCAAAAGGAGACAGAAATCACAACAAACAAACGTATTATATATATATATATATATATATTTTAAACTTTTCTTGATAAAACGACTCAGAGAAAGCTCGAAAGTGGTGGTAAGGACTCAGAGAAAAGACTCAGATAAAACTCAGAAAGTTCGACGGCATTGAAGCGAAATTTGCAGAATCCGATGAGAGATTATGGGAAAGGTAAGGCGGCAAGCAAGACTTTGTTTAACGAGAAAAGTCCACTCTCAAGGCCTTTTTTTAATTCATAAAATAATTGACACTACAAGTATTAAAATGTCATTAACAGCATCAATCACTATTAAAAACATCACTGCACCCCTGAGATCAGCTTCGGTGTTCATCACATGATTAGCAATCTTAACCATTTAAAATTTTAATTTAAACAGTTCAAATTTTTATTATTTTATTTTAAATTTGATAAAATAAAAATTTTAAATTTAATAAATCTACTTTATCATTAATTTGAATAATATATATTAATCTGAATGATAAATTTAATATTAATATTTTTATAATTTTTATAAATTAACGATCCAAACATATTCTGAAATTTTAAAATTTAAAATTAAATTATTTTTAAAAATTTAAAAAAAATTTAGTAAATATAATATTAAAAAAATAAAAATAAAGATATGTTCAAAATGAATTTTCAAAAAAAATTATAATTTAAAAATTTTAAATTTAAATTATACAGAATATATCTGAATAGTTAATTTATAAAATACTTAATATTAAATTTATCATCTAAATTAAATTTATATTGTTTATATTGATAATAGAATAGATTTATTAAAATTTAGAATTTTTATTTTATTAAATATAAAATAGAATATTAAATCTGAACCTTTTTAATTTGAATAATTCAGAGCATTTATCATGTGATAAGTACTGAAATCGATCTCCTGCACCTGCACCCCCCGCTCGCGCGTTTTAAAAGAAAAGAAAAGAAAAGAAAACGAGAGCGCGCGCGTTTTTTAAAAAAGAAAACGGGCAAAGCCCAATGAACTTTATTCATTGGAACTCAAGTGTGGGATGGAAATCTCCCTCTGCTTTCTATTTTGGGGTATCTTCTAAAATTTTCTTATAGTTTTTAATATAAGTCACTTTGCATGAATATTTAGAGTATTTTTTTTTCCTCAAAATGCCCTTCCTTAATTAGGATAGAAAGAATGTTTGATTTTCAAATTGATAATATTAATTACTGTTAAACTTATTCAATTTTAAGACCAGTTTAATAAGGTAATTAATTTTCCTTGTTCGAATTAGATAAAAGTAACTTATATTAAGAGAGTGTGTGTAGCGTGAGAGAGAGAGAGAGAGAGAGAGAGAGAGAGAGAGAGAGAGAGAGAGAGAAGCTCATTATGAAATGGCCCTAGGTTTTGGAAGACCCTCCTATCCATTACCCATTGTGGTTCCTCAGGAAACCACAATATACACAACGTGAAGAAGAAAATGAGCAAAGTAGGTACCCCCTGCTATTATAAAGAGTGATGTCATTAAGTGCAAGAAGAAAATGAACGTTTTTGCCTTTCAACTATTTTTCGAGAGCCTAGACTTTGAGAGCAGGGTCAAAACCAAAAATTTTTATTTAGAAAAGTTGAGATGATAAAGTATATAATAATTAAAAAATTTAAATATATATATATTATATATTATCAACATAAGATAAATATTCTAACATATACTCCCTCCATTATAAAATATAAGGTATTTTTAATCAAATTTTACCTTTTAATAAAGTGGTTATTTACTTTCAAACTAATTATATCTTTTCATATTTTATCCTATTAAACATCCTATAATAAATATAAAGTTACCATTAGTAAGGGCACTTTTAAAAAAGACAATGATTATACCTCAAAAGATTAAAAATACCTTATTTTTTAACATTTAATTTGTTAAAACATGCCTTTTATTTTTAAATGGATGGAGTATATCTATATTGAATTGTACACATATATAACAATATATATATATATATATATATATGTATGTATATTATATTACGTTTTGCTCATCAATTTTCATGATATAAAAATAATTAGTTATTATATTTATGATAAATGTTTTAAAAATTTTCCTTTTGACATAGATTATTATCAAATGGGTAAAAATTTTATCATGCTTATGAGCATTAAATAATTTAAATGTATCATTAGAATTTAAAATTCTGTTCAATGTAGTAAGCTCTATCATTTATTTATTAAATTTACTATTTAATTCTTTTAATTGATAATCGTAGTAAATAAATATATCAACACAATAATAAAACTCAACTTATCAAATTATATGAGAGTAAAAATTATTTATACCATAAATTTCTTTCAATATATCAAGCACATCAATACTTTTAAATAAATAACTTATGATAAATATCAAGTACATAGCATTCAATGCTATCTTGAGATTTTTGTTATAGTACTTAACAAAGTTTGTTAATAATAGTTCTCATAATTTTTTTAATCAAATATAAAATAAAAGCAAAATAAAAATGACATCAATACTTTAAAAAAATGTATAGCATTATCTTGTTAAAAATAAATAGATTATATGACAACCACATCTTTAAGCTATTGAAATAGTTGCTCTATATATACATAAAAGACTACATATAGAATTGAAATGAGAATTTTATATAGTATTTCATAACTTTCATGATGTGCTAACTTAAGAGAGTCGAAAATATATAACCTTTATATTTTATCCAAAAAAAATTAAAAAGTTTTCGGGCCATGACCCCTGCCGGGTCCCCCCTCTCTCCACCCCTCCTTTTGAGTATGTTGGTGATAAGAATCTTAAAAACTAAAAAAAATTGCAAAAATTGCTATAAGGGCAAAAAATACCCTTACAAAAACTTAAAGAGAAAAAATATCTTTTTTTTTAATTACACTTAATGGTGTTACTTGCTCTTAACAGCATGGGAAGAATTGCACCGCTTTTATAACTTTAAGGACCACATTGCATCACTTAAAAGTTTTTGGAGTTAATAATATGCTCCTTCACCACAACATATTTTATCTATGGCAATGGCTAAAAACCCTTGCTTATATGTATAGGCACTACTAAGTAGCATTAGTGCTCCTAATGAAGGGAGCAAGAGATTGGTGGGAGACAGTGGGACCTAAGGATGATTCGACACTCACATGAGAAGAGTTTAAGGGAAAAAAATTGTTCAGGCATTACTTTCCATCAAAGTTAAGGTCTGAGAAGGAAGCTGAGTTTCATGCTTAAGCAAGGAAACCTATATGAGGACACATTCATTGCTAAGTTTCAGGAGTTATCTAGATACTCCATATACTTGTAGTATAGGGATGATTCTGAATGGAAGGTCAAGCGCTTATTGGAGAAGGCTAGACCAGAATTGAGGGAGCAATTGATCTGAGACTATAATGAAATGTGCATAAAATTGCAAGTAGTAGCTCACAGTAAGAGGGAGGTTGAGAGAGAGAAGAGGGGGTATTCATATAGTAGACCCCCAACCTATCCCCAACCACAAGAGGCATTGAAGAAGAACTATCAAGTTCAAGTAGCTCATGAAACCAGGGAAGGCAGAAGGGTCCATTTCAAAAGGGCCAAGGACAGAGGAGCTATCATAGTGGTTATTACAAATTATAGAGGGGCCCAACAGTATCTACCCCTGCTCCGAGTACAGTGAGCTCTCAGCAGTGCACTAAATGCGGGCGTCGTCATTTCGGACAGTGCTGGGTCTGTTACATTTGTGGGAAACCCGGTCACATTGCAAAGTTTTGTGGGGACAACCAGGGCTCAAATATGAAGAACCCTTCCCAACATCCTACTGTCTCTGGTCGTGTGTTTGCTCTTACTCAGGACACCATGAACTCCCCAGATGCCATTAGAGGTAACATCAAAATCCTTCATCATGATATTGTTGCACTATTTGATTCGGGTGCTACACACTCTTTTATTTCTGAAACTTGTGTAAAGAACCTTGATTTGCCTGTGTGTATTTTACCTTTTGATATGAATGTGTCTACTCCTGCGGGAGAATCTGTGAGGACCGCTAAGGCATGTCTTAACCTAGTAGTCGAGTTTAAAAATAGGAAAACAACTATGGACTTAATTATCCTACCACTGAGAGGTATGGATGTAATTGTGGGAATGAATTGGATGGCTGCAAATGGTGCTATCTTAGATTGTAGAGAGAGGAATGTGTCTTTATCTTCTTTGTCGGTGACCCCAGTCGAGACTCAAGATCATGTTTTCTTGTCGGCGGCGCAAGTTGATAGATATATGAAGAAGGGTTGCCAGGCCTATATGATTTTCTTCTCTATCCAAGCTGAGATTGATGAAGGCGTGAAGAATATCTCAATTGTTAAAGAATTTGCGGATGTATTTCCAAACGAAGTCTCCGGTTTATCCCCAAAGTGCGAGGTAGAGTTCTCAATTGAATTGGTAGCCGGTACAGGGCCAATTTCTAAGGCTCCTTATCGGATGTCCCCTTCAGAGTTAGCGGAACTGAAAAAGAAAATTGAAGAGCTACTTGAGAAGGGTTTCATCAGACCAAGTGTTTCACCTTGGGGATCTCCAGTCCTTTTTGTAAAGAAGAAGGACGGAAGCCTCCGATTGTGCATTGATTATAGACAATTGAACAAAGTAACCATCAAGAACAAATATCCACTTCTGAGAATCGATGATTTGCTGGATCAGCTTGTGGGATCCGCAGTTTTCTCAAAGATTGACTTAAGGTCAGGGTACTACCAATTGAGAGTAAGAGCGGAGGATATACCTAAGACAGCATTTCGGACGAGATATGGGCATTATGAATTCATGGTGATGTCGTTTGGACTTATGAATGCTCCTGCGGTATTTATGAATTACATGAATAGGATCTTTCGACCCTATTTAGATAAGTTTGTAGTAGTGTTTATTGATGACATTCTTATTTATTCAAAGGATGAGGAAGCTCATGGTGAGCATTTAAGAATTGTCTTGCAAGTTTTGAGGGAAAATAAGCTTTATGCCAAATTAAGCAAGTATGAATTTTGGCTCCAAGAAGTAAAGTTTTTGGGCCATGTTGTGTCCAGAAATGGAGTTGCGGTGGATCCTAGCAAGATTGATGCAGTGATGAAGTGGGAACAGCCAAAATCTGTGACGGAGATACGAAGTTTTCTAGGTTTAGCAGGTTATTATCGTTGCTTTATTAAGGAATTTTCGCAAATGGCGATGCCCTTGACTAAGCTGACTAAAAAGGATGCCCCATTTATTTGGACTGATAAATATGAAGCTGCTTTCAAGAATTGAAAAAGAGGTTAACCACTACTCCAGTGTTGACTATTCCTAACCCTGTGGTGCCGTACACTCTGTACACTGATGCTTCTTTAAAGGGTTTAGGATGTGTTTTGATGCAAAATGACCGAGTGGTTGCCTATTCTTCCAGACAATTGAGACCACACGAGGAAAATTACCCTACTCATGATTTGGAGTTAGTTGTAGTTGTGTTTGCTCTAAAGATATGGAGACACTACTTGTATGGATCTAAGTTTCAAATCTTCAGTGACTATAAGAGCCTGAAGTATTTATTTGATCAAAAAGAGCTTAATATGAGGTAGCGACGATGGATGGAATTTCTGAAGGATTATGACTTTGAATTACATTACCATCCAGGTAAGGCTAACGTGGTAGCTAACGCCTTAAGTAGGAAGACTATTCATGCTGCACATTTGATGGTTCATGAATATCATTTGTGGAACAGTTTTCATGATGTTCCAGTAGATGTGATTGAACATCAAATGGCCGCACTCCAAGTAGCAGACTTTGAGAGCAAATTCTGGGAAGATCTCAGAGTCTTACAGCAGAGTGATGACTACTTGAGCAATATAAGGAAGGAGATAGTGGCAGGTAAGGCCCCAAATTTTACCATCTCTGATGACACAGAGATGAGGTATAAAGGTAGAGTTTGTGTACCTAATGATCCAAGATTGAGAAATATCCTTTTAGAAGAAGCTCATAGGAGCAAATATACAATTCATCCTGGTATAACTAAAATGTACCATGATTTGAAGCGAGGTTGGTAGTGGCCAGGAATGAAAAGAGATGTAACCGAATTTGTTTCTAGATGTTTAACGTGTTAGAAGATAAAGATAGAACATCAGAAGCCAGCTGGAACACTACAACCGTTAGATATTCCAAAGTGGAAATGGGATGATATTTCCATGGATTTCATCACTGGACTGCCAAGAACACCCTCAAGTAAGGATGCTATTTGGGTGATAGTAGATCGACTCACTAAATCGGCTCACTTTTTAGCGATCAAGTTTACCTCTACATTAGAAAAATTTGCTGAGATATACATTAAGGAGATAGTTAGTCTTCATGGTATACCCTCTAGAATCGTGTCAGATCGTGACCCAAGGTTCACTTTAAACTTTTGGGGTGTGCTACAGAAGGCTATGGGTACCAGACTAAGTTTTAGCACCGCATACCACCCCCAAACAGATGGACAAACAGAGAGGACGATCCAGACTTTGGAGGACATGTTGAGAGCTTGTGCCATTGAACTACCAGGTAGTTGGGATAATCATTTGCCATTAGCTGAAATTGCTTATAATAACAACTATCATTCTAGTATTGGGATGGTGCCTTATGAGGCCTTGTATAGAAGGAAGTGTAGATCGCCTTTGTGTTGGACAGAATTAAGTGAAAGGAGTATCATTGGTCCAGAAATTGTAGAGCAGACCACCTAGAAGATTGCAATGATTAAGCAAAAATTGCTAACAGCTTAAAGCCGACAGAAGAGCTATGCCGATAAAAGGAGACGACCGTTAGAGTTTGAAGTAGGAGATCATGTATTTTTGAAGGTTTCTCCGGTGACAGGCATTGGTAGATCCATTAAGGCAAAAAAGTTGACACCTAGATTTATGGGCCCGTATGAGATCTTGGAGCGAATTGGATCTACTACATATAGAGTTGCATTGCCTCCACAGATTGCAGGTATCCATAATTGTTCCACATATCACAGCTGAAGAAGTACAACCCAGATCCCTCCCATGTTATTAAACCTGAAGAAGTGGAATTGAGGGAGAATTTGACCTTTAGATCCGAACCGGAGCGAATTGAGGACTTTAAGGACAAACAACTGCGTAATAAGACCATCCGACTCGTGAAGGTGATTTGGAAGGGTGGAGCCCTAGGTGATGCTACTTGGGAGACCGAGGAGAGTATGAGGCGAGATTATCCACATTTATTTGCTTAGGTACATAGTTTTTAAGTTTATCTATTAAATTTTGAGGACAAAATTTCTAAAAGGAGGGGAGAATTGTAACATCCTGATTTTTATATAATAAAGAAATTGTGGAATTTAGGTTTTGAGGAAAAAAATGATAATAATAGGAATTTATATTATTTGAGGTTATTTAGAAATAATATTATGGTTAGGTATTTAATTATGAATTTAAAAATTTAAATTTAAAATCACATAAGCAATATTTAGTTAAGATATAATACATAAATAATTTTTTTATGTGTGTGTTAAAAAAAAAGAGAATGTAGAAGGAACAAAAAAAAGGGGGGGAAGAAGGTTGTTGTTTCTAAGTCCCACATTGGTTAGATGAGGGAAGAGAAGAGGTGCCTTCATGTATAAAAGGAGGGGGTGTGTGCATTAGGAAGCATGAGAGGCTAAGATGCAATTTAGAGGAAATTGCAACTTTTGGCCCAAAAGTTTGAATAATTAAATTCAAACCTATAGTTTTTTTTAATATAATTTTGGGACCACAATCCCATTTTTATATTATTTTTCTCTCTTCCTCTCACGTTGCTCGGCGTTTTCTCGCAAGGGGGGATTATTTTCTTTTTCTTCAAGTATGTTCTAACATTCCTGTTTAGATTAGCATTTAAAAATTTATTTAATTACAAAATTAATTTTATAGTTATTTTCTAAATAATATTAGCTTTCTAGTGATATGATTATTTTGTAGGATAGAGTAAATATTCTGATTAGGATTTTTCTATAGGATAGTTAATCTGATGATATGATGGAGTAAAAATATAGGTTAAAACTCTTAGGGATATAATAAATATTATAGGATATTTTCTTGAGGTTGAAACTCATGTTTAAGAATTTTTAAGTTAAAATCTAGATCTATATGGTTGAATTTATGTAGAATCTGAGATGTAGGGATGAACCTCTGATTATTAGATATTTATTTAAGTATGAATGGGTATTTTTGAGGTTATAGAAAGGTGATTTGAGGCTTCAGGATAATTTTAAAATTTTTAATTTATTTTTGGACGAATTTTTAGAATATAGAAGGATGAAATTGTGATACTAGAAGTGATTTGAGGCTTAAAAAATAGTTTATTAGGGTACGAGAATTTTAGAAAAGAATTTGGGAAGTTAAATGAGGTAAAAATCTTAAATTAGTGTTAATATGGATTATAGATCTAAGATTTTCTAACTCTTTAAATTAGAGTTATTTATTTTAATGTAAAATTAATATATAGTATTGTGAAATAATTATGTAGATTATATTGACAAAGATAGTGGTGAAAAAGGAGTTGTGAAGGGGAACTTGTTATTCAAGACACAAGGTAACCATTATTAATATATTGTGATGAGTGTGTTTGTGAATGGTTATATGTTGACTTGTTGTTTGGAAAAATTATGAATTATTGAAAGTAAATACTGTTATATACTTGTTTGAAATTATTGTCAAGTGGGTTAAAAATTTATTTTTATTTATCATGATGAGATATTATTGTTCGGATATATTCCTATTTGGATATTTGAATGATGCATGACTTGTCAGGGTATTTTAATGTATGGTGTTAATGGGAATTTCTGTTCGGTTAATTATTACCACGTGGTAAGCCCTCATTGGACCCAATGAGTGGCGTGTCGCTTGGTCCAACTCACCTTTGGCCGGGTGATTTGGCGTCCGAGCATGGTGAAAGGAGGATATAAGGTGCAGTCATGCAATTAAATACTTGTTCGGTTTGTTTGAAAATATTGTTCGGTTAAATGTTTTGTGTGCCCACTTAGCAATCGCATAATTAGTTACATCCGCATGCATCATTACATATTAATTTTTGGTTACTGGGACTTTTAAGTCTCATTCCCTGTGGTTAATATTTTTACAGGAGCGAGTCCGACCGAGAAAGCACCAGAGGTGTAACTGTGGTGTATGAGACACCATCTTTTATGTTGCCTCTTATTTTAGATTATACAATGTATCTTGTGCCAACTTAGGACATATCTTCTTTGTGAAGCATGTAAACTCTAATCCTTTTTATTAAAAGTATTTATATGATCAAGAGAATTATGTCTGTCCCTCTTGATTTATGATCTGATTTGAATAACATGCTATGAGGATCATTTCTGTCCCTCATGGTTCTAATTGCTTTTTTGAGATATTTTAAGACCTGTGGTATATTGTCTTGGATATATCATGGTAGAAATTTTTCTACCATGATAAGGGTTCAATGAAAAAAAAAAGATTTGTTGAATTAATAACTTACGAAAAATCGGTCTGTAAATTTGAGGGTGTTACAAGAGACATACTGCTATTGAAAGGAAAAAGGGAGAGGAGTTAGGTTTCAAAATACAAAATAAGGAAAAAAAGAAGAAGCTCGATCTAATATAAAAAAGCTGACTAAAATTCACGTCGCTTTTTTAAAAAAGGAAAGTGAAAAATATTCAAAAATTAATAATTTAAAATATCTTATTTTCTACAATTCACATCCCTTTTTTTAAAAAAGGGGATGTAAAAAATATCTAAAAATTAATAATTTAAAATATTTTATTTTTTACAATTCACGTCCCTTTTTTTTAAAAAGCCACGTCCCCTTTTTTAAAAAAAGGGATGTGAAAAGTGTTCAGAAATTAATAATTTAAAATATTTTATTTTTTACAATCTATGTTCCTTTTTTTTAAAAAGGAGACTTGAAAAATATTCAAAAATTAATAATTTAAAATATTTTATTTTCTACAATCTACATCCTTTTTTTTTTAAAGGGACGTGGTAAGTTACAATGTTCCTTTTTTAAAAAAGGGACGTGAAAAATATTTAAAAATTAATAATTTAAAATATTTTATTTTTTACAATATATGTCCCCTTTTTTAAAAAAAGATATGGATAGTCTTACATATTTAATACTTATTTATAATATTATCACCACCTTTATTTTTTATGTCAATTTTACAAAAAATAACGTAAATTGAGGGACGTAAAATGTATATTTTGTAATAGTGAGGTAATGATTTTTGAACGTGAAACTTACCCCCATTACCTATAGTCTAAGATAATGATTTTTTTTCATATTTTAGATCACAAATTATAAAATCATTGCTTATAGTAAGACAATAGGCAATGGTCTATTTTTCGTTTGTTGCTTACTATATAAGTATATGCAACATTTAAGAATTGTTGCAAAAATATTAAATAACCAAAGTTTAATATTTCTTTCCTCACTTGGGATTAGAACCTTGATTCACTTGAAGAGATGAGATGGTTTTAACCACTATTCCAATAATACTTTTAATTATTATAATGCAAAAATATTATAAACATATATATATATATATATATAGATAATACTTAAATTAAATTTTAATTTTTTATAATGAAAAATTAAAAATAAGAAAAATAAAATAAATAAACAAATAAAAGAATATAGATAAGTTATTAAAAAATGAAAATAATTTTTTGTTATTAGAAATATTATAGGCAACAGTTTTTATATTGTTTTTTTAAAAATTTTATTGTAACATTTGAAAATTATTGCCCATTCTATTTTAGGAAATAATTTTTAAATGTTGCCAAATATTTGCTGCTTAAAATAGCTATCAATGGCAACATATAAAAACTGTTGCTTATACCCATATTAAGCAATGCTTTTATAACTGTTGCAACCAAAACTCTGTTGTAGTGTTCACGAATAGTTAGGGATACAAATGCCAATTAACCCTTTTAATTTTTAAGGTTTACTCTGCAAAAATTATGAAAGTTAAAGAAGAAAATGCACACACACATAAAACTTTGATATACTGAATATGTCCCTCACTCGTTATCTCTAAAATCATTATGATAATAAATAGTAATTTTTTTTTTGCATGCAATAACAAATAGCAAATTATTCTAAGGCGCTAAAATATTTAAAATGTTATCAAATGTTGTTTTGAAAATTATGAAAAGACCATGCAATGTGAAACAAAATTTTCTCTCAAAAAATAAATATGATGAAACATAAAGCACGATGGGAGTATTTAAAAAATGTTTTACATGTAAGCCTTTTTTGTCTTAACACATGCTCCTTCCTTATGTCCTTGATATATAATAGTATAATATCTCATACATCTTATCTATATAAAATACACCCCTATTATTTATGAACCAAATTGGTAGGACCACATTGACAACAAACATTTCTCAATAAGTATTTATTGTAGTTGCATATTTAGAACTCGAATTCAAGACATGAACGTCGTGATGTAAATAGACTCGAGTAAAAATATGTTCTTTCCTTTTGGGACTTTAGTAGTGTCTTTCCCCATATTGATATGGTGTTCATTTTTTTATCATGAACTTTTAATCCAAAAATTAATTATTAATTAAGGGTAAATTAATAGACTAAGTAAATAACCAGGAATTTGGATGGTAAATTGATGTTTTGTCTTGTTGAGCTGTTGAATGAATATGATTGAGTGAGAGAATGATAATCCAGAGAAGAGCATGTGGGCTATATTGAGATTCTTTTTATTGTGTCACATGCTGTGACCTATGCTTTTATTTTACCTTAATTTCTCTAAATTTAGGATATAGAGAAATTAAATTAAGAAGCTTTAAGAGGTTGTTTTCTAACTTAATAGTTATGAAAAGGCTATTGGGCAGTAAACTAAAGTTTTATGACTAGTTTAAAAAGTAATGACTAAGTTTTGAAACTATAGGCTCAATTTAACCTAAATTGTGAAGTTTAAAAAGATAAAAATGCTTGTGTGGTTTATAGGAAGGTTAATGGAAGTTATAAAAAGTATGGGGAATGTGAATTAGAGTTAAGATTCTTAACTGAAAGTGATAAAGCGAGCTTTACTTAGTTTAAATGCGATAATTGGTATTGACTTATAGTGATAAATTGTGTAGATTAACATGGTTCATGTGTTGACTTAAGCAAGAGGAAACTAACAGGTTAAAAAGTACCACGGATAACCCTTTCTAGAAATAAAAAGATTGAGATAACCAAATAATTCATTCCGTCAATTAGCTAATTTAATTGTTTATAAGTAAATGTATAGTATAATATATGTGATTTTAATAAATTGCATGATTTGAAAATTTGCATGACTTTGCGTTGAAAAGGGTTTTGATTTATGAAGTTTATTATTAAAGGAAATTGTTTTGAAAAGTTGAAAAGGTAAATGTGATGTATTTTATGTACATATGATTGAAATATGAGAAATGTAATTACTTGTGTGAAAGGCATGATCATAATGTGGAAGTTCATTTTAATTGATAAAGTATGAAAAATCTAAATGATCGGGCTAATATCATGGAACATTCGGTGTAGCGACATTTAAGAAACTGTTATCATGGTCCATCCAGGCAGTCATTATATGGTTTGAGCTTCTAATGCTTGTTAGGGTGTGGTGTTATGACCCTTTGATCATGTGTCTGACATGGGGAATTCATATTCATAGTTTGAAAGTAGGACAAAATGTCTTTGGCCAGGTGATTCCACCACTGAGGCAAAATTACATCAACTTTCTAATGGAAAATTTTACTTCAGATGAAGTTAAAAAACCAGTTTTTGACCTGCCTGATGATAGTGCTCCAAGGTTTGATGGTTTTCATGTAAAGTTTTTTAAACACTACTGGGAGTGGATTGGGGAGGATGTTTACAACATGATCTTTACCTTCCGTGACAGAGGCTTTCTTCTGAAGAGTTTGAATAAAACTCTAATTCATCTTATTCCTAAATGTGAAGCCCCTCAAACTTTCAAAGATTTCAGGTTTATCAGTCTTTGCAGTGTAGCGTGCAAAATTATTTCCAAAGTCCTTGCGAATAGGATCAAATGTAATCTTGGTGATTATTCTCTCCTCATCAAAGTGCTTTTATTCAAGGAAGATGAATATAGGATAATATTCTAATAGCTTCAGAATTGCTGCATACATTCATTCAACCAAAAAGCGAAGGGCTGCTGGGCTGCATTTAAAATTGACTTCTCCAAAGCATTTGATAAAGTCTCTTGGTATTTTCTTTAGCAAATTCTTTCATAGATGAACTTTCCACCAATTTGGATTTCCATGATTATGCAATGTGTCACCACTGTGTCATATCGACTTTTAATGAACGGAAAGCTATCGAAGCAGTTCTATCCTTATCACTTTATCTTGTGTGCAAATGCTCTTTCTCTCCACATATCCAATACGAAAGCTCAAGGTAAATGGAAAGGAGTCAAGATCTGCAGGAATGCCTATCCTATTACTCATTTCAGTTATGCTGATGATACTATTCTGTTTTTCAAGCAAACAGCCAATTTTGTGGAACAGTTAAAACAATTGATGAATTCTGCTTCCATGCTGGTCAAGAGATCAATTTTAATAAATCTGAAGTAATTTTTCGCCCAAACACTTTGGATGATGATAAAATTTCTTGAGCTAATATTCTCAATGTTAGATTTGGAAATTGCCTTGGAAAATATCTGGGGATTTATATTGATAACTTCTCAGATAGGCAGAGAATTTTTGCTGATATTTTGAACAAAGATCAACAAGAAACTTTTGTGGTTGGAAAGCCTCTCTTTCATCTCAAGCAGCTAGATTAACATTGATCAAGTCTGTGATCTCTTCTTGTGTTTATCTACTGTCTTGTTTTCTTTTATCCAAATATATGGCTTCAAAGATCGACTTGATGTGTGCAAATTTCTTTTGGGGATCTTCAAATTCTAGAAATAACAGGATGCACCTTCTCTCCTAGCGAAAACTTTGCTGTAGTATTGACTGAGTTTTAGGCCTTTTAATGAAATGAATAAAGCTCTTTTGGCAAAGCAGGCATGGAGAATCATCATGTATGATGATAGTTCTCTTTTGGCAAGAACTCTTAAAATCAAGTATCAAAAACGGATTCTCGAAGGAAATTGCAAGGCCAAAGCTAGCTATTCTTGGATCATGAAAGATTGCTCAAGGTATCATTCCTCATTGCGGACAACCTGAAATGGCAGGTTAGTAGCGGAAGTGGCATTTCGTTTAACCATGTGAAATGGTTTCCTTTATGCTGTAATTTTGGCAATATGAATCTATCTGTTGCAGATCTTATTGACGAGGATCATCCTGTTTGCAATCAACAGCTTATTTCCTCTCTCTATTGCCGCAATGATATGGATGATATATTAAGAACACCTTTCTCCTTTTCTGACCAGAATGATTTTCTTGTTTGGAACAAAACAAGTGATGGAATTTACTCAGTTAAAAAAGGATTGTCCTCTCTTATGGTTGAACACAATCAAATCTTGTCTTATGCATAAGGAGTCAATTGGAAAGAGTTTTGGAAGATTGAACTACCATTTAGGGTTCTTTTATTCTCTTGGAAAATTATCAATAAAGATATCCCTGCTTCGGACATTTTGCAGAAACATCATTTGCAAAATGAAGATCGATGTGCCATTTGCAGGAATGCTGAGGAGACTCTGAATCACATCTTTCTTCATTGAGATCTGGCTATGGCTGTTTGGTTTTCATCAAAACTCACAATTAGATCTGAAGGAATTTCAAATATCAAATCATTCATTGTTGATTGGGTTAACAAAGTTGCAATTGATAATAATTGGCTAGATCAATTAAAGGAAATTCTGCTCATAGTTCAAGCTCTCTGGGATTGCAGAAATAAGAAAAAATTCAATGCAGAATAAATTCACCCTCGACATATTAAAGAGATGATAAACAATGCTGGGGCTATTATTCAAGTCTCAATTGCTGATGCTGAGAGGCAGACACAGTATGATAAGAAATGGGAAGCTATGAAGACATATTAGTCTACTTCTAAAAATATCACTCCTCAAATTGCAATAGTTTGAAAGGGTTGGTTTATTTTTTGTTAACATCAATCAGATTATCCAGCGAGGAAGAGGTAAATCCAAGGGAAGTAAAATAGTTATTTTCCATGATTTTGCTTTTATTGTTGAAAGAAAGAATGTAGCAGGACAGAATGAAGGCAGGGTGCAATTTATCCTGATGGAGTTACCTGCGGTGCTCAAGTGGATAACTGACTTGGATTTTTTTGGTCCTCCTAAATTTTCTTATGTCACTGTGGTATTTATCAAGAAACAGGATTATGGAAATGTTCTTAGAGAAACTGACAAAGATTCTGAACTCTGAAAAAAGACATCCACTTCCTTTTGAATCTCTTTAGTTTCAACTGGTTGGAAATTATATCAGGAAATTGGACACCTTGGTGGAAGTCTATATTTCAATCTTTAGGTTGTACTTATTTT
The DNA here is from genome assembly GCF_029017545.1 of Prosopis cineraria. Taxonomy (NCBI): domain Eukaryota; kingdom Viridiplantae; phylum Streptophyta; class Magnoliopsida; order Fabales; family Fabaceae; genus Prosopis; species Prosopis cineraria. The sequence goes on from NW_026555336.1 coordinate 28,129,871, forward strand.
TACTTTCTTGCTTGATGTTTGTATTATGTGGACTGCGGTAGTTTTCAAATACAAAAAATAAACCAATTTTGACAGTCCATTTTTCTATATATATAGAGTAATGGGAGACAAGATATATTTTAAAAAATTGTTCAAACATCAATTTCTTTTAAGGGTACTCATTTGACCTATTTGTTATACCTCCATCCTAATTTATAAAATATTTTTTTGAATATATTTGACATTTTAAAACATAAATATTTTAACAAAAATAAAATTTCATTAATAATGCTTATCCAATAATATTATCATTTTTATTAAATCCTCTCTCTAATATCTTTTTACAAATGGAATATTAAGTGAAGGAAATATTTAAAAATTTATATTCTTTTATAAAAATAAAACTGTAAAGTTTATTTAATAAAACTTATTGACCTATAAGCATGTAGCTCAACTGGTGAAGGGTTATGCTAGTTTAACTAGCGTACTCATTTCTTAGTATATGTTGAATTATCCCTGTAATTAATGAAATAAATTGTCTAGTGAAAATAAATGTTGACTTTATGAGCAACAATTAGAAAAAATATGATAAATGGTTCTTAAAATTTATAATTTTGCTTATAAATAAAAAAAATTAATCATTTCATCTTATAATTTTAACTTAGTTACTCTATCTAGTTTTATTTATAAATCACTTTCAGCATATTTTGCCGAAACCAAGGAAAATATTAAACTTTATTAACTTTGTCTTAAAATTTAATAAGTTTTCATCTTTACCCCTACTAAATTTTCTTAAATTTCATTATTGATATTTTTATTCAAAGCATTTAATAAGAACAAAAATGTAAAGAGAAGCATTGAAAAAGTGCTTTATAGATAGGATTAAATTTTTTCTTCTCTTTTTGTTTTATAAATAGGATGAGAGGAGTATAATTTAGTATATAAATTTTGACTCATTGTAACTAAATCTTTATAATTTTGATTCGATTGTAACTCAGTCCTTAAACTTTCACTTGATACAATTTAGTCCCTATATTTTAACAAATAAAATTATAAACATTAAAATTATTTCAAAAAATAATAAATTGTTATTTTAGAACTTTGACCTCTTCACTCTACCCTTGAATACCGAACTGGAGAGATAATGAATTATATTTCAGACATACCATTGAAACAAATGCACTTTGAATTTTTTTTTAAAAAAATCAGAGATGTTGGTCGACTCTTTTATTTATTTATTTATATTTTGAGTGAAAAGGAAGTTTCATTCAAGAAAACTGTAGGTACAATCAGAGCAAAAGAGAAAAGCAAAATTACATCAGAATTATTTGAGTAGAGTATATTCTAATGGTATGATCAACCAATGCTCTTTCTTGAGTTATAATGCTATTAACAGTACGTGAAGGTTCTTCCAGAGAAAAAAAAAATGATGTTGGTCAATACTTTATTTCATCTTTTTTGTTTCTCCTCATTCGAGTTATTTGATTTTTCAGTTTCGCCAAACATCTCTTTTTAGGAAAAATTATTTTCAAATATAAATATTTCTAATCTTTAGAAAAATTATGAAGATTAAAATTTTTAGTAATTTAAAATATAAGTTCATAATTTTTAAAATAATTTTTTTATATTTTTTTAAAATATAATGACCAATATTTTAAATTGTGAAAACATAGGGGCTGAATTGCACTGGATCAAAATTCAAAGATTGAGTTAAAATCAAGTTAAAACTATAGGGATCAAAATATTAATTTTTCCAAATAAAAATAAAGAGATACATGATAATTTCTCTTATATTTAAAAACACAAAGAGTACTTGTTTTAATATTACCCTTGCCTTTTATTTTATATTTTTTCTCTATTTAATATTTTATTAATAAGCGACATGGGTATTTTTTTTATAAAACTGTTATAAATTTAAATGGAAAGACTAATAAATTAGAAAAGACTTGAAAAAAACGGAGTTGAAGTCAATTAAATGTACGCTGATGCATTAAATGTTGAGAGTTATTATTTTTTTTTTGACCAATAAATGATGAGAGTTAAAGGTGAGTCAATTAAATGATGGTAAGTGCGAGCTAAGAGTTGCATTAAATGTAGAACCCATCTATGACATTTATAATTTTTGGTGGATTTTAAATTATAAGATATTTTAAAAAAAATTTAACCTCTTAAAATATAATACACTTTGATAAAAATAAAATTTATTTTATTAATGATACTTTTAAATATTATTTTTTGCATTATATTCTCTCTTTTTAATATTTGTTCATAAATGAAGCATTAAATGAAATATATTTTTGAGAATTTATATTTTTATTTTAATAAAAAAGTTATAAAATATAATTAATGAGCTTTTTGAGTATGTGTGACTTTATTTAAAAGTGTTTTATAATTTAAAACAGGGATAATAGCTTTTGAAGTATTTATTAAAAGTTAAAAAAAATTAATAGGCATAAGCTTTCATAACTATATCAACAATTTTAGATTATATACTCCATTTAGTTTTATTTATAAGTCAATTTTAGTATTTTCATTGAAATTAAGAAAAATCTTAAACCACATTAACTCTATCTACAAATTCAATAAGTTTTTAATTTTATCCCTATTAAATATATTTACTTTAAAATAAATTACTCTAACATTTAATAAACTTCTCTACATTTAATAGGGATAAAATTATAAAGGTAAATATAATAATCATTGAGATACCTTATAAATAGGACTAAAGCAAACATTCTTTCTTTACTTTATAAATAGGATTAGAGGAGTACATTACTATAAGACCCACATGTTTTAGTGACATTAAATAAGGATATTATAGAACTCTCCAATCCCAATTTATGAGATATTTTTGGAGGTGATTTGGTGTCCAACATATAAAATATTTTAACAAAAATAAAATTTTATTAATGATAATTATTTCATTACTAGCCTTGATTATTTTATTCTCTAAATAAATTTCTTTATATCTCTTTCTTATTAATGAAATTCATTTTTGTTAAAGTTTATAATAAAATTAAGATTATCATTTGTATTAACAAACTTCATTGGTATGTGCAAAGTTGTTAGATTCACAAGTTTAAGTAAACTAATGATAAAGATGTACGCTCAGATTGTAAACTATTTACTTCTATTAATAAATAGTTAGTTATTAAAAGTATATAATTAAATAATTAACATATAAATATGACCATCCTTTTTTTAACATATATTTTAAATATAAATCATTAAAATTAAATTTATCTATATTGATAGATTATCATTCTTAACATAAAAATTTTAAAATAAGGCCACTTATTTTTATGATTTCTTATTTTTTTATTAATATTATTTTTTGTTTTTTAAGTTTTATTTCTCTTCAAACAGTTGGGTCCTTCTATTTTTATGAACCAAGTTTTACACAATAATGACAATATATGCTTAACTTGCTTAATTTGGTAAAAAAATTGATGAGTTTAGTTTAATCAAATTTTTATTTAATTTAAATTTATGAGTAAGTTGACATGATTATATAAAACAAAAATGTATAAATGATAAACTCCAAGAATCAACTTGTGAGTTTAGTTGATTTTATATCTAGTCTAAACTTATGAGTTGATACAATTTTATAAATTAAAAATATAAAAATAATAAAATTGGAGTCAACTCGAGTGGAAAAACAATGGATATTATAATTTTATTAAAAAATACCTTATAAATTAGAATAAGGAAGTATTTTACACTTCCTTCATTTCTATTTGTAGGAGAAACTATCACTTTTTATTTGTTTTATGTAAGAAAAATTACCTATTTCAATAATCATTTATTAAGCATGTCTTAAATCACCTTTCATAATTTATATTAATAAGAAATAATTAATGCATACTTATGTTAATTAACACAGGACAATTTAATTTAATTTATTTTTAGATATAATTATTATAGTTAATCAATTTTTTTAAACTGTATGATATATTTTTTCCCTTATATATAAAGATGGGAGTATGTATTAATTAATCAATTCTCAACCTCTCTCTTAAATCATAAATTACGAAAAAATTGAAATAAAGGAAGTAAAATAAAATGTAGGTGCAGCATTAAATGTTGATAGTGGAATGAATTAATTAAATGTTGATAGGTGGAAGTTAAAAATTGCATTAAATGTTGAACTCATCATCCTTGACTCCTGTTATGAGAATCAAGAATTGTTTCCCTACTCTAATCCTTTCCAACTCTAGATCTACTCTAAAATTCTTCTTACTTCAGGTAATTTTTCATACAGAATATAATCAAGGGCAAGTAGGTACAAAATCCTTTTATTTATTTTAAATACATTTTTCTATGTCTTATAAACATTTAATTAGAACAATAATGCAGAAAAACGAGAAACATGGAGGGTGAAGTTGCCAAAGTGTGTCCTGAATCTTATGCCATGAAAGGAGGAGAGGGTCCTCATAGCTGTGCTCAAAACTCAGCCAGTCAGGTATTTAGCCTTCATCATACACTCTTGGGGTTTTTTTGCTTATTACGATTTTTCTCCACAACTCCACTAGAAATTTAAATTATTTACATCAAATTCTAATGGTATAAATTAATTTATATTTTTGAAAACTATCAAATCAAAATCATAAAATGTTTTTTAACGATGTAGATTTGCAGTTCTCTCCACTACTGCACTATAGTAGACAGAAGTCGCCTCCTTTTCCCCCCGCGGATCTAGATAATGTTACTCTAAAGACACGCAAATAGTGATGACCATCAAGGAAATTAAGAACATAAATATTTTAAAAAAAAAAAGTATAAGACATTTTTAACCGAATATTAGTTTTTTAATAAAGTAGTTATTTATCTTCAAACTAATACCATTTTTCTATATTTACCTTTATTTATTAGAATGTTTTATTTTAAAATAAATATAAAATAATTTATTTATTATAGGCACTTTTAGAAAAATCATATTAATTATACCTTAAAACACTAAAAATTTCTTTCATTTTTTAACATCTAATTTCTTAAAAAATATCTTATATATTTGAATGGAGAGAGTAACATTGATGAAATAGAATAATATGATTGGAATAAAATAAAGAAATTTCCTGTCTTTGCAATACAAATGTACTTTCATAACAAAATATACAAAATGATTTTCTTACAAGTTACATTACGCATGACTATTTTAAGGATAAATACAAAATGTTTCAGTATTTAATGAAAATAATAATGAAAAAGACTGACTAGAATAGTTGATGAATTGTCACTTTTTGGTAAGTACATATTTTCAAGTAAACAAGACCAGATAGAAAAAATAATGTAAAACGAGGACCTTAATTAATTGTAAATATTCTTTATTTTACATTAACATTGTTAGATGGTCTTCAGTTGTCATTCTCCCCATATATTTCTTTGTATTAGAGTGATTATATATTTCTCTAATTTTTATTATTTATTTTTATAAGTATAAAGTTTAATAGTCATTAATTTAAACACATATTTAGAGTGATCCGTAAATTATTGATCATCAACAGTAGACATTACATTTTTTTTCTTATTTTTTTTGTTGCTTTCGTGATTTTACCCAAGGACATCTAAAGTTCCAAAAAGATAAGGTCTATTATGATTTTAACAAGCTACAAAGATATACTCCGTCCTATCTAAAATATAAGTATTTTCTCTTAGTTAATCTTGGTTTAAAGTATAAGTATCTTAGTATTTGTTAAAAAAAAAATTCTCATTTTATCCCTTTATATTTATTAACCTAAACTTTTGTGTCTGTAAATTTATAACATTTTCTCATTCAAAATAAATTGAAATTAAGGGTAAAAAAACATTATATATTTGCATGAAAATAAGCATATTATTAGTATAAGTATTGTTAAAAGTCCTTATATTTTAAACTGGAAGGAGAATACTTTATTTATTTATTTTTTCTTAACCTTCAAAGATACTCCTAATCATATAATGTACGCAGAGGTCATCAATTGAAGCAGCCAAGAACTTTCTTCAAAGTGCGATTGCTAGCAAGTTTGATTTAAGAACCATTTGTGCTTCCTCTACAAACCCAATTTGCATAGCTGATTTAGGTTGCTCCACTGGGCCGAACACCTTCATTGCTGTTCAAAACGTAATAGAAGCAATACAGATCCAATGCCCATCTCAGCAAAATCATAATCAAGCCACCCCAGAAATCCTAGTCTTCTTCAATGATCAAGTGTCTAATGATTTCAACACTCTCTTCCAGAAGCTTCCTCCAAACAGAAACTACTTTGCTGTTGGACTTCCTGGCTCTTTCTATGGACGTTTATTCCCAAGGCAAAGCCTGCATGTAGTTCATTCTTCTGCAGCACTTTCATGGCTTTCTGAGCTGCCCAAAGAGCTTACTGATACAAGTTCTGGTGCTTGCAACAAGGGGAAGATTTTCTATACTAATGCTCCAAAGGAAGTTTTTGATGCTTATGAGAGACGATTTAAGATGGATTTGGAGGCATTTCTGCAAGCCAGAGCTCAAGAGCTTGTGGACAATGGCATATTGGCTTGCTTGATACTTGTTGCTGATGATTTGATTGACTTTAGCGTAGACATGTATGCTGGGAAAGATTATGAGCTTCTGGGAAGCTGCCTAATGGACATGGCCAAATTGGTAAGTTGCTAGACATTGATTTGTTTGTTATAGAGTTTGAAAAATAATCTATACTGCTAATCATGGCTGATAGATATTATAGTTTTTTTATTAATTATATATACCCTCCCTGTAGTATAAGATAGAGAATTTTTTTTTTTTCAATTCTATTTATAAGTCACATGATTAAATTTTTATAACAAATTTTTCTTTTTACTCATCATTAAATTTTAGTAAAAGAAAGTATGTTATTAAAATATGTATATTTAATAAAGGTAAAGTTGAGAACTTATTGAATATTTGGACAATGTTAATGAATTTTAATATTTTTTTTAAATTCTAGTGAAATGTGTTTACAATGATTTATAAATAAAATTAGAGAAATATATATTATAATCATTTGATGAGTGACTTAATTAATTAAACATAGGATGTGTTAAAATAGCATGCACTATCATTTGGAATTCACTTGAGGAATAATTAGCATTGAATAGCAGAGTCTATTCGTCATGTCTTTTTATTTACAGACATGATAATTTTTCATTTAATCCTTTGGTTTGGTAAATATTGAATTTTTGCTCTGTAGAATGGAAAGGTAATGAAACAAAAAACAAATGTGACTTTTTAGATGTGAAATGTCAAATGTGTCCTTAGGTTTTAGGTATTTAATAATAAAAATAGTTAATAAATTAAATAATGAATATATGTCTTCCTATATACTCCCTCCTAATCAAAATATAAGGAATTGGTAACTAATTAACGATTCACAAAAAATATTAGTTGAAACTTTAATTTTTTAAAAACATTTACATATTTTTTATTTTACCGTCATTAATAAATACCCTATATAAGTGCTTTAATAATGATAATTAAAATTTCAATGTATATTTTTTTAAAAAGAGTAATAAATGAATTAGGGATATAGTTAAAAGAATTATAAAATTTATCAAATGTCCTATATTTTGAATTTAATAAGGTTTTTAAAAAAATATCTATATTATAGTGCCGGAGCAAGTATGCTGATATGTAAAACATGAAGCTTAGACGAAATGAACAATGAATATGAGTACATGGCAACGTAATATAATTTTGCTAATGATTTTGTTGTCATATTTATTGCAGGGACTGATAAGTGAAGAAAAAGTGGACACTTTCAACATCCCAACATTTTTCCCACATGTGAAGGATTTGATGAAAATATTTGAAGCTAATAAAGATTTCAGCATCGAGCAATCAGAATTAATAGATAACAAAGGCTTTCTTGCACCAAACATTGAGTCTCATGTTTCGCGATTACGAGCTGTGCTTGAAGTACTGATTGAGAAGCACTTTGGAGATGGAATCGTTGATGAACTTTTTGATCGTTTCACTGAGAAAGTTAGGGCATACCCAGAAGTCTTGGACGCTCTCAAGTTTAAATTCCATGTGCTTTTTGTTGTTCTTAAGCGCAAGGTCGTAATAAAAGCATAAAACGATAAGCTCACAGTTACTCATATGATTTAATTGTGAGTCCACAGGTGATGCCTATGAAAAAATAATAAACCCTAAAATAAAGTTGATGCTTTTGTGATTAGTTGATCCTCTTCTTCTTTTTCTTTTTTTTGTTGATTAATAATTTTGAAGTAGCAACTGACTATTTTGGTTCATTTGATTTTTCTTGGAAATTGTGGATAGCAAAATCTTCAATTATTTAGGTTTTAGAGTATATACTATATATTCCCTCTCCTTCAAATTATAAGATATTTTTTTAAAAAATTAATGTTTTAAAATATAACACTTTGAGAAGATTAAATTTTTTTTAAATAGACTTATTTTAATATTACTCTTTTTCTCTATTTAATTTCTGTCCCTATCTTTTTTTAATATATTAAATGAATGGTGTTTTTGAAAATTTATACTTTTGTTTTGAAAAAAATAAGATTATTAAATGTATTTAATTAAATTTATTGATATGTAAGATTTTATCAAAAAAAAAAAATCTCATAATTTGAGATGGAGGAGTAGTATGTAGACACTCATTCACTAAAGGTTTAAAAGGGTGGGATGTCTCACACTAAGGGTTTAGTTTCTTTCATATTAATTATAAGAATGAAAATAAATCGTAATTTGTAAACCTTAATTGTTTTTCTTTTAATAATTAATAATAAATAAAGCTTACAAATTTGATAAAAATTCATTTGTTGCAACATGCAAATTTAATGTTTGATTACAGAAATAGCTACGAAGAAGGTATAATATTAAAAAAAGGGAAATTGAAATGACAATTATATTAGGTGCCTTGTTAAAAAAAAAAGAAAAAGAAAAGATAAGTTCAATGTTACTCATATAATGTAATTGTGAGTCAGGAGGAGATGTCTACACAGAAATAACCCATAAAGTTTTACGAAAAATATCAACCAATGATTGTTGGAGAAATTTTATATTATTTAAGGACCAATAAACTTTGATATTACATTGTAATTCATTGGTCCCCAGATGAAATATTTTTTTTACATGAAATGATTAAATTGCTTTTAAAATTTAAAATATTTTAAAAAAAGTCACTCCACTATCGTTGGTGTAACTATAAGACAATTGTTGAAAATCCTATTGCCAACAAGGTCATTGGAGCCTCTATTAACAATGAGTCACCAATGACCATTCATTGAAGCATTGGTGCTGGTGACAATATATTGAAAAATAATTGGCAAAGGTCCCCACCTCCACAAGCCACCTAAAAAGATGGGTAGGCATGAAGCCACAAAACCCTTTCAATCATATATGGTAAAAAAGAATATTTGTATATTATAAGTCATATTCTTATCAAGCCCAAACTTCTAAAGTGTTAGTTTTTTCTTAACAAGTGTCCATTTGAGTTTTACAATAACATAATTAAAATTAACAATAATTTATTTGAGTTTTAATAAATTAGAAAAACTGATCGGATATAATTTAATTGTATAAAGTGTAAGTCATTCGTTAACGAGTATTTATTCAAGTTTTAATTATAACTCATTTGAAATTAACAACCATCCATTCAAACTTTAATAAATTATAAAAACTAACAATACAAGTCTAATGGAACAAACAACTTATTAATTATAAATTTGTTGTTGTTAAAACTTAAATGATTTATTGTTTATGCAAAGTGAAAAGTTATTCCACTAAACTTATGCTATCATTTTTTCTAACTTATTAAAATCTAAATGAATTGTTAATTTTAAATGCATTATCATTAAACCGCAAATGTGTAACCTCCCTGAGGTTAAACTATAAATTACTCCGAATTATGGTAATCTAGGGTTTTACCCTCAAAGGATTACCAAATTGTAAAGTTTTATAAAAAGATTTTCTCAAAATTCTTTAGATGGAATCCCAATCTTAGCAATTCAAATCTCAAATATAATTTAATAAATCTAAATCAGAGTTTTGAAAATAAAGCAAAACCTTGGAAATCAATTGGGACCTAAATAATGAGTTTTAAAAATCAAAACTAGATTTTGTAAGAAAATGACATGTGCACCATGACTTATGGTTTATGCACTGCGACGTGTCTTATTTATGCCATGCACTGCGGTATGAGGCGCCGTGTGCCACAGCACATTGCATGAAATTTGACAAATCAGTGTTGTCATATGACAGCACAGGACACCAACTTCTGACGTGTTTCAAATTTCTGTCCGACATCCGATTGAGGTGATTTTGATTTCTCTATGGAGCTTTCTCCTAACTCTAGCTAATAGCACCGATTTTACATTCAAACTCATTTTCGATAAAAAGTTGAACATCAAAATTTATTTTGACCACTTTTCCACAAAATCTCATAAATGGGTGTCCCAACTCAACCACATGTGTTAATAGCTTACACCAATCATTCAACCATACTCAATGAACTCTTGCGGACTCGTACAACGTACCACACACAATCGAAAACACTTATATCATAAAATCACCACTTAACCCTGATTTCCACAAAACATATAGGGGGAGAAAATATTGCATAAAATTGACTTTTATTTCAAATTTCTCAAAATACATATGTTTTTACTTGCACAAGTATTTTGGCTCTATCCATGGGTTCACAACCAAAACTCACTAACTCAAGGCATAAAATACACTAGTTATACACAAAATCATGCAAGTAGTGCATAAATTATGTCAATTAATTTTAGTTGGCAATTATATTAACAAATCCACATGAAAGTAGCAAAAGATAGGCATATAGAGGAATACTTCACAAATGCTAAACCTTTGTATGTTTTTCCCGACTCGAATCTGATAAGCTAGGTCCTGAAAATATTGAGGATTGAGGGGTGAGTACAATCACTCAGTAACTTAGTTTCACTTAACCTATACAGTTGCATATCAATTGTAAATAGATATAATTAGGCAAACAAGCACATATATCACATAACACTAGGCAACGGTTTACAAAACTAACAATTATGTGACCGGGCTTGCCACAAAACACTTATCCTGTTATTTAGCAAAAACATAACATAGGGTTGCAAAAATAATAACCATGTGCCTTCAATACATGTTGGATCACAAAACTAACAATCATGTGGCCAAACTTATATGCATGATTAGATGCCAACCTTATATCCTCCTGTTACCTCCGACATAAAATCAGTGATTATCACGTGGCTACGTCTTTCACAAACTAACCAAGCCTTCCACTTGTGAGGAGCTACTGGGCTAGGGTGAATTCACTTACTTATGTAATTTGGTTTCCCTCAATATTAACAACTATGAGGTGTCGTGCCTTTAATCTATCCTCCTCATGAACCAATGGAGATTAGTTAGGTCAAGTCCCTCATAGAACAAGTGGGACAGTCCTGAAACAACCATGAGATAAGGGCTACCTCTCGATTCCAATAGTTGGTGCCAAGTTTAGTTCCCAATTTCAACGGTCACTGCCAATACCACATGAATTTTTAACCAATTTATTCCTCTCCTTAGGCGAACTCCCGTCAATGATCATGCTATGCACATTTCACACATACTATACATTTTAACAATCATTTCTTAACACATGAACTCACATAACACAAATGCTCCACAATTCAACACACAATTCATCACAATTCTCCACCCATAGTGATAAATCACAATCAATTTTATAAAACACCAAGGGTGACAAAATCAAGGTTTTCTTTCCAAAACCATTTCACAAATCAAACACTTTATCAATATGCATTATTAATTTAACTCATTCATCATATTTCACCAAAATACAACTAATATTCAACTATAAAAGTAAAGCTTCCCCCGATTACCTCAAACCTTTGAGAGGTCAAAGGTTTGTCCCTTACTATACTAACTTCCCGAAGCTTCAACAAGCTCCAATGGTGCCAAAAACGAACCTCTCTACATCTATACTACAAGAATATTATCATTGTCTAACTCTTGAAGCTTTAACACATATAACTCCACATGCTTTATTTTTATCAATTCATAACCACTACTCATTCATACCTAATGGGCTCATTAAATTTCATTAATGCATATTATCACTAATGATACCACCAACCACCATTAATGCACATTAACCTCTTATAACTACCATATTTATGATAATTTTTGGATAATAAAAGCTTCCACGGACCAACCACTTCCAAAATTGTTAATGTGGTGTTCCAATATATTAAACAACTCCCATTATACTCATATTAATCAATGGATTCAGACCCATATTCCTATAGACCTAAAATCCATTTTTCAACTCAAACCTTACCATAAGTCATCATAAATAAGGGAGAGAAAGGAAGAATGAGGCTCAGATTACCTACCTTAGGTGTTTGGGAGCTCCAAAACATTAACAATGAGATCCAATATGCGTGCCCTAGTAAAGCCTCAGAGTTCTCTTCGTTTTCCTCTTCCTCTTCTCTTTTGTTTTCATGCGTAGAATGAATAAGATATATTTGATTTTTGGCCATGTGCCACGGTGCACGATGCCTTCCACCACAGCACATGGTATAGAGGAGCCTGTTACATTTAAATTGTCTCTGCGTGTCGTGGCGGACCAACCATGCGCCACGGCGTGTGGCACAGAGAATGATTCTTTACATTTTCTTCCTCTTCCTTTACCTGGGTGGCTCGCCATCGATTTGGACCTACTTCTAGGGTTGAAATCACAACAATTATGCCAAGTTAAGCCCCTCTAGCCACACATCTCATTAACTCACTAATTAACCTCATTAAGTTAATAAACCAGGATTAAATTTTTTTAGATGTTATAGAATGGATATTTGTTGATAAAGAATTAGCACTTATAGAAGTTTGGGGTGCTACATATATTTTTTTTTGTCATATATAATTAAAAGTGCTTGGTGGCTGTCAAACTTTTTATGCAGCCAAAGGGTCATATCTTCACCAATTATTCCTTACTAAATTATCATGAGGATAAGCTATGAATCCGGCATAGCTTAAAACCATGAATAGCAGGCATAGCATGAGGGCCACGAATAGCGGGCGCAGCACAAAGGCCACAAACAGCAGGCGCAACTTGAAGGCTATGAATAATAGGCGTGTTGTGTTTTGTTCCTCTTCCGAGTATGTTAGAAATCAATTTTTTTCAATATATGAAAAAAATTATTGTAAAAAAATCCAAACAATGTCCATGAGCTATTTTTTTTTTCAAACTTTCTTCCGTAAACTTTTTACATGCTTGTAGAAGATTTTTTTTTCAAAAATACAAAAGATTTTTATCATTATAATAATACTTGCAAAAATCTCAATTTCAACACTCAATTTGTCACTTTGAGAATGATATCAGTTATTTATTTTATATATCCTATAAATCCAAAATTTCCAATCAAGAATCATAGTAAGTTTTAGTATGTAAGGGACACGTTTTAGAAAGGCTGACAAATCCTCAGGGCTTGTATCTAAATTCTGGACATGCATATTGAAAGCTTGTCTAATTTTGTCTTCTTTTTCCATAACCTTCCGTTCTCAAACATTTCATTGAACATTTAATATGCAACCAAATACTAATATAAGAACACCCAGACTCAAACATAATATTATCAACCAAATAACAAAATTTCCCAATGCTATTTCCAACCTTTCCTTGTTGAGAATAATTGCCTACTATAATAATTTAGTCAATAACAATAATACATTTATCACCTTTATTAACTATTATAGATTAAAAGTCTCTTATTAAATATTTCATCAAACACCTTATGTGCATTCAAAAATCCAAATATATAATAACCATCTTACTTTTTAAATTTCTTTCCCAAAAACTTTCCAATCATCAACATTTAAATTTACTATGTTTCCCAAATTCATTCTTTACCAAAATTAAATTTAAATCTAATAATAAATCTAAATCCCTCTCACACCACAACAAGCAGACTAGAAATGAGGGACCAAAAATGATAAATACACACGAAGCTCTCAAATCCACACAAGACAGGCGATGCAACAGGGGAAGAAAGAAATTGCAAGCTAAGCAGCATTCTGTAACAGCAAATGGATGGAAACGAGAAGCAAAAAGAATCAAAGCAACCTCGCTTACACCAAGCTAACAGTAACGCACAACTAAGGAAGGAAGAGGAAGACCGTTGCCGATGCCAGGTTGAACGGAGAAAGAGGATTATGACAGCTTCAACATCCACCATGACAGCAAGGGAAAAAAAAAAAAAATTTCACTCCCTCCCATCAGCTGATGACATGCGGAAGAAATATTGAAAGAGAGTGTGAAGCAGTGAAGATTCTCAAACTCTCTCTCACACCATTGCTATTGACAGTGATGAAAAGGAAATATGGAGAGGAATAGTGTATTATTATAATAAATATTCGGTAGGATATTTTAAAAATTTCTTTATATATATATAGATATATAATTTCTCCCTCCTAAACATAATGAGATCCGAATTGAAAAACTAAATTTCCTGTAACATATATTTTTTCCTAAGTTGCACCAACTTTTCTTTTAATGCTAAAGTAAAAATAAATAAATAAATTATTTATCACACACACACACATATTTAAATTCCTAAGCTAATTAAAAAGGAATGCATCAAAAAAGTTAAAACTATTAGGTATACTATGACACAACTTGACAAGTTAGTTGGCTTCCTGTCACTAATAATTTTTAATAGTAATAAATATTATCATCGCAAAGAGTACATTTTTAATAGTGGCATTTTATTTTTTCTTATAAAAATTAAAATGACCATCTCATGTCATATATGTCACTTGCCAAGTGTGTATCAACTTGTATCATATCACATATCACCTCATGTTACAAGTGTGCTGACTAATATTATTAGCTACCTAGTGCCACATCTCTCACCACAAATGTGTTAGCTCGTGCCATGTCATAAGCCACCTTATGTCACATCATCCTGACACCTTGTGCCACACTGTCTACCAATTACCATGTTAGGTATTCATTACATTTTAGCAAAATGACTTCACATACCTTCTAAGCCTTTTTGTGCCTTCCTTTTTTAATTGAAATACATGTACTTGCAGTTATTATAATCATTATATGAAAATATAAATATATGTTATTTGATTACATTCATACATTAAATATTATATTATTAAAAAATATACGTATATTTTATTTTTAATTATTAATATGATAAAATAATTTATATGTATATTTATATGAGTATTTATATTATATTTTTTTAAAATATTTGAAAAAGCTTTCTACACTTGTTAAGTTTATAACTGGTGGCACAGAAAGTGATTAATTTTTTTTTCTAAATAAATTAAAACTTTCTACTATGCTACTTAAAGCTAGTAATTTTTTTTAAAATATTCAATATTTTTTAAACTTTCTATATCGAGTGTCAAATTAATTAGTGTAAAGTTTTTAACACGGGTTGTTTTAGGAATCTATTGGTGTAGAAGGTCAAGTAGTCATGCAACTTATTTATAAAATTACCATTGCGCAAACTTTCTACTCCTATAATTCCTTTTGAACTTATGTACAACCCTAGTATATGCCAAGTGTCTTTTATACTAATACACAAGCGCGCGCGCTATGCATGCACTATTTATTATATTGTTCCTTTATTTAATAATTTGATTTGATTAAATAAGATGCCGTGATTCATAAAAATAATGATTATCCACAGAATATGGTAATATTTACAATAACTTTGATTTTAAAAAAAAAGTTAGATTTGATTTTAATAGCTAGAGATATGCATATAAAAAAGTTATAATGATAAAATGTCTAGTAATTAATTAAAAAGAGGAAATAATGAATAATTTAGATTTGATTATCAGATTAGAATATTGGATTGAGTCACATGAATGATGATTCATGCTTTTGTGTATATATAATGGTGAGAATAGAAGTATAGAAGACATAAAGAAAAATTGAGTGGGAAGATTGAGACATACAGAAGAAAGAAAGAAGGGTGAAAGCAGGGGAGAGATAGAAAGGTAGAAATCACTATTCTATTCCTTCATCCTATCACATGAATTACAATTGGCTTTTTCATATGGATAGTCTAGTAAGGATGGCTAGTTTTTTTAATGTACGTTTTTGTTCTTGATATATTCTCTGAAGAGCACCCAGTATCCTAAATTATTTGGTAGTCTTTTCACCCCTAAATAATTAAAACATAGAATTCTCTATCTTGATGTTAAATACTTACAAATATCCTTTATACAATCCATTACCTTCTCTCATATTATATTAACAGTCAACATTTATTATTTAATGTCAAGGTGAAAAATGCTATATTTTAATTATATTAGGAGCAAGAGTGCTGCACCAAATAGTTTATGGTATTAAGCACTCTTCAGGAAATACTTGAAAAGCAAAAATACACATTTACCTTTTCTTCTTAACCAAAGTAAGAATGGATAATTTACTTGATACATGCATTAATACTCCCTTTTGCTCTATATAGGGCTTGTTTGGATACACATCCATAATTATTTTGGGTTAAAAATCATGGTTTTGAAAAATCTTATATAAACACTTCCAATTTTTCTAAACTCTATTTGACATAAGCTTTTTTTTCTCTCTATTTGAGAATCAACTATCAGCATTTGAGCATTTTCCATTTCTCCTATCTTTATAATTGATTCTGAAAACTTATTCTAACACAGTCCATTATCAAAATGAACAGCTCTAGTGTAGATGGAGCTACATACTCATTTAAGTATTGAGATATTTTCTTTTCCTTTTAATTTTCCCCCTCTTAGTTTATATTCTGGAAGCTGTAAGCGAAGTGTTCATGGAATATGTGTGTTTATTCAAGAAATATATATATATATATATATTCAAATTAATGTTTGCTTTGTGAGGAATATATATATATATATATATATTCAACATATATACATAAATACATATACATACAAACATAATGTGTGTGTGCAAAGGCAACTTAGCTTTGTGACAAAGGCTTTTCCTATATATATATATATATATATATATATCAAATTAATGTTTTCTTTGACAAGTTTTGGTTTTTAATTAGCTCCAAGATTATCATAATTGAATGTTTCCAAATGCTCCTTCCTAACGAGCTGTATGTTTTGTATACTTATTAATTCTTTATATTTTTTTAGATTAAGCGTTTATTGACCCTGTTTCCTCTTTAATTTACATTTTTGAACTCTTAACTTCACCCAATGTATAAAAGTCGAGTTGGAGTGTTAGCTAGGGTCACATGATGAGGATGGAAGCCATTGATATAGATAAATATTGATATTGATTTAATTCACTGTAGTTTAATTATGAAAATATGCATGAAATATTGATTGAATTAAATTAGGAAACAATAGTTCTCAAATGTTAAGGTTTTCTCTAAATTAAATTTCATGCTGAGCTTCTTCATCAAATAACCATATTAGAATGATGCAGATATAAAAAGAAAGAGATGGAGACTGAATCTTCTGAATCATTTGCAATGAAGGGAGGATACGGTCCTTGCAGCTATGCTCAAAACTCAACTTTTCAGGCATTTGATCTTAGTTTCAGCCTACATTATTATTCCAAATTATTGACCAACACACACACACACACACACACACACACACACACACACACAATGATTTATTGTTTCTTCCATGCCATTTTAAATCATTACATTCAATCAAGGTCAAAATTGGTATGAAGCCAAAAAAAAAAAAAATTAGACGTGTATCAACATTAGCTACTTTCTTAGTTAATATCCATGAATTTTAAACTGGATCTTATAATTAGGGCTTGAGGGAGTATATTTTTATAGATCGAGTGAAAATAATTTATCTTCCTCCAAAGAATCATCAATAAAAGTGGCATTGAAGATTTTTCTGTTGTCCATTTAGTCTAACCTGGCCTTGCCATTCAAGTTGGTTTCTTTTTTCTTTTCTTTTCTTTTCTTTTTTTTTTACCATTTTCTCATTAGTGTAAAATTATGTCAACACTGAAATTTTATTGTAAACAAGTAGATGTCCCATTTACAGAAAATTCCATAATGAATAATGATTCATGCACAAGAATTAGTCGAGTTTCATCTCCAGTCACTACTATTCTAAAGAGGGGGTGTAAAAAAGCTTTGATTTTTTTACCTTGGTTGAATTATGACTAATACTTTTTAAAGTATATCTAATCAAAAATTTCGTATTTTATACTATTCTTAGATGCTAATATGCACATAAGATATAATTAACTAACCAATTGACATATGCAGAGAAAGATAATTGATGAAGCTAAAAGCCTGTTCCAAAGTGCAATAGCCGACAAGTTTGACGTGAAAGCCGTTTGTGCTTCATCTTCAAATCCAATTTGCATTGCAGACTTGGGTTGCTCCATTGGGCCTAACGCCTTCATTGCAGTACAAAACATTGTAGAAGCAATACAATTCCAGTACCAATCTCAAAATCAAACTACCCCAGAATTTCTAGTTTTCTTCAATGACCAAGTGTCAAATGATTTCAATACTCTCTTCCAGAATCTTCCTCCCAATAAAAAGTACTTTGCAGCTGGAGTTCCTGGCTCTTTCTATGGACGCCTATTTCCAAGGCAGAGCATACATGTAATTCATTCATCCTCAGCACTGCCTTGGCTATCTAAGTTGCCTAGAGAGCTTACAGACAGAAATTGTGGTGCTTTCAACAAGGGAAGAATTTATTATACTAATGCTCCAAGTGAAGTTCAAGTAGCTTATAAGAGTCAGTTTATGATGGATTTGGAGACATTTCTGCATGCAAGAGCACAAGAGCTTGTGGGCAATGGATTAATGGCAGTTATGACATATGCTGCTCATGATGACATTGATTTTAGTACAGACTTGTATGCTGGGAAAGACAATGAACTCTTGGGAAGTTGTCTAATGGACATGGCCAAATTGGTGCGTAATTGAATTCGAATTATATTAGCAGCTTCCTTAATTGATAGTGTGAGACTCATTTAAGTAACAAGTCCTATCTCGATTGGTATTTTCTTGTTCTGCTTTGCATTTTCATCTTGTCCTTGAATATATATCATGTTCCAAATTTCAAAGTATACTTATTACTTGTTTCTAATAATAGTCTTGTTAGACAGAGGACATTAAATGGAGGTACGTAGCTAGCTAGTTAAGAATTAAAATAGTGTGTCATTAAATTTTTCTCTCTTTTTGTTTGTTTGTTTGTTTTCTTTTTTATGACAAGTAAATAGGGACGATGGAAGTAAGAAGTTCCATTGAAATATTAAGACGAGTGTATGCATATCTTTTCTCTCATAACATTGCATAATATTTGTTGTTTATTGCGTGAGAAATAAATCTATTCATTGTCATTTATTGCCAGATTATTTAAGTCAACTTAAGTAAGAGAACTTAAATAAGGTTTTTGCTAAGAGTTCTTGTCATTGCAGGGACAAGTAAGTGAGGAAAAAGTGGACACTTTCAACGTGCCCACATTTTTCCCATGTCTGAAGGATCTGAAGAAAATACTTGAAAGTAACAAAGATTTTAGCCTCGAGAAAATGGTCATATTGGATCAAAAGTCCTTTGATGTACCAGACATAGAAACGTATGTTTCCACAGGAAGGGCTGTGCTGGGAGTGCTAATTGAGAAGCATTTTGGAGACGAAATTGTTGACGAGCTCTTTGATCGTTATGCAAAGAAAATTATGGAATTCCCAGAGATCATTGATTTTCATAAAATTAAACAGCATCAACTTTTTATTCTTCTCAAGCGAAAGGTGCATGCATGATTTCAACTTGTGTAAGAAACAGTATTATTGGCACAAACTCTTTCTCTCAATGGGAACAATAAGCCAATAAATTATGAGCTAAGTGATGATGTTTTCCCTTGTCTACACATTCATCGATGCACTTTAGTATCACATCCTTCATTTTAATTTCTTTTTCATTTAAATTTGAATTTAATTTTCAATCCCTAAAATTATACTAAGGACTTTCAATGACGTTTTTTGTGAAGGTAGATTGAGGATTTAAATACAAGATAAAAGCTTTTTCTAATTAAGGGGTTAGTTAAATATAATTCAATTTTTTCTTCTTTAGTTATTGGGTTAGGATTATTGTTGTCTTTCAACCTTACTCAAAGAGTCACTGAAGATCATAAACTTAGTTATGGTCAATTTTATCTTTCAACATTAAAGATTCTCCCATTTATCACTTTGACGTTAAAAACACTTAACATTTGTTAGTTATTAGTGAGTCCTATTATTTTTTTAATATTTTTATTAGGCTAAGTGTTATTTTTGCTCCTTAACTTTTATTCAAAGGGTCAGTGGAGACCCTCAATTTTAATATTTTATAACAAAAGATATTAAAAAAAAATCATAATGTGAGACTTACTAACAATTAACTATTGGTGAAACATGACAAGCAAATGAGGAAATGAATCTTTAAAATTGAGAAATATAATTGACCCATAATTAAGTTTAGGATTTTAATAACCTTTCGGATAAAGTTTAAAGATAAAAATGATCCTTAACCCTTAATTATTTGATTGAATCTTAATTTTAATTCAATTATGTAAATACAATTTTTATAATATGTATTTGATCAGAACAAATATATTACCCAAGTAAGAGAGAATATAATTGCAAATTTGATGGGAAGGTAGGCAATTTCTAGCCTGTTTTTGGGACTCATATTAACAAGAAACTTGAGATATGATAAGTTGTTTATGAAAAGAGCAATTGCAAAATGCAGTAATAGAGATGATGAAGCATTCCTACTGGAGGCTGAAAGAGAGGAAGGTTGCTGGAGGAGATTGATGATTGCGAAGCCGAGTTGAAAGATTTCGAATGGACAAACACCACGATGAAATTACGGAATAGTGAATTTTTGGTAAGGACCTTGCGGCTTTAACTCTTCACAAGAACTATTAAGTTTTTTTAAAAAAAAAAAATTTCGAAGATACTATTATTTTTATTTAACAAAATTTGAAAATATATATCATTCGAATTATTAAATTGTAATTATCGGTTTATTTGTCATGGTTGAATTAATTGTATGCTAAATACTATAAATTTAAAATTATAACAAAATACTATCTATTTTCTCTACGAATTGGATTAAAAATTAAAAAAGGAATAAAAATTTTTATTATTAATATATAAATTGTTTTACCATTAGACTGAAAAATAATTAAAAAAAGATAATGAAATAAAAAAGTCATCAAATATTTTGTATCTAATTAGTTAAAATGTGATTTTAAATAGTTATTCATATATTATTAATATAATATTATATTATGTAATTGAAGATTATATATATTAAGATTCAATGATTTGAATTAGCATGAGTTTAATCCTTCGACATCCCCTCCTTGTGTTTAAGTGTAACATCCTAAAATTTAAATCTAGTGCATGTAGGTGTAGGCGATAAGTTTTTATTAGCATGTTATTTTTTTCAATTGAAAAGGAGCTAAAAGATATATAAAAGATGTGCTTGAGATAAGTAAAAGATAAGTCTCGACAGTTAAAGAATGTTTAGAAGTTCTCTTGTGTCCAGTTATCATATAATTTATTGAATTATAAATTATGATATGTGGAAATACAAGAAATGCTCCATAAAATTTTAGAGATGTCTAAGAATATCAAGAAAATTAAGAGAAAAGGCAAAGATAGTGAGGACTAAAATGTAAACATCCTTTGTTTAAATCAAGTAGCACCCAAAGCTATTGGGTGGATTAGGAAGAGTCTTGAATATAATAAATATATTTATATTCTAAGGGCTTCAAAATAATATTGTAAATAGGAGAAGCACAAAATTAGAGATGATAAATATTTATTTGATCAAGTCTAACGGGTTAATTATTTCGAGTAATATAGATTTACCATGTATTTGAAGAAAAAGAAATAATTCAATATGAGATAAAGTTAAATAGACATATTTCTATTTATAGCTCAAAGGAGAAATAAAAATTATTATGTCAAGAATTAGCAGGAAATCATTGATGAAATCATGGACCAAGAAAAGAATAAGTAAATACGTGAAAAGAAAGAAGGACATGAAGGTGAAGTTCAGGAAGACAAAGTAATAGTTTAAGTATTATTAAGTTAATATTTATTTGGATTATAGATATAATTAAGTTATTTTAATCATGGTTACAAATGGCAATAGATAAGATTATAAAAGATGAGACTATTATAGACGGCAAGCATGTGACAATTGGTTTGTTCCTCTTCTCCCAAATTTAATCAAGTGATCGAACAACTTAATCAAAGAAATTAAAAGGTGAAAAGAATATATGGTAAAGGAAAAATAATAACAAGAAATGCAAAGGAATGATGTGTCACTAAATTGAGTAAGATGAGATCACTAACCTTAGGTCTTCATTTATATATCCGTTTCCTTTTCACGTAAATTATCTGGCCCTTCATGCCATTAGATTAGGTGGCATTCAATCAGATTAGAAATGTTGGCGAAGTGGCTACATGGCAGAAATTTACAATAGCTAGGATTAGGTGTCTTCTTTTATTAATTCCACACTTCCATGTGGCAACCACCAAGCTAATTCATTCCCTCATCATCTAATATATTATTACTTCCATTCCATTCCTAAGTCCATATCTGGGAGGGAGAGAGCAACAGAATCCATTGGCGTTTTGAAGAGAGAGAGAGAAGACGAGAGGAAGAGGGGAAAACAAATAACAAAACCTCTAATTCCTAATATACCTTCACAATACTCTCTTCAATCTACGAGTTGCGTCATCATGGCTTTAGATTCTTGAGAAGTCAAATTTGAAGGTCTTAAAGAAGAATCAAAGGCAAGCTTCAATGTGAATTTGCTACTTGAAAATAAAGTAGAAACTCAAGGTTGTGAGTGACCTTGCCCTTATCCCTTGTGCATAATTCTGTTCATGCATTGGTATGATTGTGAGATTCTCTTGCTTCATTTTTGTGAAAAGTATGAATTTTCGTACTGTAAGTATATGGCCATGTTTATGTAAGCATGTTTCTAATTACATGAATAATTATTGAGAAGATTAATACATGTCATGGGTAGTTATAGCACGCTTACACATTTGAAACTGTTTGTATGATTGAATGAGATTATTTACTTGTGGATTTGACTTGCGTTGCTACTGGGATTGTAAACTCTCACCCTCCCAAAATATTCGAGCCATTCTAGAAAGCTCAAGCAAAGGTAAAGAACTCATGGAAGAAGCAAAGTGAAGGCATGATATTAGAATGACTCCCTTGACTCTGTTTGGCGTGTTTTGTAAATAATTTTGTATAAAGTGGTATAATAAGTAACTAAAACATTAAATTTCACTTCTATGTTCCTTTAAGAGTGTGATCATTGAACTGAAGTGAAGGACTCGCTTGAGTTTGGAATGTTGAATGGAACTATAGTCTTGTTTTGGGTCCCAAAGCTAACCTAAACAGAGCCAATAGCTATGATGATTTTTATGAGCAAACTCAACATGCCAAAGTTTAATATAAACTTGAAACCATGCTTCTTGATGTTCTAAAACGTAAGTAATAAATTTAACAAACCAGAGATGGGAAATCTGGAAACAATGAAGAGTATTCTACACAGTGTTACATTTATTGATTTACACGTATCAATTTAACAATCAAACATCTTGTATTATATTTTAATATAATTTAAGACGTTCCAAGGTTTTCATAAAGTCCAAGACATTGTTAATTGGATTCCTATAGTTCAAGATATCCATTTTCCAAATCAGAGCATAAAATCTGGATTCAGAACAGAGTCCAGATGAAATAATCTTAAAGATTAATAAAACTATATCAAATGAGAACTGAAAAGTTATGTTCCATATTTTTCCCATATAGTTAAGGCCAAAATGTTTTTATAAAGTCTAAGATCACATCAATTGGAGTTCTATGTCTCTAGGTATGAATTTTGAAAGATAGGACACATAAATCTGGACTCAGTATGATTAAGAACTATGCAGTTTTGAAGATTCCTTAAACTGTACTAATCGGAGAAATAAAAGTTCTGCGCCATATTTTTATTTAACATAGGACACCTAGGGCTTTACAATAAGTCCTAGATCACCTAGTTTGGATAAGTATAGTTCAAGATATGAATTTACAAAGCCAAGGCAATAAATCTGAAAAGTGGACTGGGGAAAACAGAATAATTTAGCTAAATGAATAAACTGTGTTAAATTGTTGACTAAAATTCAAGTTTAACATTTTTTTTTCCTATATAGAGAACTCATCCATCGTTAAAAGGAGACATGAATGACCTCAAACTGAATTTCATAGGATAAGTTATGAATTTTTGAAATTAGTCCAAAATTCTAGAAATATCAAGTTATAGTAACCAAGATTGAGTTCAAATTTTTAAGTCCTTCTTATCTTTAATTGCTTCAAATGGAACCTAAGATAGCTTCTGTTACTGAATAATAGTTTATAAAATAAGATGGTTCATTAAGGTAATGACTTCAAGCATGACCAGCTCCCATAGTGTGATAGGCAATGTGTATAAGGCTTGGGAATGAATTCAATGTCGTGTGGTTGATCGGCAATTACTAGCGATTCTAGCTTCATGTAAGCAAGTTGCAGCTTGAAATTTGAACTAAGGACGAGAATTTGGGGTTAGCTCACCCTCACAGGATCGGGATCCTTTTCCCGGCTGTCACAACTATAAGATGGATCTTCTTATGTTTTTCTCCAGTATGAAGATCTCTAATCAATTGTTGCATACATACTACTTCATTATAACTATTATATATAAATTCTAGGTTAAGGTGTCCATCATTTTTAAATTATTAATTTACAAAAGAAATCACATTTCAACATTTAAATTTAATTATAACTATTATATATTGTAAACACTGTATTTTACCCGGGTTTTCAAGTGTAAATTAAAATTTAATAAAAACATGATAAATCAAATAAAGGAATAAAAAAAGGAAGGGCTTTTGTGATAATAATAACAATAAATTTTTTTTACCCCAAATCCCCTTAATTATGATCCCATTAAAGTTGACTTTTTTAAAAAATAGAAATTTAGAATATTTGAAATTTAATTTGAGAAAATTGTGCCTTGACTGAGATTTGTTTTTAATTAATCTGAAATCTCAAATAATAAAAAAAAGATTCAAAATAAAAATTACCTTTTTTGTTTGATCCTCTTATTAAATAAGAGAACCTTAATTAGCACCTATAAAAAGGTAAAGAAGAGATTGGAGAGGGGGACGAAAGAAAGGGAAGAAATTGACACTCAAAATTCATTATCCTTCCGCAAGCATTTAGGAATTGATCAAAACGTTTGCTTAGGTAAGCATGCTCCAATTTGGTCAATTCTTCATGTGCGTAATGCGTTTCTCATTCCTTCAATTGATATCACTCATAATTTCCTTTTGGGTTGCTTTTCTTTTACCTGTGCGTTCTTGTACCCGTAGTAATTGATATCATTGTGATTGATCTTAGTACGGCTGTTCGATTCTGCTTAAGCATGTGGTGTGTGGGCTGTCAAGGTGATTATTTGATGATAATTTATTATGTGGTAGAATGAGTTTGCCATTAATTTATTTGTATCAATCCTTATTTCAGACTAAATAATCATTCACTTTTATTTTCTTAAAAAGAAAAGAAGAGAAATGAGTATCAATGATAATGCATTTTTCTAAACCTTTAAAACAAAGAAAGATTCATGAGTGATACTAAATCACTGTGGGTATTCGATGTATTGTGAACAATACTAAATCACCTTGAATTCCTAAAAAATATCAAAAGAAAAAAAAACTATGAATGACACTAAGTCATCGCAGGTATCAAATTTTATATTTAGAATTTTAAAATTAAATTATTCTATAGAAAATTCACTTTGAAAATTTCTTTAAAATTTGTCATGAGTAATACTAAATTACCATGTACATATAAAAGCATCAACTAGTGGACTGCGAGTGGTACTAAATCATCGTAAGTTCCAATATTTGTTAAATTTTTCTCTCTTATGCATTATTAAAATAATAAAATAATAAAATTTTTAGCATATTTTAGGTTACCTCAAGAGTGATACTACATCACCGTGGATTCCTAAAAATATTAAATGAGATACCACGAATGATACTAAGTCATCACAAGTATCTAATTTTATATTTAAAGTTTCAAAGTTAAATTATTTTATAGCAAATTCACCTTGAAGTTTCTTTTAGGGTTCGCCATGAGTGATATTAAATCACCGTGCGCATTTAGAGTGTCAACCAACAAATTATAAGTGATACTAAATCACCGCAAGTTTTGATACTGATTATTTTTCTTTTACCCAAAGGTACTTCCTTATGTCAAATTTTTTTATTTAAAAATAAATACAATTATGTAACACAAAATAACCTTCTCTTCATTAAATAAATTAATAAAAAAATTAAAAAACCTAAATAATAACATTCGAACTACGTGGATTTTGATCCTCATCACAGGGTATGTAGGCCCTAGGTTTTAATTCTAGGTCAAATCCTTCCATGTAAATAAATAATTTATTTTCTTTTATTTCTTACCTTTATTTTTCATGTGCAATAAAGAACCACTAAGATATTATTAAAAGGCCAATTAATTTATACAATCAATTTAGGGTAACCGTTCTTATGAACGAGTGTTGTGGGGTGCCTAATACCTTCCCCATGCATAACCGACTCCCGAACCTTATTCTGGTTATTATAGACCATTTTATTTTTAAAAAGGTTTTCAAAATTATCCTTTTAAATTTTGGTGGCGACTCCTACGTTAATTGATCCTTCCTTTTTGGGGAGATCACAATCTGGGCGCGACATATATAATATTATAAATATAGAACATTTTTGTTAAACATAACAAGTAATTTGTATAATTCAACCAAAAAAAGTATTATTATATGTTTAATAATTTTCAATAATGATTAAAATTAATATATGCATTAAAATTAATAAATTTTAGAATATTTAATTTCATACAAATTTTGAATCATATTTATAACAGTTATAATAAAATTTATAATTGGATATTTTGCAACTCCTTTAGTCGCGCTATTAGGATGGAAAGTTTTGTGACAGAAACTTTTATTCCAATATTCCGTCGGAAATATTTTGGGATGGAATAATTAGTCCCACATGGCATTGCTAATCAAATTCCATCCCAAAGACAAAATTTAGGGACAAAATAATGGTCCCAAATTCCGTTCGCAAGTTTTTTAGAAGCAAAATTCTCTCAAATTTTGCCACAAAAAGTTGGAACGGATTTTGGAATGGCTATCTGTCTCATTTGTGACACTTTTTAATCCATTAGAAAATTCCATCATTAATGAGAGAGAGTGATGTAGAGCGTGAGAGCTGCTTAGCTTGTTCGTGTTTTGAGAGAGAGAGCAAGATAGGTTTTTGAATGGGAGATTTTCTAATCAAGTTTTCCACATGGTTAAGTTTATAACAAATGTAGAAAGTGAATAATTTTTTAAATATTTTAAAAAACTTTTTACATTGTTAAGTTTATAACGGGAGTAGCTAGAAAAGGTTTAATTTTTTAAAATAAATAAATTAAAACTTTCTACACTAGCTAAATTTAGTAAATATTATTAGAGATTTAATATATTTTTTAACTTTCTACACTCACGTGTTATGTTAATCTAGGCAAAAAGAAAAAAATAAAAGTTTTTAACATAGGTTACTTTGTATAGAAAGTCAAATTGTCATGCAACTTATTTATAAAAAGGTTAAGGTTAAAAACTGTCCTCAATATATATACTCAAGCGTATCTTATATTTTAAAGTATTTTTTAACACAATTTTACCTTGATGTTTTTTACTTAGGTACAATGTCACCTTGAGCCAACTGTTTGGCCATATTGACTATTAAATTTAAAAATTTCACTGTTAATTGCCTTTATGTTCTCTTCCCTTTCACTTCTCTCTAAACCCAAATCTTGTTCATTACAATCTTCTTCCTCCTCCTCCTCAAAACCAAGATATCATTCACGAACCCTCAACCTCTTCTTCTACCTATTCTTCATACCCCAACAACAATGCCAACTCCCATTTTAGAGTTATGGTTTGAGAAAACCTTCTCTACAGATCCTTCCTTCTAGAGACACAAGAGAGCATTGAGGGTGCAATGGAGTCAAATCAAGATAGAGAAAGGGTGAGTCAAATCTAAAGTTGGAGAGCAGGGTCGAGGGTTTCTTTGTTCTGGCTAATAAGTGAAGGAAAAGCTCAGGTGCGAGAAGCTGATGTTGATGCTGTCTTCTTCCTCCTTCCCTCTACTATAGCTAAGGTCTAGCTCTTCTGATTTCCAGATCGCAAAATGGTTTGAGTTCATGATGGTCTATCAAGATTTGAACTAGAGCACAGGCTTGCGGGCATCGTTTTTTTTTTTTTTTAGGTTCATGACTGTTCTTAATTGTTTTTTTATTCTGGAACCCAAAACCAATGACTACTTGAACGTGTTCTCGCTGTTGCCCAAGTCTTGGTGTTGGGGGTTCTTTGATTTTGATTAGTGATGATTTTTGTGTTCTTTGATTGTGATGATTTTTGGGTTCTTGTTCTTAATTGTTTTTTATTCTTTGATTATCGATGCTAATTTTTGGGTTCATTAATTTAGTTTTTGCGGTTCAAATCTTTGTCTTGACTTGATTGTCCTAGTTTATCCGTTTATGGCACTAGACTGAAATTCATATATCTGAGTTCCTGTTTCATTTTGATTCGGCCATACCTTACTTTGTTTTGTAGTTTTCTAGTAAAAGAATTAGCGATGATTTCGATTTTGGGTTGGTCACAATTTTAGGTGTGAAAAATCTTGTATTTGCATTAGTCATGCTTTTATTTTGCTTTGGATTTAGGTTTATTGATCTGGGTTTGCTCAATATGGATTCATTGATGTGGAACTATTGATCTGAGTTCATTCGATCGTTGAGGGAAATGAAAGGGTGAAGACGAGATGAAATGAAAGAAGAGCTAAGGAATTAATTTGACGTGTATTTGTTTTTTTTTATTTTTGATTTTTCAAATATTGCCAAGGTGGCAACTAAAGGTTTGACTAACAGTCAGCACAATCAAATCCTAACGGTCAACACAGTCAAGTTTCTACATTGACCAAATGCTATTTTCCCTTTTGGAATGAACAAGCTACTGTAATTTTTTGTTTGTGGTAATATATTGGCTCCATTTCTAGTTTGAAAAAATTACTTTGGAGAATAACCAAATAATAACATGTAATTAATGTCAGACAAAAAGTCCATTTTGATCTAAGCAGGCCGTGTCATTTGGTGAAGGTAAAAGTAACTTTCATTTCTTTGCAAGTTTTTTGAACCCATTAAATGAGAACATAAAAGAGGCTTGTGGGGTGTAAAGTGAAGCAGTAAAATATTGGTTCCGTGAGATCTTGGCTCACTCCTTATGTCTATTGCTCCATGTCTACCTCTGGCAAATCACATAGAATAAATTTGCAAATTTGGTTAAATTTTGTCACCCTCCCCTTGATTCCTGTTTTTCTCAATCATTATTATGGTGAATTTTGGCCTTTTGGAATAAGTTCAAAAGATCAATTCAGCATATAAAACTTTACAAAAATATCAACCAAAAATCATAGGAATAAATTTATATTATTCAAGAGCTAATAGATTTTGAAATTGCACTACAGTTTATTAGTCTTTAGATAAAATTAATTTTTTACATAAAATGATTCAAATATCTTTAAAATTTAAAATAATTTGAAAAAGTCATTCCACTGTCACAAAGCACTAGCCACTAGACTGTCACAGAAGACCCTGCCTGTGTAATGAACGGCTAATCTAAAAATTTTAAAAATATAAGTGATAAATAAATTATTTATTTTTATTTTAGCATTAAAAGAAAAGTTGCTGCAACTTAGAGAAAAAAAAATATGTCACAGGGAATTTAGTTTTTCAATTCGGATCCCATTATGTTTAGGAGGGAGAAATTATATACATATATATATATATATATATAAGAAAAAAAAAGAAATTTCTAAAATATCCCACCGAATATTTATTATAATAATACACTCTTCCTCTTCATATTTCCTTTTCGTTACCGTCAATAGCAATGGTGTGAGAGACAGTTCGAGAATCTTCACTGCATCATTCTTTCTCTTTCAATTTTTCTTCCGCATGTCATCGGCTGGTAGGAGGGAGTGAATTTTTTTTTCCGTGCTGTCATGGTGGATGTTGAAGCTGTCATAATCTTCTTTCTCCGTTCAACCTGGCGTCGGCAACGATCTTCCTCTTCCTTAGTTCTGCGTTATTGTTAGCTTGGTGTGAGTGAGGTTTCTTTGATTCTTTTTGCTTCTCGTTGCCATCCATTTGCTGTTACAGATTGCTGCTTAGCTTGCTATTTCTTTCTTCCCTTGTTGCATCGCCTCTGTCTTGTGTGGATATGAGAGCTTCGTGTGTGTTTATCATTTTTGGTCCCTTATTTCTACTTTGCTTGTTGTGGTGTGCGAGGGATTTAGATTTATTATTAGATTTAAATTTAATTTTGGTAAAGAATGAATTTGGGAAATATAGTAAATTTAAATGTTGATGATTGGAAAGTTGTTGGGAAAGAGATTTAAAGAGTAAGATGGTTGTTATGTGTTTAGATTTTTTTAATACACATGAAGTGTCTGATGAAATATTTGATAGGAAGATTTTAATCTATGATAGCTAATAAAGGTGATAAATGTATTATTGTTATTGGCTAAATTATTATAGTAGACAATTATTCTTAATAAGGGAAGTTTGGAAATAGTGTTGGAAAATTTTGTTATTTGGTTGATTATTTTATGTTTAAGTCTAGGCGCTTCTTATATTAGGATTTGGCTGTATATCAAGTGTTCAATGAACCCTTTGAGAAAGAAAGGTTATGAAAAAAGAAGAGAAAATTAGACAAGCTTTTAGTATGCATGTCTAGAATTTAGATACAAGCCTTTTGTCAGACTTTCTAAAAGTGTCCCTTACATACTAAAACTTATTACGATTCTTGATTGAAAATTTTGAATTTTTAACATGTATAAAAGAAATAAATGATATCATTTTGAGAGTGACAAATTAAGTGTCAAAATTGAGATTTTTGCAAGTATTTTTATAATGATAAAAGTTATTTGTATTTCTGAAAAAAATCTTCTACAAGCATATAAAAAGTCTGCAGAAGAAAGTTTAAAAAAATGGCTTATAGACATTGTTTGGATTCTTTTACTAATTTTTTTCATATATTGAAAAAAAATTATTATGACATACTCGGGAGAGGAACCAAACACAACATGCCTGTTATTCATGACCTTTGACTTGTGCCCGCTATTTGTGGCCTTCATGGTGTGCCTGATATTTGTGGCTTTAAGTTACATTAGAGTTGTTACTTACCATCGTGACAATTTATTGAGGAATAATTGGTGTAGGCATGACACTTTGGCCACATACAAAGTTTGATGGCCACCAAGCCACCAAGTACTCTTAATTATATATGACAAAAAAGAAAATATGTAGCAGCCCAAACTTCTATAACTGCTAATTCTTTATTAACAAATATTTATTCATAATTTAACAACAATGCATTTAAATTTAACAATCCATTCGACCTTTAATAAGTTAGAAAAACTGACAGTATAAATTAAATTTGGTTAAATCACTTGGGTTTTTGTATAAAACGAATATCTATTTATGTCAAACCCACCCCAACATACAACCTCAAAACGAGGCCCTTTAGCTAACCATTTTATCATATCAAATACATTGGGCTCGATGCAAACTTTTTTCTTGAACCACTTGCGGAATGTCTTGTTATGCTCATTAGTTAGCTACATATCATTCTTTTTTTGAGTTTTTGTCCTTCAACATTTTCTTGTAAGTATTTAAGTAACATTGGACTTCTTCCATGTTATTTAAGATATAAAGATGAGATTGCAATATTTCTTCACAATACATACTCTTCACTTTAACCCTTCATGTTCCCTTACCTACGAGACTGCTCACCTCATGGCAAGATTTTAGAACTCCAATAGCCTTTACCTTATTTAGGTATTTGATACAAAACTCTATGGCCTCTTCTTTAACAGATCTTTCAACAATAGCGGCTTCAAGATAATATGAATTTTTTTAATATCTCTTAAATATTTTCATATAACGCTCAAATAGATACATCTACCTAAGATAGGCAAGACTGTAGAGCCTTATTTCCCTCACCAAGTGAATAATTAAATAAATGCATCATAATATCAAAAAAATCGGAGGAAAGTACATTTCTAGTTGGCATAAAATGATATAACCTTCATTTTTCAATTCATCTAACTTATTAGGGTCAATGATTTTGCTGCAAATAGAATTGAAAAAACTACATAACCTTGTAATTGTATGTCTCACATCATCTTTTAATATGCCTCAAATAGCTATTGGTAATAGTTGTTGCATCAATATATGGTAATCATGAAACTTTAAGCTTATTAACTTCAAATCTTTTATCGACATAAGATTTTTCACAATAGAAGAATATTCTTATGGCACTTTAATACCATGTAAACACTCATAAAAGCTTGCTTTCTCTATTTTTGAAAGTGTGTAAGCCACAGGAGGTAGATAAGTCCTCTTTTCCTCTTCTCGTCTAGAAAATAATCATTCTCTTATTCCCATCTCGGCCAAGTCCAGTCCAGCATTTATCTCATTCTTAGTCTTTCCATTAATATGTAGGAGTGTGCCCACAAGACTATCATAAACATTTTCTCCACTTGCATCACGTTAATGCAATGCCTCACATCAAGACATTGCCAATATACAGATCAAAGAAGATAGACATTTTTTCTATAAGTTCTTCTCACTTGAAATCTTTCGATTCTTATCAAAGATTACATTAATCCTCTCCACCCCTTGATAAACTTGCTTTCCAGTTAATGCTTTTTGAGAAAATCATACTTTTGTGAGCCATCAAAAGCGCTTTTCAATCTGCAATAAGGGTAGTACTGATTAAGAAATCTCGTATGCCTAAAGTAGATTGTCTTCTTTTTGTTTCAAATGTTGAGAGCGTGTTCCTCCTTCACAAATAGGACATGCTTTATGCCCTTGACATTATACCTAGACAAGTTTTCATATATAGGAAAGTCATTTATTGTGCAAAAGATCATGGCACATAGTTTAAAGAATTGTTGCTGGTAAGCATCAAATACATCGACACCCTCCTCCCACATCATCTTCAAATCTTCAATCAAGGGTGTCAAGTAGACATCAATATCATTTCTGGATTGTTTTGGTCCAGATATCATCATGATCAACATAATGTATTTGCATTTCATATATAATCAACTCATATCGATCTATCCACATCTCACTATCAAATTGACTATACACCTATAAAATGTATATACTTTTTACACCCCCGATACAAAAGTTTCTCTACATCATTCTGCAAGCTCTCATATGCATGTACTTGCACAAAGCACTTCATTCCAAACATCCTCATCACTTACTTCTTGCTCTTGGGAAATAGAACTCAATCATTCAGTTTCACATTGCCATATTCATTTCTTATATCTCAAATGCATCCCATTACAAAACAAATGCTCTTTAATTTCATCAATACCCAGTCGACTCCCATTTAAACATTTTACACATGGACAAAAATACAATCCATTTTTACTAGGAGCATTCCTCTTAGCAA
Organism: Prosopis cineraria; assembly: GCF_029017545.1. NCBI lineage: Eukaryota > Viridiplantae > Streptophyta > Magnoliopsida > Fabales > Fabaceae > Prosopis > Prosopis cineraria. The sequence continues at coordinate 28,163,448 of NW_026555336.1, forward strand.
ATTCAAGAAAATATTTCACCCCATTCTCATATTCTGTACTTGTTCTCCTATAATTCATCCAAATATGATCCATTGTCTAACTATCAAAATATAAATTTTGCAAAAATTAAAAAAAAATTGGTAAAATTTTTCCTTAAAATAAGACCTCCACAAATTTTAATAACAATTAAATTCAAATAATATAATTCTAAACAATTTCAAATCAAACTCCCAAACAATAGCAATTTTAAAAATATAATCCTAAGCATTTTCTAAACATATATATATATAACAATTTAAAAGAAAAAACACAAAAATTCAAAAATTTTGATTATATAAGAGCATATATATTTTATTATTGCAATTTTATTTGTTTATCAAATTATAAAGTTAGAAAAAAAATTGGCAGCATTTCCCATTAAAATATGACATTCTAAAATTTTAATAATCAAAGTTAACTTAAATCAATTCAAATCTCAAGCTATTTTTAAATTCTAATATAGATTCAGCAATATCAAATTTTCAACAGCAAAAAAAAATTATGAATTTCAGCAACAATATCAAATTTGAAATATCAACAATTATAATTATAAATTCATAAAATTTCAATATAATACAAATCTATCCATCTAAGATAAATATTTCAGAAATCAAAGGAAATAATTTGAAAAAAAAAAATGAAACTTACTTGGAATATCTCATGCCCGAAGAAGAAAATGAAATTCAAATCTTCAACAATGAAAAAGGAAGGCTGAAGAAGAAATCTGAAACTTCAAAGCAATAAAGGATCAAAAATTATTTAAATAGATAAGCATTTAACAACAATAAAAGAAGAAGGAAGAGCGAAGTTGGAGAAAAAGAGAGAAATCTCTAACTTGTAAAAATGAAGGAAGAAGAAGGAAGAAGAAAGAGGGAAAAGGGTACAATGGAGGGAAAAGGAAGACCCACATCAGCTGACAGACGGACCCATGTTGGTTGGATTCGGAGGGAAAAAGCATGACCTTTTAGTGCTGGACTGAAACACAAAACTAAAATGCGAAACAGAGAGGTTCTGTTGTGTTCTATGTCAAATATGCAAAACATAGCATTTAAATGCGAGAGAAACCACGTCAGTTTTATGGGAAACCGACATGGTTTATTCATGCTGGTTCTCTATGAAAGTGTGTTTTTTTAATTTTTTTTATTATTAAATTTTTTAACATCAGTCTTCATTAAAAAAACAACGTTAAAAGTCATTGTTTTTTATTTTTTTAATATTATTTAATGTTGGTTATTAGTGTAACAATTTTAAATGTGCTCCCTTTATTTATGAATACACCACCGCCTTTTTTTAACATCAGTTTTTGTAATAATTGATGTTAAAAGGCAACAATAATTACATTTTTTATAGTAGTGACATTAATTAATAGCTATATGCATATAAAAAAAATTGGTAAAAAAAAAGGAGAGATATGCATCTAAAAAGTTATATGGTAAAATGTCAAGTAATTAATAAATTAAAAAGAGAAAATAATATATAATATTTAGATTTGATATCCAAATCAGGATTTGATTGGTTCCATTAATGATGATTCTCTTTCTTTTGTGCATAAAAGGGCTAGAATAGAAATATGGAAGCATAAAGAAAAATTGAGAGGGAAGATTGAGAGAGAGAAGAAAGAAAGGTGAAGCAAGAGAAAAATAGAAACGTAGAAATCACAACATAATTCTATTTTTTCATTCTGTGTCATCATTTAATTTAAAGTCGGTTTTTTCATTTGGGTTGTCTAGTAAGAATGGGTAGTTTACTTCATATATGCACTCTCTGTTTTTCTTTTTATGTTCATAATTTGATGGATCCTTAAAGACAGTGGCGGAGTCAGGACCCTGAGTGAGGGGGTGCGGAGTAATTTAATAAAAAATTAATATTTTTTTAAAATAGTAATAATTATGCTAGTATTAAAATTATAATAATATAAATAAATTTATCATCATTTTTCATTTTAAAAATTATATTGAATTAGTGGATATGGCCTTTTATCATAAATATACTTTTCATATCTTATTTAAATCATTAAAATATTATATATCTAATAAGTTTTTAAACCTAAATATTTTTTATTTAGTTTAAAGGGGGCAAAATATTAAAATAGGAGTGCAAAGTTGTAAATTTTACATGCTACACTTATAATTTTTTTCAAAGTGAGGGGGTGCAAACCCCAAAGATGATTGTTTAATTCATGCCAATGAATATCTCTAACATAAATGGAGCCACATGTTCATTTAAGTATTGAGATATTTTCTTTTCCTTTTAATTTTTGCCCATATTAGTTTATATTCCAAAAGGTAAGCAAAGTGTTCATGGAATACATGCATCCATATTTACATACATACATATCAATTTTCAAATTAATGTTTGGTTTGTCAAGTTTTGATTTTTAATTAGATTATTATAATTGAATGTTTCCAAGTGCTTCTTCCTATTAAGCTGTATGTTTTGTATAATTATTATCTCTTTTGTTTTTAGATTCAGTATTTTTTGACCTGTATTTACTCTTTAGTTTACTTTAATTTGTCTCTTAATTTAACCCAAGTTGGAGTTTCTATCAATTTATAAAAAGACGAATTGAAGTGTTAGATGCTTCAAATGAGTTTTGTTACTAGAGTTAGGATCAATTCACATGATAAGCAGGGAAGTCAAGGGTGATATAGATAAATATTGGTAGTGATATTAGTTGACTATAGTCTAATTTAAATAAAATACGCACGATATATTGATTTCTACCGAAGAAAACAAATATAAAACTTTGACACATCCTTGTAATGAAACGTTAATGTCATACGAGGTGGGAGAAAGAAGAAAAAATAATTACTTCTCAAATGTTAATGTTTTCTATAAATTTCTTGCATAGCTTATTGATTAAATAACCAAATTAGAATGATGCAGATATAAAAAGAAAGATGGAGAATGAATCTTCTGAATCATTTGCAATGAAGGGAGGAGATGGTCCATCCAGTTATGCTCAAAACTCGACTTTTCAGGTTTTTGATCTTAATTAGTTTCATTGTATACATTATTATTCCAAATTATTGACCAACACTAAAAAAATGATTTATTACTTCTTATGTGCCTTTTTATAAGACTTTTTTTTCACAACTTTAAGAAGAATTAGAATATTAATATTTCCAAATATTCCCTTAATATTCATGCATGGATTTTAAACTATGTCTTATACATAATTAGGATTGGAGTGAGTATATTTTTATAAACCAAGTGAAAGTAAATGGTATCTTCACAAAGGATATTGAATTACTCTCATAAGTGTCTTATAAACTTGTATGGATGAAATACTTTTTAAAGTTTTTCTAATCAAATATTTAGAATTTGGTATGATTCTTATATGCTAATACTCACACATGTAACTAACCAATTGTGCAGAGACAGTTAATTGATGAAGGCAAAAGCCTCTTGCATAGTGCAGTAGCGGACAAGTTTGACTCGAAAGGCATTTGTGTTTCATCTGCAAATCCAATTTGCATAGCAGACTTAGGTTGCTCCATTGGGCCTAACACCTTCATTGCAGTACAAAACATTTTAGAAGCAATACAACTCCAGTACCAATCTCAAAATCAAACTACCCCAGAGTTTCTAGTTTTCTTCAATGACCAAGTGTCAAATGATTTCAATACCCTCTTTCAGAAACTTCCTCCCAATAAAAATTACTTTGCAGCTGGAGTTCCTGGCTCTTTCTACGGACGCTTATTTCCAAGGCAGAGCTTACATGTAGTTCATTCATCCTCAGCACTGCCTTGGCTATCTAAGTTGCCTAGAGAGCTTACAGACAAAAACTGTGGTGCTTTCAACAAGGGAAGAATTTACTATACTAATGCTCCAAGTGAAGTTCAAGAAGCTTATAAGAGTCAGTTTATGATGGATTTGGAGATATTTCTGCATGCTAGAGCACAAGAGCTTGTGGGCAATGGATTAATGGCAATTATGACTTATGCTGCTTATGATGTAATTGATTTTAGTACAGATTTGTATGCTGGGAAAAGCATTGAACTCTTGGGAAGCTGTCTACTGGACATGGCCAAATTGGTACATAATGGAATTTGAATTCTTTGATGTTATTAGCATCTAATTTGTTGATAGTGTGAGACTCATTTATTAAGTACTTTCTCCCTTCGTATGCACTTTTCCTGATATGCATTTCCATTTTCAAGGCATAATTATATTTCAAGCATAATATTAGATGATTGTCGTCTGCATTTATTATTATTGATTATTTAAGTCAACTTAAGCACTTAATAAAGTTTTGGTAATGGCTATTGTCATTGCAGGGACTAATAAGTGAAGAAAAAGTGGACACTTTCAATGTGCCCACATATTTCCCACGCTTGGAGGATCTGAAGAAAATACTTGAAAGTAATGAAGATTTCAGCCTCGAGAAAATGGTCACATTGGATCAGACATCCTTTGTTATACCAAATATAGAAGCGTTTGTTTCTACAGGAAGGGCTGTGTGGGAAGTTCTGATTGAGAAGCATTTTGGAGATGGAATTGTTGATGAGCTCTTTGATCGTTATGCAAAAAAAATTATGGAATTCCCAGAAATCATTGATTATCATAGGGTTAAACAACATCAAGTTTTTATTCTTCTTAAGCGAAAGGTGCTTGAATGAAAAGTTCGCAGATTTCAACTTCTATAAGAAAAAACATTGGCACAACTCTTTCTCTCAATGGGAACTGTAAGCCAATAAATTATGAGTCAAGTAGTGATGTTTATAGTATACTAAAGCTTTCCCTTATAAACCAATCTATTCTTTTAGATGGATCGAATTATTGTCTCTGGAAAGCATGCATGGGTTATCAAATTTCCTATTCGTGAAGGTTCTGAGACTGGGGAACTATTGACTGAGGAATTCAAAGCCATACCAATTTGGCCTTGTTTTTGTGTGTGAGATGAACTGTTGCTATTATAACTGCACATTTACTGGTTTGACTGACACGCTTTAGATTGTCTGTAGTTGGGAAAACTGATGGCTTTGGGTCAAAGTACGTGAACTAAACTGAAATGTATCCATCAATGAAGGGACTTTGAAATACTACACAATTTTGAGACTATCTTGCAGTCTCTTTTATTAACAGTTGTTTCAAACTTTCATAGAGTCAAGTTTGATGCCAAAAGTAAAACGATTTTGTGTTGAAAGTATGCTTATGTTTGCTTATTAGAATAAAATGAAATGGAATTAATTAAAAAAATTGAAACAAAAATAAACAAAATCACCCGTTCCCTATATTAAAAATGATAAAATTAATTAATATATATTACAGATGTAAAAATTATTACACCCTCTAAAAATTTTATAAATCATAATTTTTAATTTTATGAATTAAATTACCGTTCTATCTTATGAATGTACTCATTTATTCTTTTTTTATTATCTTATTTTTATTTTTATTTTTTCAATTCATTTATTATATTATATTAGGCAAATGTGACCTTATATTTTTTAGACTAGCAGGATTGTTATTTCAATTAGTTTCTTGCATTTTCCTCTATTATTTTATTTAACATTTTATTTTCTTCTTCATTGGCAAACTCCCATATTAAACCAAAAATTTTTTTACCTGAAAAATGGTAGGTTATTTGGTTACATGGCCCCTGAAACTCAGCAAGAACACTTTCTGTGTAGTTGTTATTTTTAGTTTTTTTTTTATGACTTTTACATGTATATTTCAAAGGATTCAAGTACTCCTCTGTCTTTGATAGTCCTTCTCTGTTGGATTGGGCTAGTGGTGGCGAGGTTCTTGCGTATTTGTCGTCTGACTCTATGTTAAGTGCAAGGCAGAGAGGGGGTGCCACAATCTCTTAAGTAACGCAGTTGAAGTCATTCACATGTGCTTCCCGAGAAAGCCCCTGTTCTTGAGCTCTTATACCAGAGCTCTCTGTTTATAGCCATCAAGTGAAGATTGGAGGAACTTGGGGTGAATAAACAATACAAAGTGAAGATGCTTTGGAAGTGGCATCTATGGAGGTTGGAGGGAATATGCTGGATGCTGTTGATGCTTCATGTGATTTGAAGCAGGATTGGAATGGTAAGGAAGTGGATTGTGATAATGGGTGATTAGGCCTCGTGCAGTTATTCCAAGGTGACTCAAGCCAACCATAGTGATTGGCCTGCAAAAATGGAGTTAATGGAGTTAAGAATGAATGAGGTAAGCACGACGGATTCTATCTATTACATGGAGTTAAAAAATGTATAACGGGTGCGATATATTATTTATAATTTATCTAATTAAAATATTTTAAATAATTTAAATAAAATATTATGCAATATTATTTTAATTAATTTTACTCTTATAACAGAATGTATATTTAATTTTTTACATTTTTTTATTTACTATTATTAACGTTAAAATTAATTTATATTTAATGCTATTTAAATATTATATTTTTATTAAACAAATTATAAATGATATGATATATTAGATGTATTTAACAATTTTTCATTACAAAATATGAATATTGAGGGGGCCTTTGAGGAGGAGGTGGAAGTTGGTAAGTTATTGTGGCCCTCGAGAAAATGTGGATGTTACTCTCAAATAGACAAAAGGCGACTATATTTATAAAAAAGTAAATAAATATGTTAATTTCTTAACCTACAAATTAATATATAATATTTTTAATGTTATGATTTTTGATATTTTTCTAATAGACTGTACAAAACCTCATAATTTTTACATATGACTAGAATATAATCTCTTTGTATGACTTTGCCGTGACTGTGTAATTAAAAAAAAATAGACAAAAGGTTGTAAGGACTACAATTTTTTATTTGGTGAACCTTTTTGCATCAAATCATTTTATTGGATACCTAATAGTTTTCAAAAAATAATTTATGGGGAGATATAACCTTTAACTCAACCTTTTTTTTTTTTTTTGGATAACGGACCTTGTATTCTAATTTTTCCTCAATTGTATTTCATCTTTTTATTAAAAAAGAAACATGAAAACACAAAAAGGTGTACCTTATCCTTCAATTTCTCCAACAAAATATCAACCATCAACATTATCATCACAAACAACCCATTAATGTCCAATTATTGAAAAAACTATTATTTTATAACAATATATGTAAGGGAAAAAAAAACTTTTAATACATACATTTTCTTTTAAATATCAAGTACTGAAACTTTAACTGAATACAACTTACAATTCAATTCTCATAATTAAAAAATTATAGGAAATAGGTATTCATCCACTCTATCATCATCACAAACTTTACATACATAAACAAATAATAAGTCATAACCTAATTATTGACAACACTATTATTTTATAACACTTATTCTTTTAAACTAGTATTTTAAATATGATTGGCATAAACTCCTTGCAAAAAAAGGATCCCATAGATTAGTTGTTACTCTCTCTGTTTCAATTCTTTAGCTGTTTAAAATTTTGCATATACATTATGAAATCATTAATTAATGTAAAATATTACCAGGCATGAACTAAAATATTCTCACAAATCACAATACAAAACTTCAGATAAAAAATGAGACATAATTGTGAGTAATGGAATAAACAAAGCATTGGAACTCAAACAGTAGTAGTTTTACAATAAAACCAAAAACCTAAATTAACAAAAAACTTAGAAGGATGGAGCATATATTTTGTTGGTACATTCTAACTTGGCTGACTTAGTGCATTAAGGTCGGAAAGTTAAAAAAAAAATAAAGAAAAGATTTTATATATTAATGATAGTGAACAAGTAAAAGCACATATTTTGCAAAAAAAAAAAAAGTATTCACACAATGCAATCCTACAAGATACGATATCAATTTATGTAAAACCTTTATGTTGATAGGAACATGAAGTTTCACATAAACATATTACCTTCAATTATTTTAATTTTTCTATCCATCATTGTACATAAAGTATGGGTACTTAAATGAAATAGGAAACCACATCGCAAAGGCTAGTTGTTGAAGTGAGAGAACCAACTCATTTAAATATTCAATTGAGCATCTTGTACCACTCAATGTGAGACTTGCTATCCCATGTAGCCAAGTCTCCATCAATTAGCCCTTATGAAAAGCTGCCATCTAGGTGGATAAATTTCATAACACTTAACTCGACCTCTTGCTAGTTAAAACTCTCCATGAACAACTCTCTCCAGAATTGCCCACAACCAAGCTATGATACCAATTGATGGATATTTGAGTGGGATGGAAAACCTTACCTCAAAAGCTAGCTGTTAAAATAAGAAAACAAACTCACTTAAATACCTCATTGAGCATCATATACTACTCAATGTGGAAATCGATATCCCATACAATATCAAGTCTTCACATACATTTTACTGCCAATCAAGCATGTCTAAGAGCAATAAGACTTCTTCCTTGGTGTTTGCCACATCGCAGAAGTCCATCTGAATTCCAAACACATCCATAGATCCTTCATTTCCATCTTCCATAAATAGAAGAGAGATCCATGCCCGGATGCCAGACAAAAAAGGGTACACAGGAGATATGTCAAGGTAGTCAAATGCCAAGGCCTTGTAAGACGACTGATCGATGTAATCAAACATAGATTTATTAATGATGCGAGCAACCTTATTTGAATCCTTCCGTCCAACCAATACAGAGACACTAACGGTTTCAGTCTGGCCGTAGGATATCGTAAACCTAGGTTCAACAGGCAATGTCATCTTGAATTCAGGGGCCTCCAAGTGATATTTAAGCGTTTCACAGACTCCAGAAGGAGGAACTTTAACTCCGTGCTGCAGCACAGAGCCAGGCACCATTTCTGAGAAAAGTAATCTATTTTCAGCCCAAATGTCAATGAAGAACTCCAAATCATCAAAGGAAATTCTTGGACGGAGAAGAGTTTTTTGACGCCGGCGTTTATAAAAGGATTGGTATAACTTGTAGTAGCTTACAGTTGGAGGATTAGGCCGCTTGCTGATTGAGGGCCATCTCTTGGCACAAAGACATTTCCAAAAGTAATCATCTCGGGCTAAGTCTCTCCACTGTTTACATACTATCATACAAGAAGCAAGATCAATGCCCTCCAGCAAAGGAAAAACAGCTTTCATAACTTCTTCAGAAACCATCTTCAGTTCCCTACAGTTTAGAACATAAGCGTTTCATAACAATACGTTGCATTAAGAATCTGAACATAAAGAGTTCATTGAAAATGTAACAAGTTATCAAAATGAGTGAAGGCATAAACGCTAAATTGATAGAGGTAGCTAACACACACAAACACAAATCATGCTTGATCTCAATATCAGCAGCATAATGTTATTCCATCTTACAATCAAGTTTACAAGATACGCATTTCCCAGCTACCTAAGACTAGTCAAGGTGAGATGGAGTAAGAGTAGAGATTTAGGCTGACACCCCTCTAATATGACCAAAAAAGCATGTATTTTCCACATAGAACTTCAACATCAAAGAAATTGCTTGATTCGGTTAGTTACAAATTTGAAGATGAAATTGAAAAGAAAAAAAAATAATAGAATAATTATGTCTATAAAAACACATACAAAGAAATAAGACCATAAAGCTTTCAAATTCCGTTGAATGTTCATCAGAGAAACCCATCAAGAAAGACCATAAATCAAGTAAAACGAACAATTACTCCCAGTGCATTTCATATCACTAGTTTAAGTTTTAAAATTGCTATCACTCTAATCTAGAAATACGAACAAAATCACAAATATATTCCCATCTGTCCTCTAGACAAGGGTTAGCACAGTTTCTTTCAGAAACTCAAAACAAATAGACAAATCTCACCAACAACAAAGAAATTGAGAACAGAGACACATTTTCCCACCAGTCATAATTCACGGGAATACAAAAAATCATTCCCTTCAGATCTTATGGGACGCCAGTAAGTACTCTGTTTATCACTTAATTACCATAAAATTTAGCAACATAACATCTTTCATTAGTCTACAAATATGTCCAACACATTGTTTCATCAATAGTTGACTAATACAATTTAGCAATAATTCATACAGTGGTTGTTAATTTTCGTTAGAGTCATCACCCACGCATCTAAAGTGTGGTAAAGGAAATCCAGATTTATTCAGTTCCCTTCCACCGTCTGGTATTTAGCTATAGAAACGGAAGTGCTTTGAAGAAGGCAGGTGGAGGCATGAATTGAAATATGACAATGTACTCCATAGTAACCACAGTAAAATGGTAGGCTGAATCTTAGTCCAGTAAAAAGCTATGAACCCAATCCGAACCATCAGAATAGCTTAGGTCATGATTCAAAAACGGGGAAATCTGCTCTATGCTAAGCGCAATATGGTTAATTGAATCTCATTCCTGTTCCTTACAATAATCTGTGAACCGAATTCCAACATTAACAATAGCACTGAGATCAAGCTCCCAAAAAGGAATTGCATGGATTCCATCCAGGTCCAGCAATAACAATAGCTGATGTGTGAACCTTTACAAAGGATTTCATTACTGAAGAACCAGTAAACAACAAAGGTTCAAAACACGAAAATTGATTTCACCCCAAACGGATAGAAGAACAATAATAATGAAGAATAGGAATCAACGAGACCAGAAGGGGGGGATCTAAAAATAGGGAGTGACATCCCTTACCAGCCTCAATCAGAAGAAGGGAAGAGCAGAATCAAAGCGACAAGAGCAGTATTCAAATCAGCGGCGCAGGCGCGGCGATCAGCGGAGCAACCAGAAACGGAATTGTTCACGCGCGTGATGGCATGGAGATCGGAACCCGAGCACAGCAATAAAGCTGAGAAGAAAGGAAGGAACTGATTAAGCAAAGCAACGAGGCAGAGAATACTAAGGAGAAAAAGGAAGTCACAACTCATAACACAATCCTTGATTCAAAACATATCATCCATAGTCGAAGAACATGCCCAATTACACCATTCGATTTTCACATTGGTTTGACAAACCTGAACAATTTCCTTTCTTCTTCCTCCTTTTTTTTTTTTTTTTTGGTTAGTTATACTCTTCTTCAAGAAAAGAATCATCAAACAATCTGAGAAATGGCGAAATTAGAAGACAAAAGGTAACATACTCAAGGCTTTCTCCGGCGTCCGAGGCTTTCTCCGGCACGGACGCAAATGCTGAAATAATGCGGCTTCATAGAATGGACGTCTGAGATTGATCATAATGGACGGCCACGATTTGTTACTGATCTAAATAGACAGCATTGGGGTTCACAGGATTGACGGCCACGATTTCTTGTGAAGGCAATTGGGATTCTTGACGTGGCACAACATTGAATGTAAGATCATGCCAACGGGTGAAATTCACAGCAGCACGTTTTATTCCACTGCAGACAATTCGTTTCCGAGAAACAGGAATGTTATGCGTTTAGAGCTGCAAAGCCATGGATCAGTCGCTTCATCGGAGACGATTTTTGACCGTCTGTGTTCTTCGAAGAGGAGAAAAACCGGATTCTTTTTACAACCATGTAGGAATTTGAGACTCGGAATCCACTTTTGCGATCATGTTCTCAAATTTGTTTTCCGTATTCGTTGTTCGTCATCTATCTACCAGTGCGAAGCTTCCGAACATTCCAAGCTCTAGGTACAAGAACTTGGCTATCCGGGAAGCCCAGAAGGCTCTCACTGAATACCTCCATGGTACAAGCTGCTTGCCTTATACTTATGCTGAGCATATTAGCAAAAGCTCTCCTCTTTCGCTCGCCAGTCTAATAACAAAGGTAGATTTTTCAGCTGTCACTTTCTCTAAAAAATTCAAGAAATTTCTTAGGTACCACCCCATCAACGAGTTTGAATTTTTCTTTGAAAGCATTGGCATAGACTATAATGACGTTTCTGGGTTGTTGCGTTCGAACAAGTTTTTCTTTTCCGAAGATCGGACTCTTCTCGATGCCGCTGGTGCGCTTTCGGAATTTGGGTTTCCGTGGAATGATTTGGGTAAGTTGTATGTGGAGAGTAGTTCCATATTTAGGAGTAATGCGGGAGAGCTCAAGTCTAAGCTATTGGAGTTCAAGAAATATGGTTTTTGTAACGTTCATGTAGTTGGTATATGTCTAGCTTTTCCTTACGTTTTGTGCGGGGAATGTGAAGTAGGTTCTGAAAGTGAAGCATTGTTAAATTTTTTGAAGTCGGTATTTTTGGATTTTGAGCTGGCAACATCTGTTGAGGAAAATGTGAATTCCTGGTACGAGGTATGTAGGAAAATTCGGGTATTTTATGATTTATGTGGTGATAAGAGAAGGCTACCGGAGCTTGTAGAGAGAAATAAAAACATCTTTCTTGAACATGGAGAAGAATTGATTCAAAAGGTTGAGTATTTTTGTAGATTTGGTGTAAACAAGGAAGAAGTAGCTGTGTTACTTCTTCAGGCCCCAGAATTGTTGAGTCTTAATTTACAGAAGCCTGTGATTAACATAACAAAGTTATTGGAATACATTGGCTTGGAGACTGAAAACCTGAAGGATGTCACTCAAAATTTTGATCATGTATTGGGGACCAACAAAATGGCTAATCTGCCTCTGGTAATGAGGGCTTTGGACTTACACCAGTGGTTCATTGATAAAATCAAGGATGGAAATCATCAGTTGCTAGTGAAATATATAGTAAGCTATCCTGATGAAGACCGAGCTGAAGAATACCGAAGTGGCTTGGAAATGATTAACGCTTCAAATACCCCAAATCATACCATGAAGAAACTAAATTTGCTTCATAGCTGGGGCTTCGGGGAAAATGCTTTAATCTTTGATCTCTTAGCACACTTGCATGGCACTAGTATTGAATTACAAGAAAGATTTGATTGCTTTCTGTGTTTAGGGATTGAACACTCCAAGCTTTGTAAGATGGTAAGAATGACCCCTAAGATTCTAAACCAAAATGCTCGATCTATAGAGCAGAAGGTAACTTTCCTCTGTCAAGGAATGGGATACTCTTTAGAGTATCTACATAGATATCCAGGTTATTTGCTTTTTGGTTTGGAGAACCGCATTAAGCCTAGGTACAGATTTCATATGTGGCTTACAGAAAAAGGTTTATGTACCAAAGACTATTCCATTGCAAGCATAGTTGCAACTAGTGAAAAGGCTTTTCTAGCTCGTGTTTACAAAATGCACCCAGCTGCTCCAAAACATTGGTTTGAGCAATTCCGGTTATGAGATCCTTCTGAAAGGCATGGAGCCCCAAAAGTCAAGTCCAAACTTCAATCCTGAAGTTGATTCATTCAGTCCTTTTGCTGATATTTTTCTGCAGCTTCTGTTCTGCTTTTCCACTCTAGTATGTCCATCATCCCTCTTATATTTGATTCTTTATTTGATCTAGAGTCCTTTGTTGATTCCAAATTTAGTATTTTCTTCAGGATGTCATCATTCTTTGTGTTAAGCTTGTTTCATCGCTAGGCCGGACTTTCTAACCTGAAAATCTTTTCATTCTCTGCACATTGAAAATATTTCAAGTAATTTTCAATTAACTCTTCTGTAAGCTTTTATCTTTGTAGTACATTTTCATACGCTGATTTGAAAGTTACATTTATTTATGTCAGTGTGACACTGACAATTTGGTGGGAGCCTGGAGGTTGTGTTCTGATTTCTGAATACTGTTTTTTTATTCTGATTTCTGAAGAAGTTTTTTTGCCTGTGCGTTTTGTTGTTCTCATATTACAGCTTCATACATTTGATCAAGCAGTGATTCCTGCGAAGGTTATGAGGGCTGATTTTGGTAGATTACTGCCATAGGTTCTGCCTCTGGAGCACAAGGTAAGAAGAAGAGGCTAAATTTACACTCCAAAGATGCTCATTTGCATAATAAGTTTAAGAGGGAGTGGTGCGTTGCCGTTGTAGGCATTACATTATTTGTTGTGCTCCAGTGACATTAGTTTGCCATTTAATTAGCGTAGGATAATCAAGTGTAAGGATTTGAGCCATATAAGACTTTCTTGATAATGAAGTTTGAGTATGCACTTGTTTTAGTTTCAATGCTTCGAGCCTGGAGTGTTTTATGTAGTTTCCTGCAGTCAGCTTTTCCTTTTTCTTGGATTTTGTCAGTGTGTAAAAGGTAACACTTTACGTGCTGCCTTTCAGGGTAGAAGTATTTCATGAAGTGGAAATGGAAGATTGAAGAATAGTTTATCTTTACAATTATGGCTCTTTAACATTAAGATTCATCATTGTGTAGTTGGTTTTCTTCCCCAAGAACCTTTCTTATTGATCTCAAAACAGAAACGGCATGAAGTAGTTGGAAATTATTCTCAGCATGATATTGCTTGCATCTCGTTGAACATAGTAGCTTATAATATCTTTATCTTAAGTGCGGTTTTGAAAGATGTGTTGCAATCAGCTCTAAACAAGTGAACTTAACACGTCTGGTGATGGTACTCAGCAAAAGAGGACGCCATAAACATCACCAGCAAACACATCGCTTGGAGCCAAGGCCTTTGTAGATGAAGAGCAGCGATTTTGTTAAGAAAGTTGTTTGGTGAAAACACAAAAGTAGCAAGTAAAAGCAGCAAATAAGAGTTATGTGACGAGACCATTACTCTCTACCCAAAAAACTAGACTATTAGAGTGTGCAACGCATTCATTTTTACAATTAAAATCCTCTTCAAGTTTCTTCAATGTGGGATATAGCCACTCCCTTAAACAATTCATTATGTCCTCTTCGCAAGTGGCCCACTAAAAAAACCTATTGATTAGGTAAATTTAAATTTAGCTCTGATGTCATTGTTATAGAGTTGTTACTGTTTTCCCAAAAAGTTAGCCTACTTGGCACACCTCTCAATATAATCAAGAATCTCTTTGAATCTTTTCAATGTGAGACATAACATGTGACTCCTCCTATCCACCAATATCATTGCCAATTCTACGGTTAGCCACCATCACAGAAGCCCAAGTCACGTACACTTAATACTCACAAGGAATTGGAAATCTTTAAGGATGGTCAATTAAAAATGTGATTGCATTTCATAAATATGACGTTGAAATACCATTTATTTGTTATTCATTTGTCATTCGCATCTTTGTCTGGCAATTGAGGAAGCCTTTTACACGATAATTTCCGCAAATAGATTTGGGTGATCAATAATAGTTCTTCAATATCCTCTCACGCAGGATTTCAGTAGCAAATTGACACAACCAAAAGGCTCAAATATGATTGGAGGCTACAGAAACGCAACAGAGGAGGAGCTCAAGTTCGTTCAAGATTCAGATTATTGTTTTCATATTCGTGCATGGTTAGAGTAATATTTTGAGACTCAAGTTGGAGATCAAGTCAAGCATCGTATTCTTTTTCAATCTCAAGCAGGTCGAGTAGAAAAAATGATATGACAGCTCGAATTTTACCACCACTAGATAACATTGGGGAGAAAAGGACAGAGGCTCCGTTATATTTGCACTCTATGCAATCAATAACGCAACAAGATTCAAAAGGATGGGATGACTCGAGCAAATGACACTCACAAAAAAATTGAGATTCTGACATCTGGTATATCAAGAGTCATTGAATGATTATTAATTTACTCAATTATAGGAAGAATTAAGATAGAAGATGAATTGTGTGACTAAGAGGTCGATTCCTTAGCAATCTTGTCAGCCTTGGCAACGACCTCATCAATACCTCCAACCATATAAAATGATTGTTCTGGAAGGTCATCGTATTTGCCATCCAACACACCCTGTCATTTACAGCGCAAGAAAAGAATTATTACACGACAAATGTCATACTGGTAAGAAAGTAAAGGCCCATGCATACATCCAAAATAACAAGCTTGGTATATATACAAGTGCGATGATCCCAGAAGAAATCCTACTCAAGCCACAACCATAGAGGAAGACATGTCCAGAAGGCTAAAAAAGCATAAGCAGCAGATGATTAATCAGCTTACTATTTTTAACATAAAAATCAAGTCTTTTATTGTTCAATTTGAAAATTCAGTTACCGTAAGCATAATTTGAGTCACAACCCAATTCTTTTGGGCCACAAGCTGAAAGAAAATGCAGATAAATAAGAGGTGCAAAAATATTTTACTGCAATTGCAAGTAGCAAATTTCCATGATATCATCATATAGCAGGTATACAAAATGTGAACAAGTATATCCAGGTAAAGACAGAACAAGATAAAAAATTAACACAATATGGAATAAACTGAGAAATGATGTACCTGGAAGCTGTTAATGCTCTCCTTCAAATCTACATATTTGCCCGGGGCACCAGTGAAGACTTCTGCAACGTGGAAAGGCTGGCTCAAAAACCTTTGAATTTTACGTGCCCGGGCAACAGTCAACTTATCATCTTCACTGAGCTCATCCATTCCCAAAATGGCAATGATATCTTGAAGATTCTTGTAGTTCTGAAGGACCTTTTGTACACCACGAGCAGTGTTATAGTGGTCCTCACCCAAAATAAGTGGGGAAAGCATACGAGATGTAGAATCTAGGGGGTCAACAGCAGGATAGATACCCAGCTCGGAGATCTGTTTGATATCAATGATGACAAGTGACTAGTCAAAAGTTGACCACATATACATCAAAGCAACAACCTCAGTAAAACAAAATTAAACCTGTCGTGACAACACAGTTGTGGCATCCAGGTGAGCAAAGGTGGTGGCAGGAGCTGGATCAGTCAAATCATCAGCAGGAACATATATAGCTTGGACAGAGGTAATTGAACCTTTCTTGGTTGTTGTAATACGTTCCTGAAGACCTCCAAGATCAGTAGCCAATGTTGGTTGGTAACCGACAGCAGATGGAATGCGACCAAGCAAAGCAGACACCTCTGAGTTGGCCTGCACAATGAATTACAATGTAGATTAAAGAATATAATCAGAAACTATGCATTGGATGGAAGAAATGCCAGCTAGATAATTTACATCATTGGATGGAAGAAATGCCAGCTAGATAATTTACTCGAATTCCAAATGAAACATACTTGAGTAAAACGGAAAATGTTGTCGATGAAAAGAAGCACATCTTGCCCTTCAGCATCACGGAAGTGTTCAGCCACTGTAAGCCCAGTAAGACCAACACGGGCACGAGCACCAGGAGGCTCATTCATTTGACCATACACAAGAGCACACTTGCTTTCACTCTGATAACATGAAGCAAGCATAGATGACAATAAGTATAATTGGAAGAATACTGAATATTGCAAATATTTTATTCTTATTTAAGTGCATTATGTACACCTGCTTCTCTCCAAGCTTAATGACACCACTCTCAATCATTTCTCTGTACAAATCATTACCCTCTCGGGTCCTTTCTCCAACACCAGCAAACACAGAGAAACCACCTAATCAAAGGATACAGCAAGAACTCAGTACTATGCAGAAAGGTCAAGAATTATGAATCAAACATCCTACAGATATACCATGAGCCTTTGCAACATTATTAATAAGTTCCATAATAAGGACCGTTTTTCCTACACCAGCACCACCAAACAACCCAATCTTTCCTCCCCTTTGGTAGGGAGCAAGTAGATCCACAACCTGCAAGTCAACCGTAGTAGGCCAATCAATACACAGTCATTATACCACATTAACAAACCACTGCCAATGGCACAAAAAAAATTTTGGTCACACAGAAAAAAAAAATGTGGGGAAAAAGAAAGAGGAAGAACCAAAAAAAAAAAAAAGGGGGTACCTTAATCCCAGTAACAAGAATCTGCTGCTCAGTTGCCTGTTCAACAAAGGCAGGAGCTTCTCGATGGATGGGCAAGTAGTGCTCAGTTTCTATACAATTGACACAAAATACAGTCAGTAAAAGCATCTTTATGAAGTGAAAGAACAACCTCCTACGTACTGATCAGCTATAAAGGGCAAGATTAGTTTCTTACTAAGTTCACCCTTCTCGTCAATAGCCTCCCCAATGACATTAATGATACGGCCAAGGGTTGCTCTACCAACAGGAACCTAAATGGGATGCACACAGCATATCAGAAAATTCAAAACAAGAGCTTTTGATCACCGAAACACGTAGGTGAAAAAATAGTGGACTAAGAACAGAATTGACCACCTGAAGACCTGAACAAACTTACCAGCAAAAAAGTACAAGCCAAAAAGAAGAATAATTAAAATTTGGTACAAAAGCATCATTTTAAATACGTGATTGGGAAAATTTATTATAACTAACACACAATGAAATGAACCATATTCACAAAGGAAAACTAGTTTCGAGGCATAAAAATTATCTCACAAATTAGTAATACATACACAATGCAACAGACCAATATTACTCATTTAACATTTTAGGTGCAGACATGATTAGAAGAGGAACCGTTGTACTTTTAAGCTTAAATAGAAAAAAAATCCTAACATACAAAGTGGTAAACTCGCTTCCGGATCACATTAAAATTTACAAATAACCAAAACAAATTTAAAAGGCATTGGAAATATCTTGAAAAGAGTCATTACACAGATCCGGCTGATGGGTCAAGAACCTACAGCTTTACCAGGCCAATGACTAAAAATCAAACTTTCAATCCACATAGTAACTAAACAAGTTACAATCTTCCAAAGCCGCGACTTCCAAAACCAAATCAAAGAAGAGCACTAGATTTAAATAAGTACGAAATACAATCAAGAAATTGAATGTAATTCAATGTTTCCAAAATAAGGCGGAATCAAACAATAATACTAGATAGAAAGGTAACTCAGAAAAAGCAATTCATAAATGGAATGCGAATCAAGGCTTACGGTGATAGGGGAGCCAGTGTTGAGCACTCGCTGTCCTCTAACAACCCCCTCAGTTCCATCCATAGCAATAGTTCTAACCATGTTCTCACCCAAGTGTTGCGCCACCTCCAGTACCAATCGGATCGAGTGATCCATAACCTCAAGTGCAGTCAAGATCGGTGGCAGACCCTCCTCGAATCTAACATCGACGACGGCACCAATGACCTGGCATACTTGCCCAATTGCACCTTTGCCGGTGAACTCGTCGATGATCTTCCCATCACCGCTACCAACAGCGTCCTTCTTCGCCGGAACCGGTGGCGAAGCAGCTGCCGCAGATGTGGCGTACTCAGCGAAGCGAGTGAATAGGTAGCCATATGGAGAAGGACGACGACCCCCAACGCCTGGGGAAGAAATCCTGGGCCTTGAGCTGGTAATGGATGACTTCAATGGAGATCGATGTAATGAGGATCGAAACAGAGACGATAAGATTCTGCGTGAAGCCATTTTCGCGGGGCTTTAGTCAAGTGACTGACAGAAACAGAATGAGAAAAAGGGCTAGGGTTTATGGAAGTCATTTTAAACATATTTTAAAGTATTTGTTTAAGATTTTAAAAATAATCAAAATAAAAAAATAAAATATGTGATTATTTGGAGAGGCTAATTTGAGGGATCGACTTCTCCCTATTTTTTCTCTACTCCATTTTTTCCCCCACTTTCTATTTTAATCATTGAATTCATTTTTAAATGCTTGAGATTTGATGTTTCATAATAGAAATAAGAAGTGGAGAAGAAATGAAGAGAGGAGGAAATAGAGATCATTTTATTAGAAGTTGATAATGAGAGATCATTTTCGATTCATATAGGTTAGGGGTTCAAACTCGTTGACTCAATTAGTGTCAATGAGAATTGTTTAAATTATGAATATTTGAGATTGTTGGTTGACATTAATTATTCAAGGGGAGTTTGATGATTTGTTGAAAAATGATAGAAGTTAATATACCTAACGGGTGAGTCTAAATGTGAGAAATAAGGAATTTGAGTACTTTAGAAATGAAAAATGAGAATTGAAAGTGTATATTTAACAATGTTAATGAGTTAGACTTGATTAATTATAGATTAATTGTTCAAGCACCATTTTAACTTGGAAAGCAAGCTTGAAAGCATATATTGAGAGGTAAATCTTTAACTTCTTAAAAGTTTGAGGTAATTAGATAACCCTATTCTAGGTAGATGTTGGTTAATTAAATTTAATGTGCAAAAATGTGTTTATTTGCATGTATAATTGAATTTGTAAATGTGGAAGTATGCTATGAACCATATATTAGTTTATTAATCTTGATCTTACATAAATGTGGACTTGAATTTGAAATGAATTTTCAAAATATGAAGGGTTAATAAGCAAATAAAATCTTGAACTCTTGCTTGAAAATTGTTTTGAACTCTTAAAATATGCAAAATAAACTCTAAACTTTTGAATTCATAGTAAAATAAATCTTGACCGCTAACTTTTTTAACACAATTACTGTTCACACGAATACTATAACAATTAGGGTTAAATTCATAAAAACAACCCTTAAGGATGGGTAAAACATGAGTCTTCCAAAAAAGAAAGTTAGTCCTATCCAACTTGACAAAAATATTTTGAGTGAGGATGGGTGACGATGGATTTTTAGTAAGAGAAATAGAGATAAATGAATTGATGGAATGTGGGATTGATGATGATTTGGAGAATTCTTCTGCTATGGCAGCATACCTTTTGCTCTGATACTAAGATGAGATTTACATAAAAATAAAAATTGTAACAGTGGCACACAAAACCTTAGGTATTGTATTCTATTTATAGAAACAATTACATAACCCCGATGGTGCCATGTATATACATACAGATAAAGAATAAATGAATGGTAAAGTAAGAAAGAATTTAGAAAAGTTAAATGGGCTTGTTTTGATTGGGCTTTCTTGTTTTGGGTTCTGATTTTACTTCAACAATTCTTGTAATAATTAGCTTGTTGCAATAGCCAGCAACTCTAAAGAGTGACAAATTTGAATGAGGAAGCAGGATGTTGAATTTAAGACATCTACTCATACAAGTTATGAACCTTTTATAGTCATGCATTTTGAAGTCTTTTTTTTAGTTATTTTCTTATGTCAAAACATGCATTCGGTATACAATAAGGAATATGGAAATTAGTTATGATATTGAGTTGGGATATGCCAAAAGTTTGGTTAATGTGAGTGAAGCACACCTCTTCCTTTGGTAACTACTCTAAGCTTAACTAGTCGATTCTTCTTCTTCCTCTTTATTCCTGAATAAAAAGACAAGCTCATAATTTAATAATTTGTATATATATAAACTTGCTAGGACAGTGTGAGGAAGGAAATGTGTATGTAAATTAATTACTGAATATTGCAGGAAGAGAGATGGTGGGGTATGAGTGCCCAAAGCCAATGATTGGAATCCGCAGATATGTGTTCATATTGTTCAAGCATAAAGGAGAGATGCAGCAGGAGGATCGAGATCAAGTGATCATTTAATAAACTATTTATGCGTGTAATTTGTAATTAAATTTTAGTGTATTATTTATCATTTATAATGTAAGCCGTTTTAACTTAGAATTTTATTCAAATGAAAATTTTAATCTTTAAAGGGTTAACATTGTGCAAACAATTATATAGGTTTTTTTTTTTTAAAAAAATACCCAATTACTGCGACTGTTCTGAGATTGAATTGTCACTGTAATTGTTACATTTTTGTGATAGCTCTGTCACCAACTGTCACGAAAATTCTATAATTATTATACTCATTTCTACTGCACTCTGTTTTATGCCACTAAAATAGTTTTTTAACTATCATGAAAATTGTTTTTTCAGGAAGAGTTTTTCCAAAAACGAAAGGAAACTTACATGCCATTTTATTTATTATTTTACTAGACTTTAACAGAAACTTAATAAATTTATAAGACAATAAATTTTTAATTCTTATAACCTAGCTTTATAGTTTCGAGTGAATTTATCTTTTTATAATATAAAAATGCGGCATTATGATTTTTTAACTCTTATAGCTTAGCACTAAATAATAAAAAAATTAAAGTATAAATATACCCTCGAAGTATCTATGCAATAACACCTCATATCCTTAAGGTTTTTTTGGCATAATGTCATCTTAATATTTTTTAATTTGGTACAATGTCACCCTGCCATTAAGGGTTCACTAGGTTGATAGTTAACTAATTAATAAATTTGACTGTTATCTGCTAGCTGGCTTGCCATGTTGTCGCCCACTAGGAGAATTCGTTTTATCAGTGCCACTTTTGTCTTCTTGTTTCCCTAGCTTCTTCATATCTTAAAAGAATTACAACTCTCATAATTGAAAATCTTTGTGTTAGATAAGGCTGGCGCCCAAGAGGGAAATAAATTAAGTATTCTTAAAATTTTCACAAAATATTTCCCCAACCCAAGATGATGATGAACTTAAAAACAATTAGATGTAGAAAGCTTGAATGAAATAAAGAGTTTAAGAGAAGAGAAAGCTTGGCACGAGAATTTACACTCATCTAGCCTAATCACATGATCTACTTTATAACATCCCAAAATTTAATATGAGGGTTAAATTGATTAGTTGAGAAGTTTAATTAGTCAATTGAGGTAATTAGAAGCTTATTAGGGTACTTGTATGGCTAATAGGTCCATTGGACTTTATATAAAGATTAGAAGGGGACCAAAAGAGTCATTGGGCCACTTTAAGCCCAAATTAATGGGTTTAAGTTAAGGTTTTCATATTGTGCCATGCACCATGGTGGACTTTAAAATCCAGAAGACTCAAATAACAACTAAAACAAAAGGAGAGTTGAGTAGGAAATGGAGAGAGGGAGAAGCATGGAGGTTCTAAATCATTGAATAAGCTTCCTCTTCTTTCTCCTTCCCTTTTATGTGTTTTTCTCTCAGTGTTTGGGCTTGGGGAGTTGTTGTTTTTATTTATGGATAATTTCTACCCATTCTAATAACTCTAATGGAGTCTAAGAGTGTTGTTCTATGCTTCAAGTCATTGGGTTTTGTTAACGGTCGTAGTTAAAGTTGCTAACAATGAGTTTAGAGTTGACCCTAATGCTAATTAATTAAGCTTAAGCTAATGATGTTAGCTAACATTATTTATTAAGCTAAATGAAAGTTAAATAAGTTGATGAAGGTGATTTTTGGAATTTATTTTGCTTAATCATGCTTAATGAAGAGTTTAAGGTCTTAACTATGATTAAGGCTAATTAATGACAATTAGCCATTAATAATATGTGTTAATCTTAATTTGTAGATTAATTGTTTTAGAGCGTATTGGGCTTATTTCCATTAATAATGTTTATGTCATGAGATTAAATATTGGTTATATATTCTTAATTTGATAACATGCGCCTAATTATGAGATAAATTAATCAAATTTATATTTATGACATGTTATTGAATAACTTGAGTATGTTTTATGATTATGGCTGGATGTGAATTCACCCTAATGACTAAGGGTGATATGGAAATTTTATCTGGTGTAACCTCCTAGAATAAGGATGGGTTGATCCACGCATGGGTTCATCCTAGAAAAAGTGTAGATCAAACAATTAAGCATACATGCATTTCAAATGTTTAACAATGATGATTTAAAACTTATGAGCTTAAGATATGATCTAATGAATATATTTTTATCATTCAAATTATGATTTAGCTCTCAATAGTTTTTATAATATATCCTAAGAGAAGAAATCAATAAATAATAGACCTACAAAGTCTAAGTTTTTTATTTTTTATGCTTTTAGAGGTTTTATCATTTAGTTAATATATATCATTAATTAGTACAAATAACAAACCTTTGTATTTTAATTTTGTAATTATTAAAATACACGGTTCAACACTTTGTACTTTGATTTGGACCAAAGAAATCACTTTGAAACTCACCCATAATTGAACCTTAAAATTCCCTTTGAAATTGAATCAGGGCTCTCTCAACATGAATTAGGGAGCAAACTATAGTAAGAGAACAACTCGGTCACAATACGAAATTCTCACAAGAAATTTAAAACTCCAAGCTTGGATACAAAAAAGATCAATAAAAAATTGACACCATTGGAAATCAAGAAGAAGGAGAAGAACAAAAGCATCACACATAGTAACAGACTAATATCAATCTTAAAGACAAATCAAAAAACCATAACCTCATATCTACAATACAATACGAACCATATGTCTCAAACTCAAGCCCTGTGCGAATATTGATTTACAAAACTAATTGACTGTACTAGAGAGGAGAACCTTCAACCCAAATCAATAAACATGAGGGTTCAATGAACCCCTATCTTGTATACTCGATAGAACTAGATCCTGTACACTCGATCGGACCTATCGTGCTCAAGTCAGGGGAGAATCTTCAACCAAGATTGACAAACATGAGGGATTGAGGAGAGAAGAGACACGGTGAATTTCAACCTAGATTTACAAACCTAGATCATGCTTTCCCTTCGCAAGTAGAAGTCAAGGCTTCCAATTCCATTCCCCTCCTGAACTCAAGGCTATGCTCAGGCTCTTCCATCGTGCAAGGATGTCAGCCAACTCAAGAGGTGTGAGATTTGGGTTTTGGTTAAACCCTTTTCTGAGTTTTGTAGAAAAATACTAAAGAAGAACGAGGGAGAGGAAGGAATGAAGAAGACGCACTACCAATGACAACATGAACCACCTCAACATCGGTGGAAGCAAGCTGGGTAGCGAGGAGAAGGGGGAAGGGACGAGGAAGAAGGGGGGGAGAAGATGTGGATCTGATTTTTTTTTTAATTTTAAAATCCTAAAATAAGCTAGGTGATTGCCAACAAAGCAATTAAGAGCCAAACTAATAGTCAATGTGGTCAAATCCTAACAAGAGGGCGACATTTATCAAATTAAAAAACATTGGAAGAAAAAAGTTACAGATATAATGTGTGCCTATATAAAAACTTTGAAGGTAAATTTATACCTTAACCCATCATAAAAATATAAAAAACTCACAATGTCAAATTAAAAATATATAAGAAACCCATGATAAATTGTTTATAATTAGTTAATTGTGTATTTTTTTAATAAATTTTATATTTATATCGAATTTTAAATATTGATATTGGCTAATCTAGTGATATAATTTCATTTTCGATACAGTGAAGTACTAACAGTTTTTTTTTTTTAAATAAAACCAATGATAACTTGATTGATGAGTTGGAAAGTTGTTTGTAGGGCCAAGAAGCTGTGGGCTCACATGTTTTAATGAAGGGAGAACCTTAAAACAGGTTAGCGATTTAAGCTCAGTATTCAAAAATTTAATGGGTCAATTAAAGTTTCTTCCACGATAATTGAATCTTAAAACCTGGCCCCTTTTCATCTGTATATGATCAAAACTTATAATGATAATAAAAAAGAAAGAAAAGAAAAGAAAGAGATGATAAATATAAACATGATATGGGATATCAATTTCATGAATTGCATTTTTTATAATAATAATTTTGAAGAATTCAGTTTGAGTATTTCTCATATGAGCAAAAAATATATATCAATCTCTGACTTATTGCAGCCATTTAAACAGATCCAAATTATGTGATGGTGCATCTAAAATCCACTTGAACGATTTAAGTGTTTTTCGAATTAGAAAGAATCTTGTGTGATTTTCAAGAGAAGTGCTATAACATATAATCCGACATAAGGGAATGAAAAAAACATAAATGTAAATAGACTCCCATTGTCTTTTTTATTTCTGATGGACATAGAAGTACACCTTTGTTACATTGGGCAGGCTGCCACGCATCCAGAATCAGATTACTATGTAGGATCGTATAGGAATTAGCCTTCATTGAAGATCAGCACTAAGCAGTATTATTGAAGGACTGGGATGGATCTTCTAAAGTAAATCTTCTCCAGAACCAGTGGTTTTGAAATAGCAAATAGATCTCCTCAATTGGAACTTTCATTGTTTCTGGCAAAAAGAATAATATGAACATGCTCATGATCACAATGAACCCACCGAACAACAAGAATATTCCATATCTGAGATGGCATAGTGACATCAGGAAGAACTGTGCCACTAGCGCTGTGAAGATCATATTCACACACACCACCACACTCTGTGCGGACGACCTTATCTCTAATGGGAAAAGCTCGCTCGGAACTAGCCAACCTAATGGACCCCACGATCTTCCATATGCCAACACAAACAAGAATATCACTATCACTAGAAATATACTTGTCCCTCTTGACAAGTCTTTCCCTTCACCAAACTCTAATGCCAAAACAACTGCTACTGCCACCTGCATATACACACACATGTTGTCAACTTAATTTATGACCAAACTTATGATAATTTTATCAAAACTAGGGTTATTTAATAGAATGGATGAGTTGTTAGACTACCAAGTAGATTAACATTTCAGCACCGGCTTCCAAGAACAATGCTCTTCTGCCAAACTTGTCGACGACAGCCATTGAGATGAGAGGAGCCATGACAAGGGCAACACTAGTAATAACAGAAGAATATAATGAAGCTCCATTCCCAAAGCCTAAACTCTGAAAGATGACAGGAGCATAGAAGAGGATTGAGTTATTCCCAGTCAGCTGCTGGAAAGCCGGGATAGCTAACCCCCCAATCACAAGCTGAGGTCTGTTCCTTCTGAGCAACAAGTTCTGGAATGGGTTCTTTATGGCCTGAGCTTCTCTGCTTGCCTCAATCATATCTTCGAATTCTGCATCTACGTTAGTGGTTCCTCTGATCTTCTCTAGTATGGTTCTTGCTTCTTCCATCCTGCCTTGTTCCACGAGGCTATTTGGTGTCTCTGGGCACAACATGCCTCCTATGAACATTAATGTTGCAGGAACTGTGGCTAAACCTAGAGATAATCTCCATCCCCATGGGTGTAGTTGCTCCGTGCCATAGTTCACCAAGGTTGCTACCAGAATTCCCAAACAAGTTGTTAACTGAAATAATTGATTCACTGCTCCTCGTACTTTAGCTGGAGACATTTCAGAAAGATACAATGGAACGGCCTGCTTATTTGTTTTTCAACATTCAAATAATTAGCTTTGACAAATATATATGATTAGTAGTCTATTATTGACACACACGTACTTGACATGCACCGCATGGCACAATTATTAGACAATGAATGAACATACTTGGTTGCCAAATCCGATGCCGACACCGAGGAGGATACGGCCAATGAGCAACATGGCGATGTTCATTGCAGCGGCATTGATTACAGCCCCGATGAAGAAGCTTATAGATCCGACGATGATGCTGGCTTTTCTACCTTTGTTCTTTGTCAGACTTGAAGCAAAAAATGTTGAAACCAAGGCCGCAAAGTACAGAGACGAAGTAAACAATGTCAATATCTGATCGTCATATTTACAATAATCTGTCTCACTAAGATGCGCATGCTTGTTTGCATAAACACGTGGGAAGAACTCTTTCAGAAAATCATCCATGGACGTCACGCCACCTTCACAAACATATAAATCATGATGAATTAACCGTATGCGTATCGCAACTGACTATATATATATATATATATATATTATGAGTAGGAACTCACCGGAAACACCAAGATCATAGCCGAAGAGAGAGCCACCCATGGCACCGACAATGCAAGAAAATATGAAAAAGCTAGTAATCTTGTACTCATAAAGATGAGCCCTTTTGCCTCCAGCATTGGTAAATCCTCCACCAGCCATTTTTAATCAATATTCTTTTCGTAATCTAAACGTCTGTGTATCACCCTATGGACGAACTACAATTAAATACTAATGTGTTTCTGATGAGATAGAATTTGAAAACAGAAAATGGTTAAGTGTGAGTCATTACAGTTTGTATAAAACTTTCATAAGCCTTATCTAAGCAAGGGAAATGAAGGGGGATAACAGAAAGGGAGATTTTAATGACTTGGATTTTTAAAAAATGGATAAGTGAGCTTATAAATTTTAATATAAAGAATATGCCATAAGATAATGAAGTAAAAAAAATAATTAGAAATTTTTAAGCTCGCTTCTCTATTTTTTTTTCAAAATCTAATTTACTAAAATTTCTCCTCTCTCCAGCCAAACATATCATAAGATTCAAGCATTATATATAATCTTTGTTATATATAACATTTTATACCTAATTTCTGGTGTAAACCTTTAATTATTTCCATATATAAATTTTATATTTGTTTTGTTTTCATAAAACTATAATTAACAGATAATAAAATATGAATATTAATTAGAATTTGGAATACGGGTCAACCCGAACTATATGGGTTGGCCCATATGAGTTAAGAAAATTATGTCTTGAGTTGGGTTGGGTTCAATCTATTTTTATATGAGTTAAAAAAATCTCAATCAAATTCAATCCTCATGTTGGCCCATATGAGTTGAGAAAATTATGTCTTGGGTTGAGTTGAGTTCAACCTATTTTTATATGATTGATGTGAGGACTTTGTAGGTGGACAATTTGAAAGTATTTTTGCATGCACTTTTTGAGTCTGGAGGCATGCCCTAGTAAGCCATCGAGATTTAACTCACTTAAACTTTCATTTATTAAAAAAATATCACATTAGAAAAAAATGACTTTTGGTGATTATTTTTAACGGCGACAAAAAAAAATATTGCCAAAGGTATACTTGTGGCAACGACAATTAGAAGTTGCTACTAAAAGTCACTACCAAAAGCATATTTGTAGCAGTGACTTTTAATTGTTATTGTTAATGGCTCCCTTTTAGCGGCGACATTAATTGTTGCCATTAAAAATAACTTTTAGGTACAACAAACTGTCACCGCCAAAAGCATTTTCACAAAAAATAATTAAAAAATTTAAAAATATATGTAATTACTTTTAGCGGCAACAAACTGTCACAACCAAAAATATTTTTATAAAAAATAATTTAGAAATTAAAAATAATTTTGTAATTACTTTTTTAGCCACAACTATTTTTATAAAAAATAATTACAAAATTAAAAATAATTTATGTAATTGCTTTTAACGGCGACAAAAATTATTTTGATAAAAAATAATTAAAAATTAAAAATAATTTACATAATTACTTTTTGAGTGGCGATAGATCATTGCCACCAAAAGTATTTTTATTAAAAAGTAATTAAAAAATTAAAAAAAAACATATGTAATTACTTTTAGCAGCAACAAACTGTCGCCGCCAAAAATATTTTCATAAAAAATAATGAAAAATAGAAAATAATTTACAATAAAAGTATTTTCATAAAAAATAATTTATGTAATTACTTTTGATGACTACAATTTATCACTGCTAAAAGTATTTCAAAAAAAATAATTAAAAAATTAAAAATTTTTAAAAATTAATTTACATAATTACTATTAACAGAAAAATTTGTTGTCACTAAATATATTTATATCTATAATGAGAAATAAATAACATTAGAATGTGAAAGTTATATATAAACATTAGAGTGTTAAAGTTGTATATAGATGTTGTAAAATGCAAAGAGCATTGTAGACTATCTACTTGACATATTACGCACTTGATGCTTGATTTGATATACACATGGTGTCTACTTCGTTTGCTAAGCTCTACTTTTCACTATCACAGAATTATTTAAATAAGATGCTCCATATTTGACAATTATTAAAATAAGTAACAAATAAAATAGGTGAAGAATACTTGATGATTTTTTGAATTATAGATGAAATTATGTATAAACTTATTAAAATTTATTTATTTTAAATTATAAAATTATTGAGAAGTATTCCCTATTATCTTTAAATTGACTCTGTTAAAGAGACTTTAGTGGAAGTCTAAATTAATTTAGATCAAGTCAAGGCAAGATTCATTCTATTTTGATTATGAAATATTCACTTAGATTTTTAATTTGGAGTTTTTTTTGTTTAACATCTATTTTTAGTTTGTCACATGTCCACCCATTTCCTATCTTAAAGATAATAAAGAATAATTTTTCAAAATGACTATTAACAAAATTTATATAATTAAAATAAATTTTTTATTAAAATATTTTTTAAGATAATTGAAAAATTTTAGATAAAATTTATTTTTAATAACAGAAAGGGAAGCATTTAACTTGGGAGAAGATAAAATTTTAATAATTTATTAATTAATTTTTGAAAAAAATATGGAAAGAAGTAAAAGATATTTAACATAAACTAATATAATACATACTTATAAATAAATTACATACTGAATTATTTTCATTTAAAAAGTAAAATAAAATTTAAAAATTGGTAAAAAAAATTATAAGAAAATTATTTAATATTTAAAAGTTATTTCATTTGAAGTTCATTTTCCTAACAAAAATAATATTTTATTAAAAAAATATAATATATATATATACACACACTCATAGAAATTATTTTAACATATTAATAAATGAAAATAAAATATAATATATATGTATATATTTTTAATAATATATTATTTGATATATGCATATGTAGTTAAATAATATATATTTAATTTCACATATAATAACTGCAGGCGTATTTTGACTCAATTGGCAAAAAAGGAGAATTTAAGGCTTGGGAGGTGGAGGTAAAGAGCTCAAATCTTAATTGACGACATGGCATGATGTGGCACATGATGTGGCATGAGGTGGTACATACATGATAGGTGATGTGGCATGAGGTGTTAATTGACGTGGCACAAGGAAGCATTGACGTGGCATAGGATGACTTTTTTTAAAAAAAATACTTTTTGCAATGACAAAAAGTCATTATTAAAGGTTTTTAGGGGTGACTTTTCATGCCAAACAGTCGCCACCAAAAGTCTAGTTGTTAATAGTTTTTAACGGTGAATAACTTTAGCGGCGTAAAAGATAGACTTTTATTGGTGAAAAACTTTTGGTGGTAACTATGTTTTTCACCACAAAAAACTATTAGCGACCATACTTTTGATAGCAATCCTTTAATGGTGAAAAGTCACCGCTAAAAACTTTTAGCAGCGACTTTTAAACTTTTGTTGCTGTTAAAAGTTATTTTTTTGTAGTGTCAATAGTAATGAATTATTATTTACTTTGACTTTTAACTTTTATGAAATTTTTAATGCCTATTTTGCACCTATCCTGCAATAAAATATTGCTCTTAAAAATAAATAAAGGATGCTTATTTTAAATCTATACACCCATCGTAATTAAATAAATGGGATTAAATTTTTATCTCATGTACCTCTTGTCTCATTTTGGCACTAGGAAGATACCATGAAATCCCAATAAAAGTAGATAAAATGTGGAAAGGATACTAGAATAACAACATTTTTTTAAATTACACAACATGTTAAGTTCAAAATTAAAACAATACAAATATATAAATATAATCATTGAGTTAAAACAACTATAATTTATAATAAAAGAACACAATTATAACTTAAAGCCAAGTATATAACAACTAGAAATAACCTCTAGGGTACAAAGTACAACAGCAGCAACAAATTATTGAGTTACAAAACTTAGACAAACTAGTTTGATGAAGCTGTTTGATGGAAGTTTGAAAAACATAATTATAGTAATTTTTCCCTTAAATCCACTTACAATTTGCTTAATAATGATCATTATTTTTCTCATCCTCTTTGAAATAAAAATTGAATATTGAATATTCCTTAGAGATGTAAATCTTTCTTTTGGCTAATGCTCCAAAATAAACTTGGGATGAATGAAGCTCGAAAAGGTAGAGGTTTAAGTGTTTCTCCCTCTTGCATATGGTGTAATCATGAAGTTGAAGATTTTCTCCATGTTCTTCAAGAAGCGTGAGGAAATAAAACACTACTAGAAAAATTGAATTTAGCGAGGGACTCTAAATGTCATTTTTTGTAGCTAAATTGTATTTTAGCTACAAATTTTATCCCTTGTTAAATTCATAGCTAAAAAAGGGCTCGCTAACTTTAGCGAAAAATTGTATTTTTCTCGCTAATTAGTGAGGGATTGAATCTCTCGCTAAAATTAGCTAGGGACTGAATCCCTCACTAAATATGTTTATATTTAAAAATAATTATGCCACATTATCCGCCATATGTGATGTCAACTTGTGACATGTTATCAACAACCTCATGCTTTATTAACTACCATGTCACCTACTATCTTGTGCCCTATCACTCACTACATGTGCGACAACTTATGACACATCATTGTCCACCTTGCGCCATGTCACTTACTCCTTACCATATCATATATTCATCATGTTTATGCCAAAGCCAAGGTTTGAACCATTGACCTCATACCTTTCAAGCTTTATGCTCTCCTTCTTTGCCAATTGAATTGAAAGGCACCTTTAAGCATTATATGATAAATTAAATATATATATATATATCTATATATTATTTAACTACATAAATATATCAAATAATATATTATAAAAATACACACATATACATATTAAATTTTATTTTTAATTATTAATATGTTAAAAATATTTATATTTTATTTAAATTATTCTTTATATTATATTTTTAATAAAATATTATTTTATTAATGAAAATCAACTTAAAATAAAGAAAATATTAAATAATTTTATTATAAATATTTTAGTTAATTTTTAAATTTAATTATTATTTTTAAATGAAAATAATTAAATGTATAATTAAAAGTCATTGTCAAAAGGTAATTTTTTTGTAGTAATTAGCTAGGGATAGAATCCTTTGCTAAATTATCTTATTTTAGAGAGGGATTGACAGTCCCTCGCTATTTTCCTCTCTAATTCTCTTATTTTAGAGAGGGATTGACAATCCCTCGCTAATTTTCTCGCTAATTTTAAGTCAAGCTACGAAATCAACATCCCTCGCTAATTTCCTCATTAACTTGGTATTTTAGAGAGGAATAGATGATCTCTCACTAAATTTCCTCGCTAATTTGCATTTTTCTAGTAGTGAAATTCTTATGGAGCTCAATCATCAAATCAAGTATTCTCCCAATTTTTTTCAATGATTGGTGCTACTTGAAGGCTTCTTCAACAATGGGGCAGGTGGATGGAAAATGAAAGGAATTATTTGTAGTTATTTGTTGGCTCCTATGGAAGAGAAGAAACGACAGAATTTTTGAACATATCAATACATGCACCTGCCAAATATTTTCTAGGGCCAAGGCTATTATTTATGGTTATAATGAGGCATGACTGAGTCTGATGCATCACATGAAGATTAAGAGTGTCATGAAGGATGTGGGAACTCCTTATTGCTAGAAGGTTGGGTGAGTGTTCATGTTGATGGTGCTTTTTCACATCTCAGTAATGATACGAGCTATTGGGGTATCATTAAGAACAATCATCAATCTCCCCAATAAGCTTTTATGCTTAAAATTCTTGAAGAAGATCCTCTTGAAGTTGAACTTTGGGTTTGCCTTTTTGGTCTACGAAGAGCTTAGGATGGTAGACATAAGAAGGTGAGTTTAAGGAGTGATTCACAAGATGCCTTGAATCTGATTAAGGATGGTAACAGTGACATTCATGCAAACTAGGA
Organism: Prosopis cineraria; assembly: GCF_029017545.1. Taxonomy (NCBI): domain Eukaryota; kingdom Viridiplantae; phylum Streptophyta; class Magnoliopsida; order Fabales; family Fabaceae; genus Prosopis; species Prosopis cineraria. Next base: position 28,196,526 of record NW_026555336.1, read on the forward strand.
TTTGATCGAAGAGGATTAGAATCTTCTTCATCGCGATTAGATTGTTGACCTAAACCACATAATGAAAATGTTGAAGCTGATTATCCTGCGAAACATGCTCTTGCAATGCCTTTGGATCTTCATTTTCTACCTTTGGAGGAATCATGTTATTTTTCTTTTTGTAACGTAGGTTAGTTGTTTTGTCACTTTCTTCTTTTATCCAAAAAAAAAGGCAAAATATAAAATTAAATCATTGATTCTTCTTCTTCAATTGAGATATTTGAAACTATTATATATTGATAAAAATAGGGTTAAATGAAAAAAATATTTCAAAATATTTTTACAAAAAGGCGCCTAATATCCTAAACTTTTTCTAAAAGCAATGTCATTCTAAACTTTTAGAAAGGTGCAGTGTTTTCTCACCATCAACTTAAACTATTATTAAATCTTTACTTTGACTAGAAAACTTTACATATGCCCTTCTCTCCCTCTTTTTGCACAATATATTCTTCCTATTCAACAATCATGGATTTACTCATTGTTGAGGGAGTGCAAATGCACCCTCTGACTTTAGAAAAATTATAAGTCGTGTATGTAAATTTTACAACTTTATATACTTACTTTTGAAATTTTACACTCTTTAAATTAAATAAAAAATATTTGATATCAAAAGCTTATTAAATATATAATATTTTAAGATATATATATATATATATATAAAAGATATGAAGAATATATTTTACATAAAAGATCATATCAACATGTTCAATGTAATTTTAAAAAATGATGATTAATATACTTATGTTATTAAAATTTTATTCCTAGTGTAATTGTATTATTTTAAAATAATTATTAATTTTTAAATTAAATTATATTGCACCCTTTGACTTTGGGTTCTACCTGTCATTGCTCTTCGATATTGAACTATGGTTAAATGCTAATGTAATTATAGAATTTGAAAATAGGAAAGGGTTAACTGTGAATCGTTACAAATTGTATGGAGCTTTCATAATCCTTATTTAAGACTCAGCGTTGTATAAAATTTTACACGCCTCTTTTTCTTCGGTTTTGTTTTTTTCCCTTACCAACAAGAAAATTGAAAGATGGGAATTTCATTAACCAGAGAAAGAAAAAAAAAAGTTCACAAAACATGAAACAAAAACAAAGTCATAAGCCTTGAGGCAGAGACCTTAAACAGAAAACAAGATTCCAAGAATCAAAGAAAATATTAGCATATTCCTTCTCTGTCCCTGAAACGAAAACAAAGTCATAAGCCCTGAGGCAGAGACCGAGATTAGCATCTTTGGAGCTTATAACGGAAAAAAGCTCCTTATTGTCCATTTCAATAACCAAGCCTCATGATCAAAGTCTTTTGCAATGAATATGGCCTTCCTTCCTACAAGCTAACGATTTTGCCAAGAAACTTGAGTCCACAGCGACTTGCTCTTTCCAACCTTTCAGATAATTGCATGCCTTCATGATCTCGACAAACAATTCCAATGCCTGCACGATTAGAAGTTGATATGAATGCTCTATCACATTTTATTTTAACAGCATTCCTTTCAGGTGGCTTCTAGTTAAGCTTATCATTAAATGTAAGTCACAACTCAACTTGATGCTTCCAATTTAGAACATGTTTGGTTTCTGTTTTCAATTTTTTTTTGTTTTTTTTAATTTAAAACATGTTTTGAGTATTTTGAATTTAATTATTTTTAAAACTATTCTCATTTTTTATTTTTAAATTAATAAATAAAAACATTTTAAAACTGTTTTTCATTTTATTTTTTTTATTTTTAAAATACACTACATTTGATTATTAAAAACTATAGCCACCATAACCAATTACTATTATAAACTACTGTCATTAACCATCAATGACCATCATTGTCAGCTAATTTTTAATTCTAAAACTATTTTTGAATTAACGCAATCAAATAGATTTTCTTTGTATTTTGTTTTGAAGAATAGTTTTAAAAACTATGCTATGCAAAACAATTTTAAAAAGAAAAAAAAAATAGGCCCTTAATTTCCATAACTCAATGGTTGCTGCATCAGTACAACAAATAACAGTGGTAGGATTAAGTTCAGTAGTTGAGATGATTGATGTATATCTAGTCTTTCAAATATATCAACATAGGCATGCTACAAAAGACAACCAAAATCATCTAATCAAAGGACTAGTTTGACCAAGAAATTGAAAACACCAACTATCAAGGGTGTGTTTTGATTTAAAAAATAATAATTCAAAACTGATGTTACAATTAATTGAGGTTTACAAACTATAGTTAAAATAAAAGTACGTGACGTTAACATAATTTTTATATAGATACCTTTTATTTAAAAGTGAGTTGGCAAACTGAAATTTATTTAGATAATCTAATTCAAAAGTTAATTTAAATGTATAATGACTAAAAAGAACATATATTTTATGATCTATGTCGTAACTAATTTGTTTTTAGAAAAAATATTAAACTTTAAATTATAATTTTTTAAAAAGGGTATGATTAAAAATTTTAAAATAAACTGATAAATTAATTAAATGAAAGAAGGAAAAAATAATATTGATCAACACATCAAGCATGTTAACTAGGAGTGGAGACAAGGGGAACTGATAGGGGCTATGGCCATCTAAATTTTTAATTTTTTTCTTAATAAAATATAAGAGTTATATATTTTTGACCCTTCAAGTTGACACATTATGTAAGCCTTAAGACACTAGATAGAAATCTTATTTCAATTTTATATGTAATCTTTTACATATATATTATGTATAGTTCAATTGTTTCAGTAGTTTGAAGATATAAGTATCATAAGATTTACTTTTTTTTCAATGTAATTGCTCTTAAAGTATTGATGCTGTTTGATTTTTCTTTTATTTTATATTCGATGAGAAAAATTATGAGAATCATTACCAACAAACATTGTCAAGCATTGTAACAAAAATTCTAAGACATATTGAATGCTATGTACTTGATATTTTTTATAAAATCACTTATCCAAAAGTTAAGAAATTATGGTTAAGATACATTCTTCGAGAAAAAAATTAATTTTTTTTCTAGTGACCGAGCTATTAAAATTTATTATATAAATGGTTTTAACCACGATATAATTAGATTTCATCGATATAAAAAATTTCTAACAATTAAATATTATTAATATGTTGATATATTTATTCACTACATTTATTAATTAAAAAATTAAATAATAAATTCAGTAAGCAAATAATAGAACTTCTTAAGTTGCATAAAATTTTAGATCTCAAGGATGCATTTAAATTATTCAATACTCATAGAGAAGATAAAATGTTTACCAATTTAATGATAGTTTATATTGAAAAGGAAATTGTTGAAAGTTTATTATAGACATGATAATTAATTATTCTTATATCATGAAAAATCAATGAGCAAGAAAAGTATATATTTACTTTTGTTATACATTTGTAAAATTGAATATAAATATATATGTTAAAATATTTATGTTGTATTAGTAATATATATAAATTTAACTTTTTTTTATTGTTATATATATATATATATATATTTTATCATCTTGTCTCCCCTAATAAAATTTTTTGATTTTGCCCATGATCTTTACCATGCCCATTGACCACTTAGCTATACACATGTTATAATAAAAATAGGGAAAATGACAATAAAAATTTTTTAAATTATATAAATGACAATTAGGTCTCTTAAAATATGTAACATCCTGATTTTTATATAATAAAGAAATTGTAAAATTTAGGTTTTGAGGAAAAAAATGATAATAATAGGAATTTATATTATTTGAGATTATTTAGAAATAATATTATGATTAGGTATTTAATTATGAATTTAAAAATTTAAATTTAAAACCACATAAGCAATATTTAGTTAAGATATAATACATAAATCATTTTTTTATGTGTGTGTTAAAAAAAAGAGAGAGAAGGTAGAAAGAACAAAAAAGGGGGGTGGAAGGTTGTTGTTTCTAAGTCCCACATTGGTTAGATGAGGGAAGAGAAGAAGTGCCTTCATGTATAAAAAGGAGGGGGTGTGTGCATTAGGAAGCATGAGAGGCTAAGATGCAATTTAGAGAAAATTGCAACTTATGGCCCAAAGGTTTGAATAATTAAATTCAGACCTATAGTTTTTTTTAATATAATTTTGGGATTCACAATCCCATTTTTATATGATTTTTCTCTCTTCCTCTCACGTTGCTCGGCGTTTTCTCGTAAGGGGGGATTATTTTCTTTTTCTTCAGGTATGTTCTAACTTTCCTGTTTAGATTAGCATTTAAAAATTTATTTAATTACAAAATTAATTTTATAGTTATTTTTTAAATAATATTAGCTTTCTAGTGATATGATTATTTTGTAGGATAGAGTAAATATTTTGATTAGAATTTTTCTATAGGATAGTTAATCTGATGATATGATGGATTAAAAATATAGATTAAAACTCTTAGGGATATAATAAATATTATAGAATATTTTCTTGAGGTTGAAACTCATGTTCAAGAATTTTTGAGTTAAAATCTAGATCTATATGGTTGAATTTATGTGCAATCTGAGATGTAGGGATAAACTTATGATTATTAAATATTTATTTAAGTATGAATAGGTATTTTTGAGGTTATAGAAAGGTGATTTGAGGCTTCAGGATAATTTTAAAATTTTTAATTTATTTTTGGACGAATTTTTAGAATATAGAAGGATGAAATTGTGATACTAGAAGTGATTTGAGGATAAAAAAATAGTTTATTAGGGTATGGGAATTTTAGAAAAGAATTTGGGAAGTTAAATGAGGCATAAATCTTAAATTAGTGTTAATATGGATTATAGATCTAAGACTTTCTAACTATTTAAATTAGAATTATTTATTTTAATATAAAATTAATATATAGTATTGTGAAATAATTATGTAGATTATATTGACAAAGATAGTGGTGAAAAAGGAGTTGTGAAGGGGAACTTGATATTCAAGACACAAGGTAACCATTATTAATGTGTTATGATGGGTGTGTTTGTGAATGGTTATGTGTTGTTTTGTTGTTTGAAAAAATTATGAATTATTGAAAATAAATACTGTATATACTTGTTTGAAATTATTGCCAAGTGGGTTAAAAATTTACTTTTGTTTATCATGATGAGATATTATTGTTCGGATATATTCCTGTTTGGATATTTGAATGATACATGACTTGTCAGGGTATTTAATGTATGGTGTTAATGGGAATTTCTGTTCGGTTAATTATTACCACGTGGTAAGCCCTCATTGGACCCAATGAGTGGCGTGTCGCTTGGTCCAACTCACCTTTGGCCGGGTGATTTGGCGTTCGAGCATGGCGAAAGGAGGATATAAGGTGCAGTCATGCAAATTAAATACTTGTTCGATTTGTTTGAAAATATTGTTCGGTTAAATGTTTTGTGTGCCCACTTAGCAATCGCATGATTAGTTACATCCGCATGCATCATTACATATTAATTTTTGGTTACTGGGACTTTTAAGTCTCATTCCTCGTGGTTAATATTTTTACAGGAGCGAGTCCGGCCAAGAAAGCACCAGAGGTGTAATTATGGTGCATGAAACACCATCTTTTACGTTGCCTCTTATTTTGGATTATACAATGTGTCTTGTGCCAACTTAGGACATATCTTCTTTGTGGAGCATGTAAACTCTAATCCTTTTTATTAAATGCATTTATATGTCCAAGAGGATTATGTCTGTCCCTTTTGATTTATGACCTGATTTGAATAACATGCTATGAGGATCATGTCTGTCCCTCATGGTTCTAATTGCTTTTTGAGATATTTTAAGACCTGTGGTATATTGTCTTGGATGTATCATGGTAGAAATTTTTCTACCATGATAATGATTTTAATAATTTATGAAAAATTGGTTTGTAAATTTGAGGGTGTTACAAAATATTATAATTCCATTGAAATTCCTAAGGATCTTTGTGTCAATAAATTTTAATTTAAAAAGATCTTTTTACCCTTATTAACAAGTTATAATTTCTTATTTAATTATTGTAATTTTTGAATAAAATTTATTATTTCATAAATAAAAGTTGTGAATAGAGCTTGCTATTTTAAAAATTTATTTTTAATAATTAAAATTACACTTGCAAGTTATGATTTTTTGTTTAACTTTTAAGATTTACAAAATAAAAGCTGTTATTCCTTAAATAAAAGTTGTGATTAGAGCTTGTTTTTCAATAAAAAAAATTACACTTGATAAGTTATAATTTTTTATTTAATTTTTGCAATTCATGAAGCAAAAATTGCTACTCCTTAAATAAAAATTATGATTGAGCTTTTTTTTTAATAAGGATAAAATAATATTTTTACTTTAAAATTTATTCACACATAAGTTTTTAGAGATTTCATTTAAATTATAATATTTTAAAGGATCAAATTATTATTTATAAAATTTAAAATAATTTTATTATTATTTTTTTATAAAAATATCTCTATTTGTGATCTTGATAAAGATTTCTATTTTTTTCTGTTTCTCATTCACTTTCCATTATTTCCCTTGAGCTTCCTGGGCTTGTGATGGGGTGAAGTTGGTGAATTGGATCTGATAAGGAGAGAGAATCTGACAAGCATTAATGCTCCGAGCTCTGAACTAAAATAGAGCATGTTTGCTAGCTTATTCTAAAAATAATTTTTTATTTTTTAAAATAAAAAAATAAAAAAATTTATTCGATAATATTTTTTTAAAAAAATAAAATATTATTTTAAAGAATAGAAAAATAAAAACAACTTTCAGATATTCTGAAATTATTATTCTGGATAATAAAAAATAAAAAATATTTATTTTTATTATTTTTTTATTTTCATAATATATTTTACAAAATATTAATTTTTATAATAATAAAATAAAAACAGTTTTAAATAGCTCAATAAACCCCTTTTAAATGGCTTCAACGACAATCCATGTTTCGGCCCAAAGCTTGTTTGATATATTTTTTTTCCACCCAAACAAAACATCAGATCTTGTAATAAGCTTTTTATTCTCAACTGAAGTTTCTGACCGTCAATTGGGAGAGTAAACCAAACATGCCTTAAATAACTGACATGTGAAAATTTTTCTGTCACTGTGAGTGAGCAACCAAACCAGATCCTTTTAGTCCAATCTCGTAAAAAGTAAATGCTCAATAGATTCAAGTTGATGTGTTGATCCAACATAGTGGGTTAAATATAGCATCCCAATTTTTATTGAACAAATTTAAGTTATACTAGAACATGATTTACTAAATAAATTGAGATTTAGAGTAACCAGGATATCGAGTCATATAGAATAGCGATTATAAAATAAAATATAAATTTAAGAAAAACTCAATCATGATAAATTGATTATAATCATATTCCTAAAGTTTCAAATTATTATTTCATAAAGAAGCACAAAATTAAATACAATAAATATTTATTAGCCTTGATTTTGTATTTCACGGTTAATGGAATTTATTATGTAATTATTTGAGTAAAAAGAATTGTACTCGAGGAGGGTTATATATGTTTTAGTAGGGATTAAATAAAAATATATAAATTATTTTCCTTTTAAAAGCTCTAATCAGGTAAATATAAAAGAAATTGTGTTGGAATATAATATACTAATAGAGTTTAACTTTAAAGATATAAAGAGAATTTTAGAAAATGGGATAATATATATGTATGTCAGTATGTATATATAATATATGTATCTAAAAATAAATTTTTAAAGATTGTTGGTTAAAAAAAAAAAGAAGATAAAACATTGATAGATTTTTTTAAAAAGGGGGGTGGATATTAGGCAAATGGGCCTTTGGCCCATTAACTAATTAAAGTATACACTCTTCTCCTTCTATTCCTCCCAAAACAGAACCCTTCACTGTTATTTTTCCTCTGAGCGCGCAACGCACAGTGGCAGTGCGGGAGGGAGAGACTTGATGGAGAGGGAGAGATTTCTAGAAGGAGGCTTTATAAATAGGATATTCTAAAAGTAATGTTAAGCATTCTGAGATACTAAGTATCCTAAAATTTTTTTAATTATTTTCTTCTATTTGTTTTCTAAATTTTTGACAGAAAAAAATTATAGTGTGATAGATTTCAAATTTTGGGATGTTTTTAGTAAATATTTAGTTCCTAATTGAGCTAATGATTTTGGAATAGGAATTTGTATGGTGTAGATTTTGCCCAATTAGTTGATTTGGTGGATTAAAGTTAAGTTTTTCATTAGAAATTTGTGATTTATAATTTTGGATAGTGATATATTTCGTATTTATATGGAGTAAATATTGTTGTTAATGTTGTTGGAAGTATAATAAATATTTTAGATTATTATTTTGTTGATGGTATTCATATTTGAGACTTATGGATTATACCCAAGGTTGATATGGTTAAGTTGTTGCTAAATTTGAAAGTGTAAGAGAATTTTGTGATGTTTAGATGTTTATTTGGGATTAAAAACATGTCATAAGGCTTGAGAATGAAGTTACTAGGCTTGAGACTAAATTTGTGATTTTTGGATAATTATGGTGTGAATTTATGGAATAGAGAAGAGGAAAATTATGGTGTTAGAAATGGTTTTGGATGATTAATTATGGCTTGTTAAGGTGTGATTATGATAGTAGGGGAGTTAGAACTTTGGTTAGTTATACTAACCTTAGATTAGTATAAATAATGAAATTCAAAAATGCAAGTTATATTCTCAAAGTCTATGGTTAGAGTTGTTTATTGACTTTAAAGCTTGAAACTGATAATATGTAGTATGAAAAATTATTGTAGATTGTGTTGATGAAGATTGTGGAAGAAGAAAAATTTTAAAGGGTAAATTATTGATAAAACCATGAGCTAACCATATTTTAATTTGTGATTAATATCATCTACTGTTATTCATGTGATTATTTGAAAAACATGTTGAGATGTTTGTTGAGAAATTATGTGGATATGTTTACTATGAAATTGTAGAATTGTAATTATGCAATTTGAAATGTACTTGCCAAGTAGGGTGCTATCTTGTAATGCTGTTGGAAATGAAAAAATTGTGGAGGCTGTGATTTTGTACATTTGTACATTGTTGATATTTAATTGCTTGACTTTGTTAGAGGCATTAGGAGATTTGTCATTGTTGTTGTATTGTATGCCACTTGTACGCCCTTATTAAAGGCCTAATATATTGTTTATAAGGCCTTGGGCTAGTCTACCTTTGGTTAGCATCGGGTGAAAGCTATGGCTCGAAGATAATGAAGAAAGATAAGGGTGGTTATTTGTCATGCAATATAATATCTCTTGTATATTTTTGAAATGTACTATTATTATTTGTTTTCTTCACTTAACAAGCTCACATATAGCTATATGTATATATTATCATGCATTAACATTGGTTATTGAAACTTTTTAGTCTCATCCCCCATAATTAACATTTTCAAGAGAAGGGATGAATGAGGCATGTGGAGAAGTCCTAAGACTCAATGGTGTGGAACCACTTCCTTTCTTTGAGTTTGGATTTATAATTTTTACTTATGCTTTGTTGTCAATGTTTAGGGCTTTTATTATTTACTGAACATAAGGACTCACGCTTGTGATCATGTTTCTACATGTTATATGTTTTAGGATGACTATAAACCTTGAATTATTGAGATATATTTTTGTACGCGTGGATGCATTGATAATATTTGATAGTATTGGATAGATTGAAATAGCATGATGGCTCGGTCATGTGTTTTGGCTTGTTTCGAATTGATCATTTGATTTATTTGTGAATTTTTTGCTTTGCTTTGCATTTGCAGAGATTATAAGGGTGAAAAAAAAATGATATTTTAGCCTAAGTGGCACATATGATGATAATTTTATTAAGATATTGTATTGTATAGACTAAAACCAAATGTTAGATGATATTGTATTAAGTTTCCTTCATATAAATTATATTGAATGGTTGTAATTCAATTATAGTTTATTTTGTATTTAAATAGCAGAAAAAATGGTTATATGTTATTTGGAATGTTTTTGAAATTGGTCAAAATTTTTTGAAATACATAACGGCTTTTAAATTCTTATTTTTTTTCTTTGTTATGGTTTTAACTTATGTGAGATTGTATAAGCCTTTCACACTTTTTTTTGTTTATAAATGTTTGGGATCTCATATTTTTGAAAATGATTGTTTAATAAGCTAGAACCCTTTCATCATGGTAGTTTTTTAAATAAAATAAATGAAAAAAATGGTTTCATTTTTTTCATTTATTTTACTATGGTAGTTATTTTTTAAAAAGGTAAATTATCTCTGTAAAATTATGTTTTACACTTTTCTACCATGATAGTACTTTCAAATTAAAGAATTGTTTTTAAAGAAAAAATTGGTTGACTTCTGTTTACCATGATAGACTCATATTTGCCATGGTTAAGCTAATTAATTAGGAAGAATTTTGGTGTTACATTAAGTGAACATTTTCTATTGTAAGAATTTTGATGGTGTAACATTAAGTGAGCATTTTCTATTGTAATAATTTTGATGGTGTAACATTAAGTGAGCATTTTCTATTGTAATAATTTTGATGGTGTAACATTAAGTGAGCATTTTCTATTGAAACGAGCATCCTTAGTTGCTATGGATCTATTTAAAGCCCTCCAATATGTTCAGCTTCCAAATTTCTTTCCAAAAGAAATAGGCAGAATTAGTAAAGAACTTGGACCATTTGTATCAAGGGCGGATTCTAGAATAATTCAATCGACAACCAATCTTAGAAGGAAATGTATGTACCATTCTTAGCACCAAACCATGCAATGGAGTTAGAGATATGATTAATAGGAATATGAATTTTTTCAATATTAGCAATAGACTCATTAGTACATAGCAGATTTAATAGTACACAAATCCCATTCCCCATCATTGATTAAATTAGCAATTAAAAGATCATTATTGGTAGTAGCATCACTAAGTTTATCGGCCATAAATTTGGGCATACCTAGAACCGAAGGACCCCTCCACATTTTAATGCTTGATCTATCACCAACTTTCCAACATGAGTCTTTCAAAAGAAAGTCATGATCCAATAAGATACTGCTCTAAGCCCAAGAAGCTTTAGAATCTTTATAGTGCGTTTGGGAGTTTAAGATTGAATGAAAAAAAAATGATCATTAATAGAATGGAACAGAATGGAGAAAAGCAAGGCGATATAAAACAAAATTTTTCATTGTTTGAAAGTTTTATGTTGGGAATGAAAGGTTTTACATGATCATTATTTGAGAGTTATCATAAAATGGACGGAACAGAATGGATTAAAACTTTTTCTTCCAATATTACCCATATGACTAAATTTAAAGAAAATAATAATGCCTATTAAATAATTATAATATTTTTTTTCTAACAAATAACAACAATAACAACAATAACAATTAACGATCAAACAATATACCTAAGAATTAAGAATAAAAATAAAAAGCAAGTAATAGAGCTATTCAAGTAAACATACTTGTTGTACAAGGAGGAGGGTCTCCCCCTTTCTCTTCTCTTCTTTTTTCTCCTTTTATCAATTCCCACCATTAATTTTATTTTATTAAATGAATTTATTTTAATTACAAATTTGATGAAGGGGGAGGATTGAGAAAAGGAGAGAAAAAAAAAGGAGAGGCCCTTGTCCTTGTTGCACAAGATGAAATCATAGTAGAGTTATAGTTTTGAAAAATGAGAGAGAGAGAGAGAGAAAGAGAGAGATGGTAGGAGCGAGGGAGATATGACAGGAGGTAAGATTGTGTACTGTGCTCGAAAGCCCATCAGCCAACTCTACCTAAAGCATTCTAGCACATTGGGCCAGGCATCAATATTAAAATGGAATTACATTTGACATTTGACACATTTAATAATCCAACTAATCTATAAATTACAAAAACCCATTTTCTTCAAAACTTCTTCAATCAAATTCCATTCAAGCCTATCAAAAGCTTTATTCATGTCTATTATAAAAGCAAACTCATACCTATTACCAAATTTTTCAATTTCAAGTAATGAAAGATTTCACGCACCAAAATAATGTTGTCATGGATACGGCATCTTGAGACAAAAACTCTCTAAAAAAGAGAAATACAATTATCAAGGACATTTTTGAATCTGCTATCAAGTATTTTAGATATAACTTTCAAGCAGTTACACATACATTACTCCTTCTTTAGCTATTTGTATAGTTCACTCAATTTATTGTCACATATGCAATCCTTACACTCCTCAACATTGTGTCCACCAGATACATGTGCTTTCTCTCTATTGCTTATTGTCTTGGCATCTAGACTGTGAGTGGTTGCATATATATACCTTTTTGAAACTAGAATTGCATCCTTGTGCATTAGCTTCTTGAGGCTTCCAATCATCATTAGTGGAAAAATAGCTATCTAAACCCTACTTTCTAAACCTATTCAAGTGCAGATGGTTTAGAAAGTAGAGGCAGTGGCATTTTCATAATAAACTAGCTTGTCTTTAGCACTTTCTAGACTAGTCACTATAGGAATCAATCTTAAAAATATTTACTAAACTGGTTATAATCACAACCAATTTAAGAGGTATGTTTTCTTTTTGTCAAACAACTAATTTTTTGCACTTTCTAAACGTGTTGATGTCAACCCAGTTTGGAAATATTATATTTATTTTATTTAAAATAATTTGTAATTACTTTCTCGATCAGTTACTTTACATAACATATAAGAAAGCCTTATGAGTTTTTCAAAAACACTTGTAGAATGTGCCTATTCATTGATGAAAGTTCTAACACATAAGAACAGATTTTATTTTCCAACTGCCTTATATGCTCCAATTTTTTACAAGCATCCCTTAGCCATAAACTTCTCAATGATTTTGTTCTTATGATTCTTTGCAAAATTGCACGCAAACTTGTTAGCAAAGCTATATTTGTGTAATGCTTATCTGAAAGCCACAGTGTGAGGAAATGTCTGTCTTATACCACACAAAAAATCCCTCTACTTTGTTGCATTCATCTCAAGGTTGGAATACTTTTTATAGCTAAACTTGATTCAACATAGGGTGTTGCTGCAGTTTGAAAAGGAGATAATGAGCTTAAATAATCCATATCAAATTCCCATTTAGTTTCACAAGTAGAGGATGCTTCATAAATTCTTTAGACATAACCTATGACGCATTCAAACAATTAAGGCATAATATTAAATGTGAAGAGGCTTAATCAAAGAAATTGATTTTCAAACTGAATTTTATTACTAACTCTTGAAGATTGTCAAGTAAGGATGACTGTCTAATGTCATTTCCCCTTACACTGACATAAACATGATCATTGTTTCCATTGAACTCAATAAGTTGTGCCACTCTAGCATCATCTACAAGGTATATCATTGTAGTTGTGGATGAACTATATACTTGAGGTCCATTTCCTTAATTCTAGGCCACATTTATGCTGATACCAATGTTCTAAGTTCATCTTATGTCATACTGTAACACTTGCCCCGAGTGTTATCCAAAAATCACACAATTCAAATAAGTTAAGTGTGGTTAAGGAATTAATCCTAAAACTAACTTAGGAAACAAACCATTTAAATCATTAAACAAATACACAATTGCAAAGTAAACATTTAAAGCCTTTTAAAAAAATTTATAGGTTCTACCTATAACGCACAGAAGCAAGTTAGGCGAAAGAAGGGTAAAAATATGTTGTCATGACAGCATTAAATTACTGTCATGACAGCCCTCCCGAGTCAACTTCAGAGAAGCACCGTTCTGTCTTCCTATCTCCGATTGAAGAAATTTTAAAGCTTACGTGTCACATTCAAAGGGTACTATAAGTGTATCAAATTTCAAAAAGATCTAACAGTCAGATTAAAAATTTGACATGTTACAAATTTGGTCACTTTTGCTGTCAAAAGCTGTCATGATAGCACTTCCGGACCAACTTCCGGAGTGCACCATTTCATCATCTGACCTCTGATTGGAGTGATTCTAAAGCCCACATGTCACTTTTAAAGAATACTATTAGCATACCAAATTTTTAAAAGATCCAATGAATGGATTGAATTTTGTGTAGGTTGCAATATCACTACTGTAGCTGTCATGACAGCAATGAAATGTTGTCGTGATAGCACCTCCAAACCAAATTCTAGAGTGCGTCGTTTCTCCATCCGATATCTGATCGACATGATTTCAAATCCCACATGAAGCTTATAAAAGGTTTTACTTGTGACCTAAATTTTAGAGAAATCTAGCGGTCGGATTAAGATTTGGACACCCCGGATGCAAAAGTGCAGCTTTTTGGTAAAAACCATTTTCAAAATTGTCCAAATCTCATCCTAATGGTCACAAACCTGTGGGAACACTTTGGACACGTCAAATAAGACTAAAAACACCTAATAGAACATTCAAATGATGGAAAACCCCCATACATTAAAATTTAACCACTTGGGTGCCATTTCTCAAAATGGACCTTAAACCCCCAAAATGCACAAATAATACAAGAGTGGTCACAAATCAATCCAAATACCATGTATTTATATAAATACATATGCTAAACATTTTTATTTGACTCAGAGCTCCTTGTGGGGCCCACGCACCCACTCTCTCTATCCAAGGTGTATGCTTGCCCATAGTACACCATTTGCAATGCAACCACTTTGCATTTACTTATAGAATCACACACACACACACACACACACACATATATATCAAAATAAATATCTGCTTGTAATAGAAACTTGGCCTACTAAGTAAATCCATCAAAACCACACATCATAACCAAGTTTCCTAGCCACAAGTCTACAAACAAACAAAAATTCATACACAAGCACACAATCCACACATATTCACACACACATATATAATCATATCATACTGGCACCCTAATCCTAAATACATTACAATATATTTGATCAAAAGAAAGGGGTTGCAGTTCTTTATAAATCACAAGCAAACCCCTAGCTTTGCTCCTTTCCCGTCCACCACTGGATCCTTCGCCTGGACCTAGAATATTGAAAAGAAAGAGGTGAGACAACCACAGTCTCAATAACAGAGAAATCTACATTGATTATTACAAAGCAAGCCATAATCAAATAAGCGAATAATAAATTCAACATAGTATATAATTTAGCCATTTAAAATGCATGAATGCATGACCTAGGCCGGTATGGCCTCTCATGACCAACAGAATGCCCCCTGACACTCTTTAACTCGCAGGTAAATCTTATATCTACTTGTACCTCCACATGCACAAAACATAATCTAAGGCATGATCTAATCCACCGAACTGCCTATGACCCTTCGACGTGAATCCTGAGCAGTCAAAGCTAACTCCCTCCCAGAGCTAGCTCAACTTACTCTCCATGTGAGGGCTACCTTGGCCTAGGCACTCAACCTCACACTTCATATGTCAGATTCCCTCCCCCACTGAGAGGTGTCGAACACTCAATACACTAACCACTTTAGTACACTGAGCCCATAATACGTAAGGCAATACTGAGTACTGGCAGTGTGCCATAGAATATCAAAAGTACACACCTTCTCATTGGTGAACTCCCACCGAGATCATGCCTTTTATTCGTGTCTACCTTTCCCGAGTATTGACCATTTCAACACTCTAAGGTAGTATAACATTTATAAATCTCCCTTAAACGGTTCCTTAGCCTATTTAAGATATCTTACTTAGTTACACTTCCTTAAGTACAACTTCTATTCCTTATGATTAAAATACATGTAAACAAATCTTGTTTCCATAAAAACATTGTTGTTAAACAATTAGAAAACATATTTGTACTATAATTAAATTAGTACCCTATAACCCCTTATAAAGCACATTTAATCTTTTAAAATATGTAATGCATGATAGCTAGTAATATTTATTCAAAAATAGCTAAAATAGAGTAATAAGAAATATAAATTTTCCCTGTTACCTCAACCCTTTGGTACCAAAAGGGTTCCCCTTGTACAAAATAGGGCTCCGCTTGTTCCTTAACTTCTGAACAAATTCCACCAACAATTCCTACAACATAGAAGTGATCCACATCACTTATTATGTCAAATAACATTAATGAAGACTTTAATTCATACCACATAACTTGGGTCTATGAGCCATAGTCCATCCCAATGGTCCATATATTAAACCAACCATTCACATAGTATTGCTTAACCACCAAAACCATTTATTAGCCATCACTAGGCTAATTTCCAATTTATATAATTTTTAATTAATTAAAAACCTTCACTTAGTGTCAACAACTTTCACCATTAGCCCTTATAATGAAAACCAAACCTTAATTTAAATCTTATTGGGCTCAAATAGCAAAATTATAACTAAATCAATAGGCTTAAACCATTGAAGAGCAAAACCCAATTTCTCAGGGTTTAATTTGTGCCCAAAACACCTTTTTTCATCCAATTATCCACTCAAAATATTAAATCACTATATAGAAATTCAAAATATCCTCCCTAGGATCTAAAGAAACAAAAGCTTACAAGAATAAAGCCTTTGGGATCAAAATTCAAAAATTTTCTCTTCCATAAATTGAAGAAAATCAAGAGAAAGAGAAGAGGATTGAAGTAGAGAGTTTACCTATCGTGTAACTGAACTTGCAACGATCGCAAAGACTCTTGGATCCAAGTCTAACTCCCTCTCTTTCTCTTCTCTTCTTCCTCTCTCCCTCTCTTGCGTTTTCTTTCTTTTCCTTTCCAATTCAGTTTCTGCGTTTTCTGTGTCAATTTTGGTCTTTAAATTGCTGATCTAAAAGTTTTGGGAAAAATTACAAGAAATGGCCCAACATTTTTTTTATTATTACACAAAAGCCCGGGTCAACTTTGGTAATTTTTTCCATAGTTAAAAATCAAATAAAATCAAACTTTTGCTTAGTAAAATTCAAACTCTGGACCTCTATCAAATTATTCTAAATTTTAATTTAATTATAGATATTTTATTTTATTTTATTTTTTTTAAAATAAATTCGATTCTTAAAATTTTTTGAGATGTTACACATACTCTCTGTTAATACTTTAGTAATTGCATTCTCTCAATCATATTTGACATTACCTTCATTTGTCCTCCTATAAATTCTCCCATAATGAAAGAAACAAAATAATTTATTTCTATTATTTCTTGCCATCTATCATGTCACCCTGTAACCATTTCAAATAAATTTTACTCTATTTTTGAGTTCACAATTGTAATTGCAATATCAATAATATATCATTACTATTTTAACAACACAAAGTTCAATAGTTCCATATTTCAACTAAATTATACTCTATTTTTGAATTTGCAACTAGAATTATAATGTCAATAATATATCATTACTATTTTACCAACAAATAATTCAATAATTCTAGATTTTCCTTCCCCAGCTATTATAACATATTGCATAGAAAAATTTAAGCAAATAAACAAAAATAACAACTACACTTCCCATTTTAACAACAATACATTACTATATTTATAACATAACATTTCACATTACACATTAAATGAGACTCATCAATTGTTACTGAATGCCATTAATATGCACATACTACTTTGAGTATATATGCTAAACCCCTAACTACTTTGTTCGGACATTAATAGCATTTCTTTAGGTGCAAAAAATTACATATTGGCAATCAAGAATTTAAGAGCTAATATCGCTTAGAACTAGATCATTTACCTCAATGACACCACAGATTTTGGATTCAAACACCTATCTCTCGAAGTATCCTTGATGACAAACCTATGATAGCCACATCACAGAATCAAAACCAACTTAGATGAAAGAAACAATGTTAAACTAGTTCACTTAGGACAATAAAGATGAAGGAAGGATGTTGGATAAAGCTAGTGTAACATCCACCTTGACATTACCAAACACAGAACAACATTATGATAATCGAGATTTCATTAATCCCATAATTAGTTATCATAACTTAAGGGTTAAAAACATTTAAGCAAAATATGATCCTAAAAAAACCCTTTTTAAAAGATCATTTGAGCTCAAACTATAGTTTAAAACCAATTAAATAAGCCAACGGAAGCAACAAAATACTTAGCCATATAGGCACAACACACCACAGTGCAATGCATCATCCATTATAGTGGATTTCATAGAGGGAAACCCCCCTCTCTATGCCTCATGCTGCAACGCAATAAACAGTGCACTATGGCGCCCAACCACTATCATGACAACAAATTACTATCATGATAGTTTTTCAGACCAAATTCTAGAGTGTGCCATTTTGTCGTCCAACATCTAATTCGAGCGATTTAAGTATTCACACGTAGCTCTTAGAGCTACCTAGCTATTAGCATTGGTCCTATATCCAAACACTAAGTCAAATGAGATTTGGAAACCTGAACCCAAAATGGCTCATTTTCTTTCAAAATCACTACCAAGGTGCCCAAACCCCCAAACCAAATGTCAATAACCACAGAACCACTCGAACCAACTCAAATAGACCACAAACAACCTGTTCAAACATTCAAATCACAACCACAACAATCCAAACAAGATTTAGCCACCAAAACCCCATTTTCAACATACTAGGAATAACAATATCTCATAAACAATCCACTGGCCAATCTAACATATAAATTAATATAAAACTAATACTTGCACTAGTATCTCAACCTCTCACAACCATTACAATATAGATATAACAAATCTAGATCGAGATACCCACTGTTCACAACAGAATTCATGCAAGTACGTCACAAAATTATATATATATATATATATATATGTGTGTGTGTGTCATGAGTTGGCATGTGCATTCAATATTCGTTACACACCAAAAATAAATGAAAGGACTATACAACTGAGAGCTAGTCTCCTCAATGCTTGGTTGCACCTTTCTTTTCCTTACTCCTATCAGAGCTTTCATCTATAAAATGTAACCACAGGGTGAGTCAATAACTCAATAACCAAATAGTCTAATTAACTACTTGTGTGTGAGAACAATTTGTGTGTATATGAAGTGGCATGGTAAATTATATAACATGTCTCATAAATCTACACATATGGTTATAGAATGATATGCATAATCAACATACCATCATATACCCTCTTTATGTCTTCTGACTAAATCTGTGGGCTGACAATTCGATAGGACCAAGTCTATACGACTGGATTAGTCCAAGCTCACCATTAGTAGGAGGCAGCTCGACAAAGAGCACCTTCACCTATTATGTACCACACATGTTCCTCTTGTCTATAATTACTACTGGTGTCGATGCCTAAGCTACTACTTGTAGTACTAAAACTTCTAAACAATATAATATTAAGTACCGGGCCTCCACGATGCCAGTGTATCATATGAATTTCCAAACAATGTCTTAATAACACGCTAAGGTGAACTCCTACCCTTTCACAATGATTATGCCAAACATGCTTAATACATCCAACACACATTCATAACATATCATTTATCAAAATTTCTCATTTCTACTTAAACCATAGAATTTGACAAGTAATCATACATAAAATAGCATTTAGCTTTCCAAATATTAAAACTTTAAAACAACTTTTTAAACCAAATTATGCTTGCAGATGTAACTTCTTGTGCTTCCATTGTCATTGACCAAAAGAAGTTGAAGTATCTAAAAAAACAAGTTAAGCAGCAGCAGTATGAATACTCAAAATCAGATATAAAATTCTAACTCAAACAACTTGTTATAAGATAGCATATATATGTGATGTTTTCACTGCACATATATGTACCACACTTAACCTGCACAGCATGTCTGTGAAGTTGTATGCTGTGCAATGGAATAAATCCTTCCTTGTTTCAAGAGAAAGCCATCAAAGATCCCTTTGAACCATTCCAAGGAGCAATTGAAGTGATTTATCCTCCATCGAAACTCTGTTGCTGATGGATGGCTTGCAAGTGCTTTCTTGATATGCATAATATTTCCTTCTACCTACATACAAATAATTTGACTGCAAATAAACAAAGTGTACAAATAGGGTCTTATAAAGGAAAGCGTGAATCTCAAGGTTGAAAGCTTTATGGAAGAGTTTTCATTACGGCTGTATAAAGAATATAAGGTGATAACAATCTCAAAATAAAGATTGCTCTTCAATCCTTGACCGAGCAACTCTTTGTAAAGTAATCCAAACAGAAAATTTATCATGAAATTGTAGAACTTCCTTGTCAAGCTCGTTCAAGAACTCAAAATTGTAGGTTTTGTATTGAAAAATTCCCTTGTGCGTTGTCAAAATTTTTTGGTTATTCATGTTGTAGATATGCCTACAATACTAATGAACATGGTTGCAATTTTTAGTCTATTCTTTTCTATTTGGTTAAGTCCCCCATAATTACTCTCATACACATGACTACACCGACCTTTCAACAAATCACAAGTCCAGCTGAACTCATTTCGAGCTAAGATTGGAATACAAATTGGATCGCCTCTTAAAGGGAACCTCTGCTCTGATGATGCCAGGAGGGGTGAACTGCGAGCCCCACCATGAACAGGGCAAACACGACCTCCATTCACGCCTGCAACAAACTAAGCAGTCGAAAGAGGAAAAAACATGACCAAACAATGTAATAGCGACAAATGTAAATGAAAGACAATGAAACAATACCTTCTCGTGAAGTCGGGAGATGCCTCGTGAAGAAGAGCTGTAGGAAGAGAAGAAACGAAAAAGGAGGTCTAGTAAGCATAATCAACACACTAATCACAAGACAAAAGAAAGAGTCGAAGGCAATAAGGGGAAGTAGAAGCTCACCCCAGGGGAGAACAACCATATAGCTTGAGTTGCAGAGCGACGACTGTTGAGGCTTCGCCTTTTAGTTTCTTAGAGAATTCATTGAAATATGCAAAGAAACAGAATAGCTTCAATTACATCATGCATATTCATAATTTAAATAATGCCAATGATTATGTTGATTTTAATTTTGATTATTTAAATTTGTTGATTGTAAATGTCAAATTTTTCATAAAAAATGATTTGATACATAATTTGATTTGCTAGAGTTAATCCCTATTCGTTGCACGGACGAGAAGTTTGTCAATTGAAATCAACCAACATGAATATTTCAATTCTACAAGACAGGGAGAACAACATGAAATATATAGTAAATTGTACAAACAGGATTGAGAACATATACAGAACTATTTTGAGACAGGACGGATCTCGAAGCTAATGGATGGAAGGGACAAAATGAAAATAAAACATTAAGTGGTGGGGCCAAAATCTACTTTAAAATTTTTTACAACCAATACTTATAAATTTTACTAAAGGAGAGTATAATTGTGGGGGAAAAGCACCCCACCCCTCCTACTCACCGAATTTGATTTGGGTGCTCATTAAAGGGATTAGCATCACGATGATTTAGATTTAATCCATTAATATATATTATATTTTTTAAATAAAAAATTATAAAATAATTTTAATAAATTTTTAATTTTTAATATGATTTAGATTTAATTTAGAGGATCCAATTTAATATTAAAATTTATATAATTATTATATATCGACTATTTAGATGTACTCTGCACAATCAATATATGATAATTATACAAATTTTAATATTAAATTGGATCTTTCAAATTAAATCTAAATCATATTAAAAATTAAAAATTTATTAAAATTATTTTATAATTTTTATTTTAAAAAATATGATATAGAATAATGGGTTAAATCTAAATTATTCAAATTAAAATTTAGATGATTCGAATCTCATCATAATAATAAGTACCCAAACATGGTCCCTCCTCAGTCCCTTGAATCCATCTCTGTTTAGAGAACAATCTTCTGCGTTCAAGTCCTGTAGAGAGAGAAATGAAGTTAATCATATAGTATCATTTTACCATTCTCAAAATTTGGGCCCTAAAAAGCAAAAACAACAATAATAATGTCAATGAGATTCAAAACAAAAAAGAAAGATAGTCAGGGATTTGAATTCATTATGATAAAAGCGATGGGAGTAAGTTTCTTGAGAGAGAAAATTACCTAGTGCTCACAATTAATGACCCAGAAGCTCAATCATAAAATTGAACTTATAAAATTTCTCTGGTCTTTTAAAAAATATTTCAATTTGCTTTCTTTATTTGTTTCCTCATAAAATTTCCTTCTTAATTTGGAACCTCAGAAATGGGTAGTTTTTCTATTTAATTCTCATCCATAATCCCCCCCCCAAATATATATAATCTCACAAATAAATTATTATTAATGATGTCCTTTTCAACAGTATTATGTGGGATGAAATGCCCATATGCAATGATGAGTAACAATTACTTAGTCACCAAATATATAGATTATTAGATGACAGAAGATTGAGAATTAATTTCATTATTGATAATTATTTAAAAGAGGTAAAATTAAAAATTGGAGAATACCTATATTTGAGAAATCAGATTGAAAAAGGAATTACAAGGAAAATGGGGTTTAAAAAAATAGAACTCATCGATCACCCAATCTGTCTTTATTTAACATAAAGGCAAGACTTATGAGTCATTCGTGAGATAAAATCTTTTGAAATACGGGACGATGCATTTCAATAAGGTACAAAAGACAAAATGAGAGTTAAAATAAGTTTGTTTGTTTTTTTTTTTTTTGGCCTTCCTCAAAAACATTTACGTGAAAGATTGAACAAAATTTATACATATTAGGTACGATCTGTCTTTGTAATGGCAGATTTCATAAGGACCTAGGATTTCTTGCTTGGATTAGCTAGTAACATGAAAGAAACCTCATACCAACATTCATTGAGCTCTTTGCAAAACGACTTACCGAATTGAGTTCAAAGAGGCAATCAATAATATACAACACCTTAGTGCCTATTGGACTAAGATTCTAATCTCTTGTAATTTTCAAAAGTTCATATCAAGTTAATTACTAAGATTCTTTTGGTTTTTTTATTTAGATTCATTGGACTAAGAGTCATCGCCTTTGATGAGAGGTGTTAAA
The DNA here is from genome assembly GCF_029017545.1 of Prosopis cineraria. Lineage (NCBI taxonomy): Eukaryota > Viridiplantae > Streptophyta > Magnoliopsida > Fabales > Fabaceae > Prosopis > Prosopis cineraria. The sequence goes on from NW_026555336.1 coordinate 28,219,345, forward strand.
ATCATTAGAAGGCCTTTCTTATGTCACATGAAAATAATATTCTCTGCTATAGATAACTCAACCTTCTCACATTATGAAGAGAAGAAACTTGTGGCAAGGAATAAAATCTTCGAAATTGGGAGTCAGTTAAAATAAGAACTTCATTTTCTTTCAACACAAATTACTATAATTATATGATTACATAATACATTTTATTTGGGGGCTTGGTCAATAGTCATCACTTTGCTCTTTCAAACACGAAAAAATCAATATAATTTACAACAATTTTTATTACCTATATGATATAAAATAGATTATATCAATAGTGACATGTAATCTGACAAAATATTAATCCATTTGTCAATGACATATGTTTGGATGTCAGGGATTCTAGTGTTGGTCCTTAATTATGAATAAGTTTCTCAAGGAGTCTTTAGTTGTGCTTTTCCCTATAATATAAGAAAAAATTTGTCATTTAATCCAATTCTTTTTTTTTTTTAACTTGAGCCAATTCAAATTCAAACATATTTCTACCATTCCTATATATAAGATATTTTTTAAGAGTAATGTCATAACACTTTTGAATAATTGAACAATTTTGCCCTTACCTTGGAAAGGGAAAGAGATATTAAATGATACTTTACCCACCATAATAATATTAATTTAGACATTTATTAGGGGTAAAATTGAAAAAAATATTATAATTTTATAAGTTTTCAACTAAATAATAAACTTTTATTGATATGTGTAATATAGTTAAAAACACCTTACATGTAGAGATAGAAGAAGTAATAGTTTATTAAAAAAAAAATCAAACAGAACATAAAAGTAACTAGACAATTTTCTATGTATTACATAGGTTAGATTTAAAAAATTTGAAACAAATATCATTGATTATATTGATATCGATACATCTGAGATGGTTAAATTTTTAGGATTTGTACACATTTTGTCTTTATTTCTTGAGTTTGTAGTGAACAACTTGTCTAAAAAATACCTATTCTTAGAGTGTTTAGAAAATATTGACAAAAAAAAACTTCTTTAAAATTCTCAGTAACCCATTGTTTTCAATTAGATAAAAAAAATTAAATAATAGTTTATGCATTATGACATAAATTTTATTTCCATAAATATGAACATAAGAAAGAATCCAAAAGGATCCCTCTTTTTCTTAATTGTATTTTATTCTTTTATATTTTTTTGGTTCCTATTTTTCTTTTTTTTTTATATGCAAAACAAAAGGGCTATCAAAAAGATGTCTCTATCACTCAAGTTTTACCTGTTTAGAGTACTTAAATAGTCGTCATGTTATCTGGTCAACGTATAATGTATGGTAAAATATTCATAGTTTGAAGAGTCAAGATCTCGAGATAAGGTTTGATTATCCAAATCAAACTTAAACTTCTTCTTATTTCCTTTTTTTTCTTTTTATAAATAATATTTATGGATGATAGTTAATTGATATTGAGTACAATGAATCAGGAAAATATATGAAAAATAAGAAAATAAATTAAATTTCATTTGATTAAAAAAATAAAAAAGGCATGGGAAAGTATATCGAATGTAGAAGGATAATCAAATGGGTTAATGCTAATGATCAGGAAAATTTAAAAATGAGTCTGCTCTTAAATTAATGCTCCCATAAAAGCAGACTAAAAAATATATGAAAAAAATAAATTAAATTTTATTGATCAGGAAAATTAAAAAGGCATGAAAAAGTATATCAAATGCAGAAGGACAATCAGATGAAGTTAATGCTAACGATCAAAAAAATTTAAAAATGAGACTACTTTTGAATCAATTCTCCTGTGAAAGTAGATTGAAAATTCATGAAAAATAGAAAAATAAATTAAATCTCATTAATGAATCAAGAGAACTTTTTATATCAGCATTAACCTAAAATCTATTAATCAATGAGAGTCAATTTTTTTTTTAAAAATGAGATTGATCTTGAATCAATGCTCCAATGAAAATAAACTAAAAATACATAAAAATAAGAAAATAAATTTAATTTTATTAAATGTTCACATAAAAGTAGACTAAAAATATAAAAAATAAAAAATAAATTAAGTTTAATTACTAAATTAAAAAAAATTTATATTAATATTAGTCTAAAATTTATCAACAAATGAGAGCCAACATTTTTTTTTGATCAATCAATTGAAGTTACAATATTTGTGTGTGTGCATATATATATATATATATATATATATTGGTATTGGTTGATATTGATGACACCGATTTCTGCTCCCGGGCGTGGTTTAAAAAAAAAAAAAAGGCAAAAACACTATTCTCTAGTTGTTCCTCAATTATGAGGGGGAGTGATTACAATTTTCAATATTAATTTGCGCTTGTTTGAGCCGCCGCATCGCTTTCAATGCACATGGTTTCTTTAAATTCAAAGCTATTAATTAATCTCTTCGTTGCTTAACTCAAACAAATTAATTAATCTTTTAATTAAATTTAACATGTTTAATTTTCCCCAACCACCAGGCATATGAACTAGAATCTACATTCATGCAATGAACAGGGTATTATCGTTACAAGAAAAAAATATATTTTAATTTTTCTATTGTTGATACGTTAATCTAATTATGCAGTAATCTTGAAGTATATTGTGATTAGGAAGAAAGAAAGCAGAGTAGGAAGGCTGGTGCAGAAAATACAAAAAAGAAAAAAAAAAACTTATATGAAGTCCCTAATTAAGAGGAGCGGAACCAGAGTTCAGACAATGGGGGCCAAATTTATTTTATATATATATATATATATATATACACATATATATATGTAGTTTTTATATACATATTTAAAATAAGTGATTTTTTAAGATATAGAATAATACTTATAATTCTATAATGTTTTTAAATAATAAAAAATAATTAAGGTGAAATAATTTGTTTAACATATTACTTTAAAAATAGATATGAAGAATAAATAAAAAATTATATTTTTAACATATTTTTTGTACATTTATTTGTAATATATACATATAACATATAAATTTTAAAAATAATAATTACTCCCTCAATTTAAAAATATAAAGTATTTTTTAAAGAGTTGAATGTTAAAAAATATAAAGCATTTTTAGTCTTTTAAGGTGTAATTATTTTTTTAAAAAAAGTACCCTTATTGATAAATGATTTTATATTTATTGTAATGTATTTCATAGGAGTAAATATGAAAAGATAATATTAGTTAAAAAATAAGTAACTACTTTATTGGGAGGTGAGATTTAATTAAAAATATCTTATATTTTTAAACAAAGAGGGTATGTGTGATTTTTTTGGTCAAAGATTTATGTGTGATTTTCCAATCCATAGAGTTTACTTAAAATATTATTTATACAATTTTTCCTATTTTTTAAAAAAAATCGTATAATTATGTTTCTCATGTACCACTACCACCCAAGTCACATATGGTATTCTTTCTGTAAACTCTCTCTCTCTCTCATTCTATTTATAGTATAATTTTAATTAAATTAAGTATATTAAGAAATGTGATTAAAATTAATTAAGAGTCTCGATTTTTTTCCAAAAGTTTTTTTAAAATCCCAAATTACCTTTAATTAAAGTTATTAACTTTATGTATTAAAAAATTATTAACTTTATCATTAAATCTTAAAATCAAACATACCACCCAAATAAATCAATTGGGAATGTGGGTGTTTTTGGAAATAATTCATTAATGCTTTTTTAAGTTTTATTAGATAATCAAGTAAATTTTTTAAAAGATTCCTTAATTAAAGGCCTGAGGGATTAGTTATTTTTTGATTTGGATCTTGTGAGGAGTATAAATTTTACTCACTCAATGAATTTTTTATATAACATGATAACAAATGTTTGATTTAATCAAATGGCTATTAAATATTTTAAATTATAATACTAAAAAAATTAAATTTTAAATTTTTGAAAGGGTTTTACATGCTTGAAGATGATTGCATTGAGGGTTGTTTTGAATTTTTTTAAAAAAATGTAATTTAATATATTGTTAATAATGATGAAATTTAATGATTATAATTAAGATATAACTAAGTGAATTTAGCAATCTAAATCGGTTATTTTTGAACATTATGTTATTATCGAGTAGAAACTACACGACTTGAGTTGTTGTCATTTTGTGAGTTACAACGCCAGCCGGGCAAAGAGAGAGAAACAAAAGTAGAATCACTCTTTCCCTCTCTCCCCTCCTCTTTCTTTCTGACGCCATTAAAATACTCTGAAGGAGGATTGAGACAGAGACAGACCACATGATGGAAGAGAGGCTGTTAAGATCGAACCAGAGACTGCAAAAAACAAAAAGGAATGATGAGACTGATGAAAACCATAATAATACTAATTATGAAAAAAAACGTATTCCTCCATTAAAAAATATAAAAATTTTTAATTAAATTTTACTTTTCAATAAAGTAATTATTTACTTTCAAACTAATTTTATTTTTTTATATTTATTTTTATTAAACACCTCACAATAAATATAAAATCATTTATTAATAAGGACACTTTTGAAAAAAACATAATAATTACACCTCAAAAGACTAAAAATACTTTACATTTTTTAACATCCAACTCTTCAAAAAACGCTTTACATTTTTAAATCAAAGCAGTATTAGGTATTCACAAATGCATCAGCTACTATTTTATTCCAATCAAGATTGTCAAAATGATAAGCTAGAGAGATGCGTTAATAAAAATTTAGTAGCGAATAAATAAATATATTATAAATGTTGTTACACTTGAAAATGCGATATGGATAGCGCACGAGAGTGGAGGTTCAACCTTTGAAAAGAAGACTGAAAAAATGAGAGTCGTCATCAAAATTTTGTGAGAAATCTTAATGAATCATTTAAAAGAGAATAAGAATGGTCTGCAAAATCAGAAAATAAGTTCGAGAGTTAATTGAGTATGGAGAAGGTGTTAAGCACCTCACAACACCCATTCGTGAGAACGGTTACCTAAAGTTCGTTATGCTAAATTAATATGACTTTAAAATTCTTTTAATTATCCCTTTCTCATTCACATGTTTTAAAAAAATGATAATAATTAAGTAAAAAATATTTATTTATTTACAAAGGAGGACTTGATTCAAAATCAAACTTTGAGGCTTATATACCCTGCAATAGGGATTAAAGTCCATGTAGTTCGGGATAAAGATTAGTATCAATGGTTTTCTTTATTTATAATTTTCATAAAAAGAGAAAGTTAAATGAAAATAACTTACCAATTGCAAATAAAATAATTTTCTAAGATGTGGGTTGCTACGTTTTAATTTGCAAAAATAATTTAGTTTCACTTTCTTACTCTCATTTTATATTTTAAAAATATTTTTATTGTTATATTTTCTCTTATTTTGAAGATTCACTTTGTCGATATAGAAAAGTAATTTAAAAGAGAAAGTTTCTAATATACCTATGGAGACTTATTGTCACTCGTGAACATTCAAATAACATTAATACATTTTAAAATTATATATTTTCCTTGCAATATGAAATCTTAGATTATTTACATAATATTTTATTTTAATATTTTTTATATATTGAAAATTTATTCAATGTGCTAACAAGGACTTTTATCACTCATGAAAAAAAGTATGATAAAAATTATAATCGTTATACCAATAGAGTCTTATTAACTCACATGATAAAATGATTATCCTAAATGTTTGCGGAGTTTTTCTTTAATCTCATGTGATAAGAGGATTTAACCATCTAAGTATGATTATAATTTAAATACCTTAATTTAATTAATTAATAATTAAAGAAAACAAGCAATTATTATACTATTATTTACAATATCCATTTATTTACTTATTATATAAATTAATAACCATGACATTTACGAGGACTTATTATCCTTTACGATGAGGTGATGAAACTGAATATCTACATAGATTCTTTAAATCTCTCATAATACCATTCAAATATTTTAATTAATTATATTTGGGAAATATTAAGAACAAAATTATTCATTTAACCACACATTTAAAATCTCCATATGAAAATGATGTCATTTAAAATCAAAATTATCTTCAACAATTACTCAATTAATCTCAAATGGAAATTAAATGCAAAATAGTGTATGACTTTAAAAAAACAAAGAAACATAAATCAAATTTAGGTTGATTAATACTCCTTCATGCTAAAAGACAAATTTGAATCTAACTTATCAGTTAGCTCAACAATAATTTTTCAAATGTTAGAATCGAAAACATCATGGGAAAGTATTATAACTAAATCAACCTCACTTATGAAAGCAAATAAACACATGTTAGAAAATATTTAAGATGTGCAACATAACTTAGAGGAAGAAAATACAATGATACAAAGCTACTTCCTCTTTAAATATCTTCCTAAATATTCCTTATCCATACTTAAACTTTCAAAACTTTTAAATTTCCTTATTTCAAATACAAGGAATTACCATCAAGGATCAGTTCTATAACAAAAACTTACACACATATCTATTGCAAGAATTAGAATAGGGACGAGACAAAACAAAGATGAGTACAGCGTACCAATAGCAGAGTACAGGAGGAAGAAAGAACCAACAAATCAAACCTCTTGCAGTGATGGAAACAACTCTAGCGTACCCAAAGAAGACGTGTAGAGGGAATGAAGGAGAAGGGAGAGCCAATAACGGAAAGCAGAGTTTGAATGTTCAGCTGTCACAGTTGGCGCCCAAGTCCTGCTTTTGAACTAAAGTGCGGATCTTTATACTACATGCAAGACGTAGCCTCTGTTCTTCATTTTTGCGCAGAGAAACTTCTACAGCCCCCCTCTTTTCTCTCTCATTGTCTTTCTCTTTCTCTTCGCATGAGTGCTCTGTTTTATCATTGAAACTCCCTCTTCCTCTTACCATGCAAACCTCCTTTTTCTTTTCTCTAAGTTTTCATCTGCATGTGTGTATGTGAGTCTGTTCTCTTTGTCTTTCCCTGCGTTTTTGTGTGGCTGACTCTTTTATGTATGCACCTGCTCTCTCTCTTTTTCTTCTGTGTTTTCGTGTGTGTCTTTGCTCTCTGTGTTTCTCTTCTGCTTGTGTGTCTCTGCCATAGCTCGAAAGGCTTGCTCTCTGCGTTTGCATGTGCTCTGCTCTCTATGTTTCTCTTCTTTTCTGCCTTCCTCATTTTTGGCTGAAAAGTGTGGTGCTCTTTCTCTGCATTTGTGTGAGCTCTCTCCCTCTTCTTCTTCTTGTTTTTTTTTTGCGTTTTTGATTGCTCTTTGGTCAAAAGTGTGCTGCGTCTCTATTCTGTCTCTTCTTCTCCTTTTTTTATTCGTGCGTTTGGCCGAAAGGTATGGTGCTCTATGTCTTCATCTGTTTTGTGTGTGCCTCTGCTTGCTTGCTTCATTTGACTTTTCATCCTTGGTTTCTCCTTCTACTCTTCACCCGTGGCTTGATCTACGTGATTGGCATTTTTTTCTCTGCTTTGCTACTATGTGTCTTCTAGGTTTCGTCTGCTCTCCCTCTCATATGCTCTCTTTCTATCTGTGTGTGTACTCGTACGAGGAAAAGAGACTAGGGCTGGGTAAAACGCTGTAGAGATTGATGTTTCACTCACCCTATGTATTTTATTATTAATTTTTTATCTAAAGATTTTTTTAAAAGTTAATTTTTAGAAATTAGTTAGGAAGAAAAATTTGATTTTGAATGCACTAAGAATATCCTCTCTCTCTATTTTTTTTTTAACCCTTACTAATTTGATTGCTATTTTCTCTAAATTGTTGAGATAATGAGAGAGATTTTTCAAAATTTAAGCAAGATATATTTTTTTATTTTAAAAATTGATTCAAAAGATCAATTAAATTTATTTATCTTACTTATTTATTTATTATTATTATTTTAAAATATAATCCTAAAAAGGATTAAATTTCATTTTTTTTGTATTTTTATATTTTTTTAGTTATTTTAATAAACTAAAAGAAATAAAATCTTAATCAATCAAAGATTATTTAGGTTAAAATAAAATTAAGCTCTATTAATTAAAAAATTTTTTATTTTAAAAATATAATCTTAAAAAGGATTAAATTTTATTTTTATATTTTTATATTTTTTAGTTAAATTTATTATTATTTTTATTAAATTAAAAAATACTCAGACAAAATACAGTATTCACAAATATATTATCCTAAACAAAATAGTCAATAAAAATAGTAAAATAAAGAACATAATTATAAATAAAATGTTTAAAATTAAATATCCTTAATTTAGTAAATCCAATTTCATGAGTTCCATTTTCAAAATTAAAACTAATTACACAAATTTATATTAAAATTAATAATTAAAGTATTTTTTAATAATTTTTTAATTACATACTTATATGTGTATGTAAAAGAAAATGATTTGTGACAATTTAAAGTATAAAAAGTCAAAACAAGGCCCATATGTTTAAAATTAAAAAATAAGTGATTTATAAATTAGATATTTAGAAATTTTATAAAAAGATATTTATTTTGTAGAGATTTTACAAAAAACAAACAAATATTTGGTTACAATAATAAAAAAGCTATCACTAATTAGTTATTTTTAAATTTTACGATATCTTTCTTGATTTTTATTTTATAAAAATAATTTATTATTATATTATTTTTAAATTTTATGATAAAACACACTCTTTCATCTACAGCCTTAATTTAATTTGACAAACTACTCAAAATAACTTCTAAAAATAATTAGAAATCTATATTTTTTGGATTCTGATTATTTTTAAAAATTTAAATAAACATCATACAAACTCACAAAGTAACTTTTTAAAAAATAAGTATTTTTTTATAAAATAAGCTATAACTAAATGGCAAAGCTAATTTTGGGGGTACAGTGGTTATTTTTATTATTTTTTTCATGGATGGATAATTAAGAGCCTAAAATAAAACCCATTTAGAAATTTTGATAGTGAAGGCTGAATAAGATATTATATTAAGTAGTGGCAAGAGAAGGATGGAAGAAAAAATAGGTGAAATTCACCCATCATCCTACAATAGCTAGACTACTCATGATAATACATCGAGTTTGAGATTCTACTTATACTTGTTACATTTTTTTTTATTATTTCTTAGAGTTTGTCATCAAATCAATATGGAAAGAGGAGGAGCAAGTATAATCATAAATACATATCCCCTTCATTCAAAAATATAAGACATTTTTGATAAGTTAGATGTTACAAAATGTAAAGTATTTTCAATTTTTCGAGATGTAATTATTACCTTTTTTTTTCAAAAGTGCTTATATTGATGAATGACTTTATATTTATTATAGGGTATTTAAGGGGGGTAAATATGAAAAGATAAAATTAGTTTAAAAGTAAATAACTACTTTATTAGGGTAAGATTCAATTAAAAATGCCTTACATTTTTTAACAGAGTGAGTACATTTTTATTAATCAAAACATGATTTTGACAATTATTCCAACCATATATACTATATGAATTAAATAATATTATTTACATTATATGTTTAAATAATGTTCTTTATATTAGCTAATAAGACAATATATTAATTTAGTGATATTTTTTGTTAGTTGATAATTTAATTTAATTAATAAATATTGGAATTTGAAATTCAAATGTTGAAATGAGATAAGTCATGTGTGCAGGAAAAAAAAAAGTGGTTAACGATGCAAAAAATTCTCAAAGACATGCAATCTTTGAAAAAATGATTTTTCAGAATTAATCCTACCTTTTGAAAGCGTTTGAAATTTTTAAAATACTAAAACTTCAACAGAATAAGTTAATAATATTGATCAATATATTTAGCCAATGCAAAATGTCAAAATAAGGTAATTAATAATAAAAAAGATTTAGGTTTAAATTTTGGGTTTTAAGCTTGATCAGTTAAAGTTCGAATGTAATGAGATTCATAGTATTAATTCAAATTTTCCTCATACATCGATATTATACCGATTATAAATAAATGATATTGATTACTATTTCATTCAACACTTTTAACTTTGGTTAATTCCCATAATATCCATGAGTCTATTTTATTTTGTGCTCCTTGATTAGTTCCTATACTCTTTTACTTTCATTCATCTTTCTTTTAATAAAACTTTGATTATATCAGGAATGTGATGCTTCACATGTATTGTCTGAGGTTAGCAGTACAGGTGGTGACATTCTTTTAGAGTTTAATAGCTCAAAAACATGATCAAGGCTAATGGTGAAGATGCTGATGGTAGTGATTTTTCCACAAATGAAAAAAATGCGTGTGATCTCACACAATTGACAACTAAATTGAGATGAAGAATTTGGTTGGATGGTAGTGATGATAAGCTTATATTGAACATAGTGAAATGTGATAAGACAAAGAATTGAACAAGCATGATGTGAGGTTTTGTTTATGTTGGGTTTCAATAAATTGTCTTCTTAAATTAATTTGAGATCAATGTATTTTATTGACTAATTTTGTTTTTGTTTTTAGTTATGATCATAGTTGATTTATTTGTAGTTCAATTTTGTTGGTAACTTGCATTACTATAATGCTAGTTATTTTGTATTATGTAAATATAGTCGGTCTTCTTTGTAAATCCTATTTATTTTGCATCCTTTTTATGATACTAAATTTATGTAATGAGATTCAGAGCGTTTTCCCACAATGTCTAGTTCAAATGGAAGAATACATACAACATATTAAAACTTATATTTGGACGCCTTTTATGTGAATTTTTCCTTTAAAAAAGTAGTCAAGGCAATTTACAATGGTCTTTCATTTTGTGTTGTTGTAGGTTCCAAATAGGGTCAATTAGTGGTTATGCCTACATTATTCATTTTTTGGTTTGATTAGATCAAAAGGATCAAAATTGTATTGGTAACTTGTGATGACAATTTTGTAAGTGTTAATGCTATGCCTAAAATAATGGAGGATGAAAGTATATTAAGAATATGTGTTGTTGTACTAATCAAAATGCACGGGCTAAAAATAAATCAGATAATCAAGATCACATATTGATCTATTATAATGAATAGCAAATGAGGAATTAGCTGATGTGATTATGTTGGTTGATTAGATTATTATACATTTATATGGTAAGGGTGTCCTTGGGAAAAATAAGAACCAATAATTGTATTTATCTAGCATTTTGACTTAAAGAAATTAAAAGTACAATATCATACATTTTTTGCATATTCTCTTCCTTGGGTAGACAAACATGTTCTCATTACACTCCATGCATGGTTATGAAGGAGTTACTTTAGCTCCTCTCTAATGTTCTCAAAGCTTTCTTTAGTTAAAATCTATGTTAGTATTTGCCTAGCTTCTTCCATCTTGCCTATATCTAAAACACACTCTCTATTTGTCAAGATCATCATAAAGTAAGTTTATTTTGCACATTCATTTTCTTTCTTTTCTGCAAGGTTAAGAGGTATAGACCAAATAAAGATAAGTCTCACCCTTTTACTTAAACTATAATTCCCTCTCTAAATAAGCTCCCAAGATTCTCCTCGAGATAGCATCTATGTAGAAATGATGTTTCAAACTAAAGGAGTAAGTTTAACCTTTTTCAGTGGTGCATTGTGGAAAAAGGTTGCCAACTCCCCTAATCATAGCTCTCTTTAGTTATTCTTGAAGAATGATGATGTGCATAGGAAAAGAAATATTACTAGATACCATGATATATAGTATTGTTATGTCATTTGATTCATCATAAGTTATGTGTCCATATGATTCCAATTACTGTGAGAAGGAGGCAATTTCCCATATTAACTTTTATAATGACTATTAATAAGAGCAAAGGTTAGAATCTATCATGCTGGTTTGATTTACATCTACGTTATCCTATTTTTATTTATGGCCAATAATATGTTGTTGTTTCTTGTGTTGAAGTAGGGAGGGTTTAAAAATATTAATTCTTAATTAATATGGTCAATCCATATATATAACTTCTAATATGTCATTTATAAGGAGATCTTTATAACTTGATCTAAAAAATTATGACTTTTTTAATCAGTTTTCTATTATATCCATTTACATAATATATTTTTATTTTTTATCATTTACCTTTTTTTAATATACATATTTACTATTAATGATGATAATCATATAGCCTTACTACATATAGAATAATATGGAGAAGGTATCTTCCATAAGTTGTTATTTTAGAAAAGATTTTTTATGGCATTGAGACTTATTTAAAATTATTATTATTATTATAGAAACCCGTGCATCGCACGGATATTTGACTATTTCTATCAGTTGAAAAACTAAAGTTGAATCACTCTCTCCCTCTCTCCCCTTCTCTTTCTTTCTCACGCCATTAAAATCTCTGAGGGAAGATCTGAGACAGAGACAAACCACATGATGGAAGAGAGGCTGTTAAGACCGAACCAGAGAGTGCAGAAAACAGAAAGAAACGACGAGACTGATGAAGATCTTAATAATACTAAAACGACGAGCCTCATCACATGGAGAGCTTTCAAGCAAGAAGTGAAGATCATCGGTTATATCGCCGGACCTATGATTCCTGTTGTTTCTTCTCAATTTATTTTGCAGGTAGTTTCGATCATGATGGTTGGTCACTTGGGTGAGCTTTCTCTCTCTAGCTCAACCTTGGGTCTCTCTCTCTCCAGCGTCACTGGTTTCAGCTTTCTTGTAAGCTTCTCATTAACCTCTTCTCTTCTCTTTTTAGTGTGTTAAATTTCAAGCTATTTAATTACTATTACTAATTAGTAATTCTTGTCAAATTATATCTGATATCAAATATTGTGGAGTAATTCTGAATTGAATCCAGTTGACAGCATGATTGGGAGGAAGTTTTACCTTTTTGTTTAATTAAGGACTGTTGAGTTTCATACCAGTTAACCTAACCATGGTTGGCTAAGATTTATTTTATTGCTTGATTTGTTTTGATTTCTCTTCATTTACTTAATCCTCCATTGCACATTAATTTTAATCATCATTAGATTAAATATATATATATATATATATTATTAATATTATTATTTTAATTTTTTAACTTTACACAAGATTTTATTTTAATATTTTAATTTTTTAAAATGTATTTTAACTCTAAAACCTTTAGTTTCATTACAAACATTTTTACAATAAACTTTTAAGTATTTACAATACATTCTCAAATATGATCTCATTAAGTTTAATTTTTTTACTGATTGATACAAAAAATAATTATTTGAAACTAATGGTGTTAAAGTTAAATAACTAAAAATAAACTTTATAAAATTAATGGATCAAATTTAAAACTTATATAAAGTTGGAAGATTAAAAATACACTTTAGTCTATATTTTTTTTAATACTTTGCAGTAAAATTTTAAACAATCTATTTAGATCAAGTTTTACTGTTTGAGTAGTTTAAATTTATTTATTTTTTATAATTTTATATTTTAATAATAAATTTTGAATGGTAAAAGATTTAACTCCACATATGTATAGATGTTTTCCATTGGTTTGTTTTGCTCCTTGAGTGGTTTGGGAATGTGGCCCATGACTATTAAACTTTTATCTCATCATTTTCATCACACTCTTATAAAAACTTATTGTTCAAATTTCTCATGAAAAAGGATATATATGGCTTCATGTGAGTCAAGAATAATTAATTTAATCTCTATAAAATTAGTTATAAATTTTGAAAGTTAACTAGAATTTAAGGCAAGAACTGAAAATTCTGGCCTAAAAAGGCCGAGAACTGAAGAGACCAAATTAATAATGAAACTTAAAAAACCTAAGAATGTAATAAAAAATTCAGAATTTTATACTTTTTATGACCGTAGCTACTCCACCTCAGAATGATATGTATAGGAATGCACTAAGAAAATAAGTTATGATATTTTTGGAGCACACTTAATTTTTAATTACATGTATCATTTGGGATTATTTGTATTGCCCATTGTTTTCAACGCAAACAATTTGATAATATAATTAGATTAGAAAAAGAAAAGAAAAAGTAAAAGTAGAGAGCTACGTTAAAAGCAAGCAAGTTGCATTTTAAGTTAACTTTTATAAATGAGGAGCTTGTTCAATTGTTGTGTTTGTTATATCAGAAAAGTTGTTGCGCTTGTTAATTAATTAATGGGATATAGAGTGCTAATAATTAACATATAACTTCACCAACTTTAGATAGATGCTTTGACTTCTTATTATTTAAATTTTTCATTCATAGATGAGACTTTTTAATCAAAAGCAGTTTTTGAGCTCGTAATTGATTGATAAATATGTTAAATTCTTTATATTAAGTATTTTTGAAAATAATATTCTTTATCAAGATAATTAAATCAAACACATTTTAAATTTTATATATTTCTAATATATTTTTGAAGTATTAGATATGAGATTCCTTATATATATTTATATATATTGAATCTATTTTCTTTTTTATTAGATATAATTTTTTATTTTTAATATTTCCTCCAGTATTTTTTCTTTTCTTGTCTAGACTTATACTTTTATTTATTCTTTAAGACTTCAAATCTTGATATCCATAATTTTTTTCTCTTACTAATTATTTTAAATCTCTTTCTTTAACGTTCTTTTGCTGTTTTTTTTAATATTTAGTCATTTAACTTTACATAATATTTTATTTTAATCCTTTAACTTTTTAAAGTCTCTTTTTTTTCCTTTAACCCTAACATTGTTAGTTGTATCCTAACAAATTTTTATATTAAAATTTCAAAAAATTATTAAATATTAACATATTAAGTTTAATTTTTTCAAAATAACAATGATTGATATTAGTAAAAAAAAATAATTGATACAAAAAATAATTATTTGAAAGTAATAGTCTTAGGGTTAAATGATTAAAAAGATACTTTATAAAATTAAAAGATTAAATTAAAATTTTATATAAAATTAGATGATTAAAAGTATAATTTAACTTTTTTTCCTATTTTCTATTGTTTTTTTGGCTTTTTGAATGTTTTTCCTTTATTTTTTTCTTGTGTCTCTATATTGAATAGTTCTTGATATCATGTTAAATTATTTATATTAAGTATGTTTGAAAAAAGTTTACTCACCAAAATAATTTAACCTTTTGATTGAACATATCCCAAACTTTATATATTTTCTAATTATTAGATTCTAATAAATTATTTGTTTAATTGTGCATATCATTTTATCACCACGATACAATTTGTTTGATGGGAAACTAGGGTGCATGAAATAAAATCTATCTAATTTAAATTTATTTGATTCAATTTGATTAAATTAAAATAAACTAATTGACTGATTAATTAGATTTTTTTTCCAAGAGAATTAATTAGATTAGGTAGATGCATGTTTTTTGACTAAAATGAAATATGTTTGAATTTTGGAGGTCTGAATTTCGTTAGCTTCATTCTTGAATGATAACATATATTCTTAAAAAAACAACTAACTAATAAAATATTGTATTTTATCAATAAAAAATATTTTCCTCTTTAAGGTTAGGGTTAGATAATCTTAATAGAAACGTAGCTGATTTGAATAAAAGATTTGATCGATTATTTTATGTTCTGTCTTTATTCGACCTTGGACCGCAAGCATGCTTGCATACGAAGCTAACAAGAAAAACGTTCCTCCAATTTTAACCATAAAATAAATTTCAGGTCGCTATCTCTATTTGTTGTCATACTTGAGATGTCGAAACACTATAAACTCTTAAAATCAATTATTTACAACCTTAAAATAAATAGGACAAAATTAGTAAAATTACATCTCATTAATTTTAAGATCTTTTTTGTAGGTGCTATGTCTTATGAAAGCAGGCCCTTTTGAGTTGGTACTGCACTTTTAATTTGCATGAGAAATAAGCTATATATTAGCATAAAAAGATTATGGTATTTACTTGAACTCTCTTTATTAACAATTGTCTAGAGTTTTGGTTTAATGACACTTCACACCTTTTTTTTTTAAAGAAAAAAAATATTGAGGTTGTGGATTCTATATCTTGTACAGTGAAAGGGTACGGCAGGTGACTAACTTGCGCGCGCGCGCGCGCAAGTGTGACCCTTTCTCATAGGTATGTAAGCTTATGGTTGTTTGTATTTGATTCATAAAAAAAAAAACAATTCGATTAAAGGATAATTTTGCCGTCAAATTATGGTTTATGAGTGTTTAGGATGCTAAATTTGTTTTAGTCCAATGTTCCACTATAACCATTGAAAATAGTATAATGTTACTCCGATTATTAATGAGGGTTAACTTTAACCTTTAGCTGAGTAAAAAATTATAAAAGGATCTAAATAATTACAGAAAAACCCAAAAAATTACAAGTGAGTACTTTATAAAAAAATTAATATTAGTTAAGTCTTTTAAATTACAAGTAAATTTTGAGAGATTAATATAGTTTTTACAATGCAAATAACAAAAGTATTATTTCAACTAACCATTTTGACTGGTACAGGGTGATCATTGGATTAACATGGCTAGCAAAAATACCCATAAGTTAAGATCTTATTTGTTTTAATAAAATATAATTAAAATATTAATACTTTAATATATAATAATTTAAATATTATTATTTACAATCTTTGCTTACAATTTACAAGTCTAATTCTAAAATTTATAAATTCTTCAAAATTTACAACTTAGCTAATGTATATAAAAGTAAATTTATTTTTTTACACTAGCTATAATTTTTTTAAGGAGAACTTGTAAATGTTGTATGGAGATTTACAATTTATCACACTATTTTAGTTTACAACTCTACTAGGGTAAAAGGCACATTCATATATAAATTTTCAAAAGAAAATATATAAATGTTGGAGTAATATTTATAAATAATAATAATAACATTTTATATTAAAGTATTACTATTTTAATAAGATATTATTTTAATTACTTATCAATGTTGTTGTCAATAATGATGATTCAATAATCACCTTGTAACTTGTCAAAATGATATTTGAGTCTTTTACATGTGAAAAAATATTGTCTCTCTATATTTATTTGTAATTTGAGGATTTAATTGGTATTAATTTTCTTGTAGCATGTTTATTTATATTTTCCCTTGGTCATTTTTTAAATTATTTTTTGAGCCTTTTTCCTATGATGTTCAAAATATCTTTTCTACTGAACACCATTAACAATTTAAATTCATGATAAGCAAGACATTAACCCACAAAGAGATTATCAAGTTATAGTCTTCAAAATAAAGGGATGCCAAGTTTTCATAAGTTAAAATGAGTTCAAACCATTCATTAACTCTTAAATCAAAGTAAAATCAAGTTATAGAAGTATGGGATATCTCAGAGTAGTAAAAGAATTTGAAAGCAATTGAAAAATATCAAGTTTGCTTAAAAATAGAGCAATGTGCCATGGCTTGTTGCCCTCTATGTCATGCACCGTGACCTGTTGCCCTGATCTATCCGATACACCTTAAATCTTTGTCTGACATTCGAATGATATGATCTAGGTGTTTATTGAAAGCTCTTTTGATAAACTAATTAATGGCATGGGTTTCACTTTCATAACAATCCACACCAGGAACACCTAAAGCTAAAGCTATTTTTACCACTTTTCATAACTTTTTACAAGCAAAGGGTGTCCAAAATCCAAAACAAGTGCCAAAAGTCATTCTTGACACCCAAACTATATCCATTGAACCTTAGAGTATTAGTACAACACATCACACGCACTTAAATACTAGTATAACAGAAAATCATTCCTCAACCCCTTAATACCAAAACAAAATGGGGAGGAAATTCCATTGCATTGCATTTAAAATAAATTGTATCATGCTTAAGACAACTTTCTGCATTTACACTAGTATTTTTTGACCCTACACACATATAGAACTTATCATGCACAATTGCTTAGGGCCCAAAATACAATTCAAACATATCAATAACTACTTAATGCAAGTATAAACCAAAATGCATCCTAAAATTGGCAATGCAATTCTATTACACAAAGTAACCAATACTTAGAGGCCTAAACTAGGAATGTATGGATTCTTAAACCTCAAGAGCTTTATCCCTCTCAGCACCAAAGCCAGAGCCTATAAAATGTTAAAGAAAAAGGGTGAGCCTAGCCACTTACTAATTAAGGTAAAACCTACCCTATACAATTATATATCAATTGAAATAAAGCTTAGAGTATAAAATATATTTTCTTGAAAACATGTATTTGCACATAATTCCACATATTTCATAACACATCACTTATCAATCATCTCACTTTCATTTAATCACATGGTACATTGCCGCAAGACACTCAGGCATGTGATCATGACCCAATATCAATACAACTTGCCACAATTTAATCATGTGACACATCATGAATTTAGTTAGGCAATGATCAACTAACTTTATATCCTTCTTATTTTCTCCGACTAAAATCGTGGGCTATAACACTAAATAGGGCTCTTTCTGTATGACTGGACTATCCAAGTTCATCAATCGTGAACTGTGATCCAACTAAAGATCACATGGCTCACTCTTCAACCATGGTTTTCCCTACTCTCAAATATTTAGAGTGTCATATACCATAAGCTATTTTCTTTTATAAACTAGTAGAGATAACTAGGTTTTAGTTTCTCAACAAACTATGAGACAATCCTTCAACAAACTGTAGGATAAGGCTATACCCCCATACATCAAAGGGTAGCCCAAATACTATAAAGATTTTTCTCTACTCCTAATCTCTAGATGAACTCCCGCCGGTTGATCATACTATGTACAATGCTCACTCATTTTTCACATTCACATTTATTCATTATCAAATCAACACATTAGGCTCACGATTATGCATTACCTAAGTGAGTATAAAATCTTATTCCACATTATTACATGCATCCATCATTTCCAGCCTAACACATTCATTCTTTACCACATAATCATCATACTTTGCATTCCAGTAAACACATATATTCATGATTTGAAAATTTACTTTGAACTTCAGATTTACATATCAATACAAAATACAAATGTGCATAAACATAATTCATCCAATCCTCAAGGTTGAGGGCATGTTTTCGCATTCAAAAACTAAATCATACATGGAAACAAGCACATTTTACTTTTAAAACATAATAAATAAACAACTATCCAGAATTCCCTTGGTTACCTCAAACTTTTAAGAGGTCAAAAGTTTATCTCTCAATATTCTAGCTTTCAAACTTGATTTCCATAGCTAAAATTGTTCCCAAGAGCTGAATCCACATTCAGCCAAATTAAACTTCATCAACATTGCCCTACTCACACATTAAAACTCTTATCTTTCCCACTTCTACAATACCCAATATCCTTCATTTTTACTTTTAGGCTTATCCATTAGGTTAATTAACTTTCTTTAGTGTCCAATAGAATTAATGAGCCATTAAATTCTCATTTATGGCATCACAAATCCTCCAACGACCATCATTAATGAAATTTTTGGATATTTATGAGGTTAACCAACCAAATATCCCAAAACTTATTATTTCTAGGTTTAAATACTCTAATCTACTCCTATTAATTCTATTTGAGTAAATGAATTTGAACCCATAAACTATATGGACCGAAAATCATCTTTCACTATCAAACCCCAGCCAAAAACTCATAAATGTGGAAGAGAATGGGAGGATTGGGGTTTAAGGTACTTACCTTAAGTGATTAGGAGCTTTAAACTTTCTTTAATCATCCTTTAGATCATGCCCAAGCAAATCAGAAACAAGCTCCTCTATTCTCCCTTTCTTTCTCTTCTATTTTTCACATTAATTCGTGACTTAAGTTCTGTAAAAAATGGTTGTGCCTCACAGTGGACACTACACACACCACGATATATGATACAGAGAGGTTCCCTATTTGTTCAATTGTTATCAGTGTGCCATGGCAGATGTATCACACGTCGTAGCGTGTGGCATAGAAACATTCCTTCCTTGTTTTTTTTCCTTTTCAATGCCTCAATGGCTCACCTTCACACCGAACCATAATTAGAGATGAAACACAACTAAATACTATCATTAAACCCCCTAACCACACACCATTACAAACAACTCAATTATCATCTTAAACTTAATTAATCTGGGGATTAATTTTAGTATGTTATAATTTTTTGATCAACTAACGATTAACATTAACTTTTGTTAACAATATAAACAATATTATACTATATTTAATCATTGAACACATTTTAACTAAAAAAAAAAGGTTTATGGTCCTTATACTCATTAACTTGTAGTTTAAGGGTAAAATTATCATTTAACTCTTAAGAATTAGGTATGTGTAATTTTTGTTCAAATCCCTAAAAACATACGCAAAAATGCGTGCCTGAAAATTTTTGAGGATTAAAAAATAAAATTAGAAGAGTTACACATCACATAAATAAATAATGTTATTATGCTAAGTAAATCAATTGAAAATTTGGATCAAATGGAAAGATTTTGATATCCCTTAAAAGTTCAATGTTTAAATTTTATGGAGAAAATCAAACTATGATAATTATTTAAAAAATAACTTCTAGTTCCTGAACTTCTTCTCAATTATTAATTCAATCCATGAACCTAACTCAAAACAATTATGTCTTTTAGTTTTTTGACTTAATTCAATTCATATAATTTTTGATTCGATATAACTTAGTCCTTATATTTTTTTAAGTCAATAAATTATAAGAACCAAATAGTATTAAATCAAAGTTAAAGGATTAAATTGTTAATTGAAAAAAGTTTATAAACTAGAAGTTTTTATTGTTCAGAATTATTCCCAACTATTGAACTCAATAATGCCTGAATCTTTACTATGGGGTCGTAGAAGGAAGCATGGATACACTAAAAATGGCGCTGTGTCCATGTGGGACACATATCTAACATGGATATGCGTCTCGAATATAGATGCGGCATGTCTTTTTTTTTGTTGATACATTTGGATATGGGCGGATGTAGGTTGACAAGGGTGGATGTGGAACATATATTATATGCAGATTAAAAATAAAATTTATAATATCATATCTTATTTGAATTTATCTTATAAATTTAAATTATAGAATTGATATGATGTCCTCTCATATCATATTAGTTATTAAATTTAATCTATTATATAAAACTAAATTTAAAACTAACATAACATAACATAATATATCAGATATACATATTATATATACACAAACACACAAAAATATATATTTTGAAAAAAAATATATATTATATTATATTATATTATATTATAAACTTTATATTTCATATACATATATATACACAAATATTTATTAGATAAATATTCAAATGCATATATATATATATATATATAATTTTTTCACCCTAGATAAAGCATTATATTTATTGAATTCAGATGTATTTCAAATTTAATGAACTTAGACATTATAACTTGAGTTGGGCTATTCTTGCATGCGACCTTGTAGGCCTATATGAAGTTGGAAGTAGGCCAATAACGCTAGTAGCCCATAAGTCATAAGCGACCTCTAACAAGACATTGCGGTTACTTAATTCATATAGGAATCGATGATCTAATGTAACAATATCATACAACCATGTTACATCCCTTTTATCACGCGATATTTCAGTCAACTGTGAGATATGAAATTATCATTCTCCTTTACTTGACCATTACTTTCTCAATCTTTAAGTGGACTGACTATAACAATGAAAAAAAATTTTCATTGTATTATGCCACACATTTTTTCAATCCTACTCATCGAGAAGCCCAGTAATATCTCTCAATTAATGTGAGGGATAAATTTTATCTTAACCAATCATATTTCTTTGCATGAATATCACTAAACTCAATCATAACCTTTATGATCACCTGATTAAAGGTGACTTTTGAATACATTAAAGTTCATTGGTCATCATGTAGAAATTCATAATGATCTCAAGTCAAAGGGTTTAGTGACATAGTTACATATGAGATAAGCTTATGACTTGTACCATATAGTTTTCTTATAAAGGGTCGGTCCAGTACTTTGAACTCTTTCAAGTGTTGACAACTTTGATTTATATCTCTATAATTAATCAAAGTCATACTAGTATTGTTTCATTTATGATCCCTCATAGATGATCGACTAGGGACATTTAAAACAATCAATGTAGTTTATCCAAGGGTACAATTATTATAGTGAACATGCAATTAATGTGGTAACAAAAGAGAAATTTATTAAATAACAATGTTTACAATATAATAATTGGTCATAAAGCATAATTTTTAACAAATACTTGGTTGACGGCTTGTCAAACCTAAAGAACAACCTCAAGCATGGTAAAATCATATGGGGCTCATAATAATGAATAAACGTTCGTTTGTTAAAAATTAATGGTAAGTGTTTGGTGCTATGATTTAGTTAGTTCATAAATTATTTTGCACCACCTATCCTAGAGAATAGGATGTTATATGCTCATTGAATTTAAGGATAAATTTGGTCTTTAATACTTTTATATACATACATCATATATGCATATCTACTTATATATCATCCCAAAGTTAGATGATTGATTATACTTGTGTGTAATAGATGGGATTGGCAAGTGGACTAGAAACTCTGTGTGGACAAGCTTATGGAGCTCAACAATATCAAAAGCTTGGAACACTAACATACACTGCCATATTCTCTCTCATGCTAGTTTCTCTCCCACTCTCTCTCATTTGGATCTACATGGAAAAGATCCTGGTCTTCATAGGCCAGGATCCTCTAATCTCACATGAAGCAGGCAAGTTCACAATATGGCTTATTCCTTCACTTTTTGGATTTGCAATTCTACAGCCTCTGGTTAGGTATTACCAAATGCAAAGCTTGATTCTTCCAATGCTTTTGAGCTCTTGCTTTTCTCTTGTTCTTCATGTGCCTCTTTGTTGGGTTTTGGTGTTCAAGTCTAAGCTTCACAACCATGGTGCTGCATTGGCCATTAGTATTTCAGTTTGGGAAAATGTGATCATTCTTTGGTTATATATGAGATATTCTTCTTCTTGTGCTAAGACCAGAGCTCCTATATCTATGGAGCTTTTTAAAGCTATTGGGGAGTTCTTTAGGTTTGCTGTCCCTTCTGCAATTATGATATGGTAATTTCATCTTTCTCTTCCTCTTTCTTCAACCATAACTGTGAATTGAATCAAATGTAATGTTGAAACATTTAAGGATACACCGAAAAAAATTTAGACTCTAGGGGCAAAATATATAATGTGTATATTTGGAAAAAGTTTGATTTTCATAGATAGAAAATAGGTTTATCTAGCTAGTAAAGTAGAATCATAAATAACTAAGATTATATATATATATATATATATATAAGGTATATAACAGTCACAGATATATAAAAAGTTGATTGGCACTAAAAGAAATATGGTTAAACATTGAGGGCAATTAATATACATCATATATATGTAGTATTAGGCAAAAATAAGGTTTGTGAGAGGACTTGTGCCTCACTATCATTAATAGGTATGTCCCTATTGATGAAATGAAGATTATTTTAGAGAAATTCTTGCATGTATCTATTATATCATATCATTTATACTCTATTTAATATAAATATGTCATGTTAGATGACTGCAATTATAAATTAATTTTGTCTTTGATGATAATATAGAGAAAAATTAAAGACAAGAAATTAAAAAGACACTATATTCTAAAACCTAAAGTCATTAAAAATAATGACATATAAAATTTTATTTTAATTGAACTTGTGCAATTTGATTGAATAGAGTATAAATGACATGGTGCATCAACTCTATGCAAGAATTTCTATTGATTTTAAATTCAAAGTACCATTTATTTTTTATTTTAATAATATGGTCTATAGTGACTTGATTTGACATTGATGATTTTAGCTTAGAATGGTGGTCATTTGAGCTGATGATCTTGATGTCCGGACTATTACCAAACCCACAACTTGAAACTTCAGTTCTATCTATATGGTACACAACTCTTAAGGTTTTGCACTCATGTCTGATATATTTTCAACTTTTCAAAATCTTGATGTTCTAATGTTGTCTTCTACAGTCTCAACACCATTTCAACACTCTATTGTATTCCCTATGGAATTGGTGCAGCGGCAAGGTAATAAAGACATACAAAAGCAGCACTTATGTGTATATTTAGAAATAGGTTAAGATATAAAAAATTTTCCTAAATTTTGAGATAGATACACAGCCATAATCTTTAAAAGTTTAAAATCAACCTTCCTAACATTTTATTTTATTTTATTACAAACTCTCCTATTTGTTATTTTAATCTTAGTTATTTTACTAATAGAAGTTATCATGTTTTAGTGAAAAATAACACGTAATAGCTTATGTGGCATCATATAAACTAATAGTAAAAGAAAAATATGAATAAAATTTTTATAAAGCTACTATTAGTTTTCATTAGATGCTACATGAATTGTTACATGTCTTTTTTTAAATATACCATGGCAACTTCTATTAATAAGACAAGTCAAAAATAGTAGCAGAGGAGTCTATGACAAAATAAATAAAAGGTTAGGGAGGTTAATTTTAAACTTTTTAAGGTAAAGGGATCTATGCAATTGCCTCAAAATTCAAGAGAATTTTTTATATTATAGTCTTAGAAATATATATTTATATTAATATATCTTTCTGCATATCAACTACTATTTAACCTACATTATTTGTTCATAAATTTATGTGTGTATATAGCACCAGAATTTCAAATGAACTAGGAGCTGGGAATCCAGATGCTGCACGAGTATCTGTAGTGGTTACTATGTCTATTGCAGTGTTGGAGACAACACTTGTAAGCACAACACTTTTTGCGTGTCATCATGTTTATGGTTACACTTTTAGCAATGAGAAGGAGGTTGTTGACTATGTCACTTTCATGGCTCCTCTTCTTTGTCTCTCTGTTATCCTTGACAGCATACAAGGTGTTCTTTCAGGTAGATTTGAATTATCGAGATATATTCATGTAAAATTGTTTTTGGATTGAGGGAATAATGAAAGCATATAAGTAGGCTTAACATAACTTAAAAGAAATAATATTAAATTTAAAGGTCATTAATTATTATTTATATATCTTCTCCTTAGTCCAATTCTATTTAATGTAAAACTTCTTTCCACTCCCAACTCACAACTGACCACAATTACATTGTTAGAAGGATTATATGGCAAATTGGCTTCTAAATAAGTGTTTGGGATTATAACTTATTTTTAATGCAATATTCTCTTTAAATATTTTAAAACGGTGTAATAATATGGGCTTTGCCATTAACAAATGTTATATTTGGCCATTAGTTGATCAAAAAGTTACAAAAAAAGGACCAATAAAATTTTTTTATTGCAAGGACCAATAAAATTTTCTTAATCTTTTCTGTGATTTTTTGGGTCTTTATCTATAATTTTTTATCCTTAATTTTATGTATTTTTTAGGTCATTTTCTATCATTTTTTGGTCAGCTAATGGTCAAAATAAATTTTTGCTAATGGTAGGGATGACATTGTATCATTTTAAAAAATTGAAAGGGACATTACACAAAAAATGAGTTTAAAGACTTAGATGCTTTGGTCGCATAATTTAAGGGCCAATTTGTTATTTAATCCTTATGAAAATAAAACTCTAAACATTAAACTACGGAACAGGCATTGCTAGAGGTTGTGGATTGCAGCATGTAGGGGCTTACATCAACTTAGGAGCATTTTATCTATGTGGGATTCCAATAGCTGCTGCATTGAGTTTTTGGGCAAAATTGGGAGGAAAAGGCCTTTGGATTGGAATTCAATTTGGCTCTTTTGTGCAAACTATTCTACTTTGCATCATAACATGTCGTGTAAATTGGGAGCAACAGGTAATGTAGGAGTATTTTGTTATTAACTTTGCATTTTTAATACTCACTTATTCGAAAAATAGAGTTAAAATGCAAATGATTTAACTTTATCACCATCTCCAATAGGTTTCAAATTGAGTAAAGTTTGAAGGACTTAACTGGTTTTGGTGGTATGTGTGAATGCAGGCCAACAATGCGAGGAGGAGGCTATCTAATGAACAGGTCTTTGCAAATAATGGACTCATATGAGACACGAGTGTATAAATATTAAGGATAATTTTAGCCCATGAGTGACTTGTTAGTGTTATTTTTTGTACACATGAGTGTAAAAAAATTTGTAGAGTTTCCATAAAATAAAAGAAGCAGAACTATAAGAGAGAATGATGAAAAGTAGAATGAATGGATTTAGGCACATTCTCACCTTTTGTATCATTTAAGGTATTTTAAATTTAGAAAATTCAAATACCAAATCTCTCTCTCTCCCTATATATATATATATATATTCATACATGCATGAATGTGTGTGTGTTTTTTTTCTTTAGACTCTTTCTTGAGTTTTTCCTTATTATTGTATCTTTGTACCATTCTCTATAATAGAAAGGAAAATCAATGGTTAATAGTAAATTATTTTTTCTTAAAAACTAAATACTATCATTGTAATGTTAGGATAATGATTGAGTATAATAAATCCATCAAAGTTGTTGTATTAGGTTCTTATTTGCATCACAAGGTGAATCATTGTAATGTTGAATCTTTCCTTGCGGTCTCTTATTCTATAGTTGGAATCATTCAATTACCGTTTTGATCATTTTTGTCAATCCATTTCTCTTTCTATTGGTGGTGGTTCTTCATCCTTCTCAACCTCAACAGTCCTCTTGCCAAGTCAAGTTGGATTTTTTTTTTTGGGTTTGATGGTTCTAAGCTTTTTCATTAAATTTTCAAGGTTGAGCAATTTTTCTATTATTGTGACACCTTTAATGACCATCATTTATTTGTTGCTTTCATTTTGATGGCCCTATTTATCCCTGATTTAAGATGTTTGTAGAACAAGACTTATCAAGTTTGTGGGTGGGTGGGTGTGTAGACCTTGCTAATGCATTCAAGGATCATTATGGTCCTTTTCAATTTGAACGCCTTCATGCCAAGCTTTTTAAACTTGTGTAGCTAGACTCATTCAAGCCATACTACTAGGATTTTATGAATTTGGCTAATCACATTGAGGGTTTGGATGATGCTTCTCTTTTGGATTGCTGATGAAGTGATTCTTGAGCTTATGGGAGAGAACGCAAATACCAACTACTCTTCACAATCTCTCTCTCTCTCCAGACTTTTCATGGTTCATGTGGCAGTTGTACCCTCTGCTTTTATAGGGATCATCAGTGGCACAAAAGTTCATATTCTTGTGGATGAGGGTGCTTTTAATAATTTGACTTATTCATATATTGTGCACCATCTAAAGTTACCTATTGATTCTCCTTTTCTTGTGCAGATTAGTGATCTTTTTGAAAGGAAGGGTGATAGCTTTGTGTGTGATATTT
Organism: Prosopis cineraria; assembly: GCF_029017545.1. Lineage (NCBI taxonomy): Eukaryota > Viridiplantae > Streptophyta > Magnoliopsida > Fabales > Fabaceae > Prosopis > Prosopis cineraria. The sequence goes on from NW_026555336.1 coordinate 28,246,482, forward strand.
CCCTAGCTACCGTCCAAGGCCACTCTACTCCTTCAAAAGATGATGATTATGTATTGGTAAGAGTGGGATTTGATCTAGTTATTAGGTCAGGGTGGTTAGCCACTCTTTGGTTATCATTTTGCTAATGATAGAACTACTAGACATTGAAATTCCTTGTTAATGTTAATATGTCATGGTACAAGGGTATCACCATACTTCTCCTTAACTAGTGTGGCTACAAAAATTGCATTGCTTGTCTCGTGTCTACCATAAAGTCTATCAAAGATTGTTGGGTTAAAAGGAAAAAATATGCATGAACTTTTTTGTTCAAGAGTTTCTATAATATTTATAAAGTAGGTATAAAAGTACAAAAATTATTAAATTTAATTAGCATCCATTAACATTGACTGTTAAAAGAAATAAAGCAAACACAAGGGGCAAAAATACCCGTAAACTTCTTATCTAAGAGCTTTTGGTATCTTTAAGTCCACAATGATATATGGGTATCTATTAATTTTATAAAAGAGGCCATATAACAAGCTCAACATTAACAACTTGGGAAATTGGGCTTATTCGAGTTAGCCAATTTCAATTTTTCTTAAAAAATTAACATTTTTCAATTTTTATCTAATTTTAATTTTATTTTATTAATAATAAAAATGAATTCGGGTATTCACTATTCAAGTTAAGCCTATTAGAGTTTGGGCTTGGATGAGATTTTTTCAGGCTTATTCAGGCGGCTTTAATAAACTTGAAGTAAAGAAAATTTTCTAAATTACCAGGCTTGATACTAAGATTCTTCAAGCTGATTTAAGTTGGCACATTGAGTTTAGCTCAAATTAATTGATCTAACCTTTCCTAATCTATTAATGTAACTTGATGTTGACCATGAAACTCTAAAAAACAGTTTATTTTATAAAATTAATTGGTACACATGCACGATTATTGACTTTAGGATATTTAAAGTTCCTAAAGAAAAGATTTATGGGTATTTTTATACTTTATATTTACTTCCTCTTTTTTAATAGTCAACATTAATGAACATTAGTCAAATTTAACAATTTGGGACTTTTACACCCATTTCATTAATGTTATAGATATTCTTGCACCGTTTTTCACTTAAGAATATTGGGTGCCTTTAGAAAAAAAAAAATTCATGGATATTTTTATCATTTTTCCCATGATTGTTTTCTTCTTAGTTATATTGTATATTCTGACATGATATTGTTGACTTCTTTTTAATTACCCTCTAATACATTGTCCAATCTAGTTGCTCCATTACACCAATATGAGCAAGTTTTCCAAGTTCCTACTAGTTTTCCACTACCACAATCTCGTGACTATCATATGCCATTGACTGAAGGCACCCCACCTATCAAAGTATATCTCTTCCATCATTCGGTCATGCAAAAGTTTGAAATTGAATGCCAGGTGGTTACAATGCTTTCAAAAGGATTGATTCAACCTAGTTATAGTCCTTTTTCAGCTCTTGTCATCTTTGTACACAACAAGGAAAACACGTGGCAATTTTGCACAGACTATCACACCCTTAATGCTATACTTCCTCGCTCTAAAATATAAATAATTTTTATAAAAAATTTGCATATTAATAAAGTTTTTATTTCTATAAATATATATTTTACCCTTGGTTTCTATTATCAGTATATTTTATGATGAGTGAGAGGTATATTTATATAAAGATGTAAGTTTGTAAATAAAAGGATAAAATGGAAAAAAAAAATTTTTATGTGTATTTAAGTTATTTATATTTTGAATAAAGATTAGCTCATCTAAAGATATAATTACTGAACTATTCAAATATTAAGTTATTTATATTTTGAAGGACGATTCGAGTTTTGATCTTCATGCATAAAGTCGACACTTTGAAGCCCACTGCTAGCCTTCTTTCCACTGTCCACTTACACCATAGGGCCCACGTCATCATGAGGTTTTAAAATAATGGTCTGGTGCTGTACATTTTTGTCACCATGCTTATCTTCTCCATGGTCAACCATCGGCCCCTCTTGGTCCATCACATTCAAAATGGAAAAAGGATTAGGATTAGCATGTGAATTGGACCCAGGCCCACATCAAAATTGAATGCCTAAGTTCTGACGTAATAGTCAGCTTAAATTAATAAAAATTTAAATTTAAATTTAAATATATAAAAATTTATGAAATTCATTTTAAATTATCTTTTTTTTATAATTTTAAATTCTCTTAGCACTACAGTCATTTAAAATTTTATTATTTTAAACATCTCGTTATCTTTGCATTCTCTTATCTTTTGATGGTTCTCTCATCTTTTCTCATTTTTTCATTAAAAAATAAGAACAAATTCATCATATCTAAATTTTCATTTTCATTTTAAATTTTAATTTATCTCTTTTCTTCATTTAAAATTTTTTAAATTACCTTAACAAAAAATTTTAAATATATGAATTTTAAATATGGGATTTAAAATGTAAGATTTAAAATATAAAATTTAAATTCAAATCCATTAATCCAAACACTATTTAAATAAATTTGAAATATTTTCATTAACAAGACAACTAACTGGGAGTTATTATTTAACTAGATTTATTCCCATGTATGGTAAGGGATATTTTAATATATTTAAAAAGTAAAAAAATAAAATATAAGGACTTTAAAAATGATTTAATTTTGTAATAAAAATATTTTAAAATTATTTTTAAAAAAGTAAAAATATTAATTTGTTACCTTCGTTTATATATATATATATATATATATATTCAGAAACCATCATTCGTTCATATTTAAAAAAAGATTAATAACAACATACAATTCAAAATTTATTATCCATTGTATGTTAGAATTATAAGAAACAACTTGTTTCATTTTTATACATATTAAAAATATAAATAATAATGTATTTTATTTCGTAATATTTCACCTCGTTCAATTTAAAATTTGGTCTTAATAATAATGCAAAAAATATTTAATAATTTATTATCTCATGAACATGAAATTAACTAAAGTATACTTTTTAATTTTTTAGCTTTATATAAAGTTTTAATTTGATTTTTTAATTTTATAAAGTATATTTTTAGTTTTTTAATCCAAACACCATTAGTTTCAAATAATTATTTTTTATGTTGATCACTGTTATTTTAAAGATATGTTTTGTCAATATTTAAAAGTGTAAATTTTTTTGTGATAAAACTAATTATTTTAAGTTTAAATAACTAAAAATATACTTTATAAAATTAAGAAAATAAAATAAAATATTGCGTAAACTTAAAATACTAAAATATACTTTAACTTTATAATGTGCTATATCTCAAAATTTATTATCCCATATATCATGTGTAGTTTTAGGAAAAATTTTAGTGAGGAATCCTTGACAAGATATAATAAAAAAGAAGACCTCAAAATTTTTGAAATTTTACTATAAAACTCGTATAGATTTTTGTTTGAATTTGTCATAGAAATGATAAAATTTCTGTCATTTAAATAAACAACATAAATGACTCATTCATTACTATATTGTATGTTATTCATTTATATATGAAATGTTATTCTTCTTCCTATTTTACTTATTTATAATCCTGCTTTCATATGATTTTATTTCAGGGTCATAAACAAGTGAAGTAGAAAAACGAACAACATTCTCTAAATAAAGCAATAACATATAATATAAAAACGAATAAGTCATTTTATTATGAAACCAACACTTGAAATGAAATCAAGTGAAACCAATGCTATAAACAAATGAAGTAAAGAAACAAATAACATTCCGTAAGTAAAAGAATAACATACAATATAAGTATAAACAAGTTGCTTATGTTGTTCATTTAAATGAGGATAGTTTTGTCATTTTTATTACAAATTCAAACAAAAATCTGTATAGGTCCTTTAGTAAAATTCTAGAAATTTAGGAATTTTCTTTTTCATTATCTTTGGTCAAGGATCCCTCACTGAAATTTTTTGTAGTTTTAAGTTATTCAATATGGAAAAAAGTTATAAGGCATTCAAAGAAATTGAAAAAAGATAAAATAAAAAAAAATCTAACATTGCCATACATCATTTATAGTTACAAGTCATCCAATTTGGCCAAAAAAATTCATTAGTCATTCAAAAAATTTTAAAAAAATAAAAATGTAAAATAAAAAGATAGAACAAAAAAATCTAACATAATTCAAAAAATTAAAAAAAGGAAAAAGATAAACTAGAAATATGATTGAAAATATTTTTTTTAATTCTTTTAAAACATGATTTTAAAAATTTATGACTAAAAATAATTTTTTAAAAAATATTTTAAAACAGTAAAAATATTAATTATAATAGCTTTTTGTAACAGACAAACGAAAAACCATAGCAATAAGTATTCTTTAAACTGTCATATACTTGATCCGGACCAGCAAGGCTATAATATAGAGTAAAATGAAAGAGTTAAACTTAATGGACACAAAAATTTAGAATATGTGTACAATGAAATATAAGTTCATTACCGTCGTATATTGACAAAAAAATACATTAGTGCAAGAATGATTTGTGTAGGCTTCCAAACTTTCATATATTAATAATAGATTTGATACGTGAGGTAAACAGATTTGTTGCCTCATGCACATTAAAAATATGAATAGCTTATTTTATTATTACGTAAATTATTTTATAATTTGTTATTACTTGCATTAAATTATATTTTATGAAACTTTATCACGTAAATTATTTTTTATGTGTTAATGTATATATAATACATATGGTAACATATAGTATCAACATCTTTACATAATAATATATGAAATGTATAAAAAATATTAAGTTAAATACATGTGTTTGATTAAGTAATATATATTATATCTCAACTGTTACTAAATTAGTGATGTCATATTTTTAATAGAAATTAGTGATAGACAATCAATCACTCAATTCAAAATTAGGGATAAATTTTATTGGTTAGTAATAGATTTCTTTGTTACTAATTTTAATCTTTTAATATTAGATTTGATACGTGAGGTAAATAGATTTACTGCCTCATGCATATTAAAAATAAAAAGAATAGCTTTTTTTATCATCACAAAATTTTTTATAATTGTTACCCTTTACATTATATTATATTTCATAATATAATATGTTATTTTAGTTTGTATTTTATTCTACAATTAATTTTTTAATATATAAAAACTACAAGCAATAAATGATATGTCAAGTTAAAGGTTATTTTTGTCTCTAAACTATATTCAAAAGATCAATGAAAACTCTAAACTCAACTTAAGATTAATTTTGTCTCTTAACTTATAAATTCTTTGACTACATGCCCTTGGTGTTAACTCTCCCAATTTTACCATTATGTGGTCTCACATTTAAATTTTTAATATTTTTTTATAGGTCCTACCATTTTTTATATATCCCCTCTCTCCTTCATCTCCCTTCTCTCACTCCCCTTCCTCCCTTACACCTCTGAAAATGTAATGATCCCCATCATTAACCAATCATAAACTCATTTAATTAAACCAATAACTAAAACTAAGGACAAACATTGGCTAAGGTTAATTTTTTATTTGACTCCAAAAATATTAGAAATGATGGGATCCCAAAATTATTTAAAGAAGATTAATGATGTATAAATACTTAAAAATACTTAAAATCAGAGTATAAAAGTCTGCGGAAACATGAAAATAAGTTGAGCATTTAAAATTAGTTCAAACAAGGGCAAAACAGACATTTTAAAAAGACAAACACATTTGTCACAACCTGTAACACGTTTGCCATGGCTTGTGGCACAGAAGCCACTCGCCATGGACAACTATGAATCTATCGTGGCCAACTCATGCATAGCATCTACTACAACCAAAACAACCATCTATCGCGGTGCATACACAACTACAACATAGATCAGATAGTCTTAATTGTTGACTTTCAAGGTGCCTAAGTTATAGCCTGAATCTCTGATTAAAGTGATCCAAGTATCCACGCATAAATAATTAAAAAATCTATTAATGGCTCTGAGTTTATCTCATTCTGATATTAAATGACGGTCGTGGAACACTTGGTGTCAATGTAAGCTTTTAATGCCACAAATATCACTCAAATGTCTCCCCTCTTGAGCCAAATGCTATTCACACTCCACATGCATAAGCTACAACAATGCATATGTTACGAAATATACATACATACATACATATATATATATATATATATAATCATCAAAATACATTGTAAGAATTTCACTCTATAAAATAGGCTAAAGTTTCCTTCTCTTGGCTTCATAAGAGGGTTGGCATAGACAAAGAAACACTCCCAAGCCTTCAGTGAATCATCAAAGAGAATATGTAAGAATTGACTCTGTTTATTTAAGGTAACAATTTTTAAATTATCATTGTTCCAATGGAGCCAAATGTCCCCAGTATAACCATCAACCTTCACAGCTTCACTAAATTTAAAGTATGAAGCGTAGTCTGCAAAGAATAGTCTGTTAGGTTTTGGTACCACTACTTTAAAGTTCAAGAGTGTAGATAACATCCAGCCTGAATTGTTTTCTAATTTCTTTTAGGGTATGAGCGAATTCATTACCGTTCGCCCCTCTAACATTCCAAATCATTATCTTCATAAAATTCATAAAAAAAAAGAAAAGAAAAGAAAATAGAAGTGAAGATAAATGACCGAACAACCCAGCTGAAGCGCACACTACTCTCTAGTTATTCCTCAATTATCAGGGTGAGTGATTACAATGTTAATTTGCGCTTGCTTGAAAGGCCCCATCGCATTCAAAGCACGTGGTTTCTTTTACTTCAAAGCAATTAATTAATCTTTTCGTTGTTTATTGCAAAAAAAATTAATTAATCTTTTAATTAAATTTAAAATATTTAATTTTCCCCAACGACCATTTATATGAACTAGAATCTACCTTCATGCAACGAACAGAGTATGGTCGTTATAAGAAAAAAAAATATTTTAATTTTTCTATTGTTGAAATGCTAATAAAATTATGCAATAATTTTGAAGTATATTGTGATAATTGAAAAAAAAAATAAAAAGAAAGCAGCATAGGAAGGCTAGTACAGAAAATACAAATTAACCCACCAATATATGAAGTCCCTAGTTAAGAAGGGCGGACTAGAGTTCAAATAATGGGAGCCAAATTTATTAAAAAATTATGTGTGTGTAGTTCTTATATATTTTTCTTCATATTTAAAACGAGTGAGTTTTGAAGATATATGATAATATTTAAAATTCTGTAATGTTTTTAAATAATAAAAATAATTAAAGTTAAATCATTTGTTTAATATGTTACTTTAAAAATAAATGTGAAGAATAAATAAAAAATTACGTTTTGAACATATCTTTGTAGATTTATATGTAATATATATATATATATATATATAACATATAAATTTAAAAAAATAATTATGTGTGATTTTTTTGGTCAAAGATTTATATGTGATTTTCAAATTTACTGAAAAAAAAAATCTAACATATAGTATGCAAATATAAATTAAAAACACAATCCATAGAGTTTACTTAAAATAGTATTTATAAAAATTCCCCTATTTTCAAAAAAAAAAATCGTATATTTATGTTTCTCGTGTACCACTGCCACTTGAGTCGCATATATATGGTATTCTTTCCATATGCTCTCTATGATCTTATTTATAAAATACTTTTAATCAAATTAGGTAAATTAAGAAACATGGTTAAAATTAATTCAGATCCTCTGTTTTCAAAAAAAAAAATTAGAAATCCCAAATTACCTTTAATTAAAAATTTTAACTTTATGTATTAAAAAATTATTAACTTTATCTTTAAATTTTAAAATCAAACATGCCACCCAAATAAATCAATTGGGAACGTAGGCAATTTTGAAAATACTCCATCCATCATTATATATAAGATTTTTTTTAAGAGTTTATTTTATTTTTAAATATAAGTGGTGTCATGACAATTTTGATTAATCAGCTAATTTTGCCCTTATCTTAAAAAAAGACAAGATATTAATTATATGCTTTATTACAACACCACGGTGATATTAATTGACATTATTTGAGGTAAAATTAAAAAATTCCTTTGATTTAATGAGATTTTAATTAAATAACAAACTTTTATTCATATGGATGATTTAGTTAAAAATATTTTATATATAGTATGAGGAGTATAAGTCCCACTCATTCAATAAATATCTTATATAGCATGATAATAATTATTCAATTTAATCGAATAACTTTTAAAATTTTTATCTTATAATACTTAAAAAAGAACAAATCTCAAATTTCGAAAAGGTTCGACATACTCGAAGATGATTGTGCTAAGGTTGTTTTGAATATTTTTGAGAAAAATATAATTTAACAATTTTTCAATATTAATAAAATTTAATAATTATAATTGAGATATAATTCAATGAATTTAGCAATCTAAATCGGTTATTTTTGAACATCATGTCACTATTCAGTAGAAACTACATGACTTGAGTTATTATTCTTTGGAGCTAGGATCTTGAGTTAAAGGGTGGAAGAATAAATAATATCATAATATAGTTTAAAAGTTAATAATTAAATATAATATTATAATTAATAAAATAATTATATTAGGAAAAAATAAAATAGCATAAGTAAAATTATGAATATTTTTATTTGAAAAAATATATTCAGGTTTTTTGACCAAAAATATGTTGACAAGGTTGATATAGGATTTAAATTTGGTGCAAGATTGTAAATTTTATATGCAACATATGTTAATTTTCAAGATCGAAACCAGAGTGTGCAGAAAACAGAAAGAATCGACGAGACTGATGATCATCATAATAATACTAAATCGAGCTTCATCAAATGGAGAGCTTTCAAGCCAAGAAGTGAAGATCATCGGTTATTGGTCTCAGCTTTCTTGTAGGCTATACCTCTTCTAGATCTTCTCTTTCTAGTGTTTTAAATTTCAAGCTATTTAATTCTAGAAATCTCCAATATTATTATTATTTAAAATAAAAAACTTATGTATATATCCAGATATATTTAAGATGCCTGTTTTAACTAAACCAAGATGTATGGATCTTTTAAATATTATTTATTTCATAACAAGTTATTGATATTAATATTTTGAACATTTTAAAGTTTACTTATTTTGATTTGATTACATGAAAGCATATAAAGTTTATTTTATATTTTTTAATATCAAACTCTTGAAAAAACACTTTATATTTTGTAATAGAAGAAGTAGATAATTACCTTAAATTCTTTATATGAGGTATTCTTGAAAATAGTATACTTTATGAAAATAATTTAAGCCATTTAAGGCCCTTTGTTTTAGCTTATTTTTTGAAAAAAAAAAATCTATTTTGAGATTTTGTATTATTTTGTTTAAAATTTTAAAAATAATCAAAATATAAAAAAAGTAAATTTCTATTTATTTTAAGAAACTACTTTAAATAGCTTCTAAAAATAATATAATACGATAAATAAGGGAGTGTTTTAAAGAGGGGAAACACATAAAGATATCATAAATTCTTAAAATAATATAATAATAAATTATTTTTATAAAAAAAAAAGAAGACCATAAAATTTAAAAATAACTAACTGGTAATATTTTTTATGAATTTCAGTTAAGTATTTCTGTGGAGACTTAATTTCATGTGGGTCCAAAAAAATTTTGAAATTTTAGTTCAATCTTGGAGAGAAAAGTCAAAAGAATTTTGTTAGTGAAAAGATCAAAATACCCTTCACTTGTTACACAGAATCACTAGTTGTTAATTTTTTTACTATATTTATTAATTTATTAATATCACTTGTAAATTACTTCCATTTACTAGAAAATTAGTAACATTAGTTAATTTGCTAACTTTACTTATTAGTTTACTAACATTAATTGTAAATTACGAAACCTATTAGTAATTTATAATTGATATTTGTAAATTACAAGATCTATCAGTAATTTACAACTGATGTTAGTTAATTAACAAGTAAAATTTACAATTTAACAGTTAATGTTACTACTTATAATTAAAATTGATGTTAAGTATTATATAATTATTGACATGTCAATTCATATAATTTGTAACTTGTATTTATAAATTAACAAGTTGAGTAAAAAAATTAATAACTAGTGATTCTATATAACAAGTGAAAGGTATTTTAGTTTTTCACTAGCAAAATTCTTTTGACTTTTCTTCCTGAATTAAACTAAAATTTAAAAAAAAATTTTGAACCCACTTGAAATTAAGTCTCTATAGGAGTACTTAACTGAAATTCTCCCATTTTTTATTATTGTAAGCAAAGATAAAATAATGTCTATTTTTTATAAAATTTTTACAAAATAAATCTCTTTTTATAAAATTTCTAAACTACCTAAAAATTATTTATTTTTTAATCTTAAATAAATGGATTTTTAGTTAAACACATTCCAAATTTTTTATATTTCTAATCTAATTTCTAATTATTAGATATGAGATTCTTATATATATATATATATATATTTCTAATATATTTTATTTTTTTATTAGATATGAGATTTTCTTATCTTTAATGTTTTTTCTACTATTTTTTTTTATCTAAGCTTGTACTTTTATTCAGTTTCAAAGGCTTTAAGTCCTAAAGTCCATAATTTTTGTTTCTCTCTTTAATTATTTTAAATATCTTTATTTTATATTCTTTTTTCTGATTTTTTTTCTTTTCCATTTTGTTTGGCCTTTTGTCTCTTTTTTTTCTTGTGTCCCAAAATCAAATAATTTTTGATATCATATTAAATTCTTTATATTAAGTATTCTTGAAAAATGATTTCTTTACCAAAATAACTTAAATCATTTGAACGGATACATCCCAAACTTTATATATTTTCTAATTATTATATGTGAGATTTCTTTATCCATAATAAATTATTTGTTTAATTTTTCATATCATTTTATTAATGTGATGCAATTTATTTGATGGGAAACTAGGGTGCGTGAAATAAAATCTATCTAATTTAAAATTATTTGATTCAATTTGATTAAATTAAAGTAAACTGTTGACTGATTAATTAGATTTCTTTTTTCTTTTTCTTTTTTTTGACGAAAGATTAATTAATTAGATTAGTTTGATGATTTTTCACTAAAATGAAATATGTTTGCATTTTGAAGGTCTGAATTTCTTTAGCTTCGTTCTAGAATAATTAATGATAATATATATTCTTATGAAAACAACTAATTAATAAAATAATGATATTTTATTATATTTTGTCAATAACAAATATTTTCCTCTTTAATGTTGGGGGTTGATAATCTTAATAGAAACGCAGCTCATTTGAACAAAAGATTTGATTGATCATTTTATATTCTCTCTTTATTCCTTGGACCGCAAGCATGCTTGCATACAAAGCCAACAAGAAAAAGGTTCCTCCAATTTTAACCATAAAATAAATTTCAAGTCGCTATTTGTATTTGTTGTCATACTTGTGATGACGAAACAATGTAAACTCTTAAAATCAATTATTTACGAGAAAATTAGTAAAGTGACATCTCATTGATTTTAAGATCTTTTTTTTTTGGGTTCTACATCTTGTTAAAGTAGGCCTTTATGAGTCAAGACCGTACTTTTTCCCCCATGAATAAATAACGAAATTTAGATGAGAAATAAACTACATATTACCATAAAAAGATTATCGTACTTACTTGAACTCCCTTTATTAACAATTGTCGAGAGTTTTGGTTTAATGGCACTTCACACACATTTTTTTTTTTTTAAAAAAAAAAATTGATGTTGTGGGTGGTAAGTGGCTAGGTGTGAATGTGTATGTTAAGGGTAAGTGCTACTCTTCTCTTTGATGGAAGGGTAACTGTTCATTGTAGGTTTATGGTTGTTTGTATTTGATTCATTAAAAATAAAAACAATTGGATGAAAGGATAAATTTATCTTTAAACTATAATTTGAATGTTTAAAATGATAAACTTGTATTAGGACAATGTTCCACTATAACAACTGAAAAGGTGTAATGTTACTCGGAATACTAATAAAGGTTAACTTGAACATTTAATTGTGAAGAAAATTATAAATAGATCCTAAAAATTATAAAAAAAATTACTAGCAAAGCTTGTTTGATTCATTAAAAAACAATTGGATTAAAGGATAATTTTATATTGAATTAATATGCAATTTAGACCTTGAATTATAGGTTTAGGGGTGATTTAAAACTTAAGTTTTAAAAAACTGTTTTGAACCCTAAATAATTAAGGTTAGGATAAATTCACCTTTACTGTTAACTTTTAATAAATGTCTGTCAAATTTATTAAAAAATTATACTTTAAGCCTTAATTTGATAGACGTTTGTAGAAATTTAATAATAGGGATGTAATTACCTCAACTTTAATTGTTTAGGGTTAAAAATATATCTTTTTAAAAGTTTAAGGTTCAAATCACCCCTAAACTTATAATTCAGGGTCCAAATTATATATTAATCAGTTAATAATTTACTTTAATTTAATCAAATTGAATCAAATAAGTTTAAATTGGATAGATTTTATTCCACGCACCCTAGCTTCCCACCAAATAAATTGCATCACGTTAATAAAATGATGTGCACAATTAAACAAATAATTTATTAGAGATAAAGAAATCTCACATTTAATAATTAGAATATGCATAAAGTTTGAGATGTATCCAATTAAATAGTTTAAGTTATTTTGATAAAGTAAACATTTTTAAACATACTTAATATAAAAAATTTAATATGGTATCAAGAATTATTTGATCTAGGGGCACAAGAAAAAAAAAAAGATACAAAAGGCCAAAAAATAATATAGAAGAGAAATACCAAATAAAAGAAGAGAAAATAAAGAGATTTAAAATAATTAAAGAGAGAAAAATTTATGGACTTTAGGACTTCAAGCCTTCGAAACTAAATAAGTACAAACTTAGACAAATAAAGAAGAAAAATAAAAAAAATAGTGGAAGGAATATTAAAGATAAAAACAAATCTCATATCTAATAGAAAAGAAAATATATCATAAACATATAAAAAAAAGAATCTCATCTCTAAAAATTAAAAAATAGATTAGAAATATAAAAAAATTTGGAATGTGTTTAATGGCTTAAATTATTTTGATAAAGTATGCAATTTTCAAGAATACCTCATTAGGAGTCTCATATCTAATCATTTAATGGGTAATAAGACAATCCGGAATGATAATTGTAAAAATTAAGTGTTCTCAACAAATATCAAAACTCATTTTCTCAATGCATTCCTATACAAATCATTCTGACATAGGACAGCTGAGCTAGGTCATAAAAAGTATTCCTTCCACTTAAAAATATAAAATATTTTTTAAAAAGTTGAATGATAAAAATGTAAGGTATTTTTAATTTTTTTGAAATATAATTATTGTCTTTTTTTAAAAGTGTCCCTATTGATATTGACTTTATATATATTGTAGGATGTTTAATAAAGATAAATATAAAAGAATAAAGTTAGTTTGAAAGTAAATAACTACTTTATTAAGGGTAAGATTCGAGTAAAAAATACTTTATATTTTTTAACGAAAAGAATATATATATTTTAAATTTTTTATTACATTCTTAGGTATTTAAGTTTCAGTATTAATTTGGTCTCTTCAGTTCTTGGCCTTTTTTTTTTTGGCCAAAATCTTCAGTTCTTGCCTTAAATTCTAGTGAACTTTCAAAATTTATAACTAATTTTATAAAAATTAAATTAATTTAGCTTGACTCATAAAGCCATAGGTATCCTTTTTCATGAGAAATTTGAACAGTAAGCTTTTACAAGAGAGTGAAGAAAATGGAGAGATAAAAGTTTAATAATCATGGGCCACATCCCCTAACCACTCAAGCAGCAGATCAAACCAGTGGAAAACATCTGTACATTTGTGGATTTAAATCTTTTACCGTTCAAAATTTATTATTAAAATAAAAGGTTATAAAAAATAAATAAATTTAAACTACTAAAACAGTAAAACTAGATCTAAATAAATTTTTTAAAATTATATTGCAAAGTATAAAAAAATATATGTTAAATTATATTTGTAGTCCTCTAATTTTATATAAGATTTAAATTTGTTTCCTTAATTTTATGAAGTATATTTTTTTTATCCTTTAACTCTAACACCTTTAGTTTCAAATGATTATTTTTTGTGTTAAAAAAATTAAACTTAATAACATAACATTTGAGAATGTCTTGTCAATATTTAAAAATTTAATGTTAAAAATTAAAAGTAAACTTAAGTCATATTTGTGTGTATATTAAAATATTAGATCTTGATTATTGACTGTTCAATATTTAATCTAATGATTAAAACTAATGTGCAATGGAGGAATAAGTAAATGGAGAGAAATCAAAACAAATCAAGCAAAAAAATATTCCTTCTATTTAAAAATATAAAACATTTTTAATCAAATCTCACCCCCAATTAAGTAATTAACTACTTTTTAACTAATCCTATCTTTTTATATTTATCCCTATTAAATACCCTACAATAAATATATAGTCATTATCAATAAGGGTACTTTTGAAAAAAAATAATAATTACATTTCAAAAAATTAAAAATATTTTATATTTTTAAATATCTAATTTTTAAAAAAATATCTTATATTTTTTAACAATAGAGTAAATCTTAACCAACCATGGTTAGGTTAAGTGGTGTGAAACTCAACAGTCCTTACTACTTAAACAGAAAGGTAAAACCTCCTCCCAATCATGCTCTCGACTGGACTCGATTTAGAATTACTCAATCGGCAATATTCGATATCAGACATAATTTAGAGAAATAACACATATAAGTTGGACACTTTGATCTTATGACATGGCTTTTCATTAATGCGAGTTATGGCTTTTTAGATGTTCTATAACGCGTGTTGATGCCACGTACCCTACCCCACTATCCCGTATGCTTCCAAGCTAGACTCCTTTTTAGCTTGCTTCTATCATGATGATAGACATCGTCTTCCAATTAACTTTCTTGTTATTGCTATTCTAATTCTGCCTCCCTCTTTTTCTTTTTATATATTTCTCTACCTCCACCCCAGGAATTGGGCTGCATAAAATACAGAATAGTATTGAATTTCACCTTAATTTAAAATTTAATTTTTTTCATAAAAAAATTAGATTAAATAATTCATAATTCAATCTTATTCAATAATAATTTAAAAATTAATAGAATCAAACTTGATTAATAAGATTAAAAGATTGATCCTGTTAGTTTAGTATTTACTTAGCTTTTTTTTTTTCTTCTATGAGAGGAAATAATTCAATTCAACCTAATAAACTTAATTAAAATAGTAAAAATACTTATAACAACAATAACAACAACAACAACAACAATTTTCTAGCAATAAGAAAAAATATTTCTATTATAATCCAACTAATTTAAATTTATAACTTTAACAAAAATAGTACTTAACAAAATTCAACAACACTACATTACAACAACAATTTAAAAACAAACTCAATAAATCTTCATACAATCATCTCTTGAACATCAATTATACTTGAAGCATTTGTCAAAAATAAATTAATTATAATTATAATAAAAAAAATTAATAGGATTGGATTAGATTAAGTGGTCCAGATGCCTAGTCTCTTGCCCAGTCTAACCCAAAAAATAGTTTAATTTTTTTAATCTTTTTGATTTTGAAGGACTAGTGTCTATATAAATCGAATAAAATTGAGACCATCTCAAATTAAATTAAACCAAATAAAATTAAAAGATTTTTGTACAGTCCTACTATGTATATTGCAAGGGGGGCAAACCCCCCTAACAAAAAAAAAAAAAAAACCAAAAAACCGAATACCCTTTGTACGAAGACATTAGGGGTTAGCCGCTTACCTCAACCATTCCCTCACCGCTGACACCATCACACAAAGTCCTCACATAACTCCCTCCTAATCAAAATAATCTCCCATATTATATACATACATATAGAGAGAGAGGATTTTATATACATATTTTTTTTAAACTATATAATATATAGTATTGGTAATTATTTTATAATTTTTTTAAAAATTTAGATAAAATTTTAGTCTCTTAAAAATTACATTACTTTTTAATTATATCCTCATTAAATACTTTACATAAGTCTCTTGATAATGATAATTGAAATTTTAATGTATATTTTTTTAAATAAGGTAATAAATTAAGTAGGGGTATAGTTAAAAAATAATTATAAACTCAACACAATTCTCATATATTTTGGATCAAGTGAAGTTTTTAGAAGATATCTTATATTGTGGTACTCCCTTCACTCTAGTTTATATATTCTTCTCAACATTTTTTCATGTAAATTAAGAAAAATTATTAGATTCTTTTATTTTTATAAAAATTTTAATATTTCAATTATACCCTTTTAATTATTAAAGGGAGCCTCATCATGTCTTGTTTAAGTTACAAAATACTATTAAAATTATAAGGGTAAAAATGGAGCATCTTAAATTTTTCTAAAAATATATATATATAATTATACATAATTTGTTGTCTAATATTTTTTAATTATAAAATTAATTTTTTAAAAAAATAGTATGATAAATCTTAAATTTTAAAATTAGTAATATATTTTCGTTTTTTAAAAACTGGCCCCCCCTAACATTTAAGGCTGGTTTTGCCGGTCTCCACCATCAATTCATACTTATGGCCTAAATTTTTTTTAATTTTTATTCTCTCTTCCTTTTTTTTTTTTTTTGTTAAACATGAAATCAAAAGTCACTCTCTTCTTGTCTCCGGTATGCCAAAGCTTCTATTTTTAGGGGGAAAAGCATGTTGACATATATTATGTAAGAAACCATCGTGGTGCATTTTGAATTGAGAATTCACGAATGTCATATTATACTTTATGAATAGAGTTTTATATAAGTTTTGAATTTTCAAATCACACAAGATAAACAAAAGTCCTTAGATTTGTAATGCATTATCAAAAAAATATTAGGCCTATAGTGCAATGTTTTGTTTTTTCAGGACCTGTAATGCAGTGCTCCCTTATTTTAAAGCCTCATGATGTGGGCTATATAGTGGAAGTGCACCTTGGAAAGAAGGCTAGTAGTGGGCTTCAAAGTGGTGACTTTGTGCTTGAAGATCAAAACTGGAATCTAGGCATTGCTACAATTATGGATTTGATGGCACAAGGTGACACTCCGATAGAAAAATTTTTAGGTAGATCATGCACGGCATCATTTGAAATTTGTTACTTGGATGATAGTTCAGTAATTATACTTCTAGATAAGCTAATCTCTGTTTGAAATATAAGTAACTTAATATATATAAAAACATTTTTCCTATTTTATCTTTGTATTTATTAACTTAGATCCTTGTATAAATGTGTCTCTCACTTATCATGAAGTGCATTGATAATAGAAACTAAAGTGTACAAGGGAAAAATTATTTATATATATATATTTATTTATTTATAGAAATGAAAACTTTATTGGCATACAAATTTTTCTTAAAAACTATTTATATTTTGAAGCGGAGGAAGTATAACAATAAGGGTGTGATAGATGGTGCAAAATCACCATGTGTTTTCCTTTTTGCGTACAAGGATGACAAGAACTGAAAAAGGACTCTAACTAGGTTGAATCAATCACTACAAAAAAATAGCGAATTAGCGACGGAATTTATTGACAGAATGTTGTAAAATTTTATCATTAGTCCATCGCTAATCCATAGGAAATAATTTACCAATGAAATTTACCGACAAAAAATTCTATTACTAATGGTTATGATATTTTATTCTGATTTAGTGATAGAATTTGCAATAGAAAATTCCGTCACAAAACTTTCTGTCATAATTCCGTCGCTAATTTGGTCACAAATTATTTTTAATTTAATTTTATTATTTATAATATATATTTATATATAATTTATTATTATGCTATAAATAAATAATTTAAAAATTATAATTTAAAATAATTTACTATTTTAAATTATTTTATATATTATTGATAATAATTTAAATTGTATACTTAATTATTCTTATTTAAAAATAAAAATAAATAATATAATTAGAAAATAAAAATTTAAAATATTATATATTATATAGATACAAATTATTATATAATATATAATGATAATAAAATATTTTTTAATTTAATATTAAATTTATTATCAAAAATAATTTTTTTAAATAAAATATAATAGAAATAATTATTATATATAAACTAATTTTTCCATATTAATAAATAAATATAATGTTAAAAAAATAAGTAAATTTAAATACTATATTTAATAATAATTTAAATAATATATTTATTAATATATGTGTGTAGTTAAGTATTATATATTTAATTTATCAATTAAGACTAGAGATTCCTTCCAACTCAACTAACAACATGGTGGACACAAAGGTACATGAGAGTATGAGGTTACAAGTTCGAACCTAATCAAGCACAATTGAAAGGTAATAATATTTGATATGGCAGTGATAAATGACATGGCGATAAGGTGGCACTGGTCCATTAAGTGACCAGGTGGTGGTAAGGTGGCATTAGTCCACCAGGTGATGTGACAATAATATTTTGGTCCACCTAATAAATTTGTAATGGAATTAGTGACGAAATAATCCCGTTAAAAAATTAGCAACAGAATGCATTCCATCACAAAGTCAAAATAACTTTAGTTTTATTTAGTGACGAAAAATTTCTGTCACTATTGCATCGAAAATTAGTGGAGAAATGTAATTCTATCACTAATTCCATCACTAATTAGTAACAAATTGTAAATTCCGTCGCTAGTGAATTAGTGACAGTGTTTTTATTGATAGAAATATTTTGTCACTAATTTCATCACTAACTCATTTAGCGATAGAATTTTATGTCGCTAATTAACTATTTTTTTGTAGTGAATCCTTCTGAAAGCATTGTAACCACCTAACATTCAATTTCAAACTTTTGTATGACCAAATAATGGAAGAGATATACTTTGATAACTGAGGTGCCTTCCATCAATGGAATATGATGGTCACTAGATTCCGATAGTGGCAAACTAGTATAACCTTGAAAAACTTGCTCATATTGGTGTAACAGAGCAACAAGGTTGGACAATGTATTGGAGGGTAATTAAAAAGAAGTCAACCACGCCATGTTAGAACATACAATATAACTAAGAAGAATATAATCATGAGAAAAAGGGTAAAAATATCCATGAACTTTTTTTCTAGCAACACCCAATTTCCTTAAGTGAAAGACGATGCAAGAATGTCCATAACATTAATGAAATAGGTGCAAAAGTGCTCAAACTATTAAATTTAGCTAATGTTCGTTAACATTGACCACTAAAAAAGAAGAAGCAAATATAAGGTGCAAAAATACCTATAAACTTTTTCTCTAAGAACTTCAGATATCCTAAAGTCAATAATAATGCACGGGTATTTATTAATTTTATAAGATAAACTTTTTCTCAAAACTTCATGGTCAATATCAAATTACATTAATGGATTGGAAAAGGTTAGATTAGGTAATTTGGGTCAAACTTGACGTGCCAGCATAAATAAGCTTGAAAGATTCACCATTATAATGATTCCAACTTGTAATGCAAATAAGAATCAAATACAACTTCTTTGATGGATTAATTATACTCAATCATTGTCCTAATATTACAATGATTATCCTATACTCAAGAAAGAAAATAACAGAAATGGAATTCAATAAGAAAAATAACAAAAGAGAGAGAGAAAGTTAGAGGGATAAATTGCTGCACGAGATTTTTCATACCCTTTTCCTCTGTATCAGTACACTATAATATTTGGCACAAGGAAAAATATTTTCTATAAAGAAAAAGAACAATATATCTAAAAAGAAAATGAGATAAGGGAATTTTTTATTTCCTTTCAAGGAAACTCTTTTTTATTTATCAAACATTGTAAATGCTCATTTTTTTCTCAATTTCCAAAATCTTAACCCCTGATTCATTTCACCACATGTATACACAATTAGACTAAGATTTTATAAAATCACTATATTTTCTCTACTTTACTACTCAATGCATGCATGCATCATATGGCCCGATATCCACTCTACTAGGTCCACATATGTAGTAGGCTTTGTAACCCCATGATAGTATTTATTTTTTAAGAAAAAATAATTTACTAACCATCAATTTTCCATTCTATTATAGAGAATGGTAAGAAGATACGTGGTAAGGAAAAACTCAAGATAGAGTCCAAAGAAAACAACACACATTCATGCATGTATGAATATATATATATATATATAGGGGGAGAGAGAGTTTTGGTATTTGGATTTTCTAAATTTAAAATACCTCAAATGACACAAAAGATAAGAATGTGCATAAATCTATTCATTCTATTTTTCATCTTTCTCTTTTATAGCTCTGCCTTTCTTATTTTATGGACACTCTACAAGTTTTCTAAGTTCAAAAAGTTCAAATCAAAACTAGCACTAACAAGTCACTCATCGGCTAAAATTGTCCTTAATAGTCATATGCTCATGTCTCATATGAGTCCATTGTCCATTAAGACTTATTCATCAAATAGCCTCCTTCTAGCATTGGCTGCATTCACAAATACTACCAAAGCCAGTTTAGTCGTTCACACTCTACTTAATTTGAAACCTATTGGAGGTGGTGATAAAGTTAAATCGTTTTCATTTTAACTCTCTTTTTTGAATAAGTGAGAATTAAAAATGAAAAGTAACAAACAAAATATTCCTACATTATCTATTGCTTGCAATTTATATGGCATGTTATGATGGAAAGTAGAACAGTTTGCATAAAAGAGCCAAATTGAAGGCCAATCCAAAGGCCTTTTCCTCTCAATTTTGCCCAAAAACTCAATGCAGTAGTCATTGGAATCCCACATAGATAAAAGGCTCATAAGTTGATTTAAGCCCTTTTGTGCTGTCATCCACAACCTCTAACAATCCTTGCTCTATAGTTTAATGTTTAGAGTTTGATTCTAATAAGAATTAAAGGCAAATTGGCCCCTAAACTATGGATTCAGGAATGCCTATGCCTGGGAATCTAAAATCTTTTCTATAATATTCCCCTTCAATTTTTTAAAATGGTACAATGTTATCACTAGCATTAAAAAAAAATGTTGACTATTAGTTGACTAGAAAATGATAAAAAATGATCTCAAAAATTATATAAAAGGATAAAAAAATTACAGAAAAGGACTCAAAAATTACAAATGAGGACAAAAAAATTACAAAAAATGATCAAGAGAATTTTATTGGTTTAAGGTCTTTTTTTTTTATAATTTTTCATCAATAAATAGTCATAATTAACATTGGTTAACGGTAAGGGTCATACTGTACCATTTTCAAACGTTGAAAGAAAAACATTACACTAAAATGAGTTCAGGATCTAAGATATTCCTGGACTTAAAAGTTAAGACCAATTTGCCATCCACAACATCGAGCAATCCTTATTCCATAGTTTAATGTTTAGAGTTCGGTTTTCACAAGGATTAAATAATAAATTGACCCTTAAACTATATGTGTAGAGCCTCTAGGCCTCTAATTTTTTTTTTTTTTTTGCATTGTGTTTCCTTTCAATTTTTAAAATGATATAATATTATCCCTACTATTAACAAAAGTTAATTTTAATCATTAATTGACCAAAAAATGATAAAAAAATAACTTAAAAAAATACATAAGAGAATCAAAAAATTATAAAAAAATACCAAGAAAATTTTATTGATCCTTATAATCAAAAAAATTTAGTGGTCCTTTTTCTATAATTTTTTGATCAACTAATGGTCAAAGTTAATATTTGTTAATGACAAAAGCTATATTGCACCGTTTCAAAATGTTGAAGGGAACATTACATAAAAAATAATTTTAAAATCTCAAACACTTTTATATCTATAGTTTAAAGGCTAATTTACCATATAACCCTTCTAACAACACGACGGTGGTCCATTATTAGTTGGGAGTGGAAAAAAGTTTCCCATTGAATAGAATTAGATTGAGGAGAAGATACATAAATAATAATTAAATACGTTTAAATTTAATATTATTTCTCTTAGGTCATGTCAAGCCTACTTATATGCTTTCATTATTCTCTCAAGTCTCACACAATGCTACTAGAATATATCTTGACAATTCTAATCAACCTGAGAGAACACCTTGTATGCTGTGAAGGATAACAAAGAGACAAAGCAGAAGAGCCATGAAAGTGACATAGTTGATAACTTCCTTGTCATTGTTGAAAGTGTAACCATAAACATAGCGACATACAAAAAGTGTCGTGCTTACAAATGTTGTCTCCAACAATGCAATAGACACTATAATAACCACTATAGATACTCGTGCTAAAAGCAATGTTTTCCTTGATATTATTAATGATCCCTTATAATCACAGTCTATAATGGTAATTAAGAGCTTACTGTAAAATCAGAAAGGTTAAATCAATTAAACATTTAAAAATAATTTGAAACTCATTTAGAATCCCACAAAACCTTTCAAATAAGTAGTTTGAACTCAAACTTAATGATTTTTAAAAATATAGGAAGCATGAAAAAGTTTAAGAGCAAAACACATAAAAACAGGGCCAAAAATATCATAGTGCATTTTGGCAGGCCACATCTTTTCAAGTAACTGCTCAGCCTTCCAGTACTCATTATCATGGTTCCTTAAATATGTTGAGTATTTAGACCACTCGTTGAATTTAGCTATAAATTCTTCTTCATTCATATTCCCTTACTGTAGCTAGTGGAATCAACCTCTTTCTCAGCTCTGAAGGAGGTAGGAAAATAATAGAAGAAGAACCTCCTCTTAAACTCACTCTATGTCAGTTGAGACCCATCTGCTGATCTCACACTTTCCCACTATTGCTTGGCAGCATCCTTAAGCAAGAAAGTAGCAAGTAATACTCGCTACTCAAACGTGTAGGTCATGACAGAAAAGATCATCTCCAATTGATCTATCCACTTCTCAGTGCTCTATTCTCCATGAAACCCTCAAATGATGGAGGATTCAACCTTTTGAACTTCTTTAAGGCTAAATCAATAGATCTTTCTTGCTCTATTCCTTTAGGCCTCACTGGTGCAGGCCTCCTTGATCACTCTCTTCATAATAATCCTCCTCTTATTAGTCAAGTATTTCCCTCTCTAATCTTACTCCACCATGACTGCCAATTCTTTCTACGATGTTGCTTGACTCTTCCAGTCTTTTCTTTAAGATCTCATCATGCTCATCTATTTGTTCAATTCTTTCTATCATGCTTCTCAGTTCAAGCAATATATTCTCATTGCTCATTGTAGGTCTTGAGTGCTCTCTAGCCTGACCCAAGCTTTGTCCCATCTCAACATGCTCATAAGGGACAATGTTCTCCTCTTGTACCAAAACTTCCTGCACTTGTCTTGATACATTCACCGATATGTTGCCGACCATATTTCTTGTTTGCACCATTCTACCCTCTTAAGGATGGAAGTTATCCCACAAAAGGAAAATAATTAATACTAGCTCAAGGGAAAAAGAACATGTGTATAATGTTAATTGCCAACTTTCTATATGCAAATGCACCATTCACAAGCAAACTCACACGTGATTCACAAATCCACGGTCCAGTTGTCAAAACTAGAGAAAGTAATACCAAACTGTAACCTCCTCAAGGTTAAACTATAATTAACTCCAAGTCATGGTAATTCGGGATTTAACCCTTAAAGGATTACTAAGTTGTAAAAGCTTATAAAATGAATGTCTCAAAATTTCTTTCAAAGGAATCCCAATCTCAACAGTTCAAATCTCAAATATAATT
The DNA here is from genome assembly GCF_029017545.1 of Prosopis cineraria. NCBI lineage: Eukaryota > Viridiplantae > Streptophyta > Magnoliopsida > Fabales > Fabaceae > Prosopis > Prosopis cineraria. The sequence continues at coordinate 28,270,100 of NW_026555336.1, forward strand.
TAATAAATCTAAATCAGAGTTTTAAAAGTAAACTGGAAGCTTGAAAATCAATTGAGACCTAAAATGATGAGTTTTAAAACTTAAAAATAGATTTTATGCAAAAAGTATCTCATGTACTGCGGCTTATGGCTAGTGCACCATGACGTGTCTCCTCTGTGCTATGCGCTGTGGTGTGAGGTGCCGTGCACCACGGCGCATTGCATGAAATTTGACAGATCAGTGCTGTCATACAACAACACAAGGCATGAACTTCCGACGCGTCTCAAATCTCCATCTGACGTCTGATTGAGGTGGTTTCAATGTCTACATGGAGCTTTCTCCTAACTCTAGCTAATGGTATTAATTTCACACTTAAACTTATTTCTATAAAAAGTTGGACATCAAAACACATTTTGACTATTTTTTTTACAAAATCTCACAAATGGAGTATCCCAACTCAACCACACATGCCAATAGCTTATACTAACCATTCGACCATACTCAATAGACTCTTGCAGACTCATGTAATGCATCACACACAATTAAAAACACTTATAGCATAAAATCACCGCTCAATCTTGATTTTCATAAAACATAAAGGGGGAGGAAAAGTTGCACAAAATCAACAATTTCATTATAAATTTCTCAAAATACATATATTTCTACTTGTACGAGTATTTTGGCCCTATTCACAGGTTCACAACCTAAAACTCACTAACTCAGTGCATAAACTACAGTAGTTATACACAAAATCATACAAATAGTACATAAATCATGTCAATTAATTTTATTTGGCAATTACATTAATAAATACACATGAAAGTAATAAAAGAAAGGCATATAGAGGATTGCTCCATAAATCCTAGGCCTCTGTATGTTTTCCCTGACTCAGATCTGATGATCTAGGACCTGAAAGTATTAAAAATTGAAGGGTGAGTATAACCACTCAATAACCAAGTTTCACTTAACCCATACAGTTGCATATTAATTGTAAATAGATGCAATTAGGCAAATAAGCACATATATCACATAACCTAGGCCATGGTTCACAAAACTAACAACCATGTGACCGGGCTTGCCACAAAATCTTTTATCATGTTATTTAGGGTCGTAAAAATTCAACACATGCCGGACCACAAAACTAATAACTATGTGGCTGGACTTATATGCATGATCAGATGCCAACCTTATCCTCCTATTACCTTTGACACGAAGTCGTTAGCTATCACGTGGCTACATCCTTTACAGGCTAACCCAGCTTTTCACTTGTGAGAAGCTACCAGGTTAGGGTGAACGCCCTCACTTATGTAATTTGATTTCCCCCAATACTAACAATCATAAGATGTCATACCCCTAATCTAGCCTCCTAATGAACCAGTGGAGACTAATTAGGTTCGAGTCCCTCATAGAACCAATAGAATTGTCCCAAAACAATCATGAGATAAGGGCTACCTCCTGATTCCAAAGGTCAGTTCCAAGGCTAGTTTCTGATTCCAACAATCACTGCCAATACCGTGTGGATTTAAATCTATCTACTCCTCTCCTTAGGAAACTTCTACCAATGATCATGTTATGCACATGTTTCACATGATATGTATTTTAACAATCAATTCATAACACATGAGCTCACATAACTCAAATACTCCACAATTCAACACATAACTCATCACAATTCTCCACCCATAGTAATAAATCACAATTAATTTCATAAAATACTAAAGGTGGAAAAATTAAGGTTTTCTTTCTAAAAACCATTTCACAAATCAAACACTTTATCAATATGCATCATTGATTTAACTCATAATTCACATTTCATAAACACAATTAACATTCAACTATAAAGATTAATTTTTTTCCGGTTACTCAAACCTTTGAGAGATTAAAGGTTTACCCCTCACTATACCAACTTCCTAAAGCTTCAACAAGCTTGAATGGTGCCAAAAATGAACCTCTCTACATCCATATCATAAGAATATCATCATTGTCTAACTCTTGATGCTTTATCAATATAAAACTCCACACACTCTATTTTTATCAACTCATAATCACCATCCATTTATATCCAATGGGCTCATTAAATTTCATATATGAACATTATCATTAACAACACCTTAAACCATTATTAATGCACATAAACCTCTCCCAACTACATCATCAATATCAATTTTTGGATAATAAATGCTCCCATAGACTAACCACTTTCAAAATCATCAATGTGGTGTTCTAATACATTAAACAACTCCCATTATAGTTATTTTAACCAATGGAATCGGATCCATACTCTTATGGACCGAAAATCCATCTCTCAAGTCAAACCCTATCATAAATCATCATAAATGAGGGAGAGAAAGGAAGAAGAAGGCACCATAAACTTACCATGGGTGTTTGGAAGCTTCAATCTATCAATAATAAAACCCAATGCTGTGCCCTAGTAAAGCTAAAGTTAAGCTCTTCGTTTCCTTCTTCTTTTTCTTTTTTTGTTTTCGCATGCATAATGTAACTGATATATTTGATTTTTAGCCATGCGCCGCAGCGCACGCTACCCTCTGTTGCGGTGCATGGCACAGAGGAGCCCGTTGCATTTAAATTTATCTCTGCACGTCGTGGCAGACCAACCACGCGTCACGACATGTGGCACAGAAAATAATTTTTCACTTGTTCTTCCTCTTTCCTTACTCAGGTGGCTCGCCATCGATCCGGACCCACTTTTAGGGCTGAGATCATAACAATTATGCCAAGTTAATCCACTCCAACCACACACCTCATTAACTCACTAATTATCCTTATTAGGTTAATAAACTAGAGTTAAATTTTCCCAAATGTTACACAAGTTATAAACTGAGTTAATGGTATAGGTTTTGAGATTTGAGCACTTGGATGCCCTATATTGGTTATAAGACTAACTTTTAGCTTTTGGGTGTCTAAATTTCACATATGATGTTGGATCGTAATGATACTTATACCATTAATTAAATTATCAAATAAGGTTTACTTAAATACTTGAATCAATCTAATCAGATGTAGGATGTACAAATGGCACATGTCCGAAGTTTTTCCTAAAAAGCTATTATGACAGCATTTTGCTGTCATGCTATCATGATAAGATCACGTGCATTGCGGCATCTTGTACACAAGCTGCGACATAAGGCATAGAGGCCAAATTGCCCTTTTTGTGCCATATGCTATGATGAATGGACCATGTGCCGTGGCATGTGTCGGAACAAGCTAAAAATGACATTTTTGGGCCTATTTTCATGTGTTTTGCTCCCCAAACTTTTCCATGCTTCCCATATTTTCAAAAATCATTAAGTTTAAAATCAAACTATTTATTAGAAGAGTTTTGTGGTCTCCCAAATGAGTTTTAAATTATTTTTAAATGTTTAATTGATTTAACCCTTCTCTATTTACAGTAAACTTAGGAGTGATCAATAGCTCCTAATTACCATTATATGCTATGATTATGTCGTGATTATTGATAATGTCAAGGAGATATTACATGCTGCATGGGTATATATAGTGGTTACAACGTATATTGTAATGTTGGACACAACATCTGTAAGTACAATACTTTTTCAATGTTGCCATGTTTATGGTTACACTTTTAGCAATGAGAAAGAGGTTACTGACTATGTCACTTTTATGACTCCGCTGCTTTGTCTCTCTATTATCCTCGACAGCACACAAGGTATTTTCTCAGGTAGATTAGAATTATCGAGATATATTCATAGAACATTGTGTTAGGCTTGAGATAATAATGAAAGCATATAAGTAGGCTTGACGTGACATAAAAGAAATAATAGTAAAGTTAAAGGTTTTTAATTATTATTTATGTATCTTCTCCTCAATCTAATTTTATTTAATATGAAACTTATTTTGCACTCTCAATTAACTAACAATTGACCACCATCGTGTTGTTAGAAGGAATATGTAGTAAATTAATCTTTAAATTATGGTAGCAATGCCCATAATCGAGCTTTGATCTTCATGCATGAAGTCACAATTTTGAAGCCCGTTACCAGACTTCTTTGCACAGTTCACTTCCACCATTTGGCCCACATCATAAAGGTTTTAAAGTAATGGTCTAATGCTGTACATTTTTGTCACTATACTTGTCTCCACCACTTCCACCATATATTTTAATTTTTCTATTGTTGAAATGTTAATCAAATTATGCAATAATTTTGAAGTATATTGTGATTAATTGAAAAACAATTAAAAAAAAAAAAGAAAGAAAGCAGCGTAGGAAGGCTACTACAACATATACAAATTGACCCACCAATATGTAAAGCCCCTAATTAAGAGGGGCGGACCAGAGTTCAAATAATGGGAGCCAAATTTATTTAAAAAAAGTATATATGTATGTACGTATGTATGTATAGTTCTTATATATTTTTATTCATATTTAAAATGAGTGATTTTTAAAGATATATATGTTTTTAAATAATTAAAGAAAAATCATTTGTTTAAACATGTTACTTTAAAAATAAATATGAAGAATGAATAAAAAGTATATTTTTAACATATTTTTGTAGATTTATTTGTAATAAATATATAACATATAAATTTTAAAAATAATAATTATATGTGATTTTTTTGTCTAAGATTTATATGTGATTTTCAAATTTAGTAAAAAAAAATATAACATATAGTGTACAAATATAAATTAATAGAATTTACTTAAAATAGTATTTATACAAATTTTCTATTTTCGAAAAAAAATCGTATAATTATGTTTATGGTGTACCACTACCACCTAAGTCGCATATATATGGTATATTTTTTTTATAATCTCTTTAATCTTATTTATAAGGTATTTTTAATTAAATTAGGTGAATTAAGAAACATGATTAAATTAATTAACATTCTATTTTTCAAAAAAAATTTAGAAATCCCAAATTACCTTTAATTAAAATTATTAACTTTTTGTATTAAAAAAATATTATTAACTTCGTCTTTAAATTTTAAAATAAAACATGCCACCCAAATAAATCAATTGGGAATTTAGGCATTTTTGGAAATACTTCCTTTGTCTTGATATATAAGCTATTTTATATAAACTTATTTTATCTCTAAATATAAGGGTGTCATGATATTTTTAAGTGCTTAAAAAATTTTGCCTTATCTTGAAAAAAGAAGAAGAAGAGATATTAATTATATGCTTTATTCAACATCATGATGATATTAATTGATATTATTTGGGGCAAAACTAAAAAATTACTTTGATTTAATGAGATTTTAATTGAATAATAAACTTTTATTGACATGCATGATGGTTAAAAATATCTTACATATAGGGATAGAGAGAGTAACTCATTAATACTTCTTTAAGTTTTATAAGATGACTAAGAAAAATTTCTAAAAGATGCCTTAATTGAAGACGGAGGCATTAGTTCTTTTTGGATTTAGATTCAATGAGGAATATAAATCCCACCCACTCAATGAATAGCTTATATAACATGATGATAACCATTCAATTTACTCCATTGATTTTAAAAATTGTCTTATCATACTTAAAAAAATTAAATCTCAAATTTCAACATACTTGAAGATGATTGTGTTGAGGGTTGTTTTGAATATTTTTGAGAAAAATATAATTTAATAATTTTTTAATGTTAATAAAATTCAATGATTATAATTGATATATAATTTAGTTAATTTAACAATTTAAATCAATTATTTGTTAACATTATGTCATCGTCCAATAGAAACTACACGACTTAAGTTATTATTCTTCTTAATGATGGAGTTAAGATCTTGAGTCAAGGATGTAATAAATTATACTATAATATAATTTAAAAATTAATAATTAATAAAATAATTATATTAGGTAAAAATATAATAGCATGAGTAAAATTATATATATTTTTATTTAAAAAATATTGAGTTTTTTTTATTAAAAATATATTGAGTAGGTTGGTATAAGCTTTAAATTTGAATTGGTTGCAAGGCTGTAAATTTTACATGCAACATATATAATTTTTCCCATGTGAGAGGATAATGAATGTGTCTCCACCACTGATTCTTCTATAAATTTCCCATGTGCCAGCCGGACAAAGCGAGAGAAACAAAGAGTTGAATCACTCTTTCCCTCTTTCCATCTCTTTCTTTCTTTCTCACTGCATCTGTTTTTTTTTTTTTTTCGCCATTAAAATACTCTGAGGAAAGATCTGAGACAGAGAGAGACCACATGACGGAAGAGACGCTATCAAGACCGAACCAGAGAGTGCTGGAAATAGAAAGAACGGACGAGACTACTGATGATCATCATAAAAATACTAAACCGAGCTTCATCACATGGCGAGCTTTCAAGCAAGAATTGAAGATCATCGTTTATATCGCCGGACCTATGATTCCTGTTCTTTCTGCTCAATTTATTTTGCAGGTTGTTTCGCTCATGATGGTTGGTCACTTGGGTGAGCTTTATCTCTCTAGCGCGACCTTAGCTCTCTCTCTCTCCAGCGTCACTGGTTTCAGCTTTCTGGTAAGTTATTTATTCTCATTAACTTCATCTAGATTTTCTCTTTCTAGAGTGTTAAATTTTGAAACCATTTAATTCTAGAAATATCCAATATTATTATTATTATTTTAGCAAAATTCTAATATTATTATTTAAAATAAAAAATTATGTATTTATCTGAATATATTTAAGATGTTTGTTTTAATTAAATTAAAATATGTGGATCTTTTGAAATATTATTTACTCTATAATATTTTAAAGTTTATTTATTTTAATTTGATTAGCTGAAAGTATATAAAGTATATCAAAGAAATATTTAAATTTTTTTATTTAAATTTCTGACAGTTCATCATTTGCCAAATAAAAACAACAGTAGAGATATTATGTAGCATATTTGTGGGGACGTTGGATGTGAATGAAAGTTTAGCTGTAGACGTGGTTAATCATCAATCACAATATAAAATCTTAAAGAAACGCACAATAATGACTTCTTATATAAGGACTGTTGAGTTTCATACCACTTGCTCTGGTTGGTTAAGATTTATTTTATTGCTTGATTTGTTTTAATTTCTTTCTATTTACTTATTCTTCCATTACACATTAATTTTAATCATTAGATTAAATATTGAATGGTCAATAATCAAGATCTAATATTTTAAAACATTATTAATATTAATGTGTGTGTATATATATATATATGACTCAACTATACTTTTAATTATTTAACTTTACATAAAGTTTCATTTTAATCTCTTAATTTTATAAAAGTGTATGTTCATTTCTTTAATTATAATATCGCTAGTTTCATCACAAAAATTATTTACATTAAATTTTTAAATATTGATAAGATATTTTCAAATATTATCTTATTAGTTTTATTTTTTTAGCATGCACAAAAAATAATCATTTGAAACTAACAGTGTTAAAGTTAAATAATTGAAAGTATACTTCATAAAATTAAGGAATAAAATTTAAACCTTACTTTTTCCATTTAAAAATGTAAGATATTTTTTGAAGAATTAAATATTAAAAATATGAGATATTTTTAGCCTTTTAAAGTATAATTATTGCTCTTTTTTCAAAAGTGTTCCTATTGATTAATAACTTTATATTTATTATAGGGTATTTTATAGGGATAAATATAAAAAGATATAGTTAGTTAGAAAGTAAATAATTACTTTACTGAAGAGTAAGATTTAATTAAAATTCCTTACATTTTTTAACGGAGAGAATATATAAAGTTAAAGGGACTATAATTATTTATTTTTTATACTTTGCAATATAATTTTAAAAAATTTATTAGATCAAGTTTTACTGTTTTAGTAGTTTAAATTTAGTTGTTTTTTATAATTTTATATTTAATAACAAATTTTGAACGGTAAAAGATTTAACTCCACAAATATACAGATGTTTTCCATTGGTTTGTTTTGCTCTTGGAGTAGTTGGGGGATGTGGCCCATGACTATTATACTTTTCTCTTCATTTTCTTCACACTCTCATAAAAACTTTTTGTTCGAATTTCTCGTGAAAAGGATATCTATGGCTTCATGAGTCAAGCTAAATTAATTTAATTTTTATAGAATTAATTATAAATTTTGAAAATTAAGTAGAATTTAAGGCAAGAACTGAAGATTCTGGCCAAAAAAAGTTAAAGAACTGAAGAGACCAAATTAATAATGAAGCTTAAAAAACCTAAGAGTGTAATAAAAAATTCAGAATAATATACCTTTTATGACCCTAGCTCAGCTTTACTACGTCAGAATGATTTGTATGGGAATGCACTAAGAAAATCAGTTATGTAATTTTTGGAGAACACTTAATTTTTAATTACATGTATCTTATTTGTATTACCCATTGTGACCAACTCAAACAATTTGACATCAATTAGATTAGAAAAAGAAGAAAAAAAAAAAAGCAAAAGTAAACCTACGTGGAAAGCAAGCATGCAAATTGCGTGTTAAGTCAACTTTTGTAAATGAGGAGCTTGTTTGATTGTTGTCTTTGTCATGTCAAAAAAGTTGTGTTTGTTAATTAATGCGAATTGGCTTTTGTGGTATATATGATATAGTTGGCGCGCAATATGTAAATGATTGTATATATAATAATTAGTTAAATATAGAGTACTAATAATTAATATATAATTTCTCCAACTTTAGATAGATGCTTTAACTTCTTATTATTTAAATTCTCCGTTCGTAGATAAAACTTTTTTAATCAAAATTAATTGATGCTCCCTATTTATATTTTTAAATGAATTTCATTTCAAATGAAGTAGTTATTTATCTTTAAATTAATATTATTTTTTATATTTATCTCTATTTAATATGATTTTACTCTAAAATAAATATAAAGTAATTTATTCATTAGGAGCATTTAAAAAAAAATAATGATTACACTTTAAAACATAAAAAATACTTTACATTTTTTTTAACATCCAAACTTTAAAAAAATTTCTTATATTTTTAAACGGAGAGAGTAGATAATTATGTTAAAATAATTTAAGCCATTTATATAGACATATTCCAAATTTTTTGTATTTCTAATTTATTTTTAATTATTAGATATGAGATTCCTTTTTTATATATTTCAAATATATTTTCTCTTTATTAAATGTGAGATTTATTTATATTTAATATTCTTTCTATTTTTTTTCTCTTTTTATCGAAGCTTGTACTTTTATGTAGTCTCGGCAGCTGCAATTCCTCAAGTCCATAATTTTTTCTCTCTCTTTAATTATCTTAAATTTCTTTATTTTCTCTTCTTTTTTTTTTTTTTTTCTCTTTTCTATTGTTTTTTAACCTTTTGTATCTTTTTTCTTTATTTTTTTCTTGTGTCCCTAGATTGAATAATTCTTGATACCATATTAAATTTTTTTATATTAAGTGTACTTAACAAAAGTTTACTTTACCAAAATAACTTAAACATTTAATTGGACAAATCTCAAACTTTATATATTTTTCAATTAATAGATGTGAGATTTCTTTATGTCTAATAAATTATTTTTAATTGTGCACATCATTTTATTAACGTGATACAATTTATTTGATGGGAAACTAGGGTGCATGAAATAAAATCTATCTAATTTAAAATTATTTGATTCAATTCGATTAAATTAAAGTAACCTATTGACTGATTAATTAGATTTTCTTTTTTTTGCCGAAAGACTAATTAATTAGATTAGTTAGAAGATTTTTGACTAAAATGAAATATGTTTGCATTTTGGAGGTCTGAATTTCGTTAGCTTCATTCTTGAATAATTAATGATAATATATATTCTTAAGAAAACACAACTAATTGATTTTTATTAATATTTTGTCCCTCGTTAATGTTAGGGTTAGATAATCTTAATAGAAACGTAGTTCATTTGAATAAAAGATTTGATCAATTATTTTAAATTCTCTCTATTCCTTGGACCACATGCATGCTTGCATATGAAACCAACAAGAAAACCGTTCCTCCAATTCTAACCATAAAATAAATTTCGTGTGGCTATCTGTATTGTTGGTCATACTTGAGATGTCGAAAAAATGTAAACTAGCTCTTAAAATCAATTATTTACTACCTTAAAAATAAATAGGACAAAATTAGTAAAATGACATCTCATTAATTTTAAGATCTTTTTTTTTTTTGGTTCTATATCTTGCTAAAGCAGGCCCTTATCAGTTAGGACTGCACTTTTTCCCATGAATAAATTTTGTTATGAGAAGTAAACTATATAATACCATAAAAAGATTATGGTTATTTACTTGAACTCCTTTTATTTACAATTGTCAGAGAGTTATGGTTTAATGGCACTTCACATTCCTTTAAAACAAAATCGAGATTGTGGGATCTATATCCTATATAATGAAAGAGTAGGTGACTATGTGTGTATGTGTATGTGTATGTTACTCTTCTCTTTGATGGAAGGGTCACCATACTTTGTAGGTACGTGGCCTTGTGGTTGTTCGTATTAGATTCATAAAAAAAAAAAAACATTTGGATTAAATGATAATTTTATCTTTAAATTATATTTTACAGTGTTTAAGATACTAAGCTTGTTTTAGTACAATATTCTACTATAAAACAGTATAATGTTACTTTGACTATTAATAATGATTAACTTTGACCTTCAAGGTGAGTCAAAAATTATAAAAAGATATCAAAATTACAAAGCAACCCAGAAAATTACGAGTACTTTATAAGAAAATTAATTATATAAGTCTCCTAAATTATAAATAAATTTAAGAGACTAATATTATTTTACTAATGTAAATAACAAAAATATTATTTTAATCAACCACTTTAATCGGTACAGAGTGATTATTAGATTGCCCATGGCTAGCAACAATACCCATAAGTAAGTTAAAATATTATATTCGTTTAATAAAATCTTATTGAAATATTAATACTTTAATATATTACAATCTTCACTTACAATTTACAAATCATGTTTTAAAATTTATAAATTCTCCAAAATTTACAACTTAACTAATGTATCTATAATTTAAAAGTAAATTTATTTTTACACTAGCTATAAATTTTTTAAGGAGAACTAGCTTATTTATAGTTTTCCTAGGTCATTTTTTAAAATAATTTTTAAAGTTTTTTTTATAATTTTCTGGTCAACTAACAATCAATGTTAACTTTTGTTAACAACATAAGCAATATTGTGCCATTTTTAATTGTTGAACATATTTCACCAAAAAAGGTTTATAGTCATAGATACTTATAAACATATAGTCTAAGAGTAAAATTATCATTTAACTCTTAAGAATAGTTATGTATAATTTAGATCAAATCTCCAAAAACATACACAGAAACACGCGCACAGGAATTTTTTGAGGATTAGAAAATAATACTTGGGAGTTACACATCGCATAAATAAATAATGTTATTATGCTAAGAAAATCAATTGAACATTTGGATCAAATGGAAAGAATTTGATATTCGTTGAGAGTTCAGTGTTCAAATTTTATGGGGGAAAAAATCAAAATATGAGAATTAATTAAGAAGTATAATTTTTATTTGATGAATTTATTCTCAATTATTAATTCAAACCATGAACCAAACTCGAAACAATTATGCTCTTTTTGTTTTTTGATTTGAAACAATTCAATTAATATAATTTTTTGATTCAATATAATTCAGTTCTTGCATTTTTTTTTAACTCAATAAATTATAAGAACTGAATGGTATTAAGTCAAAGTTAGAGGACTAAATTGATAACTGAAAAAAAGTTTAGAAACTAAAAGTTAATCCAGAATTATTTCCAACTATTACTCAATAATGCTTGAATCTTTACTATTGGTTTATGTCATATAGGAAATAGTTATTCTCTTTACCATGTTTTAGAACATAAGGTCCATCAAGATCAGAATCATATACCCCAACCAAAGTTAGCGCACACGTGCGTCTTTGTATTTTTATTTAGAGTTAAAGGCTAAATTTGCATTTTAACTCTATTCCGTGGAGCATTTGGTATCTTATAATATAGGGTAGTGCAAAATAATTCATCAACCATTTAAATTGGAGTGCCCATCACTTACCATCAATTTTTAACCAACGTCCATTGCTTTGTTATGAATTGTGCGCCATTCTAAATTAGGAACATGTTTCTCATCTTCCTCCCCCTCTCTCCCTCTGTCCATATGCGCATCATCTTCTTCCTCCTCTCTTTGTCTGCCCAAAACCAGTACTCTTATTCCTTCCTTCTTGGCTCCTCCTTGACGATGTTGTCTTATCACCTTCTATCACCATCTTCACATACTTCACAATCTCTTGCTTCCTAGCTTGCATTCCAACCCTCCCACACCACATGTATCACACATATAGTTTATATGCGCGCGCGCACGTGTTAATTCGTGTGTTTGGAAACAACAATTGAAGGTAGTTGTGGCTTTGGACATTTGATACAGTAGAGGAAGCAGTTAGTACTGTCAATCTCTATTTTCTATCTTTAAAGTAGAGCTAAACACGAACTTGCTTTGCATGAGAACGAAAGATCGATTCCTGCCTCTTAGGCTTGGTCCAGAATGCATACAGGGAGAGAGAAAGACTGTGTACCAGAAGGGAAGCGAAGGCACTTGTTGACAACTTGTATGTCATGCACTCAGCGAACAGCTCTGGCGGCTCTGGCGGGTGGTCGACGGCTTGTATGCACGTGGTGAGCACATGTGGTGATGATACTGACCGTATGGACTTTATGAAAACCAATGGTGGATGGCTTGCATGGAAGAAAAGGCACGTCCTTGATCGGATTCTGTTTAAGAAGGAGAATGTCGTGGCAGCTCTGGCGGTGAACACTTGGTTGATGGTTCATCAGACCTGAAGAAAAACCTCAGCCATGGTGGTATCCTAAGAGGTAGGAGAGACAGAGGAGACAGGGTTTGATGAAGCTAATGCCACATGTTAAATTCATGTAGGACCCATAATAATGAATAAACATCCGTTTGTTAAATATTAACGGTAAGTGTTTAGTGCTATGATTTGAATACTTCATAAGTTATTTTGTGCCACCCTATAGTGCTACATAAGATACCAGATGCTCATTGAAAAATAATTTAAGGATAAATTTGGTCTTTAACCCTTTTATATACACACATCATACATGCATATCCACTTGTATATCGTCCCAAAGTTAGATCATTGATTGTACTTGTGTGCAACAGATGGGATTGGCAGGTGGACTAGAAACTGTGGGTGGACAAGCTTATGGAGCTCAGCAATATCAGAAGCTTGGAACACTAACATACACCGCCATATTCTCTCTCATACTAGTTTCTCTCCCACTCTCTCTCATTTGGATCTACATGGAAAAGATCTTGGTCTTCATAGGCCAAGATCCTCTGATCTCACATGAAGCAGGCAAGTTCACAATCTGGCTTATTCCTTCACTTTTTGGATTTGCATTTCTACAACCTCTGGTTAGGTATTACCAAATGCAAAGCCTGATTCTTCCAATGCTTGTGAGCTCTTGTGCTTCTCTTGTTCTTCATGTGCCTCTTTGTTGGGTTCTGGTGTTCAAGTCTGGGCTTCACAATGTTGGTGCTGCATTGGCCCTTGGTATTTCAGTTTGGGAAAATGTGATCATTCTTTGGTTATATATGAGATTTTCTTCTACTTGTGCTAAGACCAGAGCTCCTATTTCTATGGAGCTTTTTAAAGCTATGAGGGAGTTTTTTAGGTTTGCTATCCCTTCTGCAATCATGATATGGTAATTTCATCTTTCTCTTCCTCTTTCTTCAAGCATAATTTAATTGTGAATTTAATCAAAAATAACTCCGAAAGATTTTAGCATACACCCAAAAAATTTAGACTCTATGGGAAAATATATCATGTGTATATTTGGCAAGAGTTTTATTTCCATAGATAGAAAATAGGTTTATCTAGCTAGTAAAGTAGAATGATAAATGACTAAATGGTGAAATAAAGATATACATGCATGTGTGTGTAATAAATATATAAAAAGTTGAATGGCGTTAAAAGAAATATTATTAAAAAATGAGGGCAATTAATATACATCATATACATGTAGTGTTAGGCAAAAATAAAGTTTCAGAGAGGACTTGTGCCTCACGGTCATTAATGGGTATGTCCCTATTGATGAAATGAAGATTATTTTAGAGAAATTCTTACATAAATTTAGTGTATCACATTATTTATGCTTTGTCTAATATAAATATGTCATATTAGATGATTGTAAATATAAATGGATTCTATCATTGATGATAATATAGAAAAAAAAGATAAGAAATTAAAGAGACACTCTATTCTAAAAAATAAAATTATTAAAAATAATGACACATAAAATTTTATTTGATTGAACTAGTATAATTTTATTGGATAGAGCATAAATGATATAGTGCACTAGGTCTATACAAAAATTTCTCTTGACTTCAACTTTAAAGTACCTTGTCTTTTGTTGTTTTAACTATATGATCTATAGTTAATTGATTAGAAGTTAATGATTTCAGCTTAGAGTGGTGGTCATTTGAGGTGATGATTTTGCTGTCTGGACTATTACCAAATCCACAACTTGAAACTTCAGTTCTATCTATATGGTATGCTTTAGAAAACAACTCTTTAAGGTTTTGCGCTCATGTGTGATATATCTCCAATTTTTCAAAACCCTAATGTTTTAATGTTGTCTTCTACAGTCTCAACACTATTTCAACACTCTATTGTATTCCCTATGGAATTGGCGCAGCAGCAAGGTAACAAAGACATACAAAAACAACACCTGTGTATATATTTAGAAATAGGTTAAAATATAAAAAAATCTTTTAAACTTGGAGATAGATGCACAAAACTCTCATAACGTTTAAAAGGTTTAAAATTAACCTCCTCAATCTTTTTTTTTTTACAACAGACTCTCCTACTATTATTTTAATTTTAGTTGTTTTACTAATGGAAGTTGTTATGTCTTATTAAAAAATGACACCCAACAGCTTATGTGGCATCCAATATAAGTTAATAATAATATAAAAAAATATGGATAATTTTTTATAAAGCTATTATTAGTTTTCATTGGATTCTACATAAACTTCTATATTTCTTTTTTTTTAATATGACATGGCAAATTCTATTAATAAGAACTAGAAAGTAATGTAGGGGAGTTTTTAGTTAAAAAAAAAGTTAGGAGGTTAATTTTAAAATTTAAAACATGAGGGGTTCCATGCAACTCCCTCAAAATTTAAGAGAATTTTGTAGATTTTAGTCTTAGAAATATATATTTATATTAATGTATCTTTCTGCATGCATGTCAACTACTATTTAACCTATGTATTTTTCATTCATAAATATATGTGTATATATAGCACTAGGATTTCAAATGAATTAGGAGCTGGGAATCCAGATGCTGCACGAGTATCTACAGTAGTTACAGTGTCTATTGCAGTGTTGGAGACAATATTTGCAAGCACAACACTTTTTGCATGTCGCCATGTTTATGGTTACACTTTCAGCAATGAGAAGGAGGTTGTTGACTATGTCACTTTCATGGTTCCTCTACTTTGTCTCTCTGTTATCTTCGATAGCATACAAGGTGTTCTCTCAGGTAAATTTGAATTATCCAGATATATTCATGTAACATTGTGTTAGGCTTAAGACAACAATAAAAGCATATAAGTGGGTTTGACGTGACCTAAAAGAAATAATATTAATTTTGAAGGTCTTTAGTTTTTACTTATGTATCTTCTCCTTAGTCGAATTCTATTTAATGTGAAACTTTTTTCCACTCCCTACTAAAATTGACCACCATCATGTTGTTAGAAGGATTATATGGCAAATAAGCTTTTAAATTGTATAGATCTAAGAGTGTTTGGGACTCAACTTATTTTTGATGCAATGTTCCCCTTCAACATTTATAAATGTTGCAATATGACCCTTGCTATTAACAAATGTTAACTTTGACCATTAATTAATCAAAAAGTTATAGAAAAAGGACTGATAAAATTTTTTTGACTGCAAGGACCAATAAATTTTTTTTGGTCTTTTTCTGTAATTTTTTGAGTCTTTTTTTGGTCCTTTTATGTAATTTTTAGGTTATTTTCCATCATTTTTAGGTGAATTAATGATCAAAATTAAATTTTGTTAATAATAGGGATAACATTGCACTGTTTTAAAAAGAAATTGAAAGGAAACATTGTACAAAAAATAAGTTTAAAGTTCTAAATGCTATGTACATATAGTTTAGGGGCCAATTTATCATTAAATTCTTGTGAAAATTAATCTCTAAACATTAAACTATGGACTAGGAATTGCTAGAGGTTGTGGATGGCAAATCAGCCTAAACTTTAAGTTTAGGAGTATCTTAGATCCTGAACTCATTTTAGTGTAATGTTTTCTTTTAACATTTTAAAATGGTGCAATACAATCCTTACTGTTAATAAATATTAACTTTGACTATTTGTTGACTAAAAATTATATAAAAAAAAAGACCTTAAACCAATAAAATTCTCTTGATCATTTGTTGTAATTGTTTGCCCTTATTTGTAATTTTTGAGTCATTTTCTGTAATTTTTTTATCATTTTATATACTTTTTGAGGTCATTTTGTAGTTAATAACAGTCAAAGTTAATTTTTATTAATGGTTGAATTAACATTATATCATTTTTAAAAATTAAAGGGGAACATTGTGCCAAAAATGAGTTTAGATTCCCAAGCATTTTTGAATCTCTAGTTTATGGGCCAATTTGCCATTTAATCCTTGTTAGAATCAAACTCTAAATATTAAACTATGGAACAGGGATTGCTAGAGGTTGTGGATGGCAGCACATAGGGGCTTACATCAACTTAGGAGCTTTTTATTTATGTGGGATTCCAATGGCTGCTGCATTGAGTTTTTGGGCAAAATTGCGAGGAAAAGGCCTTTGGATTGGCCTTCAATTTGGCTCTTTTGTGCAAACTATTCTACTTTCCATCATAACATGCCGTATAAATTGGGAACAACAGGTAATGTAAGAGTATTTTGTTTGTTGCTTTTCATTTTTGATACCCACTTATTCAAAAAAAGAGAGTTAAAATGAAAATGATTTAACTTTGTCACCATCTCCAATAGGTTTCAAATTGAGTAGAGTATGAAGGACTTAACTGGTTTTGGTGGTATTTATGAATGTAGGCAAACAATGCGAGAAGGAGGCTATATGATGAACAAGTCTTAGCAAACAGTGGACTCATATAAGACATGAATGTAGAACCATTGAGGACAATTTTAGCCCATGAGTGACTTGTTAGTGCTAGTTTTGATTTGGACTTTCCAAACTTAGAAAATTTTTAAAGTATCCATAAAATAAGAGAGGTAAAGCTATAAGAGAGAATGACAAAAAATAGAATGAATGGATTTATGCACATTCTCATCTTTTGTATCATTTAAAGTATTTTAAATTTAGAAAATCCTAATACCAAATCTCTCTCTCCCCGTATATATTTATATATACATGCATGAATGTGTGTGTTTTTTTCTTTGGACCCTTTCTTGAGTTTTTCCTTATCATTGTATCTTCGTACCATTCTCTATAATAGAATAGAAAATTGATGGTTAGTAGTAAATTATTTTTTTCTTAAATAATAAATACTATCATGGGGTTACAAAGCCTACTACATATGTTAGACCTAGTAAAGTAGATATTGGGCCACATGAGAAGGGCCCATTAGATAATAGGCCATTGTGGAGCAATGAAAAGGCCAAGGAAAGAACGTGAAAAGTAAGGGAAAATAGAGGTATTTACAATGTTTAATAACAAAAAAAGAGCTTCCTTGAAAGGAAATGAAAAATGCACTTATCTCATTTTTTTTTTGGATATCTTGTTCTTTTTCTTTATAGAAAACATTTTTTTGTGTGCCAAATATTATAGTGTACTAATATAGAGGAAAAGGGTGTGGAAAATCTCATGCAAAAATATATCCCTTTGACTCTCTCTCTCTCTCTCTATCTCTCTCTCTCTCTTATTATTTCTTACTGAATTCCCTTTCTGTTATTTGCTTTCTTGAGTATAGGATAATCATTGTAATGTTAGGACAATGATTGAGTATAGTAAATTCATCAAATTGTTGCATTTGATTCTTATTTGCATTACAAGTTGGAATCATTATAATGTTGAATCTTTTAATACACTCTCTTATTCTAAAGTTGGAATCATTCATTCATCGTTTTAACCATTTTTGTCAATTCATTTCTCCTTTTATTGGTAGTGGTTCTTCATCCTTCTCAACCTCACCAACCTTTCTACTAAGTCAAGTTGGATTTTTTTTTTCGGTTTGATGGTTTTTTAAATTTTCAAGGCTGAGCAATTTTTCTATTATTGTGACACCTTTAATTACCATCTTTGATTTATTGCTTTCATTTTGATGGTCTTATTGTTCCCTAGTTTAAGATGTTTCTAGGATACAAATCATGAGGTTTATGGGTGGGTGGACCTTGTTAATGCATTCAAGGATCATTATGGTCCTTCTCAATATGAATGCCTTCATGCCAAGCTTTTTAAACTCATGTAGCTAGACTTATTCAAGTCATACTACTAGGATTTTATGACTTTGGCTAATCACATTGAGGGTTTGGATGATGATTCTCTTTTGGATTGTTGATGAAGCAATTCTTGAGCTTATGGGAGAGAATGCAAGTACAACTACTCTTCACAATCTCTCTCTCTAGACTTTCCAAGGGTCAAGTGGCAATTGTACCATTTGGTTTACATGAATCATCAGTGGCATACAAGTTCATTATCTTGTGGATGGGGGTGCCTTTGATTATTTGATTCATGCACATATTATGTACTATTTCAAATTACCTTTGATTCTCAGCCCTTTCCTCTTCGTGTGCAGATTAGTGATGGTTTTGAAATTAAAGGTGATAGTTTTGTGTGTGATATTTCCTACTATCCAAGGCCGGTCTATTACTTTGGATGATGATGCTTATATGTTAGTAAAAGTGGGATTTAATTTAGTCATTGGGTCAAGGTGGTTAGCCACTCTTGGTTATCATTTGCTAATTATAGAATTAACTACTACATTCTGAATTTTCTTGTTAATTTTAATATGTCATGTTACAAGGATGTCACTATGCTTCTCCTCAACTAGCATGCATGGTTACAAAAATTGCATTGCTTGTTTGGCGTATGTTACAAAGTCTATCAATGATTGTTGGGTTAAAGGAAAAAACATGCATGAACTTTTTCTCTAGGGTATCCAGTATCTTGAGATGAAGGATAGTGCAAGAGTGCCCATAATGTTGATGAAGTAGGTGCAAAAATGCCCAAATCATTAAATTTGAGTAATGTCCATTAATGTTGACCATTAAAAAAAAAGAAAGCAAACATAAAGGGCAAAAATACACATAAACTTTTTACTTGGGAGCTTATGGTACCTTAAATCAATAATGGTCTATGGGTGCTCATTAACTTTATAAAAGAAGCTATATAGCCAAACTCAACCCTAACAAATTAGGCTTTCAAGCTTATTGGAGCTGGCCTAAATACCTAAATTATAAAATATTATATTAGTTTATTTATTTAGTCAAATTTAATTTTTATCTAAAAAATTAAGATTTTTCAATTTTTATCTAATTTTAGTTTTATTTTATTAATTATAAAAAAGAATTAGGTTATTCGAACTAAGCCCATCTGGGGAAAGTTAACCTATTTTATAAAATTAATAAGTAGCCATGTACCATTGTTGACTTTAAGATACCAAAAGCTCCTAGAAAAAAAGTTTATGGGTATTTTTACACCTTATGTTTGCTTCTTCTTTTTTTAACTATCAACATTAATGGACATAATCCAAATTAAATAGGGTGGGCACTTTTGCACCCACTTCATTAATGTTATGGGCACTCTTGTACTGTCTTTCACTTAAGATAATAGGTACTCTTGAAGAAAAAGTTGATGAATATTTTTGCCCGCTAATCCATGATTGCTTTCTTCTTAGTTATAATATATGTTCTGATATGGCATCTTTGACTTCTTTTTAGTTACCCTCTAATATATTGTCTAATCTAGTTGCTCTATTACACCAACATGAGCAAGTTTTCAAGTTGAGTTCATGTTCAATAGGTGCTTATCATGCATACGCACTGTTTCATTAAAGCGAAAAAATCTAGGCCATTCATCACATGTTAATCATAACCTTTCATTATTTTTTTTTCATTAAAATTTAATAATATAAGGATATTTAGGTTCCCTCAATTTGTTTGAAGCCTTGGACCCTATTTTATAAAATCAACAGGAGGAGGAGGAGTGTATGTTTTGGTGCCTTTTTTCATCTTTCATTGAGTTTAAGATTCATGCATAGCATTCTATAACTTAAGTGGAGGGAGGGACCTCATGTCTTCATTCTAACCATTTTTTGGTAAGCTTTATCATAGAGGTGGTTTTTTGAGTATGCTCAAGCTCTCTGGATCTTCTTGTTTTTTTTTTAAATTGAAATTTGAGATAGCTTAAGAAATTAACAAAACTAAATAAAAATGCAATATTGGATGAGATATAATATATATATATATATGTATATAAAATATAATATAATATAACAGAACAAGATGAAAGAAAGGAAATGATCAAGGAAAGAATTTTGTGGGTGTTTTGTTATCTCTTTTTTTAGAAAATTTGTATAAACATTATAAAAAAATATATAGTACTTTTATTTTATGCAAGGACCATTGAAGTGGAGGATGAATTAGAACCCAAAATAGGGAGGGAATTTGAAAATTTAGATGAGTCATGGCAGTTTTGGAGAGAATATGGTAAAAGAAATTGATTTGGAGTTAGAAAGGTACTTCTACAAGTAGTAGAAAAGATAAGTCTAATATTATCACATATAGACATTTATGTTGTAAGGAAGGTGTTTGGAGAAAAAAAAATTAAAAAAGAATATATTCTTCCATAGGTATGCCACAAAAATGAGGATCAAGTATAAGACAAAAATGGTAGTATCTCTTGTTGGGCAAAAGTTCAAAAATACTATGTTTGATGAAAAACATAATCACTCTTCATACAAAAGACACAATTTGCTTCTTAACATCTTAGAGAAATTTATCAAAAGTTTAGGTGTATGAGATAGATCTTGTAGAAGAATTTGGGCTTGAACGTAAGGCTACTTTTGATGTAATGAGTACATATGCTGGTAGTTAAGAAAATCTTAGGTATACAATGAAAAATGCAAATAATTACTTAAAGTCTAGAAAAAGAAACATATGAAGTTTGAAAAGGTAGGATGTCTGCTTCAGCATTTGCAAAAATGGATTGCAAAAAATCCAGCATTGTATCACAAATATCAATTAGACCCAAACCAACACATCGCTAGTATTTTTTAGGCAAATGGTCTTATGTCAATAGATTGTACACACTTTGGTGAGATTGTATCATTGGACACAACATACAACATAAATCAAAATCATCAACCCCTTGCACTCTTTTTTTGGGTTCAATCATCATAGAAGTGTAGTCATTTTTAGAGCAGCGCTATTATACAATGAGAATATCGAATCTTTCAAGTGGTTACTAGAAACATTTTTGGATGCTCATATAAAAATAATAAGTTTCAAATTGTATTTATAGACAAAGATCAAGATATGGCAAGAGCATTGCATGAAGTTCTTAGTGACACAAAACATTATTTATGTAGTTGGCATTTATTGAAAAATGATGTTAAACACCTTGGGATCCTGATGAAAGAATGGTCACGATTTTTATTTCAAGAAATGCATGTTTAATTATGTTGATGTAGACAAGTTTGAACAAGAATAGAGCTAACTATTATCTTCTAATTATTATCTTCTTATTATATCTAGGAAAATGGATGGTTGAATTCCACTTATAATATCAAGGAGACATAGGCTTCGTTCTATGTGAAAGATGCAAGCATGCTAGATATGATGAACACACAAGTAGTAAAAGTGTGATTGTTAATGTGATGAGATGTACGAAACCAAAATTGGAGATCAATCGATTCTTTAAAAGGTTTGATAAAGTTGTAACAAAGAAGTAATACAAGAAAGTGGAACTTGAGTATGAATCTCGACAGAAGATTCCTAAGATGGTCAATCAAAGTGCACCTATCCTACACCAACTTGAACAAGTGTATACCCCTACTATCTTTAGGATGTTCCAAGAATAATGGGATCTCCAATTCTTAGTGGAGTTATCTACTTGTGATAATAAAGATTCATTACTCCTATATACTACCTATATGATTGATGAAAAAGGGGAATGGAGAGTTTAGTTCAAACCTGACACATGAAATTTCTTGCCCTTGTAAAAAATTTGAGAATATAGGGATATTATATTGCCATGCATTAAAAGTATATGAGTCAAACGATTTAAGAGTTATGCTTGAATAGTATATTCTAAAGTGTTAGACTAAGGAAGCAAAGTCGGGTGCTGTTTATGATGTTAGAAGAAATGAGATTCAAGCATTTCCTAGACTTGACATCACACATAAGTATAGACAACTAATGCTTAAGTGTTATACATCGTAATATAGTTTTTGTATCAACCAATAACATTTGCAAATGTAGGTACAATGTAATGAAATTCCATCACTTAAAGCCTTAGATCTCATGACAAATTACTCATAAGTTAATGAATAGAAAAACATATGTGTATAATGTACATAAAAATGACACTATTTATTTCAAAGATGTCATATACAATTTGCTTCTAATAAACAAAACCATTTTCTATACAATTTAACCTCTTCATAAGCTATACATGTTACAAACCTAACTAATAACATAATTTCTTCTTCATACATAGTAGTAAAATGCACATTGGACTTTTTTTTGGCTTGTGAGTATAGCTTGCTTTACACTTCACTAATTTATAATTCAGCATTGTACGTGATAAATTTTGACTTTTGGCTTTACAATTTAGTATTGTATATGACAACTTTTAACTTTTGGCTTTTGAAAATTGTTTGCTTTACACTTTAATGGACACTTTATGACTTTGTGCATAGCTCAAAGGACAAATTTTTGCAAGATGGTGCTTGCTTTGCTTCAATCAACTACTTGCAACCTACAAGCAAATCAATATTCAACAAATCAATTTTCATCCTTCACAATATTTTTTTTTGATAATTTGTAGCAAATATTGTAAAATTACAATGTTTGATCAGTAACACAAATGAGAAAGTAATATTTTGACTAGACTTTTATTGGCATTATGACAAATTCTAATGTCAAATGCTTCTATCTTAATATATGAAAATTCTTTTCTTCCATGGTTGAAATAGGTAGGAATAGCTAGTTCTTATGATTCTTACCATTCCCCTGGCCATTGTTTGGTAATTCCTGTAACTTGGTCAAACACTAAATTTGGTATCACTAAAATTGTCATCCTTCAAATCAAGCACATTAATGAACCATTTGAAATAAGTTTTATTATTTAAAAGAAAAAAGATTAACTTAGAATAGTTTATTGGTTTCTAAAGTTGCAATTCTATGAGAATCAGCACAATTGTAACAGAAAAATGAAGCTCATAATTATCTTCTACCATTTTACACCTGTTTCAATGCAACAGCTAAACCAGTAATAATGTTTTTAGTGCTTATTAAACCATCACATAAAGAAAATGAAAAGAATTATTAATCATAAGTTGAAACTTTAAAAAAATTATTTATGTGATCCAATAAAAGTGACATTACCATCACTACCAAAAAAAATAAAAAGGTATCACTAAAAGTTTTTAGTGCCGACTTTTCACCACCAAAAGGTTATCATCAAAATTCTCATGCTAATAGTTTTTTGCGATAACAAACATAGACTCTACCACGTCATCTATTACATGTGCGCCTCCTTATGCCACATCATTGACGACGGGCCTCTTCATGCCATGTCATTGACACCTCACTCCACGTCATCCATCACATGCACACCTCCTTATGCCATATCATCGATGCCTCACTCCATGTCACCCTACCATGCGGACCTGGCTTCTCTTCATTTCTCCCTCTCTTCATTTTTTTCTCCACTTTTCATCTCAACCATTGGATCTATTTTTAATGGTTGAGATTTAATGTTTCATAAAATTATTATTAAAATGTGAAATTTTGTAAAAAAAATAATTTATATTACTATATATATATGTAGTAAAATACTAGCTTAATAAGATCATTCTTAAAAAAAGATGAGATAAATATGTCTAAAAAATATTATGTATAATAGAGAATTAAAAAATAATTTAATTATTAAACTTAACACATATTCCTTATTATTTCTTTTGTTTCTTGATCCTATATATCATTTATTTCTCATTCTATATATAAAATAAGAAATCTAATTTCATAAATATCTTTTGAATGATTTTATTCAATTTTAAATTTTTAAAATAATTCATAATAAAAAATTTTAATAATAATTTTATAAATTGTTTCATATAATTTAAAATTATATTTAATTTTTTAAAAAAATATACTTTTAGTGGCAACAAATGTTGCCATGAAAAATAATTATATAAATTATTGTTTATAAAAATAGTTTGGTGGTGAAAAATATCTCTAATATTTTTTAAAATTTTTTTATAACTTTGCATTAATTAAATGTTAGAGTACATCCTTCCACCAAGTATATGGTAACTGCTACTCTTTAAACACTTAATTTTATTTCTTTAGGGATGGTAGTTCACTCATTAATCAAGTAGAAAAAGTTTTTAGGCTAATTCTTTGAATCACAATTAAGGTGTTAACCATAGTTGATCAAGCTACGGATGATTATAATATTTATTTTTGAATTCATATACTTTCAATTGAATGTTGCTAGCACCTCTTTAGAAATGGATTGAGAAAAAAAAACAAAAGAAAAAAAATTAATTGAGCAAATCGAAGAAAAGAAAAATATATATGCTCAAATTTCCACTTTGCTAGTTTAAGCTATGCCTAGTAACCGAAGGTCTTTGTAATGTCCATTTTGACATTACCAAACACACCACACGATACTATTATGATAATTATGATTAAATATCCTTAAACTACGTTATCACTAGACAAGAGTTTAAAATTCAAGGTAATAAACTTTGGGATTATGAGAAAAAAAACCCTTTTTAAAAATTATTTGAGCTCCAACAATAGTTTTAAAACATACATAAAAGAAGCACGGAAGCATGGCAAAAGAAAATGTTGCAAACCTAAATCAAGAGAGGGAAAATTGGACATAGTCTAATTTGCTCCATCCACTGCGAGATAGATATGATGCATATAAAATGTTTCACCGTAAGTGTACGGGTCAATTTGTAATATAGTAGTGCATCAAGGTCGATCTCACAAGAAATTAAGCAAAATAGCAATTAGGCAATAAAGTTTTCACTTTTGTTTACATCAAGAAAAACCAATTAGAATCAATTGATTAACCAAAATTAAAAAATGAATAAAAATGTAATGAGATTCTCAATCCAACGACTACGAATATCCAAGACAACCTAAAGTCATTAATCTCTTATTAACTGCATAGATCATTCTTTTACCCACTTAATTAATTTTAATGCCAATTTTATTAATCTAGAGTATTAGTGGCTATAAGGGCCTTTCAAACCTTAAATAACCCTTTCTCAAATTAATTATATTATTTCTAACAAAATTATCTAAGACAAAAATTCAATTCCAATTCATTCTAATTTGATTGTATGGAGAACTTAAGTATATTTCTATCCTAATTGCAAATTAGATAGTAATATAATCTCATATTACTCAATCTAAGGGTTGAAATGAGATTTTCCTTTCTCAAGGAAAAACCCCCCCAACACTAAATTCATATTTTATAGTGGCCAAATGTTAAATAGACAATTAAATACAAGATTGAGCAATCAAAATAAACATTAAGCATAACCAATGGGTAAAAACAAGTTATAATCCACTAACAAGTTCATAGTTACTCTAAGTCAAGTAAAATCAACCACTAATAGCCATAAAAATATCAAAACTCAAAAGAATATACATCCAAATGAAGAGAAAAGGGAAAAGAAAGCTTAGGAAGGATGATTTCTATCACAAATTACATGACCGAAGTGCTCCCCAAGATTCTCCCCAAGTGATCCTTAAACATGCAGCTGCTGGTTCAAAATGAAGTGGAGCAAAAATTGGTCTTAAAAAACTCTTAAAATTGAAATTAAGTGAAGTTGTGCATTTTGCTAAAAGCTAGTCTAATGTCGCGACATTCAAAATTGGTGCTGTAGCATCACTGGGTAAAATTTAATTTGTTATGAGCTTCAAAATTATCAGCTTCGGGCCTATAAATTAGGCCACCTCTATGAATATAAACTAGATTTAATACCATAATTGATCCAATAATTTCTACAATTGCCTTGGACTTTATTCACCTTCAATCTTACAAATAATTATCCAATTATTCACATATTTGCTAATCAATTCCACAAGATGACTTTCAATTGTATTAAAAATCCCATTAAATTAATTAAAATATTTAGAAGTCATCATACCTGTAGCTACAAATGGCACAAAGGAGGAAGCCCCTCATTGTGTCTTGCGTCGCAACGTACCCCTACTGTCATGACAACACTTCGTGACCAATTTACAAAGCATGTTGTTTCACCATCTGACGTCCAATTTGAGCTATTCAAGTATCCACATGTAGCTAATTAAGCTACCTAACTATTGACATAAGTTTCACAACAAAATACTTAGTTGTTTATAAATTGGATACCCGAATGTGAAAAGATACTTTTTCATTTCAAACCAGCCCAAAGGTGTATAAAACCTCAAACCAAATGCCAATAGCCTAGGGACCACTTAAACCAATTCACACGGACCTCAAAGTACCTAATAAAATAGTTATATTCCAATACATACATATCAAAAACAAATTGACCATCTAAACCCCGATTTAACATTAATAAAAGGGTAAGAGCATAATTCAATACAATGAATTGATGGCCATTCATAATCACACAATCAACATAATAATGACGCTTGCACTAGTGTTTTGGCTTTTTACAACAGTTTCCATTACAATTATAATATCTTAGACCGAAATATACCAAAACATCATAATCTCATGCAAGTGACCCTAAAGATGATGCATGTCGTAAGATGGCATAATATATATACATATATATAATTAGTTATACAAATACTAAAAGAATATAACTATACAATAACTAGCTTCTCAAATTCTTAGTAGTATCCTCTTTTTTTTGCCTCCTGTGGGAGCCTTCACTTGTAAAATATAACCACGAGGTGAAAATAATGTCTCGATAACTAAATAATCTAATCTATCTATAAATGTGCTAGAACAATTCATGAGCATGAGAAGTGGCTAAATAAAACAAGTCATTCAATTACTATAATCATATGAATACATATATTCATCCAAAGCAAATACATGATTAACACACACCCTTATATCTTTCTTATTTCCTCCAACTAAATATGTGAGCTAACAACTCAATAGCACTAAGTTCACGTGACTGAATTGACTAAAACTTGCCAATCATGGGAGGCAGCCCCAACCAAAGATGCCTTTACTCATTTTCAAACCACATATTTCCCCTCTCTCGAATATCAGGAGTGTCACATGCCCAATCTATCCCACATATAGTACTAAGACTTTCAAATGAGCATAACTTAGCACCAAAGCCTTCAAAGTGCTAGTATGTACTATATGGATTTCCAAACTACACCATAGCCTTAAGATGAAGTCTCACGCTCTCATAATGATTATGCACATACAATTCAATTCAACCTACCACATTTACATATTAATTAACTCCAATTCATTCATTAGCATATCAGTTCACAAACAACTTCGCAAGCATATTTACATATGACTTTGACATAAAAATAATCTTTCAAACATATATATATGCACACACACACATACTCGTATTTCACTTTACATAAATTTTCAAATCATAATAAATATATACATTAATATAATATTAATTTAAAGTAATAGCATATATATAATTTTCATAATCCCATAGCCATCCAAACATATAAGTAGAAGGATTAGATTATCCAGTTACCTTAACCTTTTTGTCATAAAAAGGGTTATCGTGGCAACTCAACAACTCTTTTAGCCTCCCTTA
This sequence comes from Prosopis cineraria, assembly GCF_029017545.1. Lineage (NCBI taxonomy): Eukaryota > Viridiplantae > Streptophyta > Magnoliopsida > Fabales > Fabaceae > Prosopis > Prosopis cineraria. Next base: position 28,298,046 of record NW_026555336.1, read on the forward strand.
ACTCAATAGGGTCCAATTAATATTTAATCTACAAGATTAAATATTAATAATAATTAATTTTTAACTCTAATAAACACCATTTCAGCCTAAATTTTGAATACTCACATTACACAAATTTCCTCTTTAACACATACAACACTCTCAATATATTTCATTAATCCTATTTAACATTTGTAAACTTAAATAACACTAAATCTCCATCTACATTGCTCTCAAAATGCAAATTCAAGCCTAAGGTTCGTCCAAACCCTAGCTTAAAATTCCCAATCACTATAAAATTATTAACCTTAAGTGTACAAACTTAAATTAGCTCTCCATAGACCCAAAGAATATAATGAGTTTGATTAAAACCTAAGGAGAGGTGAAAAAAGAACTCAACTCAACCCAAACTCACTACAAATTTGTAGAGAGGAAGAGAGTAAATAGGAAGGTTACCCAAGTATTGTTCTAATGTAGATTGCCCCCCAAGTAGCCAAATGATGAAGCCTTATTAGCCAAATGCTCCCTCTCCATCACCTCTTGTATTTTTTTCTCCTTTCCCTCTCTATTTCTCATTTGAACTCATGACAGATTTAACAAAAATCCATCCTATCCACTATAACACATTGTGCCTCTGTCGCTTAGCACTCAAGCCATATATAATGGTACTTAAAAAAGCCTGAGTGAAATTTGGGCCTTGCCCTCAGGCTTGATTGACCTAAATTTCACCCTAGCTCACTTCTAAAGTTGTTTAAAAGTTTAATATTTTCATTAGTGGTTTGAAAACACCATTAATTCAAAAATGATCCAATTTTACCATTTTGCCCTTGTTAATACTTTCAATTAAATTTTAAAATTTGATGATCTTACAGTCTTAATCAATAATGTTGATCTTCATGTCAAATGATAAAATAAGAACTATGAGTGTGCTAGTAGCCTCTTGGTGCCAATTAAGTTATTGAAATTTGAGTAACTGAACCTTTATATCACTAATATGAAGGTTCATGTTAAAAGAGTCAAATATACTGGCTCAAGAATGAAAAAAAATAGAAAAAAATAGTACTCTCTACAATAAAAGGAAAAAAAAATTAAAAGGGAAGGTGCAATAAATGATCCTTATTGTGCCAAAAAAAAAGTGGGTCCTACAGTGCTTAATTGGAGTATGATGAAATTATAAATAAGCGTAATAATTTTTCATTCTATCACTTGGTTATTTGAGTTAACGCAATGCGCGCGCGCTAGATGCCTCGTGATGATTGCGAATTGATGATTGGGTGGCCACTTATTTTTCTATCTTTTTTCATGGGTGTTCTTTGGTGATAGTCTACCTTGAATAAGAAAGGTATGTACGATTGCTCTAATTAAGAATTTAAAAAATATATTTATTACTTGAGGATAAGTAACGAGTTAAATATGGGTGAATTTAATAAATATATATTTTATAATGAAATTAGGTTTTGGTTTATATTTGATTAAATTTATTAAGATTTTATATCCATTTAATTAGTATTTATATATTTTCCTCTTATCATTTAATTATAAAGTAAGAAAGAATTTTGTTACAAAATCTACTCATATCTTTTTGTTTTTATATTTTGCAGAATAAAATAATAAATCAAATTGAAGAAAAGAATAGAAAAAGAGAAAAATATATGCACCCATATGAGGAAGAGCAGATTTGTGCAAATCAAAACAAATTATATATATATATATATATATCAACTGTGCAGGAACCAATTATCACATACACATGGAAGATTCTCACTCTCAACCTTTAAAATATTTTTATAAATTTTAAATATTTTAGAGAGAATTCTTGAAATACTCATATAAGTAATTGAATACCTTCTCTCTTAATGTAAGGGAGTATTAATAATTAAAGTAAATATTTCTTCTTTAATTTCTAGTCAAATTCACTCATGCTTCTCTCTTATGACTAGCTCTCATTTTGGAAGAATGACAAATAATGACCTTATAAAAACATTAATATCAAATTAGGATTTTTTAACATTAGCATTCCCAAATTTCAGTACTCTTTCTACTATATTTCAATACTAAAGCTTCTAATTTGACATTAATGTTCTTACAAGATCTTTACTTGTCATTCTCCCTTAATTAAATTTATGAGTAATCTTGATAGATTAGGAGGTAAAGAGAAAATCTAGATCTAGAAAAATAAATATAAATAACTAGGTTAGAAACAGTTTTAAAAATTTGTAGTGACTTGGACTATAGCTTTATGATTTAGTCAATTGTTTGGGTATTGTGAGAATAAATTTAATGCTAATTAAAAAGAGACTAATAATTTAAAAGAATAATAGAACATTTTAGAAATGGTTGTCACTATAATTGATTAAAGAATCAACTCAAATAGTAAAAACTAATAACTTATAAGGTAAAACCAAACTTCAATACTTCAAGTAATTGTATTTTCACTATTATTTTTTTTGTTTTATTTTTATTATTTATTTTCTCATCAAATAATTCATTTCATTTATTTTGTTGAAACCATTAATTATTTAAATTAATAAAAATATAATTTTTTTGTCAGTTCGACACCTAAAATATTGTAGAGAATATATTATTGTGATCTCATATACTTGCAGGAATAATCATTGGCCTTAAGATTGGTGCCGTAACTCATTCCATAGTTGTCTTATAGCCATTCGATTAGGACTAGCATTCACTGTTGTCATATGCCACTGCTCAATGCGGAGGGCAAAAATTATCATGTCATGTATTGGCGGTGCTTCTTGACCACTTCAAACTTCCCGAAACATTTTTCCCAAATTAAGGTCGAAAGAATCAAATGCTCCCGCTAATACTTGATTTCAACACCCCTAACAGTGCCAAAAATTTGCTCCACATCAACAAATTCAAAAGAAGGGAAGCCCAGTTTTTTAATTACCTCAGAAGCTTTTTGATGAGTAGCCCGAGTCTGAACAATAAGCCAAGAAGTCCAGATTAGTGTTTTTTTAACGTCACGCAAAAGGTTTGGAAATGACTTCGCCTCTGCACCACGCGAATTCCATATCATGTGATTCTTTGGGAAACATTGTCAGAGAGGAGTGCTTGCCCCTCAAGAGATGAAGGCCTTTGATTCTCCAAGCATTCGTTCTCACCTTCATTAGATTGCTCGTCTGGAAGTATAATCACTAAGCTATCATCCAAGTTCATCGAAATGTCACCTTGCACCGTCAAATCCGTAATGGTAGCAATGCCCAGATTCGAGTTTTGATCTTCGTGCATGAAGTCGCCATTTTGAAGCCCGCTACTAGGCTTCTTTCCACGGTCCACTTCCACCATATGGCCCACATTATGAGGTTTTAACATAATGGTCCTGTTTTGTTTATTTTTGTCACCATGCTCATCTCCTCTCCATTGTCAATCGTGGGTCCCTCTTGGTCCACCAGATTCAAAATGGAAAAAGGATTAGAATTAGCATGTCATACTTGGAACCCAGGCCCACATTAAATTGCATACCCAAGTTCTTTTTTTTTGGGCCAACAATTGCATACCCAAGTTCTGATTCCTTAAGATGGCCTTTTCGTTATTATGTTTAACTTTGAATTTTAGATTTATTCCCACGCATTGCACGGGATATTTTAATATATATTTATTCCCACGCTGATTGCTAACCTTGTTGGTAAGGGTGATTGGAGCAGGCTTTTCGTTGTCACATGTTGGTGGCAATGGACTTGGAGAAATAAAATGTCATTTGAGGAGGGTTTTGATTTACCAAATGACGCTGTCAGAGTCATTATGAGATATGTATGGGAGTTGGGATAATTTGGTTTGTAGTGGTGCTGTTTTAAACAGGAAGAAGGTTGAGGTGGATGTTTGTTGGATACAACCTCCTCTTGGCTGGGTCAAAACTTAATTTTGATGGAGCTATGAAGGGTGGCACGGGTATGGCCATGCGTGGTGGGCTGCTGAGAGAGAGTAATGGTGCCCTGTGAAGCACGGATATTTTAAAAAAATAAACATATTCATATTCAATATGATATTTATAAGATATTTTTTTATACATATCTCATATTCTAACATTTGAGATATGATTTTTTTCTAATAATTTTTTACTATATCACTTAAAAACTTAAAAAATACTTAATATTTTAATTGATTGTCATAAATATCCTTTTATTATTTTAAAAATTCTTGTTTAAAAATCAAAATACCTATGCTTATATTATGAAAATATTGAAATATACATTATAAATATTTTCATACCTGTATTTTAAAATTTTGATAATTTTCTGTATCTCCGAATTGTATTGAAAACTCATATCCATATTTATATGATAATACATGAAATATATTAAGTTAAATATATATGTTCAATGCATGCATACATGCACGCACAAGAAATAAATTTTGCATATTAAGATAAAAAGGCATCTCAATTGACAAAAAGGTACCTACGAGAAGGAAGAGGCCTTGATTTCAAGTTAAGACGATGTAAAAAAATAAAGAAAATTAAAACAAGTATTGCTAACATGACAATGATGTGGCGGGTTGTAATATCTAAATTTTATTTGGCCCTAAATTATTATTAGACACTTTAGAGGGTAATAGAATTACGTTTTGGGCCTAAAATAGTTGAAGTATATGTGTATATACAATAAAATAAATATAGACAAAAATTAAAATATTTAATTTTAAAAAATGTTTGAAACTAACTTAAAAAAAGTAATTTAAATAATAGTAGTCAAATAGTTTTGTTAAGTTTTATTATATATTAGATCATCTTGAATTATCTTTAAAGATATATGTATTTAAATAATAACAATAATGAAAAAAATTACTATAAATTTAAATTTATACATTTAGTGAAAACTCTATCTTTATATTTATTTAGTTTTATTCAAGAGCTCTCGTGGGCATCCTTCTCTGTCTTTCCTCCCATCTCTTTCGGTTTTCTCCTCATGTGTCTTATACATATATATGGTGAATAAGGTTGGTCAAGTCCTTCCTTATTGTTTGTTCTTTTCTTTACTCTAGCCTTTAAGTTATATACATATGTAATAATAGTCCTTCTTCCTCATTCGTCCTTTTCTTTTGAATAATTTTCACCTTATATACATATATTATATACATACATAATATAATAATGTTAACTTCCTTTATGACTTTCCTAGTCACGCGATACTATTATAAAGGCATCGTATAACATTATATCTATTTTAGATAATAAAAATATAGATTAAAACTTAAATATTTAATTTGAAAAATTTATATAATTAAAGTTTAACATGAGCTCAAACTAATCTAACAAATTAATTAAATTATAAAGGGACATAGGTCTTAAAAAAAGGAGAAATTTTGAAGTCCTTTAGAATAGTTTTAAGGTCCTAGAGTAATTTTAAAGTCACCTCAAAATAATAATATTTAGTAACTTTAAATTGTATTTTAATATTTTTGTATGTATGTGATTTCCGTAGAATCTCACTAAGAGTTTTTATTTGCTTGAATTTTTATTGTGAGATTACTTGTTAGCTCAAAGAGAACAAGTAACTTGGGATCTTTTTGTATGCATGCAAGCTTTCTGTTTGACAACAATGTGTATAATTATAAATTTAATTGTGAGAAATCTATATATTACTCGAATCTTGTCAAGCATGCTTGTAGCTTAGTTATATATTATTATTGGTGTTTCTTTTTAAGAATGCTTGTGAATGCAGATTAATAATGTTTGTTTGATGGAAATTATATATTATTTAAAAATAGTTTATTTCTTTCAAACATGCTTGTAAGTTGAGTTGATCGAATGTGATATTTATTTATTTTTTTTCAAACATGCTTGTATACGATGTAAATGTTGTATATGTGCAAAATGCATTGGGGGATAAGTTGATGAGGAGATGATGATGTTGATGTATATATAATTTAGTGACCACGTGATTTGCCTTCACTGTGCGCACAATGATTGGCTTTCTTCAAAGCCCTATTCCTCAATGCTTACCTAACAGTTTGTAAAGGAGGAATGTGGAACAATGAATGTGGAACAATGACACTTCTTGGTTGAGGTTTTTCAAGGAGGAGAGCCATAGTCTGACTCAAGCGTTGTACCTTTAGCTGGGTTTATCTCAAACACTAGAGAAACTTGATCAATTCAATATATGGGTTAGAGTGTATTTAAGTTTATGGTTCTAATCAACGGAATAGGGATGGATGGAGTAATAAGGGAGATTATTGGTATTACATATTGACATGTTATGAGTTATATCCTATTAAATTCTTATATTATAATTGAATAATTCTTATGCACTCACTTATATGTTGGTTGTATAATTATGCGGTTGTAGTTTGCGCATATATGGTTAAACTCTGGATTACTAAGATGTTAGTACTCACCCTTCTCTTTAACACTTTAGATAAGCTTAATAGAGTAAAAAGGAAGCGTCTAGAATCTTGGAGCTTAGTTTAAGTAAGTTTTAAGTCTCATTTTAATTTGTAGAATAATCATTTGTCAGTATAAGATTCATTTATCATTTGAGTTGAGTTTTGAAATTGACTTTTATTTATTGATAACGGGAAATGGCATTGTTAGTTGATATCTAAAGCCATAAAAGTTGCTTAATGTATCTATTTAGAGTAAATATTTTAATATAAAATTCTAAGTATCGAGACAATTATTGAAGTAAACATTTGAGTATCCAGACTTTTGTTTAATGAAATATTTATTTTTTTGTTCCTTTCTATCTACCATGATAGAATGTTATTTATGATTTTAAATAGTAAGTGCAAACTTTTATAATCTTCAAAGCCTTTTTAACTAGTTTAATTATTTTTACTAATGCTAGATTTTAAATATCTATTTAGTATATAAAATTTTAATAACCATGGTAGTTTCCTAAAATATAGATTAGCTCTTTTCTATCGTGATCATCTTTTCAAAATAAATAAGAATTGATTTTAAATCTTTATATCATGGTAATTTTTTTTATTAGTTTAGATTTTTATTTTCATGATATTTGATTAATTTTTTTTAATTAGTAAAGTTGGGGTGTTACACAGGTAGCAAGTGATTTGTACTTAAGAGATGACATAGTAATGATTGGAAGAAAAAAATTAATTATAAAATAAATTAATAACAAAAGTTTACTAACTAATTGGTGATATTTTTTCATCATAAATTAGTGACAGATTCATTCTTATCACTAAATTAATGATGTCATATTTTTAATGAAAATTAGTGACAAACAATCTGTTACTCACTCCAAAATTAATGACAAATTTTACTAATTAGTTATAGATTTTGTATTTTCTAGTTGTGCAAGACTTTGCTATATTAATAATAGATTTGATATGCGAGGTAAGTATATTTGTTTCCTCATGCACATTAACAATATGAACAATAACTTATTTTATCATCACACACATTATTTTATTATTGGTTACCCTTTACATTACATTATATTATATAACTTGTCATTTTATTCTGCATTTATTCTACAATTATTTTTTTAATATATAAGAACTAAAAGCAATAAATGATTTGTCGCCACTTTGGTCCTTCACATTTATTATTTGGTTGCCACATTCTCATTCAATGTGCGTGTGTGTGTGTGTATATATATATATGATGATGATGATGACTGCTTATTCAACTATTGATAAACAATAACAATGACAAACTTACAATATCGAAAGATTCATTTTATCATATTATTTATTTCTTCCACTCCTTGATATAAAACAAATTTTGAATTTTTTTTCTTTGTAACATAAGAATAAATTAGAGTAATTAATTTTTAATTATTTCAATTTTTATTTATTATTGTTTGAATTCCTTACCAACAATTTAATATGATTATTAATTACGAAGACATGTAATATTAGAAGTTACATAATTTTTTAACTATTTTAAAAATATAATTATTTTTTTGGTGAAATAAGAATATAATTATTATATATTAATAAGCATGAAATTAATTAAATTTATGAAAAAATAACAATTATAGACCTCATAATAATATTAATGACAATTAAAGATATCAAATTATCTAAATGTCATGGAAGGACCATGATCTTTGTTCAAAGTTAAAAAAATTATTAAAATAACTAATGAAATGTGGCTCATGAATTTAAGTAATCTTACATTTGAATCAATGAACAGTCAATTGTGAATGAATTTAGGCTTAAAACAATTGTGAATGAATAGCTAGTTTATGAATTTATGCATTGTCACTTATAAATTTAAGAATAATCACTTATAAATTTTATGAAAGTTAATAATGAATTTATGAAAATTCAGTTGTGAAATAAATAAATAGTTGTATAAATTTATACATTACTTGTGATTCTAGGATAATTAATTATAAATTTAAGAAATGTTACTTGTAAATATATATTCCTAAATTGTAAATGAATATAAATAGTTATATTATAAATCAATAATTAAGGGACCTTCTCAAATTTTAAATATCTATTCCCAATTTACTTTCTATAAATTCGTGCTTAAATTTACAAGCAATAATATATATATATATATATATTCATAAAATTATCTATCAATTCTAATTGATTTTTCATAAAATTTACAAGTAATATCCTTTAAATTCATAACTAAATTTTCTAAAATTCATGGTGGCATTTTATTGATTATTTTGATAAATAGAAATATTTTAATTATAAATTAAAAATGATGGTCGTTTCTGATATTTAAATATTTTAAGATTTTCAATTATCATTAATTAATGACAAGGTCCCTGATTGTCATTTTATTAAATTTATTTTATATTAATTGAATTATGGCCCACAAGACAGCCTTCCTCCGCACAATTAAACAAAGCAAAACGTTCAATGGACAAAGTTTCGCTTTCAGTTCACCGATACATCATCAGGATTTTCAGGGGCGCGTATAAACCAAACCATCTGAAACACAAATTTTGTTTCGGTATTTATCTTTTTTTCTTAATAAAAAGAATCAATATATTAAAAGAAAAGAGTCCCTTTCAAGACGAGAGAGAGGATATTCATTTTTTATTTCACCAAAATTAAAACATACTCATTTATTATGTTAATAAATATTCTAATATTTATATTAATTATTTTATTAAGATGCCTTATAGATTAGATATTAATTTTTATATCTTTGATCTTTTTTCACTTTTATTATAAAAAATGATAGATGATGAAAGTGATTCAGTAGGTTATATATTATTGATGTAATCTTATTTTAATTATAAATATATTTTTTCAGTAAAAAAGAAAAAGAAAGCAAAAGTGCAGTGGTTCGAAAGTAAAATAGGGGGAAAAAAAACAAGAGATCTTCAAATACCCTGTTTGGGAAGTTCAAGTGAACAGTAATTGAACAGTAGTCTCTTGCGCGTTTGTTTCCTTTCCAAGTGAGTTGGCGTGCTTTCAAATTTTTTTTTTTTCCTTTTTTCTTTTTTCTTCAAAATTTCTCTTGCCCGGGTGTTGGCAGTTCGTGTTACCACGGGAGAAATTTGAATGCACGTCTGGGCGCCTTTTTTTGTTTTTTTTTTAATGCCAAGTGAGGGGTGCCGTTTGAGTTGTGGTGGGGTGTCCCTCTGGTTTTCTTTCCACTTCTTCTCCGCCGACGCTTGGCCTTCCATGGCTTCCGATCTTGAGGCCAAAGCCAAAAGAGGCTTTTGTCAATGAGTACTATGAGCTTGCCGTTGACCTCCTCACTCAAGCCATTGGCATCAACTCTAGCGCCGAGCTCTATGTGGATTGGACCCAGGCTAGCATCAAACTCTGCAACTATCCATTATCAAAATTCCTCGAATTACAATCTTCTTCCTCTATCGTAAGACGAGTCCATAATCGCTTAGTGGGATCAAGCTCTTCACCATGGCATTTGACTGAAGAAGAAGAAGAACAAGGAACCACCCATTGTCAAAATTCCTCGGATGACAACGGTGACGACAGAAAAGCCTCTGCAGCTGCTCACCCTTCACTTTGACAGATCTATGTTTGATCTTCCGCCGCTCTTGAAGTTCCTTCTACATTCGACGCCTTCTGCCTTCTCCCAGTTTCCTTGCCGCTCGGCAGTCGGTGTGTTTATGATTGGCGTTGCTTCATTTTGTGATAAATTTCGACCACCCTGTTCCCAGGCTTTATATCCAATACAAGGTAAGACTTGTATTTTTTGCTTTATTTTATGAATCATTTACTCTCTATGTATATTGTTTCTTAATGTTGTCAGGACCCCAAGTTTGGACAAACAGACCATTATTTGAAATAATGGTCCGTACAGCTGCTAATGATGTTTGCTTTCTTCTCTACATTTGTCATCGGATGATGGAGAAATTAAATGGGCGGTCTCTATGGTGTCTTATAGTTCGTGGTACCCTCTGTTGTCGATGCTTTTGTGTCAACAGAAATGATTATGCTGACTGGCCATCTCTACCTGCTATTCCAGGTATAAATATATGTGTTCTATAATTTGAAACCGTATCTCCAAATGGAGAACTATAGTGCTAATTGCCTCTAGATGCATATAGATTTTATTTTGCATTGGGATTTTTCATTTTAAATTTTATACTGTCATTGATGATCTTTGACCAGGTAATGGTATGATTTGATGGTTAAGGTGTTTTCAAGGTGAAATGGTTTCAATATGTTCAGAGTTTCTAGACACAGGAACAGACAACTGCTACTGCATTACAATGGACTCTGGCAAGTTTGGTGAAGTACCCACAAATTCAACATAGGCTTGTGGATGAAACAAGAGATGTAATGGTTGAGAGAGAGAACAAGGAAGTGAGAGAAGAAGATCTGAGCAAAATGCCACATGCTGTGTCAAAGGACAAGGTGTAAAACAATTACTTGGTGCCCAAGAATGGGTCTTTGAATTTTATGGTGGCAGAGGTGGGGTGGGACCCAGAAGGTGTGGGAGAATCCAATGGAGTTCAAGCCTGAGAGATTCTTGAGCACCGAGAAAAATAATGATAATAATGGTGAAACATTTGATATTACAAGAAGTAGAGAGATAAAGATGATGCCTTATGGTGTTGGGAGAAGAATGTGTCCAGGTTATGCATTAGCGCCGCTCCATTTGGAATTCTATGTGGCCAATCTTGTATGGAAATTCGAATGGAAAGCTTGTGACGATGTTGATTTGTCAGAGAAAGAAGAATTTACTGTGGTAATGAAACATCCATTACAAGTTCCTTTGTGTCTGAGGTTTCGAATTTGGACCTATAAGAGGAATACACCAGATTCATCCTTTATATTTATACTCAATTAATTAATCATCCATATACGTGATGTATAGATATTGTTCCTAAGTTTGTGTCTTTTACGCGAACTTCATTACACGTGTAGCTTGTGGAGTTTGTGTGAATATGAAATTGATTTGTTAGGATAAGAGTAGCAATTTCTTCCTCTAGATCTAGAGATGAGATATTCGTTCATAAATGCAATACATATGGTACAGTCATTTGGTTCTTTTTAATTAATGAACAAGCATGTTTCAGTGGTAGCATAGTATCTTGCATTCCATTATCGGAACGGAGCAATGTTGTTTTTATTGTAACATACAAATGATTCATATTGCTAGCCTTGCTCAAACTCTCACTTCCATATCGTATTACATTGATCACTAATTTTGCAATAAAGCTTTATATACAACGCATGCCTTCCATTATTACTCTAACATAAAGAATTTTGAATCTATCCAATTAATTGCCAAGTATGTTTCACCCGATTCCTGGAAACTCAACCTGTATGAGTTTATTTAGAGTAGGTAGTTGGCAAATAAGTTTTTGACTTTTGGAAAAGTTGTAATCTTTATTTTTATTTATTATAGACTCTAATGTGCTGAAATTTCCCTGGCGGGTTGCTATTGAACATGAAATAAGACCCGAATCATGAATCCCATTTAGGTTAGGTTTCGGTTTCCTGGTGGAAAATTTGCCTTCCATAGATCCATTTTCTATGATATGACTCTTCTAGGTTCACAAGAATAGGTTTTTCTTTTAGTTGAACTTATGTCTGCTCTTTATTCTAGATTTAAACTACAGAGGCCAGAAAGTATATGATTTTTAGCTTTCTTATTTAAGCTGTTGTCTCTAGCAAGCTGATAGATGTTACTGGAATAAACAACTTATAGTTAATTATTTTAGTAATTACGAATTCATGTGCTTATTTATTAGATAAGTTGATAGATGATGAAGATATTCCTAAGGGAGAAATCCCTTTGGTTCTTGATGTTCCCTAAGGAAAGATGGGACGTGTTATTGGGAGGAAAGGGACCACAATTTTGTCAACTAGGGAGTCCTACAAGTAAATATTTTGTTTCCCTGCTTCCACTAAGTAGTAGTTTTTGAGAAGCACTCTTGATAGTTTTAACTTTTAAATGCATTTGCTAATTCAGTGTGGAAATTCTCATTGGAGGTGCAAAGGGCCCACCTAACAAAGTGGCAATTAACCATCCTCTATTAATTGTGGCTGCTGCATTACAATTGTCATGGTTCACCTTATTGGTTGAAGCTTTAGGTTGAAGGGTCCACTTGCGTATCAAAGCTTGAAAGCCTTCCTAAACAATGGTTTGTTGGCTGAATGTTGATGTTTATATTGGCGAAAACTGAAGGTAACTCTCTCACTACTTGGTGTTGAATTTATTGTTCTATGAAATTTTTGGTTTGAATCTTGAAGTTATATTAGATATAATTATATAGTAAATTTAGTTATCGAATTGAAAGGGAAGTTACATAAATTCTCTCTCTTGTATGCTTGAAACTTAGTGACTTTTTGTGTTTTCGTACTTATTACAATTGGCTTGAGTTATTGTCTCTCTAATGCAAAGCATGTCAACACCACATTATAGGCATTGACATTGGTGTTTTGTTGACCCTCTACTCTTATGTCCACTCCTAAAATTTTAAATGAATTAGTTTTTCTCTTTATTTTGTGGTAGAATTTGATTGATTTAATAATTTTAAAAAATATGGGTGTAGCAATTGGTCATATTAATTTAGTCTACAAAACATGGAAGCAGGAATTGGCCATTCTTTGCCTACATGTTAATATTTATTCTTTTAATTGTGTAAATTAGGATCATGAATATAGTCATGTAGTGATTTTGAGAGATCAACAAATCGACGCTTTGCAAAAGCTTCTCACTATTGAGAATATTGGTGAAATATTTCTTTTTATTATATTATAACATTGTTGAGTATTTTCTTACATTGCATCTAAAATTTTGGCCAATTGAACCAATTGTTAAGTCTTCATGGTTTACTTTTATAGTTGATGCTTTTTATTTCTTTACTTCAAGTGAATTAGCGAACTCATATTTAGGTTGTAATGCTTATAACTTGAGAATGAGCCAAGATACATAGTGCTAGAAATGATATCTTTGGAAAAGCCCCAATTATTAACTCCTTGTAGTAAAGGTTTAGACTGTATGAATTTGGTACTGATATGTTTGGTTAGTTTCACTGAGCTCACGGCAATGCACTCTCTGATGCATATCTAAGTGTAACTTTTACAATCTGGAGGTCCAGGTTGGGATGTGCCTAAAGAAGAAAAGATGGTAGAACATCTGTGGCCAATAAAACCAGACAATTATTATACAAAAGTGTAATAAGAATGTTTGGAAAGTTATTTTAGCACAACTATTCATGTGTATGATATTGAAAATTTATTTATTCTTATAGCATTTTTTTTATTCTGAAAAAAGTCAAATTTCTTTTATTCAATTAATTTTACAAGCTATTGGTTCAATTAATTTTACAAGTTATAGGTTTCTATCTATTATTTTTTAAAATAATTAAGGTCAACTATACCCCGTGCATTGCACGGGGGAGTGCCCTAGTTTTTTCTAAATTTATTTTATATTAATTGAATTATGGCCCACAAGCCAGCCTTCGTCCACACAATTACACAAAGCAAACACGTTCAATAGACGATGTGCTGCTTTCAGTTCACCAACACCATCAGGATTCTCACGGGCACGCATAAACCAACCATCTGAAACACAAATTTTGTTTCGGTATTTATCCTTTTTTTTAATAAAAAGAATCAATATATTAAAAAGAAAAGAATCCCTTTCAGGATGTAACAGAGGATATTCATTTTGTTTAATAAGAATCGAAGCATACTTATTCATTATGTTAGTAAATACTTTAATATTTATAGATTAGATATTAATTTTTATATCTTTGATCATCCTTCACTTTTATTACAAGAGATGATGGATCATAAGAGGAATTTAGTAAGCCATATGTTATTATTGTAATATTACATTATTTTAACTATGAATGCATTTTTTCAGTAAAGCAAAAAAAAAAAAGAAAGCAAAAGTACAGTAGTTCGAAAGTAAAAAAAGATGGAAACAAGGAAAAAAAAAGAGATCTTAATAAACTTTGAATCAATGTAAAAAAATTATTAGAGTTGATCTGCTAATCCAAGCAAGAGGTTTTTGAAGTATTATTTGATGCAACAAATCAAATTGAAGTGTGATTCCACCGTCAGATGTTAGTATTATCATACTGATGTGAAAGTTTTTTTGAAGTTTAACTAATTTTTTTAAATGCAACTTTAAATAACTTTTTTTTTTTTTAAATATGACTTGAGGATAGTCTCAACTGATTTTTATATTAATCAGAGAGTAACTTTTAGTTTATTAAAAAGAACTCCGAGAAAAACAACTTTTGATTTGACAAACTGCAAACACACCCCTATGAGGCTTATAACTTTATGGTATATCCTTGCAGCACAGCCATCATACCGAAAGCGAAAAATCAGGACTCAGTCCTCTGGCCCTCTCTCGCTCTCTCTGTCTCTTTCTCTTCTCGGTAAGAACGGTGACTCCGAGAGTGTAAAGGCTTATCGGAAAGAAGAAAGAAGAAGAGATGGAAGAGAGTCTACTAGCAAAAGACAGAGAGGAGAAACCAGAGAAGCTTATCACATGGATCAGTTGGAGTCAAGAAGTGAAGAGAATCGGTTACATAGCAGGACCTGTCATTCCTGTTCTCTCTTCCCAGTTCTTTCTTCAGATTATTTCAATCATGATGGTTGGTCACCTCGATGAGCTCTCTCTCGCCGGCACCGCCTTAGCCATGTCCATCGCCACCGTCACCGGTTACAGTTTTCTCGTACGCTTCTCATTAACCTCGTCCTTTTATTATGTTCACTATCTTCTGGTTTCATTTATGTTCCATTCTTCGATCATCTTCGCTAAAAATAAAGGGGGAGCATTAATTTCTATTGCAGTCTTGTGCTTTCGATTCTTTCTCATTTTGTTGGTCCCGTGCGGAACTTTCTACCATGGCGGGCGCTTGAGAATTGACCGTTTGTCGTTTTATCGTTGCTACTGTATCATTACTTATTTTTTGTGCCAAAAACTGTATGATTCAATATTATTCGTTGAATCAGCCGCATCGGGCACCTTGCGCCTAAATGATGCTGATTGCTTGGCCTTGTTATGTCCTTGTGATGATCATTTTTCCTCACCATCCCAAAAATTTATGTGAACAGAGTCTCCAAGTGATTGACGTATACAATTAAAACATTGCCAACCTTAATCAGTGGGGATAGATATTGTGTGATGTCTACAGTCCAAAAATCATGGAAAATGGAAATAATTTGGTGCACACTCAAAATAACCAAGAATTTTGGATTAAATATTATATCATACTCATAGCTATAATTTATCAAAAAATCTCATTCCAGGACGATCTCCAAAGTCGTAAGCTCTCTAAGGCCGGCTCTTCACATACTCAAAGAATAGAAGATTTTGTTTGTTTTATTCATGAATTCTTTTTCCGTTACATGTAAGCTAGTTCAAGATAAACATTACTTTCCTCACCTTAAACATTAGTGACTCCTTTAAATTGAGATTACTACCATTTCATACCTGGCTGGAATTTGCTTTTAAGTTTTAACTAATTCATTGGTCACTGTACATACCAAACAGGTGGGAATGGCAAGCGGGCTAGAAACTCTGTGTGGGCAAGCATATGGAGCTAAGCAGTATAAAAAACTAGGAATGCTAACATACACTGCCATATTTTCTCTCATATTTGTTTGTGTTCCACTATCTCTCGTTTGGATCTACATGGAAAAGATCCTAGTTTTCATAGGTCAGGATCCTCTGATTTCACATGAAGCAGGAAGGTTCACAACCTGGCTTGTTCCTTCACTTTTTGGATTTGCATTTCTGCAACCTCTAATCAGATATTACCAAATGCAAAGCTTGGTTATTCCCATGCTTATGAGCTCTTCTACCACTCTTATTCTTGATATCCCACTTTGTTGGGCTTTGGTGTTCAAGTCTGGGCTTAACAGTGTTGGTGCAGCACTGGCAATTGATATTTGTATATGGGCAAATGTGATTGTTCTTGCATTATACATGACACACTCTACCACTTGTGAAAAGACAAGAGCTCCTATTTCCATGGACCTATTCAGAGGAATTGGGGAGTTCTTGAGGTTTGCTGTCCCTTCTGCAGTTATGATGTGGTAAGTTTATTTTTTCTTTTATCTTTTTTATTTCATGGCCTTATTTCTAGATTATATGTGTTCTATCTTCATATTGACTGCTATCTTTAGCCTAGAATGGTGGTCATTTGAGCTGCTAATCTTGGCGTCAGGGCTATTACCAAATCCACAACTTGAAACTTCAGTTCTATCAGTATGGTACGTTTCAGAAACTGAGACTAATTATCTGCAATTTTCTTTTGCCACAAACTTTCTCTCGTGACATTATTTCAAAAATCTCAATACTGTGACTGTTCTAACTTTGTAATCCTCCTTTTGCAGCCTCAACACCCTCTCTACGCTCTACACCATTCCTTATGGAATTGGTGCTGCAGCAAGGTAGCAAAACAACAAAATCACCCTTAAGTAGAAGGATATATACTAATGCTGTGCATCTTATATTCTTATTCCTGACTACACTACAGTACAAGGATTTCAAATGAACTAGGAGCAGGGAATCCAGATGCTGCACGAGTGGCCGTGGTAGCATCAATGTCACTAGCAGTGTTAGAGACAACAGTCATAAGCACAACCCTGTTTTTCTGTCGTCGTCTTTATGGTTATATTTTCAGCAATGAGAATGAAGTTATTGACTATGTGGCTGTCATGGCTCCTCTGGTTTGTGTTTCTGTTATATTGGACGGCTTACAAGGTGTTCTCACGGGTAAATAAACCTAACTTTAACAAGTAAAGTACATGAAAGAAAACTAGACCCTTTTCTTATTTTTGTGTTTGTATTTGTGTTTTGGAATAGGGATTGCTAGAGGATGTGGATGGCAACACATTGGGGCTTACATCAACCTTGGAGCCTACTATCTTTGTGGCATTCCAGTGGCTGGCATATTGAGTTTCTGGGTAAAGATGAGAGGAAAAGGCCTTTGGATTGGCATTCAATTTGGCTGTTTCGTGCAAACTGTTCTTCTTTCAATCATTACATGCCGTATAAATTGGAAACAGAAGGTAAACACACTCATTTTTTTCGTTTGGAAGTTTCAAATTATTGGGAATAAGATTTAGCTAGATTTACATATTAGGTGGGTTCTAGTGCACGTTATAAGGTTTGAATAATGGGTCACACTATTTACAAGTAATGATCTGGTTTAATCGTTTAAATGGTTTAGATTATGAAAGCATTTTGTTTTGACTCTGATATTGTGAATGTGCAGGCCATCGATGCAAGGAGGAGGCTTTTTGAAGAACAATTTGCTGTGGAAAATGGACTCGTCTGAGCAGGCAACCTTTCTTTTCTTTTATTTTTTAAATAAGAACTAATTATTTTTTTTTCTTGCCAGAATATATGCACTATTTTTCGTCCTCTCTATTTCTTACACTCTTAAGTTAGGAAAATGGATATAGAGTTTGCAAGTTTATCCAATACAAGACCTACCGCAGAATTCTATAATTCACTTCTTTTACACAAGACATTTTATCAAATAGAAGATTTTTTTTTTTATTATTATTACAAATGGGACATAAAACTTCAAGGGTATAGAGTGGAGAAATCAAACAAGTACACCTCAATATTTCTTGAGAACCCTTGGCTCTAAGAGACGCACACTTACTACAATAAAACAAACGAGAATTTTATTTCTTGATTCTTTTTTTTTTCTGGATAAATATATTTCTTGGGTTTAACTACAAAGACAATGATAATGGCCTTATTTTTAGTGATTCACAGAAGTCATTTTTTAGAGAATGCATTTAAAACTAATTAAAAAGGGGGTTACAATAGATATTATGTGGATCTTATGGGATTGAAGGGAATTGAAGGTGTTATGACATTTAAAGGAGTTATGGAATGGAAAATTCAATTCTAACCCCTACCTTAATGTAGAGAGGTAATGGATGATAACAAGAGCCAGTCTTGTTGTCTACTTAAAACTAATTGTAATCACATTTTTATTAATTTTATCACTTCTAAATAAAAAAAATGTATGCACAATATATTTTTTTAGTGTGTTTACATTATGAAAATACAGAAATATCCTTACCAATTTTTTTTAAAAGAAGAACCTTGATTTCTCTTGACTCAGTAGCATATAAAATAATATTTGGGCTCTTTCATACTTTCATTATTTCCTCGGTGTGATTTACCTTTGTTTCCCTGTTTTGTATGTTTGTATCTATTACATTCCAAAAACTTCATTTTATCTTGCTGTAATTAAGTTGAGTTTATATAAAAGAAAATTACATTAAAAAAATTCCAAGCCAGAACAATCCCAATATCCTAGAATTTAAGAAGCATCAATACAGATACATGTATCAAATACAGTAGATACGATAAATTTCAAAATTTTAAATACAGGTATGAGTGTGTGTATTATATTTTAAAGTTTTAGGATGCAAGTGTAATTATCTTGAATTTTAAGCAAGTACTTTTGAAGTAATGTATAAAAAAATATATTAAATTTTACAATATAGAAATGTTTTATTGAAAAAAATTGTAATACAAATGTTATAACGTTCAATACATATCCTGAAGTACAAGACGTGTATCGTATTGAATATGTATCATCCGCGAGTTCATTTACTCTTTTGAAGTATTAGTGCTTCATAATTCAAAACAAATATTTAAAGAAATCAAAATTAGGGGGCTGACTTTTCGAATGAATACTAAAAAATTGGAGCCCTAACATCAAAGCTGCACGTTCGATGGCAGCAATTAAGCTAAATATGGATGGAAAGACAAATCATTTGAAGTTGAGGATGGAGAACTCAAAATCAAAATTATTGAATAGGCAGATCGTTTGAAAGAGATCAAGTTCATTTTAACACATGCTAGCAAGTACTTTTTTGGACTCTCCTACAGGGGAAAGAGACATCCAAGTATATGTGATGTGAAATGGGAAGAGGATAGGTGAAGAGATTGATAAAGATAGGAGGTAGGAAAATGAGAACTCTTTATTCAATACTGGAAATCTAGTTTGAATATAAATGAGGAATCCTAACTCTATTTATAGAGTTTAGAAATATTAAAATAATAATAAAATACTAAATTCAAATTATAATCTATCTAAATGATGACAATGAAGTATATATATATATATATATATATTATAATCTATCTAAATGATGACAATAAAGTATATATAGCTGGTCTAGATATATTATTTTATTTGAAGTAATACTTAAAGATAAAAATAGACCCTAGATATTAAATTAAATAACTCTAAACTCTAAATATTAAATCAAATCATATATTGTTTTATCATTTCCCTAGGTTGAAAGAACTCTCCACTAGAGAGGTAAATAGATGGTAATTATGGCATAAAGTGGAGTTTGTGTTATGAAACTCTTCCTTAGAAATCCATGTTGTATATGAGGCAAAACGACTTTTCCAACAAACGAGGTAACGATGGATGGGACCTACTAGATCCCAACTTGTTTTTTCATCCTAGACAACATCAATGGCCTAGGTTAATGCTACAATAATCGCCCATGGTTGAACTGGAACACAGTGGCTTTGGGTACCCATAGGATCAACATAAAGCAAAAAAGGTGGCTCAAAAGTATCTTGGTAAGGAATAAGATCTTCAACATAAAATATCAAATTGATAGACATATCTGGAGATAACTTTAATAAACAAACAATGGGTTTTATTTTCCTAGCAATGTGAAAAGGGTCAGAAACACAAGCATGCAACTTCTTGACATACTTCTTTGGCAAGTGATTTGGGAGTTGGCATCAGTGAGGCCTAATGTATTCTCCAATAGCAAAATTGTGAGAACAACAATGTGCATTACTACCTAATATATACTCCTCATTACTTAGTTCTAACTTACGCCTCAACATGAAATTTGTGAATGTGATGGGCAAAGGGTTTAATAGAGTTAAGGGTATGAGCTATTAAATGGAGAGGTAAAGGATAAGGAGGTTGTTTGGGATAAAAACTATAAGCATTATTGAAAGGGTTCTTGCAAATGGGTTGATCAATAAATGGGCTCAATTGTCTACTTGTTAAAAGGTTTAGGATGTGTGTCTTAGTTCCTTAGTAGTTATCCAGGAAGGTTTGGACAAATTGTTCATAGATCATGAGTGTCATCTATAGGGAACACATTAAGCTTGGGCTCAATTGTAGGATGCTTGCAATTGGTAGCATTATAGTCATAAAGCCAAGGGCATCCTCAAATTATGAGGGCTACATTCATAAGGAACACATCACAAAGGATTTCTTCTTGATACTTTTCTAATTGAAGGGGAAGGTTGTATTGTTGAGTAATAAAAATAGATGATGAATTTATCAAAGCCAGACGAAATGGTTTAAGATGAGGCTCTAGTTCAAGGCATGAGGCCAAAGTTACTTACTCCACTATTAGAGATCACATTTTTCATGTTAACTCTATCAATTATTAGTTTACGCATATGTTCCCCATATTACACAAAAATTATGGAAGATGCTAGTTCTCATCAAATAGTTCTCAGCTAATTGGGCAAGTGTTGTACTTCTTACAACGTTCAAGCATCCTAAGTTAGAGCATCTGTGTGTGCGAAAAATAGAGGAAAAAGAGGAAAACAAAGGGGCTTGTGATTTTTTTTGCTAGGGCATGATTTTGCTGATGTTTTGGTATGATTTAAAGCTTCTAATTACTAAGGTAAGCCTCTCTTACCATTCCTCTTCCTCTCTACACCATTTTTAAGTTAGGGTTTATAGTTGGAGGATGATTTTTAGACCTTAGATGCTTTGGGTCTGAATCCATTAACTTAAATAGAATTAATGAGAGTTGTTTGAGTTATCTAAGCCTAGAGATAGTGGTTTTATGCGTCTATGAGTGTGGGCTCTCAATTATGGACGAATTTGTGTATTTAAATGCCAAAAATGGTAGTCTTTGAGGTAGGTGGCTTCTATTTATGTTGATTAAGGATTATGTTAGTATTAGTTAGAGCTAATGAGAGTTAATGAACCTAATGTGATGATTAAACTTAAGAGTTAAGAGTTTTGGATGATTAAAGTGTTTAAATTTGGAAGTTGAAAATGAGTAATTTATGACATTAATGATATTTTGGATTTTTAGATGATATATTAGTAATTATTTAAGTTGTTAAGAGCTAAATAAAGTCAATGGGAGTAAAGGAACTCATTGGATGTAAGGATTACTCTTGTAGTTGAGAAATTTAGTTATTAAAGTATGAAATTAGATATTGAAAGTGGTAATTTTAATGATTATCAATGATGGGTGTTAATGTAATTGTAGGCTAACCTCATAAAACACTGGTGAGCTTGAATTTAGCTTAGAAAGTAAGTTATGATTAAAGGATAATCTTTGACATCTTAAAGGTTTGAGATGACTATAGAAATCTTAGTGTATATAGTTGAATATTAATTGATTGTTTGTTGAAATAGTTGACTTGAAATATATTTAATATTTTTAAACTTATGATGTAAATTTGGCATGGCTGGTGATGTATTATTATTGCAAATTATATTTAAATTCATATACATGTTAATAGTGATGATGAATGAGAAAATGTGATTATGTACTAGTTGGTGCTTGGAGTGAGTTGGGTGAGTATGAATACTTAGATTTGTGATATGAATGGTTGATTATAATACATATACATGTGATCATTAGCAGGAGTTTACCTAAGGAGAGGAGTAGTTGATTTAACCCACCTGGTATTGGCAGTGATTGTTGGAATTTGGAGCTTGCCTTAACACTGACTATTAGAATCAAGAGGTAGCCTTTGTCTCATAGTTGATTCGGGACTATCCCACTTGTTCAATAAGAGACTAGAACCTAATTAATCTCCATCTGTTCATGAAGAGGTTGGAATAGGGGTATGACACCCCATGTTTATTAGTATTAAGATAAATCAGATTATACAAGTGAGTGAGTTGACCTTGGCTTGGTAACTCTTCACAAATGAAACACTGGATTAATCCATGAAAGACATAGCCACCAAATAGCCACTGATTTTCTGTCAGACGTAACAGGAGGGTATAAGGTTCACATATAATCATGCATTTAGTCCCGACTATATGGTTGTTGGAATTGTGATCCAGTACAGTTTAGGGGTGCATGGTTGGTATTATTACGACCCCAGATTGTGCATTAATATATATATATATATATGATTATGTGTTTGAAACTCAGGCACATAGTTGTTATTGTTGTGGTCGAGACTATACGTTGTCATACATGCTTTATCTATGTGTTTATTGCCAATTTCATCTATTTTTAATTGATATGTAACTGTATAAATCAGGTGAAACTTGGTTACAAAGTGGTTGTACTCACCTTTCTATTTAACATTTTAGAGGTACTATTTTCGAGCAGGACAAAGGGAAAGCATTAGAGGCTTGGAAACTCGATTTCCTACTGTAGGCCTCTTGTAATTTTAATTGCATATATATATAATTAATTGATATTGTCAATTAGGATGTTCAAATTTTGTTATACTTGTACCATTGAATATTGAGTATTTCAATGTGTATTTTAGACTCTAGTACGTGTGGTATCTTTTTATTGAGATATTTATGCAAAGTCAAAATATTTATGTAAATAAGAAGTGAGTATATTTGTGAATAATGATAATTTAGATGTGAAATTATATGTTTTGACTCCCCCTTATGTTTTTGTGATCAAGGGGTTTATTGATGAAATTGTGATATAGGCGTTATTTGAATGTTGTGGTGTATTGCACAAATTTGTTATAGTCCCTTGAGCTTTAAGGGTTGGTATGCTTTTGACACTTAAATTGATTTTTTGACACTTTAGTTATGTTTTGAAAACATAAAAGTGTGAGTTTTCTTTTTGGTGTCGAACTTTTAATTGAGAAATACTTTGAATGTGAAACCAATGCAATTAGTTAAAGCTCAGAGAAAGCTTTTTATAGACACTTAGATCACCTCAATTGGACGTCAGATGAAGATTTGGTGCGCATCAAAATTTTCCAAAAAATCTGCCATGACAGGGTTTTGCTGTTTATGCCGCAGTATAAAATTTTATGATGTAGTGTAATTATGTCGAAATTAGTTTTTTTTTATATTTTGACCCTAATTTAATGTTATCTTACCTTTTATGATGCCTATAGTTCTATATACATGTTTTGCTTTGATTTTACAGCATTTTAAGTTTTGAAAACTTGAGATCTCATTTATAAAAATTTTACAAATTTAATAATTCATTTGGATTATTTGTGTGATTACCTTAATTTTGTGGAGTTAATTGTGGATAAGTAAGTGTGACTTTACAAGATGCAATATGCCCTATCATATGACAAGGGAAACACTCAAAAGATGGTCTATTAGATTGAGAGCAAGAACTTATAGATTTACTGGCCTATTTGGTAATAACCTTAAGACCATAGGATTCATTAGAAGATAGTTGCGAGTTTGATCGAGGCAAAAATCATGTGGTTCGATCAGTAAGGATAAGGTGGTGAGTTTATTAGTACTCTATCCTTGCATGGTAAAACTTTAAACA
The DNA here is from genome assembly GCF_029017545.1 of Prosopis cineraria. Taxonomy (NCBI): domain Eukaryota; kingdom Viridiplantae; phylum Streptophyta; class Magnoliopsida; order Fabales; family Fabaceae; genus Prosopis; species Prosopis cineraria. Next base: position 28,321,905 of record NW_026555336.1, read on the forward strand.
TAAGAGTACCTAAATAATGAATCTATCTCCATAGATATATGATACGTTTCTTTTAAGGTGTTAAAGCAAGTTACCCTAAATTCTTGTTGTATGTCTGGCCTTGGGCCATTAATGAACCTTTCGACAATTATCTAAGAAGCCTTGGACAATCTGGCCTTAGGCCGTTAATGAACATTTCAATAATTATCCAAGAAGGCTCGGACAAGTTATCTCACACTGAGACACATACTCAAATGTTGTAAAAATTTGCCTAAGGTTAAGTAGTTGATTGTATAATTTGCTCATGTAGCTAGTTGAGACATACTTATCTTTTTTTCCCCCCAACTTCATCTCAACCCAAGTGTTTATAGGAGATTAACCTAGGCATTCCATGTTTTCTTGGACATCTTCTAGTGTTTTTTATTGGATCCTATAACTTCACTTTTGTTGAGCGAACAAGCTTCATGTTACTCATGTTGTACCAATCAAAGTAGACATCCATAGTAGCCAACCAATCAAAGAAGTCACTTAGATTTAGTCTACCATAAAAATCAAGTACTTCTACTTTAATCCTTTTTATGGAATCATCATCATATTCCTATCAAAAGGGTTCTTGATTATGTTTAGGGGGTGATGCTTAATTCCTTGTGAAATATCGATTCTTAGGTGGCTGACTAATAGCCTTCATTCTTATCTTATTCATTCTAAGGCACCTCTTCTTCCTTAAATGGTTAGGGGTTAGGCTTAAGGGGAGGTAATTAGGGCCTCCAGATGATTAGAGAGTCCTTGTATACGAGGGTCTCATATTGTCATTCCTAGCTTGTGTTTGACTCTTGCCATTAAGGTTTCCCAATAGTCTTTCATTTTTTTTCCTATTGTCTTCTTGCTTAGTTCTCAAAAGGAATTCGAATGTTCTTGGCATTGGGTATTAGAGTCTTGCTTAATAGTCATAAGATTATAATCAATAGTGGTAGACTTAAGACCTCTAGCAAGTGGGGGCAATCTATTTAAAAGAAAAGATAATTATTGTCATATCATAGGAAACTATACTAATATCATGTAAAATTCATATATAATTAAATATTTACATCCCTAACAATTGTTGTCGACGTGGTTTCATATTTGAAGAGCGTTGAATAATCAGTTCATTGTCAATACTATTAAAAACATTCTTTCAATGTATGTCACCAAGCAATCGTTCATCCATTTATTCCTCATTCGGTTATGTAATCAATTTTTCACAATCTTTATGGCGGAGAATACTCTTTCTACTATTGCTGTAGCAATGGGGAAAATTATTGCCAATTTCAATAGAAGATAAACAAGTGGATAAACATGTCTTCACATTTCAACTAATTTTTCTGCAAGAGTATTAATATCTTTAGAGATGTAAATTCAACACTGCTACACATATCAATTATGTAAGTCTCAAGCTGATTAACAGAAGAAAAGTCACGTGAATAAAATTTGGCAAACTCAATTAATTTGCTCTCATCAAAACTAGAGAACGAGTTGCCTGGATTTAAACAAGCCATGTAAAGAAGAAATTCAGTATTTGTCTTAATGAAACAATTATTAAGCTCCTGAAGTTGCATGTTCACAACAGTATAAAATAACTTAACTTAGTAATGATGTTCTACTATAATACCTTGAGCTTTACCTTCGTGACATGATCTCTCTTTAGACAACAAAAGGTCTTCAATGTTTGGAACATCAATATCATGCAAGTTGTAAAACAAAGTTACTTCATTTAATAAAGACTCCCATCCCCTATCTCTTATAACTTGTAATCGCTTCTTTGCAATGTTAACCGAATTCATGGCATTAACAATATCTTGATTTTTTCTTTATAATGCTTGTGACAATTCATGTGAAATACCTAGAACATTTTTCATTAGATGTAAAATAAATGCAAAATCAAAAGCTTTTCTCAACTGTAAGAGACCATTAGCCTCAGCTCTTTGGTCTGCATTTGAGCCATCTTCCTTTATAATTTTAAGCACATCAATCACTAAAAAATACATTACTAGTAGATTAACTAAATCTTGACATTTCTTCCGAGCAATATTGTGAGCACTATTAGTTCCTCCAACATGAGATGAGAGTCTTTCTTTTTTATTCCAATTTGTTAATCTTTTCATAACAAATGCATCACCACCAGATTGCTTCCCAAAATCAGGTCTAAAAAGATAACAACACAAGTAAAATGCTGCATCTTTTTCTATGCTATACTCTAACTAATTGCCAAATTCATTAAACCAAGAGGGATAAAATCTTCTCAAAGTCTTCCTAATTCTTCTTTAAGGAAAATTATGATGAACAGGTTGACATGGTCCCTTTTGTAAATAAGCTCTTCTTATCTTATCCCTCTCATTAGGATGATAGGATGAAATTTTAATCTGTTTTCCTAGGTTTGATGGAAACTCTTCTAAAGATTGATTCTCTTGTTGTTGGTGGTGGTGAGGATTTGACTGATAATGTATGGATGAAGATTGATGCTCCTCACATGGCAATTTTCTTTTTAAGAATCTTTTTATTTTCTTTTCAAAATTCAAATAATTTGTGATTCACCTATTGTAAATCAAAATAATATAATCAATATACTAAAAAAAAAAATCTCATCATAAACAAATAATTAACTAAAAATAGAAATTAATTTTATAATTAAAAAAATAGGCGTCTCATGATCCGATTATTCTTAAAATCTATTGCTTCAAGATTCACAATAGCTTCTCAATACAAACAAAAGCAACTCACAATCAATTAGATTTATTTATTTAGAATTCATGCTATATTGATGTGCAAAAGAAGCTTATTCCACGATCAGTACGCACTAACATCAAAAAGTAAATCTATTAAGTAATTATTTAAAAATTAATGGCCAACTTTCTATAACTTTATTCCCACGTTGAAGCCCTCATTTTCCAATGACTTTTCCTTCTCAACTTCACTTTTTCTACAACCTTTTTGCCCTTCCCTCAATCAGTCCCATTATCTCTCTAGCTGAACTGCTCAACCTCTCTTTTTACTCTCCAATTCCATGATTTTTGTTTCCCCAAATCAGCAGATCCAAACATGAAAGTGAAGTTTTTTCAAGTCACAGCTCTTGACTGCTTGCTCTATGTTCATAATCAAGGAGAAAATTCAATAAAAACTAGAACCTACTTGAGTTTGGCATGTTCTTCTTTTGCTAAAGCCTGAAGCCCTAGTTCTCCAAATTCCAGTTCTTCAGTTCTCCTCCTCTATAAGTCTGCCACTACTTCTCTTGCGTATGGGGCTAGCAGGTTGTTGGTGCACAATTTCTAAAAGCTAAGTTTTTTTAGATTTTATTATTTGAAATAATCATTCTTGAGGATTGAGGTTTTGCCATTTCGATTCCCTTCTGCTTGGGTGAGGATCAATTGTGCATTTTTTTTTTGTTTTGTGGGCTTTGTTACAAAGATTAGATTTAGGCTAAGTTTGTTGGTTTGATTTGGACTAAATTTCACTGGGTTAAAAAAATAGAGATGAGTAGGGCATGATGCAAAATTTACTATATATATCCATGTAAATTTTTTAATTTTAGGGGGGGCATTTGCCCACACTGACTACTACATAGGTCCACCCCTGATAATCAATGCCATCAAGACTTTTTTGGTAAGGTTTGTGATACATGTGGTTATTTAGATCCATTAGGGATCTAAAAAAGTCATCATGTGGTTTAAGAGAGTTAATACCAAGAGTCAATAAGTATGTGTCTTCTTGTTGCTCAGTATTTGATGAATTGCCAATGCTTTCAACTTTAAAAGAATTATTAAAAGTATAAATGGATTTAAGAGTATCCTAAATAAATTTAGCATTAGAGTAATATTTAATTTTTGTAAAATCAATTTCCGATAAAGTACTATATAGAATTTTCATAGATCTAATGTTAAAAAAATTAATTCCTTTTTTTTCTCAATCCAATCTCTTTTTAGCTTGAAATCAAAATCATTTATAAAAAACTTTTCACATATTTAAATCAATATATTGAATGAAAAATTGCATTCTTTGTTTTCCAAAACAAAAATTTAACATTTTCAAAAATCTAAAAAAAGAAACAGATTTTTGATTATTTTTAAAAATGAATTTAAGTATTTTCTAAAAATAATCTTATGCTGTAAATGAGAGAAAGTATTTTAACAAGATGAGATATGTGAAAATATAATAAGATTGTTAAAATAATTGAATAATAAATCATTTTTATAAGATAGAAATTAAGGAATATATCATAAGATTTAAAAATAAATAACTAACTATTACTTTTTTATATTGGAACTAAATATAAAATAATGTCTGTTTTTTTATAAAATCTTTACAAAATAAGTCTTTTTCTAAAATCTCTTACCTATATAAAAATTACTTATTTTTTAATTTTAAATAAACGGGCCTTGTATTTCTCAACCATGTTAAGAACATAGTTAGTTTATTTATATTTGTTATTATGAAAAATATTAAGTTAACTATAATGCTATAAGTCATTATGCCCAACAAAGAAAAATGAGTTTGCTAAGAAGGGAGGCGAGAACTTGCCTCTAGCACTAAATTTATGTGAAATAGAAAGGGTAAAGAGGGATAAAGATAAGAGAGTAAGGAAAAAGAGAGAAAAAGAGAGGAGGTTTGGAAAATAGAAGCTCTTTATTCAATATTCAAAATATATTTTGAATACAAATGAGGAATCCTAACTCTATATATGGAGCTATTGGTTAAAAAAAAAAAAAGCTCTATATATGGAACTCTAGAATAATAAAATAATAATTTAAATTCAAATTTAAATTCAAATCATATGATGATGGCAAGGTTTTTGATTAGTTTATATATCTTATTTTATTTAAGTAATACTTATAGACAAAAATAAATCTTAGATACTAAATTGTTAGGTTGTTCAAGTGTGAGTGAACATAAAATGATATGAGAAGTCTCACACTGAATAAAGTTAAGCTTAGCAACTAACATATAATAAAGAGGAATGACCTATAAATTTAAGCCTTGAAATTTTGAGTTAAAATGTAACATTCTTCTACTACTCTTTTCCGTCTCTCCTCTTTCGTCATTCTCGAGCAGTCGCTCTCCATTCCTAATAAGTGATATCAAAATTAAGTTTCTTGATTCGTCACTATGCCAAGCTCACATATATAATAGAAAACTCTAAAGCCTCACTCAAATTTAGATATGTTTGAGATTTGCTAGCATGAGATTTCCGTGGACTGTGAAAACTACCAATCCTATAATGGGAGAAATGAGGTTGTCAGGCCAAACTTCAAATTTGAAATTTCAATATTCATTATTAGGCCAAAAATTAGGATTTATTCACTAAAAAATAAAGCTTTCAGATAAAAAACGAGAACCCTAAATTTTAAATTAGAAGTTAAAACAAAAAAAGGAAGGGAGAAATTCAAATAATGATAAGGGATGTGACACAATTATTAATGAATTTCAAAAAAATTTTGAAATTTTAATTCAATTTAGGGAGATAAAATTAAAATAATTTCAATTGTAAAAAAGAATAAATTACCCTTCACTTATTATGCTAAATTATTAATGGTTAATTTTCTTATTTCACTTATTAATTTATCAATATCACTTATAAATTATATCCGTTTGTCAATGAAGCAATCATATTAGCTATTAATTTTCTAACTTTACTTATTAATATACCAATATTAGTTATAAATTACAAAACTTGTTAGTAATTTATAATTAATATTAGTAAATTATAAGGCTTGTTAGTAATATATAATTGATATTAAAAATTACAAGACCTATCAGTGGTAAATTAACAAGTAAAACTAATAATTTAACAATTAATATTGGTTATGATTGAACAACTAATATCAAATTTTATATAATTATTAACATATCAACTTATATGATTTGCAACTCTTATTAGCAAATTAATAAGTGAAATAAAAAAATTAATAACCAGTGATTTTGTATAATAAGTAAAAAATGCTTTAATTTTTTTATAGTCAAAATTATTTTCACTTTTACCCCCATACTGAATTGAAATTGCAGAATTTGTTTTTAGGCCCACTAATTATATCACAGCTTTGGTCTTTATTTAAAATTCTTCAAAAAAGAAATCTCGGATCTTTACTTTTCCCCCTAGTTATCAACAATCATGAGTTAATAGCCAAAATCTAATCTAGAGGCAAATAAAAAAAAAAAATATAGGTACAATCAATGATGAAGATGAAGATGGCTTAAGCAGCAAGAGAGCACTGCTAATGGCTGATGAAGCAAGAGAGGGAATGGCAAACAAAGTAAGGTGTAAACATTGTATTTTATCCGAGTATATTTTATATTTAATAAAAATAAAAATAAATTTAACCAAAACAAAGAACTTTTAATAATATAGATAAAAAATATTTAATTAATAGTTTTAATTTTATTTTAGCATAGATAATCTTTTATTGGTTAAAATTTTATTTCTTTTAGTTCAGTAAAATAACCTAAAAATAATATAAAAATAAAATTTAATCCTTTTTAGGATTATATTTCAAAAAAAAATATAATAATAATCTAACAAAATTTAAAAAAAATATTGCTTAAATATTTGAAAAAAAAGGCTCTCTTAAATTATTTCAACAATTTAAAAATCAGGAGAATTAACTTTTAAGAGTTAACTTTTTTTTAAAAAAATTCTTTCCTTAAATCTTGTTTTTCATTAAAAAAAAAATCCTTGTTTAATTCAAAATTAGGTTTTCTTTTCTTCCTCTTCATGTAATTCTTGAAATTAATAAATATAATTTTAAAAAAGGTTATAGTTTTTTAAAAATAAATAAAAATAATAATGGAAGGATTAATAGTGTTTAACCCATCGGTTGCTTCACCTAGTTCATCAGAACACACAAGCGACCGACACAAACAAAAACACAAGAGCAAAAGCGAGAGAGAAAACAAATGCACGAACAAAACAGGCTTTCTGCCATTTTAGAAAGACTGAATGCGTACAAAGAAAGCAAGCAGAGTAGAAGGTAGATGCAAAACACCACCTTCGGCCATAGAGGAAAGAGTAGAGAAAGGTAGAGAGAGTAGAGCACATGAGTATGGACCTTGATTTCCTTTTGCCATCTGCTTTATGTAACATCCTGATTTTTATATAATAAAGAAATTGTGGGATTTAGGTTTTGAGGATAAAAAAATGATAATAATAGAAATTTATATTATTTGAGGTTATTTAGAAATAATATTATGGTTAGATATTTAATTATGAATTAAAAACTTAGATTTAAAATTTCATAAAAAATGTATAGTTAAGATATAATTTTTAAGATTTAGAATATATAAATATTATTATAATTTTGTGTGTGTGTGAGTTAAAAAAAAGAAAAAAAAGAAAGTAAAAAAAAGGGGAGGGGGTTTAGTCCCACATCGATTAGATGTGGGAAGGAAAGGCACCTCCTCATGTATAAAAGGAGGGGTTGCATTGCAAAGGAAACCAAAAGAAATTTTTGTTGCAATTTGTGAAAATTGCAAGTCTTCTTGTAATTTGTTGTTTTGCTCCTCAACTTGTGACATCCTTACTCTCATTTAATCAAGTTCATTTTCTACAAAAGGGCCTAATGTATCTTGACTTGAACAAAAAAGTTTGAATACCTGCATCGGTGTTAGACCTAATCCTAGTCCCCTCACATGTCCATAGCAATTTAGGCTTAAACCTTATAATAAAATATCATTACTAATACTAGAATATGATGAATGTTGACTTTCATATCCTTTGAGTTCTTTCTAATTAAAAAAAGAGAAATTAGAAAAATTTTGAATTGTTAACTTATTTTTAAGTAAATAATTATTATCTTACAATGACTGTAGCTGTTTTTTCATTGAAAGGAAACCATGTGCGAATGTGAAAATTTCATGAGGGGAGGGGGCATAAATAATAAAAGACTTGTGAGCCATGGTTTTGCCAAAACTGTGGCTCTGGGAAAACTGTGGCTCAGAGTCACGATATTTTCCAAACCATGGCTTCAATTGATGCTAGGAGGAAAAAAAAAAACACATTATTTTAGTTAAAATGTTAGATTAATCACTGTTTAAGAAAAACCATAGCAATAATCAGTCGCTATTGCTGCCTTTTTTTAAGCGCCACCATGATTTCATGACTATCATGTTCTATTGATTGAAGGCACCTCACCTATTGAAGTTTGAAATTGAATGATTGGTGGTTACAGTGCTTTCAGAAGGATTGGATTCAACCTGGTTATAGTGCTTTTTCAGCCCTTGTCATCCTTACACGTAAGAAGGAAAACATGCGGCACTTCAGCACGTACTATCGCACCCTTACTGCTATGAAGATTAAGGATGCCTAACCCAACCATGCCAACTATGGACAAACTTCAAGATGAACGTCATGTTTCACAATAACAATAGATCTCTTGATAGCAGCATCACCTTTTTGTTAAATTTTGTCCAAGTGATATTTGGGCAGAGACACGAGCCAAGCATTTGGGCCACTTTGGTTCATGGTGTGGAAGTTGACCTTTTTTTTTTTTTTAAACTGAAGAAATGCATCCATAATTAAAATGAAATTACATCAACAAACAACAATATATGACCTGTTAAATCACTTTCATTATCCATCGCTTCTTGTAATAAAAGTAAGGGATGATCAAAGATATAAAAGCTAACATTTAATCTGTAAAACATCTTAGTAACTAATCAGTATAAGTATTAGAGCATCTATAAACATAATAAGTGAATATGCTATTAGACATAATGACTTATAACATTATATTTAATTTAAATTTTGATGATGAAAATTATAGATAAATTAACTATAATAGTTAATATGATTAAGAAATATAGAATAGTTAACTATATATATTGTTATTTTCATATATATTATTTAACTATAACTTTGGAACAAGAATTCTAAAAAAATTTATTTTTATTGTTTCATACTATATGATATTTGAAAAAAATGACTTATGTGTATTAAAATATATTTTAATACTTTACAAAATTATATTTTTTTATCCTAAAATAATTATATATCCGAGAGTGTTTAAAGCATTATTTTTCATAAAGTGGATATATATTAAATGTGAGACATTCCGTATGCATGATGTAATATCCTAATTGTCATATAATAAATTGTAAAATTTGGGCTTTATTGAGGATTTAAAAAATAATAATTTATAGTGTTTTGAGGTTTAAGATGTAACATCCTAATTTTTAGATAAAATTTTTTTTATGAAATTTAAGTTTTTTTAAAAAATAATGATAATAATAAGAATTTATATTATTTGAGATTATTTGAAAATAATAATATGGTTAGGCATTTAATTATAAATTAAAAACTTAAGTTTAAAATTATATAAGAAATATTTTATTAAGATATAATTTCAAGATTTAAAAAAAATTATTATTAATGTGTGTGTGTGAGTTAAAAAAAAAGAAAAGAAAAGAAAGTAAAAAAAAATGGGGGAGGGGGTTTAGTCCCACATTGGTTAGATGTGGGAATGAAAGGTACCTCCTCATGTATAAAAAGATGAGGTGCATTGTGGAGGAAGCATGAGAAAATTTTTATTACAATTTGTTAAAATTGCAATTAAGGGCCCAAGATGCAATTTGTAAAAATTGTAAGTAATGGCCCAAAGGTTTAAATAATTAAATTCAAATCTATAGTTTTTTTAATATAATTTTGGGACCACAATTCCATTTTTATATTATTTTTCTCTCTTCCTCTCACGTTGCTTGGCGTTTTCTCGCAAGGAAAATTATTTTCTTTTTCTTCAGGTATGTTCTAACTTTTCTATTTAGATTAGCATTTAAAAATTTATTTAATCACAAAATTAATTTTATAATTATTTTCTAAATAATATTAGCTTTCTAGTGATATGATTATTTTGTAGGATAGAGTAAATATTCTGATTAAGATTTTTCTATAGGATAGTTAATCTAATGATATAATGGATTAAAAATATAGGTTAAAACTCTTAGGGATATAATAAATATTATAAAATATTTTTTTGAGGTTGAAACTCATGTTTAAGAATTTTTGAGTTAAAATCTAGATCTATATGGTTGAATTTATGTGGAATCTGAGATGTAGGGATAAACCTATGATTATTAAATATTTATTTAAATATGAATAGGTATTTTTGAGGTTATAGAAAGGTGATTTGAGGTTTCAGGATAATTCTAAAATTTTTAATTTATTTTTGGACGAACTTTTAGAATATAGAAGGATGAAATTGTGATACTAGAAGTGATTTGAGGATAAAAAATATTTTATTAAGGTACGAAAATTTTAGAAAAGAATTTGAGAAGTTAAATGAGGTATAAATCTTAAATTTGTGTTAATATGGATTATAGATCTAAGACTTTCTAACTTTTTAAATTAGAGTTATTTATTTTAATGTAAAATTAATATATAGTATTGTGAAATAATTATGTAGATTATATTGACAAAGATAGTGGTGAAAGAGGAGTTGTGAAGGGGAACTTGTTATTCAAGACACAAGGTAACCATTATTAATGTGTTGTGATGGGTGTGTTTGTGAATGGTTATATGTTGTTTTATTTTTTGGAAAAATTATGAATTAATAAAAATAAATACTGTATATATATACTTGTTTGAAATTATTATCAAGTGGGTTAAAAATTTATTTTTGTTTATCATGATGAGATATTATTGTTCGGATATATTCTTGTTTGAATATTTAAATGATGCATGACTTGTCATGGTATTTTAATATATGGTGTTAATGGAAATTTCTGTTCGGTTAATTATTACCATGTGGTAAGCCCTCATTGGACCCAATGAGTGGCGTGTCGCTTGGTCCAACTCACCTTTGGCCAGGTGATTTGGCGTCCGAACATGGCGAAAGAAGGATATAAGGTGCAGTCATGCAAATTAAATATTTATTCAGTTTGTTTGAAAGTATTGTTCGGTTAAATGTTTTGTGTACCCACTTACCAATCGCATGATTAGTTACATCCGCATGCATCATTACATATTAATTTTTGGTTACTGAGACTTTTAAGTCTCATTTCCCGTGGTTAATATTTTTACAGGAGCGAGTTCGGCTGAGAAAGCACCAAAGGTGTAACTATGGTATATGAGACACTATCTTTTACGTTGCCTCTTATTTTAGATTATAGAATGTATCTTGTGCCAACTTAGGACATATCTTCTTTGTGAAGCATGTAAACTCTAATCCTTTTTATTAAAAGTATTTATATGACCAAGAGGATTATGTCTGTCCCTCTTGATTTATGATCTGATTTGAATATCATGATATGAGGATTATGCCTGTCTCTCATGATTTTAATTACCTTTTTGGATATTTTAAGACTTGTGTTATGTCTTGGATGTATCATGGTAAAAAATTTTCTACCATGATAATAGTTTTAATAATTTACGAAAAATCGGTTTGTAAATTTAAGGGTGTTACATATTGGTATCAGAGCATCATGTTTCGAGCCTCTATTTTAGTAATACTTATTTAAACTTTTGTTTGAAACTATTACTTGTGTGAATTTAATATGTATTTATTATGTGTGGTGCATTGCATATAGTCGGTTGGCAATATACATTGTTATAATGTTTCTCATTGTATGGCCATTATATAACTAGGCTAATTTTATTATTTATATCTTGTATCCTTTAAGAGGGGAGAAAAAATGCCTGTCACTCACGGTAACTCAGGATTCCAACATGAGCACCTACCATCGCCACTGCCAAATGAGGAGCCTGACTTGACAAAATTGAGAATGCTTGTAAAAACATTAACAGACAAGGTTCAAGGATACGAACAAGAGTTGATGGAGCTAAATAGGCAAAAGGTAACTGAAAATGGAGATAGAGCTCATATTGAGAGTCATGTGGGGGAAGGCAATTCCTCACTTCCTGCCACTCCAAGAGATCATGAGTCTAGAAGGGAGGAAACTAGGCAGGAGGAACAGAGAACCCCACCAACCATTATTGATGTGTGGGAAACTGTTAGGAAGTTTAACCCTCCTTCAGTTGATGGTAACCTTAAACCATCCGTGATAGAGGAATGGGTGAAGAGACTTGAGTCTATCTTTCGAGTAGTCACATGCACCAGTAATCAGAAAGTACAAGTAGCATTAGTGCTCCTAGTGAAAGGAGCAAGAGATTGGTGGGAGACAGCAGGGCCCAGGGATGATTCTACACTCACTTGGGAGGAATTCAAGGAAAAATTATTCAGGCATTACTTTCCATCAGAGTTAAGGTCTGAGAAGGAAGCGGAGTTCCATGCCTTTAAGCAAGGGAACCTCAATGAGGACACATTCATTGCTAAGTTTCAGGAGTTATCTAGATACTTCACATACTTATAGTATAAGGATGATTCTAAATGGAAGGCCAAGCGCTTATTGGAGAAGGCTAGACCAGAATTGAGGGAGCAATTAGCTCATCTAGATATCCGAGATTATGACGAAATATGCATAAAACTACAAGTAATAGCTCGCAGTAAGAAGGAGTTCGAGAGAGAAAAGAGGGGTTATTCATATAGTAGACCCCCAACCTACCCCCGACCCACCGGAGGCATTATGAAGAAAAACCATCAGGGTTCGAGTAGCTCATGGAACCAAGGAAGGCAGAAGGGTCCATTTCAAAGGGGCCAAGGACAAAGGAGCTATCATAGTAGTTATCATGGGTCACAGAGGAGTCCAACAGTATCTACCCCTGCCCCAAGTACAGCGAGCTCTCAGCAGTGCACTAAATGCGGGCGCCATCACTTAGGACAGTGCTGGGTTTATTACATTTGTGGCAAACTCGATCACATTGCAAAGTTTTGTGGGGACAACCAGAACTCAAACATGAAGAACCCTTCCCAGCATCCTACTGTCTCTGGCCGTGTGTTTGCCCTTACTCAAGACACAATGAACTCTCCAGATGCCATTAGAGATAACATTAAAATCTTTCATCATGATATTGTTGCACTGTTTGATTCAGGTGCTACACACTCTTTTATTTTTGAAACTTGTGTAAAGAATCTTGATTTGCCTGTGTGTATTTTACCTTTTGAAATGAATGTGTCTACTCCTGCGGGAGAATCTGTGAGGATCGCTAAGGCATGCCTTAACCTAGTGGTCGAGTTTAAAAATAGGAAAACAACTATGGACTTAATTATCCTACCACTGAGAGGTATGGATGTAATTGTGGGAATGAATTGGATGGTTGCAAATGGTGCTATCCTAGATTGCAGAGAGAGGAGTGTGTCTTTATCTTCTTTGTCGGTGACTCTAGTCGAGACTTAAGATCATGTTTTCTTGTCGGCGGCGCAAGTTGATAGATATATGAAGAAGGGTTGCTAGGCCTACATGGTTTTCTTCTCTATCCAAGCTGAGATTGATGAAAGCATGAAGAATATCCCAATTGTCAAAGAATTTACGGATGTATTTCCAGACGAAGTCTCCGGTTTACCCCTAAAGCGTGAGGTAGAGTTCTCAATTGAATTAGTACCTGGTACAGGGCCAATTTTTAAGGCTCATTATCGGATGTCCCCTTTAGAGTTAGTAGAACTAAAAAAGCAAATTGAAGAGCTACTTGAGAAGGGTTTCATCAGACCGAGTGTTTCACCTTGGGGATCTCCAGTCCTTTTTGTAAAGAAGAAGGATGGAAGCCTCCGATTGTGCATTGATTATAGACAATTGAACAAAGTAACCATCAAGAACAAATATCCACTTTCGAGAATCGATGATTTGCTGGATCAGCTTGTGGGATCCGCAGTTTTCTCAAAGATTGACTTAAGGTTAGGGTACTACCAATTGAGAGTAAGAGCGGAGGATATATCTAAGACAGCATTTCGGACGAGATATGGGCATTATGAATTCATGGTGATGCCGTTTGGACTTACGAATGCTCCTGCGGTATTCATGGATTATATGAATAGGATCTTTCAACCCTATTTAGATAAGTTTGTAGTAGTGTTTATTGATGACATTTTTATTTATTCAAAGGATGAGAAGGCTCATGGTGAGCATTTGAGAATCGTCTTGCAAGTTTTGAGAGAAAATAAGCTTTATGCCAAATTAAGCAAGTGTGAATTTTAGCTCCAAGAAGTAAAGTTTTTAGGCCATGTTGTGTCCAGAGATGGAGTTGCGATGGATCCTAGCAAGATTGATGTAGTGATGAAGTGGGAACAGCCAAAATCTGTGATGAAGATATGAAGCTTTCTAAGTTTAGCAGGTTATTATTGTCACTTTATTAAGGGATTTTCACAAATTACGATGCCCTTGACTAAGTTGACTAAAAAGGATGCCCCATTTATTTGGACTGACAAATGTGAAGTTGCTTTCCAAGAATTGAAAAAGAGGTTAACCACTACTCCAGTATTGACTATTCCTGACTCTGTGGTGCCGTACACTCTGTACACTGATGTTTCTTTAAAGGGTTTAAGATGTGTTTTGATGCAAGATGACCGAGTGGTTGCCTATTCCTCCAAACAGTTGAGGCCACACGAGGAAAATTACCCTACACATGACTTGGAGTTGGCTGCAGTTGTATTTGCTCTGAAGATATGGAGACATTACTTGTATGGATCTAAGTTTCAAATCTTCAGTGACCTTAAGAGCCTGAAGTATTTATTTGATCAAAAAGAGCTTAATATGAGGCAGCGATGATGGATGGAATTTCTGAAAGATTATGACTTTGAATTACATTACCATCTGGGTAAGGCTAACATGGTGGCTGACGCCTTAAGTAGGAAGACTATTCATGCTGCAAATTTGATGGTTCATGAATATCATTTATGGAACAGTTTTCATGATGTTCCAGTAGATGTGATTGAACATCAAATGGCCGTACTCTAGGTAGCAGACTTTAAGAGAAAATTCTGGGAAGATCTTAGAGTCTCACAGCAGAGTGATGACTACTTGAGGAATATAAGGAAGGAGATAGTGACAGGTAAGGCCCCAAATTTTACTATCTCTGAGGACACAGTGATGAGATATAAAGGTAGAGTTTGTGTACCTAATGATCCAAGATTGAGGAATATCCTTTTAGAAGAAGCTCATAGGAGCAAATATACAATTCATCCCGGTATAACTAAAATGTACCATGATTTGAAGCGAGGTTGGTGATGGCCAGGAATGAAGAAAGATGTAACTGAATTTGTTTTTAGATGTTTAACGTGTCAGAAGATAAAAATAGAACATCAGAAGTCAGCTGGAACACTGCAACCGTTAGATATTCTAAAGTGGAAATGGGATGATATTTCTATGGATTTCATCACTAGACTGCCAAGAACACCCTCAAGTAAGGATGCTATTTGGGTGATAATAGACCGACTCACCAAACTGGCTCACTTTTTGGCGATCAATTTTACCTCTACATTAGAGAAATTTGCTGAGATATACATTAAAGAGATAGTTAGACTTCATAGTATACCCTCTAGAATTGTGTCAGATCGTGACCCAAGGTTCACTTCAAACTTTTGGGGGGTGCGTTACAGAAGGATATGGGTACCAGACTGAGTTTTAGCACCGCATACCACCCCCAAACAGATGGACAAACAGAGAGGACGATCCAAACTTTGGAGGACATGTTGAGAGCTTGTGCCATTGAACTACCAGGTAGTTGAGATAATCATTTGCCATTAGCTGAATTTGCTTATAATAACAGCTATCATTCTAGTATTGGGATGGCGCCTTATGAGGCCTTGTATGGAAGGAAGTGTAGATCGCCTTTGTGTTGGACAGAATTAAGTGAGAGGAGTATCATTGGTCCAAAAATTATAGAGCAGACCACCCAGAAGATTGCAATAATTAAGCAAAAATTACTAATAGCTCAGAGCCGACAGAAGAGCTATGCCGATAAAAGGAGACGGTCGTTAGAGTCTGAAGTAGGAGATCATGTATTTTTAAAGGTTTCTCCGGTGACAGGCATTGGTAGATCCATTAAGGCAAAAAAGTTGACACCTAGATTTATGGGCCCGTATGAGATCTTGGAGCGAATTGGATCTGCTGCATATAGAGTTGCATTACCTCCACAGATTGCATGTATCCATAATGTGTTCCATGTATCACAGTTGAAGAAATACAACCCAGATCCCTCCCATGTTATTGAACTTGAAGAAGTGGAATTGAGGGAGAATTTGACCTTTAGATCCGAACCGGAGCAAATTGAGGACTTTAAGAACAAACAACTACGCAATGAGACCATCCGACTCGTGAAGGTGATTTGGAAGGGTGGAGCCCTAAGTGATGCTACCTGGGAGACCGAGGAGAGTATGAGGCGAGATTATCCACATTTATTTGCTTAGGTACATAGTTTCTAAGTTTACCAGCATTAAATTTTGAGGACAAAATTTTTAAAAGGAGGGGAGAATTATAACATCCTAATTTTTAGATAAAATTTTTTTTATGAAATTTAAGTTTTTTTTTAAAAATGATGATTATAATAGGAATTTATATTATTTAAGGTTATTTAAAAATAATAATATGGTTAGGCATTTAATTATGAATTAAAAACTTAAGTTTAAAATTATATAAGAAATATTTTGTTAAGATATAATTTTAAGATTTAAAAAAATATTATTAATGTGTGTGTGTGAATTAAAAAAAAGAAAAGAAAAGAAAGTAAAAAAAAGGGGGGGGAGGGGGTTTAGTCCCACATCGGTTAGATGTGAGAATGAAAGGCACCTCCTCTTGTATAAAAACAGGAGGTGCATTGTGGAGGAAGCATGAGGAAATTTTTATTGCAATTTGTGAAAATTATAATTAAAGGCCCAAGATGCAATTTGTGAAAATTATAAGTAATGGCCCAAAGGTTTGAATAATTAAATTCAAACCTATAGTTTTTTTAATATAATTTTGGGACCACAATTCCATTTTTATATTATTTTTCTTTTTTCCTCTCACGTTGCTCGGCGTTTTCTCGCAAGGAGATTATTTTCTTTTTTTTCAAGTATGTTCTAACTTTCCTATTTAAATTAGCATTTAAAAATTTATTTAATCATAAAATTAATTTTATAGTTATTTTCTAAATAATATTAGCTTTCTAGTGATATGATTATTTTGTAGGATAGAGTAAATATTTTGATTAATATTTTTTTATAGGATAGTTAATCTGATGATATGATGGATTAAAAATATAGGTTAAAACTCTTAAGGATATAATAAATATTATAAAATATTTTCTTGAGGTTGAAACTCATGTTTAAGAATTTTTGAGTTAAAATCTAGATCTATATGGTTGAATTTATGTGGAATCTGAGATGTAGGGATAAACCTATGATTATTAAATATTTATTTAAGTATGAATAGGTATTTTTGAGGTTATAGAAAGGTGATTTGAGGTTTCAGGATAATTCTAAAATTTTTAATTTATTTTTGGATGAATTTTTAGAATATAGAAGGATGAAATTGTGATACTAGAAGTGATTTGAAGATAAAAAAATAGTTTATTAGGTACGAGAATTTTAGAAAAGAATTTAAAAAGTTAAATGAGGCATAAATCTTAAATTTGTGTTAATATGGATTATAGATCTAAGACTTTCTAATTCTTTAAATTAGAGTTATTTATTTTAATATAAAATTAATATATAATATTGTGAAATAATTATTTAAATTATATTGACAAAGATAGTGGTGAAAAAGGAGTTGTGAAGGAGAACTTGTTATTCAAGACACAAGGTAACCATTATTAATGTATTGTGATGGGTGTGTTTGTGAATGGTTATGTGTTGTTTTATTATTTGAAAAAATTATGAATTAATGAAAATAAATACTGTATATATATACTTGTTTGAAATTATTATCAAGTGGGTTAAAAATTTATTTTTGTTTATCATGATGAGATATTATTGTTCGGATATATTCCTGTTTGGATATTTAAATGATGCATGACTTGTCAGGGTATTTTAATATATGGTGTTAATGAGAATTTCTGTTCGGTTAATTATTACCACGTGGTAAGCCCTCATTGGACCCAATGAGTGGCGTGTCGCTTGGTCCAACTCACCTTTGGCCGAGTGATTTGGCGTCCGAGCATGGCGAAAAGAGGATATAAAATGCAGTCATGCAAATTAAATACTTGTTCAGTTTGTTTGAAAGTATTGTTTGGTTAAATGTTTTGTGTGCCCACTTAGCAATTACATGATTAGTTACATCCGCATGCATCATTACATATTAATTTTTGGTTACTGAGACTTTTAAGTCTCATTCCCCGTGGTTAATATTTTTACAGGAGCGAGTCTGGCAGAGAAAGCACTAGAGGTGTAACTATAGTGTATGAGACACCATCTTTTACGTTGCCTCTTATTTTAGATTATATAATGTATCTTGTGTCAATTTAGGACATATCTTCTTTGTGAAGTATGTAAACTCTAATCCTTTTTATTAAAAGTATTTATATGACCAAGAGGATTATGTCTATCCCTCTTAATTTATGATCTGATTTGAATATCATGATATGAGGATTATGTCTGTCTCTCATGGTTTTAATTGCCTTTTTGGATATTTTAAGACTTGTGTTATGTCTTAGATGTATCATGGTAAAAAATTTTCTACCATGATAATGGTTTTAATAATTTACGAAAAATCGGTTTGTAAATTTAAAGGTGTTACATAAGACAATAAATGAATTTGCATTCGAGGATATTTGGAATTAATCACATGTTTATGCATTTAATTATGGATTAAATTTAAGCTTAATGTTATATAAGATGTGTTTATCAATCTAATTTAGAATATGATTTAAAGATAAAAAATATAATAAGATATAATATGGAATAAAATAAATAAATATTAAAAAATAATAAATGAAATATATATATATAAGAGCATAAAAAAAGTAAAAAGTACTCCTTTTGTTTAAAAGTGTAAGGTATTTTTTAAAAAGTTGAATGTTAAAAAATATAAAATATGTTTAGTCTTTTGAGGTGTAATCATTGCTTTTTTTTTTTCAAAAGTGTCCTATTGATAATGACTTTATATTTATTTTAGGGTGCTTGATAGAAGTAAATATAAAAAAATAGAATTAGTTTAAAAGTAAGTAATTACTTTATTGAAATGAGATTCGGATAAAAATATTTTATATTTTTAAACGGAGGGAGTATATTGTAAAATATATATATATATATATATATATACACACATGCGAGGAAACGGCTGAAGGTACAAATGAAAAGAGAGGGGGGAAAAAAAAAAGAAAAGGAGAAGAAGAAGAAGTCCAGAAGGAGAAAGGGAGACGGTGGGACTCACAATTAATTTAAAAACACATTTCCTCCTTTTCTTCATTTTACCTTCTTCGACAATCAGGAGCGAAAAAGCAGCAGTGAAGCGGCGTCCGTTGTTTTCTAGGTTGAAGCCTTTTAGGGTTAGATTTCATACTTAAAACCACTCCCGGTCTCAAAATTCTCCTCACAAAAATTATCTTACACCATAAGAGCTTCCTAATGATACAAATATTGAGGGCCATTGAGCAAATTTAAGGATTAAGGTTTTTTTATAGAATAGTTAATTTGAAATTATAATGATTTAAAAATGAATGTTGAGGTTATTGAGGGTGTAATAAATGTTATAAAATATTTTTTTAAGGTTGGAATTGAATTTTCAGAATTTTTGAATGAAACTCTAAACTTATATGATTGAGTTTATGATGTTGAGATGAATTTCTCATTATTAAGTGTTTATTTGAATATGAATAGATATTTCTAAGGCTGTGAAATGGTGATTTGAGGCTTGAAGATGATTTTTGAATTTTTAATTTATTTTTCAACGAATTTTTGGAATATCGATTGATAAAATTGTGATATTAAGAGTGATTTGAAGCTTAAATATAGTTTATAATGGTATGAGAATTCTAAAAAAGAATTTTTGAAAGTTAAATGAGGTACTAACTTTGAATTACTGTTAATATGGGTTTTAGGTCTAAAACTTTTTAATCTTTTAAATTAGAATTATTTATTAATTTCAATGTGAAATTAATGCATTGTATTGCAGAATAACTATATAGAGTATTGACAAAAAAAGTGATAAAATAGGAGTTGTAAAGGAAAATTTGTTGTCTAAAATACAAGGTAACCGTTATTAATGTATTGTAATGGGGGGTGTATGTATGATTGGTTATGTGTTGTTTGAAAAATTATAATTTATTTAAAAATAAATACTTGTATATATTTGTTTGGAATTATTATCAAGTGGGTTAAAATTATGTATGTGCACTATGTTGAAATATTATTGTTCGAAAACATGAAAATTATTTAGTTATATTTTTTTGTTCGATTGTTTAAAACATACATGACTTGTTGGGTTTGAAATATGTGTGTTGGAAATTTCTGTTTGGAGATATTATTACCACGTGATATGCTTTTATTGGACCTAATGAATGTCACTTAGCTTGAATTGATTTGCCTTTAGCTGAGTTTGTTGGTTCCTCACATGGCGTAAGGACAGATATAAGATATAGTTATGCATTTTGATACCTGTTCAATTTGCTTGAAAAAATTTATTCGGATAAATGTTTTATGTGCCCGCTTAACAATTGCATGATTAGTTGCATTCTCACGCATTATTGCATATTAATTCTGATTATTGAAACTTTTAAGTCTCGTTTCTCGTGGTTTACAATTTTTGTAGAAGCGAGTTTAGTCAAGAAAACATTGCTATTTGTCTCTCTTGGCCTTTAACTGGATTAGTATATATCTCTCCATAAAGATTATATCTGTCTCTCATGGTTTAACTAATTATTTTTGGTACAGATGAAATTATGAATCTTTTAAATATACTATGTGTTAGTATGATTTGTTATTTTGAATATCATTAAATGTATTGGGTATTGTGAATTGTGTTTGGATATCGGTATATTGCCGAAAAATAGAATATTTAGGCCTAATTGGGCAATAATAATTTGATTGGGTTTTTTGAAAAAAAAAAATTGTCCTATTAATGGGTTCATGAGCTCACTTCGTATTTTAGCAAATTATTGGTCATGTAGATATACATGACATATTTGAAATAAAGCCATCGTGGGTACCACGCTTCTTTGAACATTTATAATTTTAGAACAAATTAATAGATTTTGAATATTCATCGTTAAATGGGATTTCTTGAGATATGTTTGCTTAATAATATTTTAAATAGATATACCTTGATATAACTATTGTTTTAATTATTATGGTAGAGTTAATATTTTATGGTAAATGTTTGCAAAAGGTTTATCTATAAGTCAAGCTCTTTTCTACTATAATAAGCTTTATGAAAATAATTTTATTTTTTTATTGTCATGGTAAACTTTTTATTACCATGGGTTTTAAAATAATATCTTAAATTCTTTCTATTATAATAATCCTTTTATTTATTATGGTACTGTTTTAGAAAAATAAATTTTACCTTTTATGATCATGATAGACCTTTCTCTATCATGGTACGTGTTTAATTTACTAACTTTAATTTGATTAAATAAATTATAAATTTGTAAAAAATTAAATAAGAAAATTTAGAGCGTTACTCATGAAATAGTAAATTACATTTGTTTTCATACATATTGATACTTGAATTAATCACGTGGTTCATAACATATCAATAACAGTCAATGAAAAAATGAGAGTGAGTATGAAAAAAAAAAAAAAATTAAAGTTCTCATTAGCATGCCGCCATAAACATTGGTTCTATAAGTCATTTTATAGTTGTCTTCTGGCCATTTGATTAGGACTAGCGTACACTGCTGTCAGAGGCCACTGCTCACTACGGAGAGTAACAATCATCAAGTCATGTATTGACAATGCTTCTTCACTACTTCAACCTTTCTGAAACAATTTTTCTAAATTAAGGCCAAAAGCATTATATGCCCCCAGCAAAACCCAGGTTCAATCCCCAGTAACAACGCCAAAAATTTGTTCCCTATCAACAAATTCAAAAGAGGGAAAATCTAGTTTTTTAATTACCTCAGAAGCTTTTTGATGAGTAGCCCGAGTCTCAACAATGAGCCAAGAGTTCCGGACTATAGTGTTTTTATACAAGGTTTGGAAATGACTTCGCCTCTGTACCATGCGAGTTCCATATCATGTAATTCATTGGGAAACATTGTCAGGGAGGAGATCTTGGTCCTCAAGAGCTGAACGCCTTCGATTCTCCAAGCATTCGTTCTCACCTTCATTAGATTGCTCGTCCGGAAGCATAATCACTGAGCTATCATCCAAGTTCATCGAAACGTCACCTTGCACCGTCAATGGTAGCAATGCCCAGATTCGAGTTTTGATCTTCATGCAGGAAGTCGCAATTTTGAAGCCCGCTACTAGCCTTCTTTCCACGGTCCACTTCCACTATATGGCCCACATTGTGAGGTTTTAAAATAATGGTCTGGTTCCGTACATTTTTGTCACCATGCTCATCTCCTCTCCATTGTCAACCATGGGTCCCTCTTGGTCCACCAGATTCAAAATGTTAAAAGGATTAGAATTAAGCGTGTCATACTTGGAACCCAGGCCCACACCAAATTGCATACCCAAGTTCTGGTTTCTCAAGCTGGTGTTTAGATTAATAAATTTGAATTTATATTTAAAATTATATTTTAAATTTCACATGCATTTAAAATTTTTTATTTGGATAGTTTAAAAAAATCTAATAAAAAAGATAGATGAGTTAAAATTTGAAATCAAAATGAAAAATTGAGATGATAAATTTATATCTATTTTTCAGTTGACAAGAAACAAGAATGAGAAATGAAAAAAGATACGAGAATCATGTAGATATTAATAGTAAAAATACAATGACTATAATGTAAAAGGAATTTGAAATTACAAATAAGTTATAATAAAAAATAAATTTAGATTTGAATTACATTTAAATTCATAATTTTTTATATACGTAAATGAAGGATGTGATTAAAATCCAATTCAAATCCCATTAATTTAAATGCACATGAGTGACTTTGAAATACTTTTTTATTGACAAGTCAACTAATTGGTGGTTATTATTTAACTAGATTTATTCCCATGCATGGCACGGGATATTTTAATACATTTTAAAAGTAAAAATAAAATAAAATATAAGAATTTTCAAAATTATTTATTTTTGTAATAATTTTTTAAAATGATTTATTTTATTCGACTCAAATTTTATCATTTCACATAAATTAAAATTTTAATAACAATTTAATTTATTTTAAATTTTTTTGTTCATACATATTAAGATATGGACAATAACTAATTATTTAAGCCTCTCTCCCTCCATATACTTGTGCTTTTCATTTGATTAATATGTAGAAAAACTTGGAAATGAATTTCAAAACAAAATAAAGCTTTCGCCAGGTTCTGTTCTCATAATTAATTGAAGAAGAAAAATTTGTCCTTGAAAACAAATATTCTAGAATTCGATACTAATTAAAAACTAAACAATAACTTGTATGTTGTAATGCGTTATCCGTATGCATATTAAGAAAATATTAATGTTATTTTTATTTCTCATACAACATGCAAATTAAAATATAATTAGTTAACTTGTCATCAATATATATATATATATATATATACAAATCTTGTAGAATGAAGATGATTGGTTACAAATATCTTCTCTCTCATTGGTCAGTATACTTTTTTGGTATAATGTTAATTATTCTCTCCCATTGGTCCATTAATTTTTATATAATTAATTTAATAATTTAATTTTAGTCTAATTTAATATTATTATTTCATTGGTTGATGTGATTGAATATTTTTTCTCATTGGTTAGCATAATTTAATTTATTTTTTATTTATTTTAATTGATTTTTATCTTTTCATGGGACGGGAGCATTAAATTAAATAAATAAATGATTAAATATCTAAATCTTATAGGATGAAGGTGATTGATCACAAATCTCTTCTCTCTCATTAGTCGACATGCTTTGGTATAATATATTAATTATCCTCTCCAATTGGTCCACTAATTTTTGTATGATCAATTTAATTTTAGTCTAATACTAATATGAATATTACTATTTCATTGGTTGACATGATTAAATATTTTTTTATTTGGTTGATAGAATTTAATTTATTATTTATTTATTTTAATTGATTTTTTTCTTTTTATGCGATGGGAGTATTAAATTCTATTTCAAAATTTCCCTGAGTCATCTATTACGAGAGCATTAACTATGTTGTTTCCCATGCTCTCGAGCCTTGCTAGAGAGTTTTTGTTCCCAATACAAAAATATCTTCGCGTCTTTCAGTCTCATATTCCTTAATCAATCATTGATCAGCCATTCTCCTAAATGGGTTTGTTGTCGATGGTAGAGAGCTGGGCGATCAGGGTGGAGGAGTTTTATGCCTCTTTTCAGCCAATGTCAGGGAGAGTAATCTCATAGCTTTAATCTGATTAGTCAATAAAAATTCACTCTCACTGCATTGGTTAATAGATTTTAGGCTAATGTTCATATGAAAATTTTTCTTAATTCATTAATGAGATTTGATTTATTTTTTTATTTTTTATATATTTTCAGTCTACTTTTATGGGAGCATTGATTCAAGAATAGTCTCATTTTTAAATTTCTATTATCATTAGCATTAACTTCATCCAACTATCTTTCTCCATTCACTGTACTTTCTTATGCCTTTTCAATTTTTCTAATCAAAGAAATTTATTTTTTTTCTATTTTTCATGTCTTTTTAGTGTACTTTCACGGGAGCATTGATTCAAGAGCAATCCTATTTTTAAATTTTCATAATTATTAGCATTAACTCTATCCGACTATCCTTCTACAGTTGCAGTACTTTTCCATGCCTTTTCAATTTTTCTAATCAATGAGATTTAATTTCTTTTCCTATTTTTCATGTATTTTCCTGATTTGTTGTACTCAATGCTCATCAACTATTATTCATAAACATTATTTGTAAAAAGAAAAAAAGAAAATGAAAAAAAGTTCAAGTTTGATTTAGATCATCAATCTTTATTTTGTGGTCTTGACCCTTCAAACTATGCATGCTTCACCATACATTTTGCACCAACAAGATAATGCAGTGACTCTTTGTCTTTTCACATAAAAGAAGCGAGTCAAAAATGATTTAGCAAACAATACATATTCAGTTCTTTTACCATACATACATAAATCCATACAGATTTTCTTCTTTCTGACCTTTTAATATGTATAATATTTTTAAAAGGTTTAATGATTTAAAATATTAGCAATAAATTTTAAAAACAAGATGTATACAGATGAAATATCTAAGAAGAAAAATAATTGAATATAGGAACTCTCAAAAATTTAGCCATCTTAAATGTGTCAATATCAATTATATCAATAATATTTGTTTCACATTTTTTAATTCTAACTCGTGCAATGCACGAGAAACTGTCTAATTTTTTTAAAAAATGTGTTGACCCATGCATCTTCTTAGTGGATGTTATAGAGATTCAAGTTCACAATTTAGTACCATCATTCGGCCGGATGGCCCAATGTGCCTCCTAGCCTGAATCCAAGTTTGTATAAGAATCCAATAAGTCCATTAGTAGTCTAGTCATACTATTAACTTAATTAGTTTATCAAATTTTACTAATTTTCCATTCATTAATTTACTTAATTTGAGAATTAATCTCCAGGATATTACATAGTTTTAAGTCATTGAAATTGAAAAAATTATAATGCATTCAAAGAAATTTAAAAAATAAAAAAAAAATCTAACATACCCATACATCATTTGTAGTTACAAGTCATTCAATTTGGAAAAAAAATTATAAGTCATTCAAAAAAATTAAAAAAATAAAAATGTAAAAGAAAAAATAAAAAATTCTAACATAATTCATAATTTTTTTTAAAAAAGAAAAGGCTAATATAGAAATATGATTGAAAATATTTTTTGTTGTTAATTTTTTTAAAATATGATTTTAATAATTTATGATTAAATAAATTTTTTTTGTAAAAAAATTGTTTTTAAAGACAGTAAGAATATTAATTATAACAGCTTTTTGTAGCAAACAAAAAAAAAAACTATAGTAATTCGTAATTCTTTAAATTGCCGTATTCTTAATCCATATCAATAAGGATCTAATGTAGGACAAAATGAAATAGTTAGACTCTTTTGCTCAAAAAACAAAAACAAAGAAAGAAAGAGTTAGACTCACTGAACAAAGAAATTTAAAATATGTATACAATGAAATATAAGTTCATTAACTTCGTATATTAAAAATATGAATAGCTTATTTTTCTACCACATAAATTATTTTATATGTGTTAATATATATACATATGTATACAATAATATAAATTATCAACATATTTACATAATAATATATAAAATATATAAAAAAATACATTAAGTTAAATATATGTGTTTAATTAAGTAATACATACATATAGAACTGGCAGGGTCAACTCACCAACTTGCAAAATTGTCATAGGTTGAATTGAAAAAACAGCTCATTTAAATGCAGGTCAAGTTAGCCTGCTTATTATTCTTTAAAAAAAAGACAAAAGAGAACCCTCTACCCTCGGTCGCTCTGTCCCTCAGTCTATTAGTCTCACAAGCCCTATACCCTTACAGCTCTAACACTCAGTGCCTCAATCTGTCAATCTCACAGTCGCTCACTTCATCAATTGCTTGACTTCTCAATTCTCACATCTCACTTGCTTCCTTCTCATATCTCGCTTACTTGTTTATCTCTCCATTGCATAATCTGCTTGTTAAGGAAGCCTAGATGCGTTTAGCTCCCCACTCCGACATTGCTTTCTTCTAGATCTGCTCCTCTTAGCTTAGTTAGAGTTGGGAATCTCTTGATTTCCCCTCGGCTTAGCTCTTCTGCTCGAGCTCCTCATTGATTGAATCTTGTTCGCGTCGTCCTGCTCGTGCTCTAGTCCATTCCTTCATTTTATTCCTTACACTCTGATTTGATTAATTCTTGTTCTGGGATTTGCAAATGACTGAATAAAGTTGTATAAGAACCCACCAAGAAATGTTGATCCTTTCTAACATGTAACATATTTAATTTCTAACTTCAAAGCTAAAAAGGTTGGTTAGCATGGAGTGGTAGAGAAATTTTGTGTTAGTGGCTTGGCTTAAATCATATACTTGATTTCATTTTGGGCTTCAAGATATGATACTAACTTTTCTCACTAGATTGAGTGTGATTGTTTAAACGCATTCATAAATGAAAATTTAAATTGGGTTAAAGTGTATAATGTGGTTTCATTACTATTGTCGTTCTTGTTTTTATGCTTTAACTTACTGTTTTTCTATTCTTGCTCACTTTTGATTTATAATTTTTTTTCTTGTTGTTGATCTTTCTGGGTTTTCTCAAGCTCATGTTTGTAATTTTTTTAGTTGGTTTAATAATATTGGAGCCTCCTATAATCCCCCCATGAATGATATGAGATCTTTATATGCTCTACAGGGTGATCTATTTTGTTGAACTATATGAAGCAAGCTACAAACTTATTCCTATCATGATATTTAATGAATTGTTTTGTTAGTTCTTACAGTCATTTTTATGGAACTAAATGTTCTTCTATGTATGTGTATAACTTCGTTAGTGAGAGGGAGAGAACCTGTGAGTTTCTGCATGTTCTATTCTACAGTCCATGCTTGGTTGCGTTGAGGGATATATTTTCTTAATAATGGCTTGTAAAGCTTAGAGGGAAGTGAGGAGGAAAGGGAATAATGGATCATATATTTATAATTTTTTTTACTTGGTTTAATAATTTTTTTACGTAGTCAATTTAGTTCTTTGTTTTCTTTGGATGAATTAATTATATGTTGTAGGATGACTTTCACTAGTGCTACAGATAGTCAAACTAATGTGAAAAAACTAGCACCTATTGAATCAAACTCTTTTATGCAAGATAATTCAAATAAAAAAGCTAAAACAAAAGCTTGCAAATATGAAGTATGGAAGTATTACACTAAAATTGATCTAGTAGATGGAAAAGAGAAGGCTATATGTAATGGTTGTGTAAAATCATTTGTTGTTCATTTGCTGTTGGTGGTAGGGATTATGGCACTTCAACCTTTTGGTGTCATATGAATACTTGTTTATCACTTCCAAAATGTCATGAAACTAGTATAATATATCAAGCTGGGAAGCTTAGACTTAGACAAATTAATCACAACAAAGTTTAAGAAATAAATTCTATGGCTATTATTCAACATGATCTCCCCTATTCTTAGGTTGAATATGAGCAGGTTAGGAAATACATAAATATTTGAATCCTAATTTAAAACTCATTACAAGAAAAATTTCTATGGTGGATGTTTGAAATTTTTATCTCTGTTAAAAAGAGGATTTGAAAAAGATTATAACAAATAGTCCTAATAGAGTATGCTTGACTTCTGATTGTTGGATCACAATAACTTTTGAAGGTTATTTTTGCTTGACTGCACATTTTGTTAATGAGAAAAGAAAACTTAATAGCAAAATTCTTACATTTACAAAGATGGATCCTTCACACTCTGATGCTGAATTAGCTTGAAAAGTGCATGAATGCTTGACAGATTAGGGGATTAAGAAGAAAGTGTTTTCTGTTACTCTAGACAATGCTTCAGCTAATGAAAATATGCAAGATATATTGAAAGATATGTTGAACTTGCAAAATGGCTTGCTATGTTTAGGGGAGTTTTTTCATGTGAGATGTTCTGCTTGCATCTTAAATGTCATAGTTCAAGAAGGCTTGAAAGTAGCAATTGATGCGATGCATAAGATTAGGGAGAGCATTAAATATGTAAAGGCATTAAAGGCAAGGATGATAAATTTTAAAAAATATGCTCAAGATGGAGGGGATGACATTTCCATGGACTTGAGGTTATACGTCCCAACTAGATGGGACTCAACACATGCAATGCTTGAAAGTGTGCTTAAATATCATCGTGCTTTAGTTAATTTAGCTTTATATGATACCAGTTTTAAATATTCTCTAACAAGCAAAGTGTAGTCTTGGGCGGAGGAGATGTGAAAATTCTTGAATCCATTTGCAATGATAACAAAGTTAATTTCTTGGTCATCATATCTCACTTCTAACATGTGCAAATTTCAAATATTGAGTCATTGTTAAAAATAAATTTGGATAATGTTGATTCTGTTATCAGAGGTATGGTTTTTAGAATTCTAGTCAAGTTTGATAAATATTAGAGTAATTAGTATGTCATTCTTGCTCTAGGGACTATTCTTGATCCAAGGATGAAGTTTGATATAGTAAAGTATTCTTACTAAAAACTTGATCTGATACATTATAATGAAAACATTAAATATATTAGGAGCAAGTTATATTATTTGTTCAATGATTATAAAGATATGGGATCATCATCATCTTTAGCTACTAGTTATGGTGTTGGAAGAGAAGGTGCGTCAAGTGCTAATGCATTGGGATCACATTATCATCATCATATCAATCTACTCTTGATTTGGTGGTATTAGAGGAAGATAATTATATGGATGCATTTGCTTAAGTTTTAAATATTTTCATATTTAAAGGTGTTCTTTTATGTTATTTGGATTGACAACTTTAGTGATGCTTAATGATTTGATTTTATGTTCCATTATTATCTTACTTGCAAGAACCAAGATATTGCATCCATAGAAAAGTTTGAATTAGACTATTACTTGAAAAAAGCAACACTTGATCCTAATTTGAAAAACTTAAATGTGTTTTAATATTGGAGGACTAACTCAACTTGATTTCTTCATCTTTTAGGATGGCATGTGATATTCTTAGCATCTCAATCACTATAATGACTAGTGAATATGCCTTTAGCATTGGATTGAGAGTTCTTACAAAATATCAAAGTAGCTTTCTTCCTAATAATGTTGAAGCTCTTATTTTTACTCCAAATTGGATTCTTGATTTTAAATGGCTTGGTAATATAATATTTATATTTTCTCATTTACCTTATAAACTTCTAAATGTTAATTATATTTTCATATTTAATTATGTTTTATTTTTTGTTTGTGGCAGATGAAGCTTTGGAGAAATATACTCAAATTAATGTTATTGCTACTTCTCATAAAGCTTCTAACATTATGATTGATTAGAAGAAACCTTGTGACATATTATGTTTAATTATGTTTTTGGATTGTATTTCATTTTAAATTTGTATCGTGTTTTTTAAACGATTTAGAAGGATTTTTATTATTATTTAGATAATTAATTTTTTTGAAGAAAATATGATTTTTTTATTGAAAAAATAATTGAAAAGAGATGAATTTGTAATTTTTAAAATTTTAAAAAATATTTTTTATTGGTGGGTTAGCCCACAAATTTGTGAAACTGCTATGGGTTAACGAGTCAGCAAAAATACAACTTGTATAAGATGGGGATTATACTAACTTGCCTCGCAAAATCCACAACTTGCTTTAGGCCATCTTGTGAGTCACGGTTTGACCCATATTATCAGCTCTGCATATATACATACATATATACATATAATAAATTTTGCATATTAAGATAAATAGACACCTTAATTAACAAAAGGCAACTACAAAACGGAAGATGTTTTGAATTCAAGTTAAGACATTATAAAAAGTAAGGAGAAATAAAATAGGGGTTACTAAGATGGCAATGACATGGTGTGTAACATCTGAAAAAAATGAGGGTAATTAGTGAGTGAATGATATGTGTGGCCAGAGGTTCTTAACTTAGCATAATTGTTGTGATTTCAGCCCTAGAAGTGGGTCCAAATCGATGGTGGGCCACTTGAGCAATGAAAGAGGAAGAAAAAGTAAAGAATTATTTTTTGTACCACATGCTGCGGCACGTGGTTGGTCTGCCACAAATTTGAATAACGAGCTCCTTTATGCCATACACTGTGTTAGAGGGCAACGTGCACCGCGGCGTATGGCCAAAAATTAAATATATTTGATTCGTTCTGTGTGCAAAAATAGAAGAAGAGGAGAGGAAAATGAAGAGCTCGACTTAGGCTTTGCTAGGGGACATCATTGGCTTTCATTGTTGACATTTTGAAGCTTTCAAATACCTAAGGTAAGTTTATGGTACCTTCTTCTTCCTTTCTCTCCCTCATTTATGATGATTTATGGCAAGGTTTGGCTTAAAAGATGGATTTTTGGTCCATAGGAGTATGGGTTCGATTTCATTAGTTAAAATAAATTTAATGAAAGTTGTTTAATATATTGGAACATAACATTGATATTTTGAAAATGGTAGGTCCATGAGAGCATTTATAATCCAAAAATTATCATAAATATGGTATTGGCAAATTGTTTGATTTGTAAAATGGTTTTTGGAAAGAAAACCTTGATTTTGCCACCTTTAGTGTTTTATAAAATTGATTATGATTTATTATTATGGGGTGAAGAATTGTGATATATTATGTGTTGAATTGTGGAGTATTGAGTTATGTGGTTCATGTTTTATGAATTGATTGTAAAATACATATTATGTGAGAAATGTGCATAATATGATCATTGGCGGGAGTTCACCTAGGGAAAGGAGTAAATTAGTTAAAATCCACATGGTATTGGCAGTGACTGTTGGAATTGAGAACTAGCCTTGGCACCAACCGTTGGAATTGAGAGGTAGCCCTTGTCTCATGGTTGATTCGAGACTGTCCCATTTGCTCTATGAGAAGCTCAAACCTAACTAGTCTCCACCAATTCATGAGAAGGCTAAATTAGAGGTACGACACGCCATGGTTGTTAGTATTGAGGGAAACCAAATTACATAAGTGAGTGAGTTCACCCTGGCTCGATAGCTCCTTACAAATAGAAAGCTGGGTTAGTCCATGAAGGATGTAACCACGTGATAGTCACCAATTTCGTATCAGAGGTAATAGGAGGATATAAGGTTGGCATATGATCATGTATATAAGTTCGGCCATATGGTTGTTAGTTTTGTGTTCTGACATGTGTTGAGGGCGTATGGTTGTTATTTTTATGACCTTGTGTTATGTTTTTACTAAATAACATGATAAAATATTTTGTGACAAGTTCAGTCACATGATTATTAGTTTTGTGAACCATGGCCGAGTATTATGTGTTATCCGTGCTTATTTGCCTAATTGCATCTATTTACAATTGATATGCAACTGTATGGGTTAAGTGAAATTTAGTTGCTCATCCCTCAATTCTCAATATTTCAGAACCTAACTCATTAGATCTGAGTCAGGAAAAACATACAGAGGCCTAGGATTTATAGAGTAATCCTCTACATGCCTCTCTTTTATTACTTTCATGTGTACTTATTAATGTAATTGCCAACTAGGATTATTTGACATGATTTATGCACTACTTACATGATTTTGTGTACAACTAGTGTATTTTATACTCTAAGTTAGTGAATTTTGATTGTGAACCTGTGGATAAGACCAAAATACCAATGCAAGTAGAAACATATGTATTTTGAGAGATTTGCAATGAAATTGTTGATTTTGTGCAAAATTTCCTCCCAATTCATGTTTTGTGAATCAGGGTTGAGTGGTGATTTTATGATATAAGCGTTTTTGATTGTATGGGGTGTATTGCATGACTCTACAAGAGTTCATTAAGTATGGTCGAATGGTTGGTGTGAGCTATTCGCATGTGTGGTTGAGTTGAGACACCTCATTTGAGAAATTTTGTGAAAAAGTGGTCATAATGGGTTTTGGTGTTCAATTTTTTTTATAGAAAATGAGTTTCAATGTGAAACCAGTACCATTAGCTAAAGTTAGGAGAAAACTTTGTGTAGACACCGAAACCACCTTAATCAGATGTTGGAAGGAGATTTGGGACAAGTCGAAAGTTCGCTTCCCGTACTGTCAAATAACAGCACTGATGCTTTCAAATTTCATGGAATGCACTGCTGCACACAGTGCCTCATACCACGACGCATGGCGCAAAGAAGACATGCCGTGGTGCATATGCCGTAAGTTGTCGCACACGTGACACTTTCTGCACAAAATCTATTTTTGAGTTTAAAACTTATTATTTTAGGTCCTATTTGATTTTCATGCTTCCGCTTTCCTTTCAAAATTCTAATTTGGATTTATTAAATCATGTTTGATATTTGAATTGTTGAGATTGAGATTCTTTTAAAAGAATTTTGAGAAATTTCTTTTTATAAAACATTACAATTTGGTAATCCTTTGAGGGTTAAACCCTAGATTGCCATGATTTGAAGTTAATTGCGGTTTGATCTCAGGGAGGTTACATGGTGGGTGATATGTACCTTAGAGGTGACATAGTAATGATTGGATAAACCGGATGCACCTTGTGATTTAAGGGTGTTCAACACCGATCAAAACCGAACAACAATCAGGTCTGCTTTAGTTTTTATGATATGAAAACTGATTGGTTCGATTCAAGTTCAGTTTTGAGTACTAGAAACCGAACCAAACCTGATTAACAAATACTATTTATTTATTTATAAAATATATAACCATTTATCTACAAGAAGCATTTTGTTTTAAATTTTTTATAGTAATAGATAAACATTTTTAAAGGACTTGAATGAAAATGCATAATATTAAATAATTACAATAATTATGGCATGACTATCATTTAATTATTTACAACTTGAAAGCCTCGATATTCAATTTATCTACAAGAAGCATTTTATTTTGAATTTTACATAATACGTTTTTCATTATTTAATAAAATATAGATACATAGATAAACATTTTCAAAAGACTTAAATAAAAATGCATAATATTAAATAATTTTAATCTTAAAAAATTATATCAATTTTTGTGATTAATTATTGTTATTACATTAAAATTTTATTGTATTTTTATACCTCTATTTATAAAAAAAAGAGCCAAAAAGAATTAGATTTAATTTTAATATATAGCACCATTATGAAGATGAAAAAAAGGAAAAAAAATTAAATAAGTGTATTGAAACCTGATTCAGACCTTAACTAAACCAATTCGAAAATAAAACTAAACCAAAATGAGCTCTATAAAAATCGATTAGGTTCCAGATATGAATAAACCAAATGGTCCACTTCGGTTTGATTTTTGTCTAAAACCAAATCACACCCCTAATGTGATTTGTGGTCTGTTCAATAAAAACATGACATTTAGGTGACATTAAATATAAATTGATTGTGATATTAATAATAGTAAAGAGATAAAAAGCAAGAAATCAAATGTGCATTTTGTTATAAAAATGAAATTAATTAAAAAAATATCACATAAGATTTTATTTAAATTATTTGGAGGATTTTAATTGGATAAACTATAAATAATGTGGTACACTCAATTTATCTAAATATTTCTTCTTTCATATATTAATAACAGATTTGATATGTGAGGTAAATTGATTTGTTGCCTTTTATTCTTATCCTTTTTTTTCCCGTAGAATGGATAGGCTCTATATAATATAACTAAAGATAATTAAAGTGGATGAAAATTTATTATATTTTTTAAATTCAATAAAAGAGAGATTCATTTCTATTTATTAATTTAGAATAGTTAGGCCTAACGTAATATCTATAGATAATCATTCTATTAATTTAAAAAAAATTGAGTTATTTCAATTCTATCTACCCTAGATTATTTATTTATATTTATGCATTCAAATATATGAATCATAGCTTATTTTATCACCACATAAATTATTTTATTACACGTTATCCCTTACATTATATTATATTTTATAATATGAGTTGTTATTTTATTTTGAATTTATTCAACAATTAATTTTTTTAATATATAAGAACTAAAAGCAGTTTTTATTTGGTGTGTCTATAAATGATATGTCTCTACTTTGGTCCTTCACATTTTTTTATTTGCTGCTATATTCTCATTCAATGTATAATTTTTTTTAAAAAAATATATTACTGTTCATTCAATTGTTGATGAATAGTACCCATGATAAACTTACAATATATAAAGATTCATTTTATCATATTATTTATATCTTCCACTCCTTTATGTAAAACAAATTTTGAAAGGCTTTTTCCCTTGTAATATAAGAATAAATTAGAGTAATTAATTTTTTAATTATATCACTTCTTTATTTATTATGGTTTGAAT
The DNA here is from genome assembly GCF_029017545.1 of Prosopis cineraria. Classification (NCBI taxonomy): domain Eukaryota; kingdom Viridiplantae; phylum Streptophyta; class Magnoliopsida; order Fabales; family Fabaceae; genus Prosopis; species Prosopis cineraria. Next base: position 28,356,752 of record NW_026555336.1, read on the forward strand.
TCCTTGCCAACAATTTAATACTATGATTATTAATTACAAAGAAATGTAAAATTAGAAGTCGCCTAATTTTTAAAAAAACTTTTTAAGAATATAATTATTTTTTTTGGTGAAATAATAATAAAATTATTATGCCTTAATAAGCACAAAATTAATTAAATTTATGGAAAAAGAATAATTACTGACTTTATAAAGACATTAATGACAATTGAAGATATCAAATTATTGAAATGTCATGGAAGGATCATGATATTTGTTTGTAATTAAAAAATATTAAAATAATTAATGAAAATGTGACTCATAAATTTAATTTAAATAAAGTTAGTTGTGAATTTAAGTAATCTTACATTTGAATCAATGGAAAGTCAATTGTGAATGAATTTAGGCTAAACAAATTGTGAACAAATAGTTTGTTTTATGAATTTAATTATGCATCATCACTTATAAATTTCAGAATAGTCACTTATAAATTTTATGAAAGTCAATAATGAAAATTCAATCATGAATGAATAGATAGTTTTATAGATTTATGTATACTTGTGATTCTAGGATAGTTAGTTATGAATTTAAGAAATATTGTGAATACATAGACCTCATTTGTAATGAATATAAATAGTCTTATTGTAAATCAATAATTTAGGGATCTTTTTATATTTTTAAATATCCATCTACAAATGACTTTTCATAAATTCACAAGTGGTGTATCAAACAAGTAATGGTATGTATATTCATGAAATTATTTTTTCATTCCCAATTGACTTTTTATATATTTATAAGTGATATTCTTTAAATTCATAATTAACTTTCCTAAAATTCAAAAGTAACGTTCTATTAATTATCTTGATAAATAAAAATATTTTATAAATAGAAATCATAGTCCTTTTATGATATTTAAATATTTTGATGTTTTCAATTATCATTAGTGACAAGGTTGCTAATTGTCATTTTTCCTAAATTTATTTTTGAAATATAGGCAAAATTTTTAAAAATTTAATAGTATAACTTATTCACATTGATACAAAAGAAATTTATTATTAATGTATAAGAGGATTATTATTAAAATTTTAAAAATTTATAAGAGTTTTATTATTGATATATAATATAATAAATTAATTATAATATAAAAATATAATAAATGTTAAACTATATATTTAGTTTGATATTATAATATAGATTATATTTGTAAAATTCCCTTTATATCAATCGAATTGTGGCCCACAAGATTCCTTACCTCCACACAATTAAACAAAGCAAACACGTTCAATACACAAACAAAAACACCGTCAGCGTTTTCACGGGCAGTTATGAACCATGCCATCTGAAACACAAATCTGATTCGGTCTTTACCTTTTTTTAAAAAAATAAAAAAGAATTAATATATTAAAAAGAAAAGAGAGCAAAAGTACAGTAGTCCAAGAGTAAGAAAAAAAAAAGATGAAAACAAGAAAAAAGAAAGATCTTAATAAACTATGAATTAATGTTAAAAAAAAAAATTAGAGTTGATCTGCTAATCCAAGCAAGAGGTTTTTGAAGCATTGTTTGATGCAACAAATCAAATTGAAGTGTGATTCTGCTATCAAGTATTTATCATACTGATGTGGAAGTTTATTAGAAGTTTAATTAATTTTTTTAAATGCAAATTTAATAAATTTTTATTTTTAAAATATGATTTGAGGTTAATTTCAACTAACTTTTATATTAATCAGATAGTAACTTTAGTTTATTAAAAAGAACTAGAAAAACAACTTTTGACAACCTTCAAAAGGCTTATCATATATGCCCCTGCAGCACAGCCACCATGCCAAAAATCAGGACTTAGCCATCAGCCTCTCTCTCTCTCCCCCCTTCGTAAGAACGGTGACTCCGAGAGTGTAAAGGCTTATCGGAAAGAAGAAAGAAGAGATGGAAGAGAGTCTACTAGCAAAAGACAGAGAGGAGAAACCAGAGAAGCTTATCACATGGATCAGTTGGGGTCAAGAAGTGAAGAGAATTAGTTACATAGCAGGACCTGTGATTCCTGTTCTCTCTTCCCAGTTCGTTCTTCAAATTATTTCAATCATGATGGCTGGTCACCTCGATGAGCTCTCTCTCTCCGGTACCGCCTTAGCTATATCCATCGCCTCCGTCACCGGTTACAGTTTTCTCGTATGCTTCTCGTTAACCTCCTCCTTTTCTTCTTTATATTCACTATCTTCTGGTTTCATTTCTGTTTCATTCTTCGATTCATATTCGCTAAAAATGAAGGTCCACTGTGGCTCTTAATTTATCTTGCAGTCTTGTCCTTTTGATTCTTTCTCATTTTGTTGGTTCTGTGCGGAACTTTCAATCATGGCGGGGGCATGCAAATTGACCGTTTGTCGTTTTATCGTTGTTACTGTGTTATTGATTCTTTTTGCGTAAAACACTGATTCAATATTATTCATTGAATTAGCTGCATCGGGCACCTTGCGCGGAAATCATGCTGATTGCTTGGCCTTGTTATGTCCTTGTGATGATCATTTTTCCTCACCAACCCAAAAATTTATGTGAACCCATTCTTGAAGTGATTGACGTATACAATTAAACATTACCAACCTAAATCACTGGGGACAAATATTGTGTGACTACAGTCCAAAAATCATGGAAGATGGAAATAATTCGGTGCGCACTCAAAATAACAAGAATTTTGGATTAAAATATTATGCAAACGCATAAGTACAATTTATCAAAAAAATCTCGTTACAGGACGATCTCCAAAGTCGTTAGCTATCTAAGGTTGGCTCTTCACATACTCAAAGAATAGAAGATTTTTTTTTATTTTCTTTAGGAATTCTTTTTCCCCTCACATGTAAGCTATTTCAAGATAAAGATTACTTTCCTCACCTTACACATTACTGACTCGTTTAAATTGAGATTACTACCATTTCTTACCTGGCTGGAATTTGCTTTTAAGTTTTAACTAATTCATTGGTCACTGTACATACCAAACAGGTGGGAATGGCAAGCGGACTAGAAACTCTGTGTGGGCAAGCTTATGGAGCTAAGCAGTATAAAAAACTAGGAATGCTAACGTACACTGCCATATTTTCTCTCATATTTGTTTGTGTTCCGCTATCTCTCGTTTGGATCTACATGGAAAAGATCCTAGTTTTCATAGGTCAGGATCCTCTGATTTCACATGAAGCAGGCAAGTTCACAACCTGGCTTATTCCCTCACTTTTTGGATTTGCATTTATGCAACCTCTAATCAGATATTACCAAATGCAAAGCTTGGTTATTCCCATGCTTATAAGCTCTTCTACCACTCTTATTCTTGATATCCCACTTTGTTGGGCCTTGGTGTTCAAGTCTGGGCTTAACAGTGTTGGTGCGGCACTGGCAATTGATATTTGTATATGGGCAAATGTGATTGTTCTTGCATTATACATGACATACTCTTCCACTTGTGAGAAGACAAGAGCTCCTATTTCCATGGAGCTTTTCAGAGGAATTGGGGAGTTCTTGAGATTTTCTGTCCCTTCTGCAGTTATGATGTGGTAAGTTTATTTTTTCTTTTATCTTTTTTTTTCATGGACTTATTTCTAAATTATATATGTACTATCTTCATATTGACTGCTATCTTTAGCCTGGAATGGTGGTCATTTGAGCTGCTGATCTTGGCGTCTGGGCTATTACCAAATCCACAACTTGAAACTTCAGTTCTATCAGTATGGTACGTTTCAGAAACTGAGACTAATTATCTGCAATTTTCTTTTTGCCACCAACTTTCTCGCATGACATTCCTTCAAAAATCTCAATACTGTGACTGTTCTAACTTTGTAATCCTCCTTTTGCAGCCTCAACACCCTCTCTACGCTCTATACCATTCCTTATGGAATTGGCGCTGCAGCAAGGTAGCAAAACAACAAAATCATCCTTTAGTACAAGGATATATACTAATGTTATGTATCTTATATTCTTATTCATGACTACACTGCAGTACAAGGATTTCAAATGAACTAGGAGCTGGGAATCCAGATGCTGCACGAGTGGCCGTGGTAGCATCAATGTCACTGGCGGTGTTAGAAACAACAGTCATAAGCTCAACCTTGTTTTTCTGTCGTCATCTTTATGGTTATATTTTCAGCAATGAGAAGGAAGTTATTGACTATGTAACTGTCATGGCTCCTCTGCTTTGTGTCTCTGTTATATTGGACAGCTTACAAGGTGTTCTTGCAGGTAAATAAATCTTTAAGTTTAACAAATAAAGTACATGAAAGAAAAATAGACCCTCTACCTATTTTTGCGTTTGAGTTTGTGTTTTGGAATAGGGATTGCTAGAGGATGTGGATGGCAACACATTGGGGCTTACATCAACCTTGGAGCCTATTATTTTTGTGGCATTCCAGTGGCTGGTATACTGAGTTTCTGGGTCAAGATGAGAGGAAAAGGCCTTTGGATTGGCATTCAATTTGGCTGTTTTGTGCAAACTGTTCTTCTTTCAATCGTTACATGCCGTATAGATTGGAAACAGAAGGTAAATGCACTGATTTTTTGTCGTTTGAAAGTTTCAAATTATTGGGAATAAGATTTAGCTAGATTTATACATTAGGTGGGTTCTAGTGCACGGTATAAGGTTTGAATAATGAGTCACACTATTCACAAGTAATGAGCTGGGTTTAATCGTTTAAATGGTTTAGATTATGAAGGCATTTTTTTTTTTTTGACTGTGTGATGTTGTGAATGTTCAGGCCATCGATGCTAGAAGGAGGCTTTTTGAAGAATAGTTTGCAGTGGAAAATGGACTCGTATGAGTAGGCAAACTTTCTTTTCTTTTCTTTTTTAAATAAGAATTTTTTTTTTGGCAAAATATATGAACCATTTTTCGTCCTCTCAATTCCTTACACTCTTAAGCTAGTAAAATAGATATAGAGAATTTTTAAGTTTATCCAGTAAAAAATCTACCACGTAGAATTCTATAATTCACTTCTTTGACACAAGACATTTTATCAAATAAAACAATTTTTTATTACAAATGGGACATAAAACTTCACGGGTATAGAGTGGAGAAATCCAACAAGTACGCCTCAATGTTTCCCGAGACTTGCATGTTTGAAAATTGTGCAATTTGAAAATCACAATAAAATTTTTTTAAAATATATAAATGATAATGTGTTCTCTCGAAATACTATAATTTCTTTGAAACTCTTTAAAACTTTTCTGTCATTAATAAATTTATATAAATTATCAAATTACCTTTGTTGGAAATAAATGATTCACAAATTTTGATTAAATATTTACAACTTTTCATTTTACATTTGCAACAACGCAACAACAAATAATAAATTTAACATACAAAGTTATGATTTTTGCAAATGTAAGAAAGAAAGTTGTGAATATTTAAATAAAATTTGTGAATTATTTATTTTCAATAAGAGCAATTTGATAATTTATATAAATTAATTAATTACATAAAGTCTCTAGAGACTTTAGAGAAATTATGACATTTTTAAGGATTAAATTATCATTTATATATTTTAAACGGCTTTTATCATCATTTTTCTAAGTAAGAATCTAGTTTTTCATTGTGAACTTTTGTGAAGTTAGAAAAGAGAAGAGATGGTGGAGGTGGAAGTGAAATAAGAAATTGGATGGAAGGGGGTTTTAAAAGTTTACATGCTATAGGAGTAGCTATGTTTAAGCTTTATGTTTGAAGAGGTAAATTATTGTGCCCATCTCTTAAGTTAGCCTTGCTACGGACTTGATTGGTAATTTTCAATCTTTTGATCAAATTCCTTGGCTCAGGAACTGAGGGAAGAAGAGAGACACTCTCTCACTATAATAAAACAAAAGAGTATATTATTTCTTGATTCTTTTTTTTTATAAACATATTTCTTGAGTTTAAATACAAAGACAATGATAGTGGCCTTATTTGTAGTGATCCATAAAAGTCATTTTTTAGACAACACATTTAAAACTAATTAAAAAAAGGTTTTGCAATGAATATTATGTGGATGTTACGGGATTGATGGGGTTATGACATTTAAAGAGGAGCTATGAAATGGAGAATTCAATTCAACCCCCACTTTTCTGTAGAGAGGTAATAGATGATGATAAGATCCGGTCCTACTGTCTACTTAAAACTAATTGTATTACATTTTGATTAACGTTATCACTTCTAAATTTTAAAAAAAAGTATGCACAATATATTTTTTATTTACTGTATTCACATTATTAGAATACCAAAAATTCATTTACTTCTTTTTATCTTAATGTAATTAAGTTGACTTTCTGAAAAAAAAAATTCAACCCAGAGCAATTCCAATATCCTAAAATTTAAGAAGCATCAATGCATACATGTATCAAATATAGTGGATATAATAATTTTCAAAGTTTTAAAATACTACTATGAGTGTGTGTATTTTAACATTTTAGACCGCAAGCATAAGTATCTTGAATTTTAAGCAAGTCTTTTTGAAGTAATATATAACAAAAATATTAAATTTTATAATAAAGACATATTTTGTTTTAAAAAAACTTGTCATTCAAATGTTATAACATTCAATACGTACCATGAATTACAAGACGTGTATCATATTGAATACGTATCATACATGAGTTCATTTACTCTTGTAAAGTATTAATGCTTCATAATTCAAAACAAATTTGAAGAAATCAAAATTATGGGTTTGAATTTTTGAATGACTACTTGAAAATCGGAGCCCTAACGTCAAGCTACACATTTGATGGCAGCCATTAAGCTAGAAATTGAAGGGAAAACAAATCATTTGAAGTTGAGGATGAGGATTGGAGAACTCAAAATCAAAATTATTGAACTACCAGATTGTACTAAAGAGATCGAGTTCGTTTTAACACATGCTGGCAAGAACTTTTTTGGACTCTCCTATAGGGGAAAGGGACATTCAAGTGTATGTGATGTCAAATGGGGAGGGGGTAGGGGAAGGGAGAGAAAAAGATAGGAGATAGGAAAACAAAAACTCTTTATTCAATATTCAAAATCTTGTTTCAATATGTATGTATGTATGTATGTATATGAACAATCCTAACTCTACTTCGAGCCTAGAGATATTAAAATAATAATAAAATAATACATCAAATCCAAATTATAATCTATCTAAATGATGAAAATAAAGTATCTAGCTAGTTTGGATATCTTATTTTATTTGAAATAATACTTAAATATAAAGATAAGCCCTAGATACTAAATAAAATAATATTAAACTCTAGATACTAAATTAAATCACATATCATTTTATCATTTCCCTGGGTTAAAAGAACTCTCCACTAAAGAGGTAAACAGATGGCAGTTGTGGCACAAAGAGGAGTCTATGTTATGAAACTCTTCCCCAAAGATCTATGTAGCATATGAGGCAAAATGAACCTTCCAACAAATGAGGTAATGGTGGATGGGACCTACTAGATGCTAGATTCTTTGGTCATCCTGGACAACTTCATTGGTCTAGGTTGATACTGTAATAATCAGCTATAATTGAATTGGAACTTAGTGGGTCTAGGTACTTATAGATTAACATAAGGCAAATGAGATGGCTTAAAAGTATTTTGGTAAAGAACAAGATCCTCAACATTAAACATCAGACTAATAAGGATATTTGGAGATAACTTTAATAAACAAACAGAAGGTCCTAGTTTCTTAACAATGTGAAAAGGGCCAGAAGCACAAGCATGCAACTTCTTGACATAATTCTTTGGGAAGTCTTCCAAGAGTTGGCATAGGTGAGCCCTAATGTAGTCTTCAATAGCAAAATCATGAAAAGGCAATATGCATTAGCATGACATTTGTGAATAGAGCTAAGGGTATGAGCTGTCAAATGGAGAGGTAAAGGATAAGGGGTTGTTTGGGATAAAAACCAAAAAAGAGTCTAGTTTAAAGCCAAATTTGATTACTCTACCACTAGAGATGACATTTCCAATGCTACCCCCCATCAATTATTTGTTTACACTCTTGTTCCCTACATTACACAAAATTATAAAAGATACTAGTTCTTATCAAATAGTCCTCGATTAATAAGGCAGGTGTAATACTTCTTACAATGTTCAACCATCCTAAGTTAGGGTTAGGACCCTCTAATATAATATTCTCATTAGTATTAAAAGGGTAGTCTATAGGGTCAACCACTATATTAACTTCAATTGCCTTATCCGTATTATCTACTTTGTGTTTAAGGATTAAGATATGTTGATGGCACTTAGATGCAATATGCCTTGTCATATGACAATGGAAATACTCAATAGATAGTCCATTAGATCGAGAATTGGAACCTATGGATTTGCTAGCCTATTTGGTGTTATCTTTAAGACCATAGGATTGATTAAGAGGTAGTTGTGAGTTTGATTGAGGTAAAAATCATGTGGTTTGATTGATAAGGATAAGGTGGTGAGTCTATTGGTACTTTTTCCTTGTATGGTAGAACTCTTAATAGAAGGACACCTAAACTGTGAATCATTCTCCATGCATTTATGATAAACTTCTTCTAAGGAGTTAGAGCAATTTACCTTAAATTCTTGTTGCATGTCTGGCCTTGGCCCATTAATGAACATCTCAATAATTATCCAAGAAGGCTCGAGCAAATTATTCTTGATGTGAAGGTCATCATATTGAGACACACACTCAAATGCTGTAAAAGTTTGCATAAGGTTAAGTAGTTGATTGTATAGTTTGCCCATGTAGCTGATTGACACGTACTACTATTTTATTTTCAACTTCATCTCAACTCAAGTGTTTATAGGAGGTTGACCTAGGCATTCTATGTTCTCTTGAACATTCTTTTATTATTTCTTAGTGGATCCTATAAGCTTCATTTTTGTGAAGCGAACACACTACATGTCACTCATGTTGTATTAATGAAAGTAGACATAACATAGTAACCAACCAATCAAGGAAGTCACTTAGGTATAGTACACCATCAAAATCAAGTACTTCTACTTTAATCCTTTTTATGGCATCATCATGGTATTCCTATCAAAAGGGTCCTCGATTATGTTTAGTGGTTGATGCTTGATTCCTTGTAAAATACCAATTTTTAGGTGGCCGATTCATAATGCTTATTCTTATCTCATTCATTCTAAGGCACCTCTTTTTCCTTAAATGGTTGGGGGTTAGGCCTAAGGGGAGGCAGCCTAATGTTATAGGTACTAGAACATGCAAAGGATTGGTGAGTCCTTGTATATGAGGGTCACATATTGTCATTCTTAATGTGTTTCATTCCTACCATTAAGGTTTCCTAGTAATCCTTCATTTTTTCTTGTTGTCCCCTTACTTAGTTCTCGAAAGGAATCCCAATGTTCTTGACATTGGGGATTAGAGTCTTGCTTAATAGTTATAAGATTCCAATCAATGCCATCAAGCCTTTTAGCAAGGTTTGCGACAACCCTAGTAAGGTCCTCAATGAAAGCTTGATGTGTGTGGTTATTTAGGTCCATTAGGGATCTAAGAAAGTCAAATGGGGTTTAAGAGAGTTAAGCTCTTCCATTTGTTCACCAATAAGTATTTGTCTAATTGTTGTTCAGTATTTGATAAATTGCCAACACTTTCAACTTCAAAAGAATCATTAGAAATATAAATGTACTCAAGAATATCTCAAATAAATTTAGCATTAGAGTAATATTTAATTTTTATAAAATTAATTTCAGTTAAAGTACTATATAGAATTTTCATAGATCTAATGTTAAAAAAATAATTTCTTTTCTTTCTCAGTTCAATTTCGACTTGAAATCAAAATTATTTATAAAAACTTTTCATGTATCTAAGTCAATAAATTGAATGAAAAATTATATTCTTGTTTTTTAGAACAAAAATTCAACATTTTCAAAAACATGAGTTTTTTAATGTCAAAACCCTCAAAAACATATTCATCTTCAGCTCTTGAAATGATTAAGTCATTTACACACGAACCTTGCTTTGATACCAACTATTAGAAATGACAATGCACCCAAAAGGGAAGGTGAATTGGTTTTTGTCAAATTTTTGGTACTTAAAGACTTTTTCATAATAAAAAAGGGTGTGAAAGGATGGTTGGATTAAATGCAAATTTGAAACTCTTTTAAAATAATACTAAAATAATTTTCATACACATACTAAGTAAATGAAGTTTTAAATTGTCTTTCGAATGAACAATTTATGTATTAAGGCAAAGAGGAGTTTTAACAAAGTTTTGGAATATAAAATAGAGTATAAACTTAATATGCTGATAATATAAAGAGTTGTAAGAAAAGAGAATATAAATTATGATTTAGGGAGAATGACAATTGAGAATCTTCTAAGAACATTAATCCCAATTACGAATTATAAAATTTTAAAATTCCAGTTAAGGACCATGGTCCTTAATTGTGATAAAAAAAGTAATTTGTGATGTGGGATTCACTAACGTAACTTGAGAAAATTACTAACGTATATTGTAAAAATATGAAACTCTACTTGCAAATAAAATGTTTAACAAAAAGCACCATTTGAGAATTCACTAACTAGACTTGAAAAAATTTCTAACGTATATTGTGAAAAAATAAAACCCAACTTGAAAATCAATTGTTTAATGAAAAGTGACTTATCTAAATTGGTGTTTTTTATTAAACAATCGATTCTTAAGTGGAGTCTCATATTTTCACAATATATATTAGAAATTTTTTCAAGTCGAGTTAGTAAATTCTCAAGTGGCACTTTTTGTTAAACAATTAATTTTTAAGTGGGGTTTCATGTTTTCACAATATACATTACAAATTTTCTCAAGTTGGGTTAGTGAATTCTCAAGTGGCAATAGTGCATCCCACCTCACAAACTACATTTTTTTATCACAATTAAGGAACATGGTCCTTAACTGGGATTTCAAAATTTCATAGTCTGTAATTGGGATTAATGTTCTTAGAAGTTCCTTAATTGTCATTCTCCCTATGATTTATCCTAGTTCAGCCTATCCACTTGAATCTCTGTCCAGTTTTTAAGCAACTACATGAGATTTGTTCACTATATTTCACTTGTGAGCCACGATAACCTCTCACTCTTGATAGTGAGTTATTTCCTCACAAGAGAAATCTCTCTCTTAAATTCTGAGGGATACATCACCCTTACTATTAAATGAATGTTGATTAAAGATTTACTCGTTAAAACCCTTTCAAAGAGTATGAATGGTATAATATAGCTCTAATACTCAAATAATACTATTTTTCAAATAATAATAGTAAAAAAAATTTAAATCTCATAACTCAAGGACTTATGACTACTCAAGCTTGATAAAAAAAATGTTTAGAATGTTATATTTATAATCCATGGAGTAAAATAACCATTAAAGACACAAACTAGTTGTAACATCCTAAAATTTTAAAAAATATTAATAAACCTGATTGAAAGTGAATTAATACATTTAGGTTTAGGTTAGTTAGTGAGTGGTTAAATGATGATAATTGGGTTGTTTGGACCCTAAGAGAGGCTAGGAATTGGACTTGACAGAGTATTAGGCCTCATGGGACCTAGTAGGTTAAGTAAATTTTGGTTTAGCAGTGGATGACACCTTGTGCCTTGGTGTACATGTCGTATTTTAAATTTTTAAAATTGCATAACGGGTAGGAAAATAGAAGAGAAAATGACTAGAACAAAAGGAATTACATTTGGTCTTTATTAAGGTTCGAGTTTTCATCTACCTTGAGTCCATTTAGAGCTAAAGGCATCTTAGGTAAGCTTCTCATCTCCCTCCTCTCTTTCACTTGTGCATTTTGATGGAGTCCTTAGTGTGTCCATAGTTGAATCCGAAATGGGTGATGATTTCACCTCACATATCAGGCTTATGTATGGTTGCTAGATATCATCTTGAGTGTTTAAACTTTGAGTTAGGTTAATGATCATGTTTTTAAGGTGTTAATGATGGGTTTAAGATAAACCTTAGGAGTGCTTAGTTAAGATAATGGTAATGAGGTTGGTTAAAGGTATTTATTAGGCTAATGAGAGTCTAATTAAGTTGATGAAACCTAAAAATGGTTATAATTATAATTAATGATCAATGGAAGTCTTGTGGTTAGACTTTGATTAGAGTTAATTAATAATGATCAGCCATTAATGGTGTTTGATGGTGCTAATTGTAGATTAATTACTCTTAGAGCTTTTGAGCTTGTTGGGAGATTCCGTGTACCACTCATAACTACTCTTGGTTTAGTAGATCCAAGATTGAGTTAATCAGGAGTTTAAATTCTTATATATGCTTATTGTCTATAATTTATGAGTATTGTGAAATATTAATATATGTGGTTTTATGAAATAAATGTGTTTATGTTTTTAGAAAATTATGGAATGTGGGTGTATGTTTCAATAATATGCTATGAAAATAATTAAGTTATCAATTTGTGAAATCTCAAGAATGTTGAATAGTTGTTGTTATGTTAAGCATGAGAATACATGTGAACATGTCATATATGCATGAATCATAATTACATGACTATAGAAGAGTAGGAGTTCCCCCTAGGGAGAGTATAAAATATTGAATCCACATGGTATGTCTCCATTGAGATTGGTACTCGATAGTTGGCAAGAAATTAATTATAGTTGCCTTGTAATGTCATCTTCCTTTAGGGAGGTGATATGGGTCGAGCATATGCCTTGTGTTATCAATTTCCTAAGAGGTATAGCACGGGTTAGGCATTAATGACCCCCCTAAGTCTTCAACAAAAAAGGTAAATTCATGGTTTGAGTGTGAGTGTGAGAGCTTTTGGCCTGGTAACTCCTCATAATTAGAGAGCTTAGGATAACCTAATCACATTGGTTAGCCCTATTCGTATCAATAGCTCATGAGTTTAGTCAAAAGATATAAGGAAAGTAATAAGGTTAATGCATTGATCATGTGTGGTAGACATAGTTATCATATACTTAAATAATTATGTTTGAAAGATATCAACTTTGCATGCTTATAGTTGCCACACTTGTATATGCTTGAATTTATATTCTCTAGTTATAAAGATTATTATCTCACTTCCTGTGATTTAATGTTTTCAGGAGATAATTAGGCTAAGGGTAGGGGAGGCTTCTGAGGCTAGAGATACATAGACAATTATGGTAATGTCTCTAGTTTTCTCTTGTGTAATATGAATATTGATATTTCTAACCTAAGGGTCACCTTTGTATTTATGCTAGCGTTGTAGCCTTAAATAATAAATTTGGCATTTTTGGGTTATCTTGCTTAGATTATGGTTCAAGTCCCTAATTGACTTTTGAAGTGGGTTAAGATAGTAATGCAATTGCAATTATAGTTCTCATACTTGAGTTGTGCTTGGATTGGTCTATGGCATGATTGAAGAAAGTTCTATGTTATTCCTTACCTTTATTTATGAATGTTAGGTGGTGATTTGTGTTTGCAGGGTTAAATTTGATGTATTGAAAGATTAAGCTTATGTATTAGGACTTAGTAAGTATGGTTCTATTCCTTATTGGGGCAAGTGGCTAGTGGTTAAGGGTTTGTACACTTGGTTAATTGAAATGTTACAAATTGAGTTGTTATGGGTCCGATGTCCAAATTTCTCACATGTTATCACATTATAATGAAACTAAACCCATTAGCTAGGTCATTTAATTATCTTCGTGTAGGCATTTGGTTCACCTCAATCGAAGATCCTAGTTAAAAGTTGTGAGCAATGAAAGTTGGCTTTGATTAGCTATCATGATAGCTATGTTGTCATGACAAATGCATTGCAATAAGTGTTACTTGAGCTATAGTGCATGTCACGATGATGGTTAGCCATAGGGAATGGTGCTATTAGTTACAGAGTGTGACAGATTGTCACACTAATGCAAAATCTACCTTTTCGGCCATGTTTCAACTTGTTTTCAACTCTAATCACTTTTTATGCTTCCTTAAACATTTATACTCTTATTTATGAGGGTTATTTGACCTTCTAAAATTATTTTCACATTTTAAATGACTTTTGGGATCTCAATATCAAAAGATTTTCATACTTAGCCAATTTGTGGTTTTATTAGCCAAGGTTGATACTCTCTATGTTGGTAACTCTATTATTGATTTCTTGTTTTTTAATTACCATGGTAGTGGTTAGATAGAGGTTACGTATATGATTGATTAGTTGGTAAGTTGAGAATATTATGCTAGTCATTTAAAGCTGTTGGATTAAGTATGGAAGGAGTTTTATGTGAAATAAAACACTTTTTTAAGAAGTTCATTGAATACTTGTCAGAGTGCTAACTCACGTGTGAAAAAACTAGTTCTCATGTGAAGAAGTTTGGCATAAAGGCTTTATATGACCACACTCTAATTCTTGTGTGAATTGGATTGCTTCTTACAAGAATTAGAAAGGTTGAAGTGGTATACTTCTCTAAAAAATTGTTCAAATGACTACTAGAACATTCATTCTTGTGAGCAGGGGTTCTAATTCTTGTGTTAAGTAGAACTTTAGAAGCAAATTTCTTTCTAGCACTTTAATTCTTATGAGAATCAATTTGATTCTTGCGTGAATTACAAGGCCAAAACAAGGCACCATTCTAGAAGTCTAATTCTTGGAAGAATGGCTTCTAGTTCTTGTGAAAATGGGCTTTAAGGCATTTCTAAGTCTGATTCAAGCAAGCTTTGAAAGTGGTTCATGCATGAATAGCTAATACTTTAATGGTGAACTTTTAGAGACTATAACTCACTTAATACAATTCCAAATTTAGCAAATTATATATTATTAAAAATTTGTTGATATATTGTTTTCACTAAAAGAAGATTTTAATAAAAAGCAAACATAATTTGTGAGATATGGTTAAAAGAGTGATCAAAGGTCAAAATTGAAAATTATGTAGAATATATATCTCACCATTCAATTTCAATGTCCTAACTTTCTCATTATGACTCCATTGTTAGTAAATAAACTATCATTGAATAACTGTTCGAGTTTACTTTCAATGAGACATATTTTCCATTAAAATAATTTTTATTGAAGGAGATATGATTGAAAAACATGATCAAATGTCAAAACTAAATGTCTCCAAATTCTCATCTCAATGCTTAGATTTTAAGTGTTGATAATATCATTTTTTCAACTTAACTCCAATTTGAGTAAATAGAATATCTTTGGAAAGCTTATGGAGCCCTTTTTTAAATGATATGAGATTTATATCAAAACATTTCAAAGCTTATGAGATACAAATAACTAAAGATCAAAAATTGATTAAAGAAAATTATATCTCACGTTTTCTTTTGAATACTAAAATTCAAGTTTTAATTTGAAATATCTTAAATCAATAAATGCATATATAAATAAATGAGTTTTACATAAAGATTCTGGCCTAATAATATTATACATATCAAATTCAAGGCTATGGTGCATCCAAGCTTGCATGTCTTCATTCATCTTAAACTTTTCTTGGATCATCCTTGTATTCTTCAATCTTGAGTGGAACATGCTAATAATAACTTTGGTTTCCTCCTCTTCATGCTTAGCATTATCTTAACTTTGCACGTCCTTCAATTATATGTCTTATACAAAGTGATTAGTCTAAGTATTAATATGTATGAGAATAAAGTTATTATGTCATACATATGAAAAGTCTTATATTTAGTAAATATTCAAGTTATAAAAATAATAATTTGAATACTCTTGGATACACAATCATTTTAAGATAAAGGAAAATAATAATTTGTAAAGTACAAAATAACTTCTATTCACTTAAATTATTTTTTCAAATCTCATACACTAAAGAATAATAATAGTAAAATATTTGAGAGCACTTATTCCATAATTATAGTTAACAACTACATATGAAGACAATAATGCATATAATTAACTAATCTATGGGCTATTTTTTTCAACTTATTTTATAAAAAATAACTTTTTTTAAAAAAAATCTATTACATGAGTTTTTATGATATTCATTTCTTTTGAAAATAATCTTATGTTGTAAATGAGAAAGAGTGAAGATATCATAATATTTTAAAATAATATAACAATAAATTATTGTTATAAAATAAAAATTAAGAAAAATATAATCAAATTTAAAAATAACTAACTAACAATTACTTTTTAATTGTTGGAACTAAATATAAAATAATATTTTTTTATAAAATCTTTACAAAATAAATTGCTTTTTATAAAATTCATAAGCTATCTAAAAATTACTTATTTTTAATATTAAACAAAGAGGCCCTGTATTTCTCAACTATATTAAGTATTATAGTTAATTTATTTATATTTTTATTAAGTATTATAGTTAATTTATTTATATAATTTATGCCCAACAAAGGAAAATGAGTTTGTAGATAAAAGAGATGAGAACCTGACTCTAGTACTAAATTTATGTGAAACAAGAAGGGTAAAAGGGAATAGAGAGAAAGGAGGAGGGAGGAGGGAGGAAGGAGGAAGGAGGGGGGAAGAGAGAGAGAGTTTGTTAGGAAAATAGAACTTTTTATTCACTATTAAAAATCTAGTATGAATACAAATAAGGAACCCTAGCTTTATATATGGAGCCCTAGAATAAAAAATAATAATTTAAATTCAAATTATAATCATATGATGACGTAAAGGTTTCTATTTAGTTTAGATATCTTATTTTATTTAAAGTAATACTTATAAATAAAAATAAATCATAGACATTGAATCGAATAATATATTATTTCATCAATATGCTGAGCTCACATATGTAATAGAAAACTCCAGAGCATCACTCAATCTCATAACATAGTTGCAATTAATGTTTCAAGGGGGAAAAGTACAAACTAACCTCTTTATTGATTCCTCTTTTGACCCAAAGCCAAACAAAATAATTGGAGGCATTTATTTTGTCACTTCATCCTGATCAAGGGAAGCAGTGCAAAGATGATGATTTCATATTTCTAAAAAAAATAGATGATGATTTCATCAACAAAGAAAAAAGGATTAATTGGGAACAATTTTTACTTAGTTTAACAAATCTCCAAAATTCACGAGTGTCGTACCCAAAAATGCAATGCAGACGATGCATGAGAGTAGAGGTTCCGACCTTTGAAGCTAAAATTGATGAAATAGGAGTTGCCACTAAATTTTTTAATAAAAATCTTAGGAAACCATTTAATAGAGATAACGATGATTTGCAAAATTAAAAAATAGGTTTCGAAGTCAATTAAATGTGGAAAAAGTTTAAGGCACCCCACAACATCTGTTCGTAAAAACAGTTACCTGAAGTTGATTGTACTAAATTAATATGACTTTAAAATAATTTTAATTATCCTTTCTCATTCATATGTAAGACATTAAACATGATTAAAAAATGAAGAAATAGTTATTTATTTACAAGGGCGGACTTGACCCAGAATTAGACTCTAGGGTCTACGTATCTTGCGATAGAGATTAAAATCCACATAGTTTGTGGTGATAATTTTGTTTATTGGTATTTTATTATTTTTTTTGGAGAGAATTAATTAAAAACAACTTACTATTTTTCAAAAATTTTCTACAACTTTGATATGTACGTTTCATCTTGCAAAAAATAATTTAAAAATATATTTTATTATAAAATAGTTCAAAATTATCTTTTTTAGACATTTTGGTAAACTTATTTATTATACCTATAAAGCTTTACACACCTACACTATAATACAATCATTCTTATTATCTACAAAGATTCTAAAATCCCACACAATAAAAGAATCAAATAGCTTAATTAATTTATTAATTCTTTATTGTCTATATATATATATATATTTAAAATAATCTTAATCGCTATACATGTGGAGTATTATTAAATTACACAAATAATGTGATTATTTTAAATATCTGTGAATATTCAAAAATCTTACACGATAAAAGAATCAAACACTTTTATTTATTAATTCTTTATTGTCTATATATATTTTTATAAGAATCTTAACTACTATATCTGTGGAGTCTTAGTGACTTGCACACTAATATGATCATCCTAAATATCTATAAAAATTCAAAAATCTCACGAGACAAAAGGATCAAATAGTATTTATAGCCTTTTAATTAATTTTTTAACCATACATATATATTATAAAAACTTCTAATAGTTATATTTGCAAAATTTTATTGACTCACACGATAATATAATTATCTTAAATATTTGTGAAAATTTAAAAATCTCACACAATAAAAGAATTAAATAATATTTACTTAAATATATTTTAATTTTTTTATTTATTATGCGTGTATACATATACTTATATTTTTATATATAAAAATCTTAATCATTATATCTGTAAACCCTTATTGACTCACATGGTAATATGATTATCCTAGACATCTATGAAGATTCAGAAATCTCATGTAACAAAAGGATCTAATGGTTATAATTCAAATACATTAATTTAATTAATTAATTTTTTAAATTGTTTATTATATTATTATTCACAAAATCCATTCATTTATTTACTATATAAATTAATAATCATGACATTTGTGAGAACTTATTATTTCACATGATAACACGATAACTATGAATATCTATGGAGATTTTTCAAATCTCTCATGATATCATTTAAATATATTTTTAATTTATTTAAATTATATTTGAGAAAAGATAAGAGAAAATTTTTTTAAATTGAATAATGGGCCATTAGAACCCATGTTTAATATATATAAGTTGTATTTTCATACCTACAAAATTTTATTATTTTACACAGCGTGAGATCATTTTAATTTTCTATAAAGATTCTTCAAATCTCTCACAACAAACAAATAAAATATAAATGTATCCTCTCTTATTATATTATCTTTTTCTCCCTTTTTTTAATTTCAATCTTTTACAAGGAAACTTCCTTGTCATGAAAATATATGTCTTTTACCATGATCATACCAAATCAGTGCATATAAAACAAAGGCCGCAAAGGTTGATATAATGATCAAGATCGTACCATCACATGTTAATTCATTCTAAAACATATTAATGATTTAAAAGATTGAAAAAAGAAATCATTTATGAATCAACTATGCAAAATTAAAACACACTAACATGTATGGCGTCACATTGAACAAGCCATGGCAAACCTGTTCTTGTAAACACCCTTCATAGATAAATATATTAAAACAATCAGTAGACATAGTAAGCAAGCATGGTGATAAATTTTCAGGTGCCAAGGCGCTTGAAACTTGTAGAACTATTTCCTTTGATTAGTAAGGGAAGCAAGATCATATATAATCTCTTAGGTAGCTAGATAGTGATTCATAAAAACTTGAAAAGAAAATGAAAAATAATGATAATGATATGATTCAAACCCATGACCTTATATGAAACTTTTAGAACCAGAGTATGCTCTTATGTTTACTAATATTTTTTTTCAGGCATCTTAATTTGAATCTCTCTCTCATAATGCAAACAGTATCACCATGAAATTAGAATTATTATTTTTTAGAAAGGGAAGGGAAAAAAACTTTACAAAAGAGATCATAGATTGCCAATCCATCTTTTAAAACTTAAGTGCCTTTGAACATACATGAATGACCAAAGCAGAACAAGCATCCTAATAGCACAAGCATACATACAAAAATTGAAACAAAGAACCATCCTATGCCAAATTCCCCATCCATCCACTCTAATAATGTATATACACATAGAGGATCTATTTAAAATCTAACAAAATCTACAAGGAGAATATATTGACCAAATCCTTGCTAAGGAAAACGTCAATCTTGAGGCTGAAAATTCTCAATTGATAGCTAAAGGATTATTTTCAATATTCAAATAACATAGCCGTGACTCAAGTTTCCTCAACCCTAAAATTAATCTAACCTTTGCATGCTTAACATTATACTTGCTTAGAGAATAAGAATAAGAACCAAACAAAAATATTTCAAATCTATCAACATAGGTAGATTTGGAAACTTGTGAGACTACTTCTCCCACCTTACAAAATTTTGTTCTTTTTCCATGAATGCTTCAATCGTTTTTCATTGGTTCTCTATCTTCTTTGTTCTCCCTCTTTTCTCTGTCTCCTTTGTTCTATTTGTTCTTCTTCCCCTTTTGCTCTCTCTCTCTCTCTCTCTTTCTCAAAGTTCTCAAAACTTTGATCACCTCCAGCCTCCACCTTCTTAAACTTAGACTCCCCCCTTTATATAGAAGATGAATACCATACCTGGATCGCATAAATCTTTGAACTCTAACCCAGTTCAGCTTCTCCTTTATCACACAATGTTAGATTTCATCTCCTGCAACACCCATCTTCTTTAATGTCATCTTTGATCCTTCCTCTTATTGACAAATTTTCCTATCTAATCTCGAAAGTAGATGCAAGGAAGGGTTTACCAAGGCTTGTGTAACAGGCCAGAAGATCAAAAGCCTATTTGCATGTTATCCTCCTCTTTGATTGTTGCATTCTAAAATTTGATCATGACCTTGGATGAAATTGCACTTGTGCCTCTTCTCGCTACGTTCATGCACCTCTCCCATTCACCAATCCAGACGACTTGAGGGCTTTAAGGCTGAGCATTTCACTCTCCCTTATTATTCTTTTTTTAATTTTTTTTTGAATATAGTGTAAATATATATATATATATATATGTATGTATGTATGTATGTATGTATGTATGTATTTTTCCTAAGGGAAACAATCAAACTTAAAAGAATTAAAAAGGATGTAATTTTAAAGAAATTGATTCTCATAACTTTCTATTATTAAGATAATTTGGTGAAAAGATTTAATCAATATTTTCTCCTCCATTTTCAAAACTGATTCTCAAGACAAATTAAATTATTTATCTTATTTATTTTTTTGAAAAATAATCCTTAAAAATAATTAATTTTATTTTTTATATTTATTTATTATTTTTTTTTTGAAATATAATTCTTAAAAAGAATTAAAATTTATTTTTTCTATATTTCATCATTTTTTAAAATTAACCCTTAAAAAGAATTAAATTTTATTTTTACATTTTTATATTTTTTGTTTTTTTAACTAGCTAAAAGAAAAAAATCCTAGCCAATAGAGATTATCTAGGTTAAAATAAAATTAAATTCTATTAATTAATTTTTTATTTTTCATTTTATCTATATTATTAAAATTTCATTTTTTTGGTTAAATTTAATATTTTTATTATTATTACAATTATTATTATATTTTAAAATTTATGGATAAAATATGGTGTTCACAACTAGCCATTGTTGTTTCTCTTTCCAAGCATCCAATATAAAATAATCAAAATCATCATGAAGGATCCATGAACCTTTGCTCGTTGAGTTGTAATAAAATAGGTCTACTAGTGGATTTTATACATTGTGTTTGGATTAAAAGGGGTTTAGATTTAGATTTAATCTATCATTTAGATAAATAAAAATATGAGGATTTAGATTTGATTTAAATTAAATTCATTTCTTATTATAATTCCTTTTTAGTTTCAAATTCACTTTACATCTTAATCACTTAAAATTTTAATCACTTCAACCATTTTATTCTCTTCTTGTTTTGACTGTTGATGCCTCTATCACTCGCATCTTTTCTCATCCCTCATTTTTTGTCTTTTGTCGATTGAAAAAATAAAAGTAAACTCATTATTCTCAACTTTCTATTTTTGCTTCGAATTACAACTTCTCTCTCTCTCTCTCTTTGAATTTTTAAACTACCTAAACAAAGAATTGTTGTGATAAAACAAAGGAAAGCCACTTGATGGCTGCACAGTAGCCATAACTCCAATTCTCAAGTAGCCCCTCTTTAAAATCTCCTAAAGTTCATGAGGAACTTGATACACAACATGAAACCTAGGCATAGTTGAAAAACCCCATTTTATAAGAAAATTCACAACGAAATTAATCTCATAAAGCATGTGGTAAAATTGCACACTCCAATCTTTATTAAAATAGCTTTTTATAGCCATAATGCTATCATAATCCTAATGAGTAGGAGACACTTTAGTGTCAATAAGGTCAAGAGCTTTAGTAGAATTAAACTCTAAAATCACTTTATGGCAGCCCAAGTCCCAAGCCACTTTAAGACCATGCAAACATGCCTATATTTTTGTTGATAGACTATCACTACTCACCATATTAGCCAAAAACCTAACAATACACTATCCTATGGAGTTTTGAAGTAGCCCTCCACATGAAGCAGCATTCCTACTCCACATCAACATTTAGCTTCATCCAGTTTTTTGAGTAGTGATTCCCATATCAAGCATTTCCTCCATATACCACTCATGCGTTACCTTTCATGCAGCAACTTCCCATATACACTACTCATGGTTTCAGAAGTAATCCTTGCATAAATGAGGATCACTTCCAGATAGATATGTGTGCCTTTGAAGACAAACTCATTCCTCTATTTTCGTAGCCACCAACAAATAATAAAGAAAAATACTCCCAATTATAGTCAGCTCCACTATCCTTCTTAGAAATATTCTACCAAAACCATTCCTTTAAATTCATACTTAGGAATCTATGCCAATAAAAAGGTTCAACAATCTTTTCCACATAGATTTCATTCCTACACAATCACAAAAGACATGTAACACATCTTCAGATTCACCATTGACTGACATGCATGTATCTATTAAACAGAGTCCTTTCTTCCTACATGAGCAATTGGTTAAAAGACTATCTTAATATGAAAGAGGATGATTGACTCCACCATCAAGTCTATAAAGTATTATGTTAGGAAGTTCTAGTATCTTTAACTCAACTACAGTGTAGTTTTACCCATCAACTTTAAAAGTTGGTGCAAAACTCCCTAATTTACAACAGAACTTAAACATTCATTAAGTAAGGGTTGTGGGTCCCATATGTTTGTCACATGTAAATGGATTAAGGGAAAAAATAATCATCATGTATTATACTGTGGTGGAATTTTGCCTAAAACTCTAAAAAACTAAGCAAAAATCCTAAGACATGTGAGCAAACATTGACTGTAAATGTAAAAAAATTAAAATTTTATTTAACCAAAAGTGTAAAAAAGGAAAAATATTTGTTCAAATTTATCTTAACTAACACAAACCCTAAGAACATTAATATTTTATGGGTTAAAGAATAAAAATACCCAACAACTTGTTCTCTAGGAGCACCCGGTATTCTTAAATGAACAAAGGTACAAGAATACCTATGAACTTTCTACAATGAGTGCAATAGTCCATAGTTCATTAAATGTGAGTGACATCCGTTAACATTAAGCATTAAAAAAATGAAGCAAACATAAGGTGTAAAAATGCCTATAAACTTTTTCTCTAGGAGCTTCTAGTATCTTAAAATCAACAATGATGCATAGGTACCTTGTAATATCCTAAGTTTCTCAATTTGGAAATTATCAATGTTTTCAAGGGTAATTTAGTCAATTTAAATAAATTATTGATTAATGAGGTTTATGGAAAACTAATATAGTTTTTGGATCATTGAACAGCCTTAGAAGAGGGCTAGGTCAAGTTTTGAGCGGGCCTCGCACGGAAGGGAGTTTAAATTTTGGTGTAGCTTTTTGTGCCATGCGCTGCGGTAGGCGTGTCAATGCGCTGCAGCACACATGCAAAATTTGCACTTGTTAAATCACAAATCAGACTTAAAAAATAGAAGAAAGAAAGAAGGAACTCGAGAGCAGTGACAAAGAGAGACTTAGGGCTGCTAAAGCTTGCTTTCAATGTGATTTCGAGGGCCTTTCCAACTTCATATATATTAGGTAAGCCTTCCTTTCTTTTCCCCCTCCCTCATTGTGTGAAAATCTGAATTTGTAGGCTAATGGGGGCTTTGATTTCGGTTTCCTTAGGTTTAAACTGAACCCATTAATTTATTTAAGGTCTTGGGGAGTTAAATCAAGCCTCTAACTTTAAGTTTATAATTTTTATAGTGATTGAAAATTTTTGGTAAGGGTTTGGATGAACCCTAAGTATAATTTAAAGATTTTGAGACAATGTGAGACATTGGTTAGCGAATCTGATATGTTGGGATGTTTAAGAGGATGGTTAGAGTGTTCGAGTATGATTGATGTTGTGACAAAGAAGAAATTGAGTATTATAAATACTTAGAACCTAGTAAATTTAGAGTTAATCAGAGTAATAATTGATTATTGTCATTTGATTGTGTAGATTGAGCATTGCTTGAGCCATATCATGCTTATAGAGTGTGTGGAGCCAACATTGAACCATGGAAACCCTTTTGTGTGTGACAAAAGGTTGAGTTAATAGAATAATTTATACTGATTAATTATATTGCCTAATTTTTTGTGAGTAAATATGTTGATTTGAACTTGAGATTTAATAATCTTGCATATTGCGAAATGTGATTTTTTGTGCATGAAAAATATGCAAATTATGAAGCATGATGAAAACTATATATATATATATATGAATGAGTTAAGAAATTTGCAATGTATATGTGATATATATGTTGAGTGTGGGCATGATTATGTTAGGGGGTGGGAGTTCACCCGTAGGAAGGAGTAGTGAAAGTCCATATGATATGTATCTCTTTAGTGTCCAGTAAGGCACAGTGTTGGAAATTTTCTCTTTAGTATCCATGCGGGGTATGGCATTAGAGAGTAACGCTCCTTAGCATCAATGATGTAATAACGACACCCTGATTCATGTGCAATAAGGGGAAACTGTAGTTCCAAAGTAGGATAGGACACTTTTGGTCGAGTGATCCTACCATTGAAAGTGAGTTCGAACCATTATGAATGTGCACTTAGTCCAAGAGGCTATGGTTTTGGTTTGGGTGATATAGAGGCTTAGATGGTAGAATGATCATACTAGTAGTAAAAAATTTATACTGATGAAAAGAGTATGTGGTGATGTGCTAAACGTATATTTTTGAAGTTTCACAGTTTTACTTTCCTATGGTTATGCATGTTAATTAATACTAATGAATTATTCTGTTACTGAGATATTTATCTCACCCCGTGGTTATATTTTACAGGTGAGGGCTCCAGTAGGGCAAGGAGAAGGAAGTGGCAATTGAAGAGTAAAGAGCACTGTAGTATAGCTCTTCCCTTTTTCTTTTTAGTTTTGTAACTAATATTACCACTATATATTGCCAACTTAGGAACATGACATTATTTTGGATATTACTTGTATGAATTTGTGATAAGTGTATGTATCTTAGTTTAAGATTGATGTTGTGGATTAAGTGTGTGTGTACTTAGCCAAGTTACACTTACCGGTGATATATATTTCAAGTGTTTTGAGTGCTAAGGTGACCAATTGATTTGTGCGTTGAATTTTATCTGCCCCATTATGCTATTATCAAATGGGGGTTTGGTGGTCATTTTGAACAGGATTGCTTAATTGTGTGTTATGATTGAATGGTCATGTTGTGTGTGGTCTATTTGATGTGGTCAAGGTGTCTCTAGGACTAATGGCATTTAGTAGTGTGAGTTGGACACCTTTGTGTGTGTTTTATTATGAAAACAAATCATTTTAGGTTTGGGTGTCCATTTTTAAACAGATGATTGTTTGAGTGTGAAACTGGTGTCTTTAGCTAGAGGGCTTAAAGAGCTACGTGTGGGCACTTGAAATGCTCCGAAAGTTCAGAGGGATGTTATGATAGCAATCTGCTATCATGACAATGGGTGTACATCGTGGCATATGGTTGTTGTACCATGGCACAAAAGGCCTTCAAGGGACTTGTCCCTCTATGCCATCCGTCACGGTGGGCGCGGCTTACTTTGTGATAGACGAAGCCAAATTTATAGAAGAATGGCATTTTAGCTTAAGTTTGACGTGGTTCATTTCCCATGCTTTTATATTTGTTCTTAATTGATTTTCAACCATGGTTTGAGATTAAACAATATTTTAAAAAGGGTTTTATTGGGATCTTAAAGTTTTAAAATAATTATCTTCAAACCCTTGAGTTACGGTAGCTTCGTTAGGGGATTTTAATCAATCCTAGTTATCATAACGATGCATGAGTATTGTCCTAGTAATGTCAAGGTGGACATTACAATTTAGTATCAGTTTCAAGCATTTCAAGATTGGTATGTGTACTTGTTATGTTGGTTGGTTTTACTTGTTGCATTCATGTCTAGAAGTTGGCATATATATTCATTACACTTACCTTCCCTTTACATAGTTACTTCATTTAACGCTTACTTTTTATGTGGTTACTTCCATCCATAGGAGGGGAGAGAGGATGGCAAGAAGAAGAACCACCAAAATGGCTATAGGTGGTAACCCATCTAATACGAATGTGGTACCAGAGACCAATGAGCTACCACCAGAGAATCACATTTTGGTTAGTCAAAACTTAGAACAACCATGAAATGAGCCTTAGGGTAACGAGGCCTTGCTATTGGAGATGAGGAATTTGATGCAAGAAATATGTAACTCGGTACGGGGACAAGGTGCACCGAGAAATAATAAGGCAAGAAGAGATAGTAAAACAATTGAGAATAAAGAAGAGATGTATAAGCAAGAAGATGAAGTTTATGAAGAGAGCATACCCAAGCAATTTGGAGCTATAGGTGGTAGTGGTTCACGGAATTCCATGGATCGAGCAGAAGCTAAAAAGTAGATTAAAAGAATTGAGATAATATTTGAAGGGGTGCCATGCTCAAAGGAGCAGAAGGTGATTTTGGCCTTAGTGTTGCTTGTAAAAGAGGCTAAACATTAGTGAAAGTCAGTGAGACCGATAGGTAGAGTCAAGTAGATATGGGATGAATTTAAAATGAGGTTTTTCAACTTCTACTTCCCAATGACCTTTATAACAGAGAAAGAGGCTGAGTTCTACGAATTTAAGTAAGGGAATCTTAATGAAGAAGCTTTCATGGCCAAGGTCAATCAATTGTCGAAGTACTCTACTCACCTCATAAGGAATGACGACTTAAAATGAAAGGCTGAGAGACTACTTGAGAAGATGAGGCCTGAGTACCGAGTTTGCCTTGTTCGAGATCACATCTTATGATGAGATGTGCAATAAGCTGAGAATAGCTACAAGAAGGGGCAGAGAGGTAAAGACTGAGAAGAGAAGGGATAGTCAGGGTAAATTCTCATAGTTTCTTGGCCCTATTCATGGAGTTAGCAAGAGATTTAGTTTTAGCTCCAGTAGTTCTGGGAGCTTTAGGGAAAGGAAGCCTTTTTCAAAAGGGATCATAGTCCTAAGGTTCCTTCTAGAGGAACAGTGGACCAAAGAATAGTGCTAGTGGTGCACAACCATCTCAGTAGGCTTTTACTGTACTTGTGCCTACTCTTAGTATAGCCAAAACCCCACATTGCTCGAAGTATGGGAGATATCATGTGGAAAAGTATTGGATTTGCTTCAAGTGTGGCAAGATAGGGCATATAGCTAAATATTGTGAAGAGGGCAGAGTAGGTACCACAGAGTAGATATTGACTGTTCCTAGGAGAGTATTCATGTTATCCTAGGAGGAGGCAAGTGCATCTCTAAATTTGATTAGAGGTAAAATCTATCTGCATGACTATGATATAGATACTTTATTTGATTTGGGTACTACCCATTCTTGTATTTATGATGACTGTGTGCTGAGGTTGAAATTGTTTGTGCATACCTTGCTATATGTGATTAATGTGTCTATACTGGCGGGATTTTCTGTAAGAACCGACTATCCATGTCTGGGTATTGATTTGAGATTTGAGAATAGATCAATTACCATTAATTTGATCTGCCTATCCACGATTGGGATTGATGTCGTAGTGGGTATAGACTGGTTGTCGGCAAACGATGCGATACTAGATTATGCAAGAAAGATAATATCCTTGCCAGTGTACATTGCACCTACAGTAAAACCCAGTCAGTCACGATTCTTGTCTATAATGCAAGCAGAAAAGTGCATTCAACAGGGCTGCCAGGCACATATACTGTTCTTTCTCGTTCATGCTACTTATGATGGAGGAATCGAGAGAATCGAAGTAGTGAACGAATTTCCAAAAGTATTCTCAGAAGAAGTGTTTGGATTACCACCTGAATGAGAGGTGAAATTTTCTATTGACCTTGTACCTAGAACAAAACTCATATCAAAAGCTCATATCAGATGTCTCTATTAGAGTTGGCAGAACTAAAGAAACAACTAGAGGAATTACTAGAAAAAGGGTTCATAAGACCGAGTATGTCCCCGTGGGGATTATCGATGTTATTTGTGAAGAAAAATGATGGTAGTATGAGGCTTTGCATTGATTACAGACAATTGAACAAAGTGACAGTCAAGAACAAGTATCCTTTGTCCAAGATTGATGATTTTCTAGATTAATTGGTTGGGGCTGCGGTGTTCTCAGATATTGACTTATGATCAGGCTACCATCAGTTGTGAGTCACGGTGGAAGATGTCCCAAAGACTGCCTTTCACACTAGGTACGGTCACTATGAGTTCCTAGCGAAGCTATTTAGATTGATGAAGGCTCCAACAGTGTTTATGGACTACATGAATAGAATCTTCCATCCTTATCTGGATAAGTTTGTGGTAGTATTCATTGATAATATTCCAATTCACTCAAGAGATGAGGAAGAGCATGCAAAGCATCTTCGTACTGTCCTGCAACTTTTAAAGGATAATAAGTTATATGCCAAACTCAGCAAGTGTGAGTTTTGGCTAAGGGAAATGAGATTCCTTGATCATATGGTCTTAGCAGGAGGAATTGTCGTGGATCCACACAAGGAGGATACTGTGTTGAAATGGGAACCGCCTACATCAGTGACAAAGATTAGAAGTTTCTTGGGATTGGCAGGCTACTATCGACTATTCATTTAGGGATTTTCACAAATTATGTCTTCTTTAACTAAGTTGACCCGAAAGGATCAGCCTTATATGTGGACCGATAAATGTGAATCGACATTTCAAGAGTTGAAGTAGTAATTAACATCGGCTCCAGTTATAGCTATTCCTAATCCTCGATTACCGTATGTGATTTACATGGATGCATTGTTGAAAGGTTTAGGGTGCATTTTAATGCAAGATGAGCGAGTTGTTGCTTATGCCTCAAGACAATTGTGACTGCATGAGGAGAATTACCTAACCTATGATTTAGAGTTAGCAGTAGTGGTTTTTGCCTTGAAAATTTGGCGACACTATCTTTATGGGTCTATGTTTGAAGTATTTAGTAATCACAAAAGTTTGAAGTACTTAGTGGATCGGAAGGAACTGAACATGAGGCAACGCAAATGGATGGAATTTCTTAAGGACTATAACTTTGAGATCAAGTACCATCCGGGTAAAGCTAATGTAATGGAAAACACATTAAGCAAGAAAATAGTACATGTTGCTCATATGATAGTTTAAGAGCATTAATTACTTGAGACTTTCTTAGATACTTAAAGGAAAGTACCTCAAATGATGTTGTACAATGTGCATTCTACGGTTATAACCAATGAATTTTGAAAAGAGTTACAAATTGCTCAGTTTGAGGACGAGTATCTACTTGGGATCTGTAAGGATATTGAAGATAGGAGACCCACATAATTTAGATTTAATGATAATAGATATGTGACTTATCGAGATCGAATTTGCATACCAAGTAATAAGGAGATAAGAAAGACAATCCTAGAGGAAGCACACCGTAGTGAGTATACTATTCACCTTAGTATCACCAAGATGTATCAGGATATAAAGCAAATGTGGTGGTGGCCAGGAATGAAGAAAGATGTGACAGAGTTTGTAACTAGGTGTCTGATGTGCTAAAGGGTTAAGATTGAGCACCAAAGGCCTAGTGGTGTGTTACAACCACTAGAGATCCCAGAGTGAAACTGGGATAGCATATCAATGGATTTCATCACTGGATTGCCTAAAACTCAAGCAAGCTATGATGCAATACGGGTAATTATGGATCAGTTAACAAAATAAGTGCATTTCTTGGCAGTGAAGACTACCTATTCACTTGAGAAGTATGTTGAGGTCTATGTAAATGAAATAGTGAGACTTCATAAGGTGCTAAAGGACATTATCTCTGACCATGATTCGAGGTTCACATCGAACTTCTGGAGAGTGTTGCAGAGAGCAATAGGTACTAAGTTGAAATTTAGCAAGGCATATCATCCATAGACGGATGGCCAGACTGAGAGGACTATCTAAATGCTTGAGAATATGTTACGAGCTTGTGCCTTAGAGTTAAGAGGTAGTTGGGATACACATCTACCATTAGCAGAATTTGCTTACAACAACATTTTTCATTCTAGCATTGGAATAGCTCCGTATAAGGTATTATATGGAAGAAGATATCGATCACCTCTGTGTTGGATAGAATTGAATAAGAGAAGTTTGTTGGGTATGAATTTGGTAGACCAAACCACCTAAAAGATCCAATTGATTAAGCAAAAGTTGTTGACAGCCTAGAGTAGACAAAAGAGCTACACAGATTGATGCAGAAGATCGTTGGAATTTTTGGTTAGTGATTATGTGTTTTTAAGGGTCACGCCAATGACTGGCATTAGGAGATCGATAAAGGCTAAAAAATTGACTCCCAAGTTTATGGGTCCTTTTGAGATTTTAGAGAAGTTGGGACTTACTGCCTATCAAATTGCCTTACCGCCGACTTTATTAAGTGCTCATGATATTTTCTATGTGAGTCAACTCAAGAAATATCAACCCGATCCTTCTCATGTTATTGAGTTAGAAAAGGTGGAACTCCAAGGAAACTTAACCTATCAAGCTGAACCAGAGTGAATTGTGGATGTGAAAGACCAACAATTGATGAATAAGACTATTCGATTGGTTAAGGTATTTTAGAAGGGTATGACTTTCGGTGATGTAACTTAGGAGACCAAGGATAAAGTAAGGCAGTTATATCCCTAATTATTTACATAGGTTTGTGTTTGAGCAAGATTCTGAATTTTAAGGGCAAAATTTCTAAAAGGAAGGGAGAATTGTAACATCCTAAGTTTTTCAATTTGGAAATTATCAGTGTTTTCATGGGTAATTTGATCAATTTAAATAAATTATTGATTAACAAGGTTTATGGGAAACTAATATAGTTTTTGGATCCTTGAATAGCCTTAGAAGGGGGCTAGGTCAAGTTTTGAGCGGGCCATGGCACGGAAGGGAGTTTAAATTTTGGTGTAACTTTTTGTGCCATACGCCGCGACGAGCGTGTTAATGCGCCGTAGCACATGTGCAAATCTGCACTTATCAGATCGTGAATAAGACTTGAAAAACAAAAGAGAGAAAGAAGGAACTCGATAACAGCGATGAAGAGAGACTTGAGGCTACTAGGGCTTGCTTCTGACGCGATTTTAGGGGCTTTTCTAGCTTCATATACATTAGGTAAGCCTTCCTTTCTTCTCCCTCTCCCTCATTATGCAAAAATCTGAATTGATGGGGCAATGGGGGCTTTGATTTCGATTCCTTTAGGTTTAAACCAAACTCATTAATTTATTTAAGTCCTAGGGAGTTAAATCAAGCCTCTAACCTTAAGTTTATGAGTTTTATGGTGATTGAGAATTTTTGGTAAGGGTTTGAATGAACCCTAAGTATAATTTGAGGATTTTGAGATAATGTGCGACATTGGTTAGCGAATTTAGCGTGTTTAGATATTTAATAAGATGGTTAGAGTGTTCAAGTATGGTTGATGTTGAGAGAAAAATGAAATTGGGTGTTATAAGCACTTAGAACCTAGTAAATTCGGAGTTAACCGAAGTAATAATTGATTACTATCACTTGATTGTGTAGATTGAGCATTGATCAAGCCATATCGTGCGTATAGAGTGTGTGGAGCTAACGTTTAACTATGGTAACCCTTTTATGTGTGACAAAAGGTTGAGGTAACAGAATAATTTATACTAATTGACTAATTGCCTAACTATTTGTGAGTAAATATGTTAATTTGAACTTGAGATTTGGTAATCTTACCTATTGCGAATTGTGATTTTTTGTGCATGAAAAATATACAAATTATAAAGCATGATGAAAACTCTATATATATATATATATGAATGAGTTGATAAATTTATAATGTATATGTGACATATATGTTGAGTGTGGGCATGATCATATTAGGGGCTGGGAGTTCACCTATAGGAAGGAGCAGTGGAAGTCCATATGGCATGTATCTCCTTAGTGTCCAGTCAGGCATGGTGTTAGAAATTTTCTCCTTAGTATCCATGCGGGGTACAGCATTGGAGAGTAACGCTCCTTAGCATTAATGATGCGGTGTTGGAGTAACGACACCCTAATTCATATGCGATAGGGAAAAACCATAGTCCGAAAGTGGAATAGGACACTTTTGGCTGGGTGATCCTACCACTAAAGATGAGCTTAAATCATTATGAATGTGTACTTAGTCCAAGAGGCTATGGTTTCGATCTGGGTGATATGGAGGCTCAGATGGTAGAATGATTATGCCAGTGGTAAAAGATTTGTACTAATGAAAAGAATATGTGAAGATGTGCTAAACGTATATTTTTGAAGTTTTATAGTTTTACTCTCCTATAGTTGTGCATGTTACTTAATAGTAGTAAATTATTCTATTACTGAGATGTTTATCTCACCCTGTGGTTATATTTTACAGGTGAGGGCTCCAGTAGGGCAAGGGGAAGGAAGCAACAATTGAAGAGTAAAGAGCATTGTAGTATAGCTCTTCTCTTTTGCTTTTTAGTTTTGTAACGAATATTGCCACTATATATTGCTAACTTAAGAACATGACATTATTTTGGATATCACTTGTATGCATTTGTGATAAGTATATATATCTTAGTCTAAGATTGATGTTGTGAATTAAGTGTGTGTGCTTGGCCAAGTTACACTTACCGATGATATATATTTCAAGTGTTTTGAGTGCTAAAGTGACCAATTGATTTGTGCATTAAATTTTATTTGCCCCATTGTGTTATTATCAAATGGAGGTTTGGTGGTCATTTTGAGCGTGATTGCTTAATTGTGTGTTATGATTGAATGGTCATGTTGTGTGTAGTCTATTTGAGGTGGACGAGGTGTCTCTGGGACTAATGACATTTAGTAGTGTGAGTTGGACAGCTTTGTGTATATTTCATTGTGAAAACAAACCATTTTGGATTCGGATGTTCATCTTTTAAATGGATGATTGTTTGAGTATGAAACTGGTGCTATTAGCTAGAGGGCTCAAAGAGCTTCATGTGGACACTTAAAATGCTCAAATCGATCGTCGGATGGTGAAATGGCGCACTCCGAAAGTTCAGATGGATGTCATGACAGCAATCTGCTGTCATGACAGTGTGTGAGCACTGCATTGCGTGGTTATTGCACCACAGGGCAAAAGGCCTTCGAGGGACTCATCTCTCTATGCCATCTACTATGGCTGGCACGGCTTGCGCCATAGCAGACGGAGCCAAATTTGCAGAAGAATGGCATTTCAGCCCAAGTTTGACGTGGTTTGTTTCCCATGCTTCCGTATTTATTCTTAGTTAATTTTTAACCATGGTTTGAGCTCAAACAATATTATAAAAAGGGTTTTATTGGGATTCCAAAGTTTTAAACTAATTATCTTCAAACTCTTGAGTTGTGGTAACTTCATTAGGAGATTTTAATTAATCTTAGTTATCACAACGATGCATGGGTGTTGTCCTAGTAATATTAAGGCAGACATTTCATACCTATTAATTTTATAAAGGGTTAAAGAGAAAATTTAGCCTTAAACTATTTTTAAGGAGCACTAGGTGTCCTATACTATAGGGTAATTCAATCTAATTTATGAACTTAAAAAAACATAGCATTCAACATCCTCTATTTAATTTGAACAAGATCCATTTATTTTTTATTATGGGTCCCACATTTATTATAGGTGGTCTATTCTCAAGAACTCTCTTAGACCCCCTATCCTTTAAACTTTGGTTGTATGAATGATATTGGAGTCCATGCATTCAATGACATCACCTCCTTAGACCCTTGTCTCAATGACCTCTACCCTGATGGCATCTATATAGGATGGATACAAATATGAGAAGATATGGGGTTAGGACACTTGGCTAGAGGGTTGAAGAGGCATAACATGAGGTGAGGTCAAATGCATGGGTATTAATCCTGAATATGATTTAGAAGGCAAGTTCCACAATCTAAATTAAATAATAGATTTGTAAAATTAAAGAACAGTGAATGACCCATACTTTTGATTATTAACAATGACAGAATTAATGCACCTGGTTCTAGAGCTTTAATTTAGGTTCTTGTCTCTACTAATCATTTTAACATTCAAGTCTATACCCCTGATAGCCTTTCCCTCTTCCTCCCTCTTGTTAACAAACTTGCATAGTCAATCTAAGTAGTCAATTATCTTTATTTTCTTATTTACTTCAAGTATCAAGGTTAGTGATTCCTTTTTCAAGTTGTAATTGAAAAGGAAAAAACATATGCAGTAACATATTTGATAATGAATGCTCAAGCAAAGCCATATCTAACAACATCAAAGAATGAATAAATGCAATTTCATTGGATTCTCTTCTTCTTATCAGCAATTTCACTAAAGAGGATAATTGATGGGGAGGCAATCATGCGATGTAAATCAGCGATAGCTTCAAGAATGGTGGATATGTTGTTTAAAGCAAGCTCAACAAAGAGAGAAGATGAGATTGTTAAATGAATTTGAGCTCACTATTTAAAAATAAATAAATGTTTGTTCATATTAGACAGAGGATGTTGGATGCTACGTTTTTTCTTTTCATCAATTAATTTGCACCATCCCATAGTATAAGATACTTAGTACTCCTTGAAAAATAGTTTAAAGTTAAATTTGCTCTTTAACCCTTTTATAAAATAGACTAACCTTCCCCAATCCGTTAAGTTCTGTTCTTGAAATTTCATGGTCAATGTCAAGTTATTTTATTAGATAAGGAAAGGTTAGAACCAATAATTTAGATCAAGTTTGACAGACTAGCTCACATAAGCCAAAAAAAACAAAAATCTTAGGACCAACCTTAAGGGTGTAGAAAATTTTCTTTACTTCGAGTTGCCCAAACAAGCTTGAAAGATCAAGGCGTGCCTAAACTAAAATGGGCTTTACTTGAATACTCATATTCTTTTTTATTATTAATAAAATTAGATAAAGATTAAAAATGTTAAATTTTTAATATAAAAATTGAAATTGACTAAAAGATAAAAATAATATTTAACAATTTAGGTATTCAGGCCATCCTAAATAAACCAAAAAACATGAGTTGTTAGTGTAATGTTTGCCTAGACATTACTAGAACACATCATACATCACACTCTATTATGGTGATTAGAATTGACTAATCCATAAATTAGGTCACCATGATAGGAAAAAAGGTTGAATTTAATTTATAAAGGATAAATAATTTAAAGATTGAGATCCCAAGAAAAACCCTTTTAAAAAATATTTGAGCTCAAATATAAAATAACAATTTATACAAAAAGCCATAAAAGCATGGCAAAAGAGTAAATAATTAAAGATAGCATTGTAAGGGCAATTCAATCCATTATGGCCCATCCTGGTCAGTCTACCATGACGGATGACACAAAAAGGGCGAGTCCCTCTTTTATGACATGTGCTATTGTGCACTCTTCTGTAATGACATCTGATCTGAACGATTTAAATATCCACACGTAGCTAATCAAGCCACATAAATATTAGTACCAATTTCACAACAAAAGATAATACCATTTAAGAGTGGGATACTCAAGTATAAAAGTGTTATTTTTTCCTTCAAAACATACCAAAGAGTGCACAAAACCACAACGAAGTGTCAATAGCTCAATGAGTACTTAAACCAACTCATACAAATAAAATTACACCTAATGAAGCAATTATATACTCAAACAAATATGTCAATCACAACATGATCATCAAAACCTTTTAATTAACAATGATGATAGGGCATAACATAAATTCATCATAATATCACTATGGCCATCCATGTACATAATCAAAATAATATTTCTACATTTGCACTAGTATTTCAGCCTCTTACAACAATCACATCACATTTATGACATTTTATGCTGAAATACACAAGATAACACAATCAATCTCATGCAAGTCTTAAGTTGGCACACACACACACACACACACACACACACACACACACAGTGTGTGTGTGTGTGTTCATAAATTACACATTAAATAAAATTGTTCATTGCAACAAGAAGCTCTCCTACTCCTTGCTAGAACCACTCTCCCCTTTGTCTCTAAAAGAGCCTTCACTTGTAAAAGTAACCATGGAAGTAAGAACAATGTCTCAATAACTAAATAATTTAACATATCCACAAGCAAGTTAGAAAAGTAAATGAGCATATAAAGTGGGCAATATCATTATATCATTATCAAAGGTATAATGACGACATGTTCTAATCCATACAATGCATGATCAAATCACTCCCACCTTATATCCTCTATATTACCTCCAACTAAATCTATGGACAAACAATTTAACGAGACCATGTCTACTAGACTAGACTAGTCTAAGCTTACCTATTATAGGAGGCAGCCGGCCAAAGATGCCTTTACCCATTCTCGGACCATAGATTCTCCCTTTATGAATAATCGTTATGTCATATGCCCAATCTATCTCAATGGTAGACTGAGCATCAAAGCCATTTAGAATGCCAATGGTACCATATGGATTTATAAATTTCTACTCCTTTAGGGTGAACTTCCACCTTCTTACAAATGATCATGCTCTTACATGTGTCACAACTAAGAATGTACATATTCTAAATATGCATAACCACATTATGTCATCTCTTGCTCAATTCTAGATACCAGCCTTTTCCAAGTATAAACAACTTTTGCAAACATACATGTACTTTACATAAAGGCATTTCTCAAAATTAATTCCTACTTCACGTAGGTTTCCAAACACATAGACATACGTTTTTATTTATACAATACATAGACATACATTTTTATTTATACAATACATAGAAAAATAATACAGTACATTTTGCAAAACTCATAATCATCCAAACAAGTAAGTAAAAGGATTATATCATCATGTTACCTCAACCCTTCTATCACAAAAAAAAGGGTTACTTGTGACAATTCACTACTCCTCTAGTCTCCACTAGCTCAAAGGAGTCTAAACAATAATTAATCTACAAGATTACAACTCTAATAAACACAAATTTTAGACTAAGATTATTACTCACACTCTCTAATCTTTACATTAACTTAACCAAAGCGCCAACAATCCCCTATTATCTCCATATGCCTTATATAAACTCAAACAACACTAAAATTTGACCCACATTACCCCCAAACTTTGATTTTAACTCCAAATCCTCACATAATCACTAAACAAACTTAAATTAACTCCTTATAATCCTAAAGAACGCAATGGGTTCACTTCCAACTCAAGGAGGGATCAAATTTTCATCAAACTCTACCCAAACTCACTAAAACTTTGAATAGAGAAGAGGGAGGATGGTTAAAAAGCTTATCCAAGTGTACGTCTAGCTTAAGATGGTTTCAAAGTTATCAAAGAGTGAAGCCTAGCAGCCAAGAGCTCTTCCTTCATCGCCTCTATCGTTCTATCCACTCCCTCCTCTGATTTTTGCACTATTCTCACAATAGAATTAACAAAAATCTTTCCCATCCACCATGACAGATGGCACAACAAGGTCGACCTAAATTTTGGTCTTGTATTTGGGCCTAGTTGGCCTAAACTCCATGCTAACCCAATTATAAGATTTCTCAATTATCTAACAAATCCATTAGTGGTTTGGGAACACTATTAATTTATTAAATGTTCTATTTGACCAATTTACACCCAAAAATCCTAAAATTCCAAATTTGATAAAAAAAATTAGGATGTTACATTTATGGCCTAGCTTTACTATATGACCTTTTTTTATAATGTTAATGGATACTCATGCACCATTGTTAATTTAAGGATATCAAAAGCTCTTAAAGAAAAAATTTTAAGATATTTTTGCACCTTATATTTGCTTCCTTCTTTTTAATGGTCAACTTTAACGGACGTTAATCAAATTTAATGAAATGGGGTCTGTTGGACTCATTATAACAAATTCATGAGTATGCTTGCACCTTCATTCACTTAAGAAAGCGATGTGCTCAAAAGCATGCATTAGCTTATTGACAATTAATCATAAGTAATTAATAAGTGACAATTGATAATAAACAAGTTAAAAAAAAACCCCCCATACATCTGGTTTAATTTTTTACAAATGTTGGTTCTATGACAGTAAGCATGCATTCATATATTGACAGGTAAGTATAAGTAATTAACAAGCGGCAATTTAAGTTCCTCTTCACAAGGCTATTTTTGTCTTTTTGTTC
Organism: Prosopis cineraria; assembly: GCF_029017545.1. Lineage (NCBI taxonomy): Eukaryota > Viridiplantae > Streptophyta > Magnoliopsida > Fabales > Fabaceae > Prosopis > Prosopis cineraria. The sequence continues at coordinate 28,394,783 of NW_026555336.1, forward strand.
CTCAAATCTTAATTTTCATTTAGGTCTCTTGGGTGTCAAGAGGTAGTTCAGAATCTTAGGGTCCTATTTTTCTAATAATAGACTCTAGAGGTCCTTGAATGAGATTTTTCCTTTAAAAAATCACCACCACCACCAGCGTGATTCTATTTTTGGATCATTTTGCTTTTTGGGCCAGCTATTTTTTTGGACAATTTTAATCCCATCCAAATGTCCAACTCACGTGAAAGAAATTCCCTTCCAATTCACCAAAAGACAAAATAGCACGCATGAAACCTTTTTTTGTTTTTAATGATAAACAGCAACTATGAAACCGGGGCAATGGAAAAAGTGGTTCAATGGAGGCCCAATCCAAAAGCTAAAATCTTAAACATGCAAAAAGCGAGTGAAAAGAATCAAAGGAAAAGCTCAGAGGTCCAAATTCTGCCATGCGCTTTCTCCATTGGGTTCAACAATGGGAAATTGGGATCCTCATCTTTGCCATGAAATACTTCCTATTTTTTTTATATTTTAACTATCTAATCAAGAAAATGTAATACTTTGATTGTGCTGTAGCAATTAACTTGCTCGCAAGAGATCATGCTAATTACCATCCATTTGTTGATGTTATTAATTTTTCTTTAGATATATTACATAGAGATTGGAAGATTAATATTTATTTTAGGGATAGAAACTTTTGGGATTATTTGAAATTATTTTTATTTTATTGTTTTAAAAACTGATATTTTGTAGAATATATTTTGAAAACAAATAATGAAAATATTTATTTTTCTCATTCTCTCTTATTATGCAGAACAACAATCCCAAAACACCTAAAAAATATTTTCATTTTTCTATTCTGTAGAACAATATTTTGAGCCTATTTGAAATTATTTTTGCTTTATTATTATAAGAACTCGTAACTTATAGAACATGTTCTGAGAATAAAAAATAATAAAAATAATTTTTTTTATTATTTCTTGTTTTTCAAAACAATAATCCCAGAATATTTAAAAAATATTTTTATTTTTCTATTCTCTAGAATAATATTTTATTCTTTTTCTCCAAAATATTTTTTAAAAACACATTACCAAATAATTTTTTTTTTATTTTTATGTTTTGAAAAACAAAAAACTGTTCTCAAAATAAATTTTCAAAAAGGCCCTTTGTTTTTTTATGTTTTTAAAATATTTTTTAAGATACGTTACTAAACAAATTTTATTATTTTTATTGTTTTGAAGATTAGAAAATTATTCTTAAAATAAGTTGGCAAACAGGCTCTTTAACAATGTAGTGGACCTTTTAGACAGAAGGTGCCATGGCATATCTCAAGGCTTTGTAATACTTGAACATCATCCACCTTTTGAATCTTGGGTGGAGATGATGAAGACCCTTTAGTTTTTTTTATTAAAAAAGTAGTTGGATAATTGATATTGTCTAAATTTTTTTAATTTATTTTTATTAAACGCAATCTTTAAAAAAAAACACTTTGAGGCTATTTGAAATTATTTTTTTATTGTTCTGTGATGTTTTACAAAATACATTTTGAAAATAAAAAAATAATAGTAATAAACATTTTTTTCATTCTTTCTTATTCTTCAAAATAATAATTACAGAACATCTAAAAATTATTTCTATTTTTTTGTTTTTAGAAACAATATTTTATTTTATTTTTGTTCTCTAAAATACTTTTTGAAAATACACTATCAAGTAAATTTTTTTTATTCTTGTTTTAAAAAATAGAAAAATATTTTTAAAATAGATTTTCAAATAAGCCCTCTATTTGTCAATTCTAACTTTCTTACTCTATTCATTAAAAAATTATGCAAGTGTAAAATTAACTAATAGTCATTGTTCCTAGTGGAAGGATTATGATGGCTTAAGTATGAAATCTTGATCGAGTTCGAGTCCATGTGATGCAGGAAATGTTGTTGAGAGAGTTAGTGTCAACTGAATTCAATAATGCTTAAATTTAATTCAGTTAAATAATCATTTAAAAAAAGCATATAATTGAAACGAAAAAGTAAATAAGGATTAATCATTTTATATAAAGTAAATTATAAAAAAAATCATATATTCTTTCCTGGAAATGACTTATGTATAAAAGTGGAGAGAAGACCACAAAGAAAACCCCCCAGCACACAAAATTAGACCGCCAAAAGACACCTAAATATTGGACATGTTGAGATTTAAACAAGCACAATGAAAATCACGTGCCTGTGAACCGTTCAAACAATTGATTTTGACATCTTCAAACTTATTTGCATTGATTTTCCATCTGTCGTCCTTTTCCGCAATTACCTGCTCTGGTTAGATCAAAAGGAACAAGCCATGATTAACACGTTTGGATCAGCTTTTGCAAGCCCAAAGTCAAAACGCACTTTTGACTTTGGCAACCCAAAAAGATGATTTCAATAATTTTTACTCGTTTAATCTAGCTTTCAATCTTTGGTCAAAAAAACAAAAAAAATATAGCTTTCAATCAAGCTAGTCTAAAAAATGTTTCTCTCTTTCTTTCGATTCCCTTCCCTGGTTCCCTCCCTCCCTCAATCATCTATCCTTCCTTCCTTCTCCCTCGCTTCCATCTACCATCTCCGAACCTCTAAATTAGATTACTGTTAAAACAAGTCCACTATTTTTATTTATATATATATATATATAAAGAGATTGATATACTCAATGTTTTAAGATTTTAAATTAAGATATGAACATTACTAAAAAAAATAGAATTTAGTGAGAGACAAATTCCTCACTAAATAGAATTTAGTGAGAGACAAATTCCTCACTAAATGTCAATTTTTTTAACTAAATTATATTTTAACGAGAAATTTTATTTCTCATTAAATTCATAACTAAAAAAGGGACTCGTTAAATTTAGCGAGTAATTGTGTTTTCCTCGCTAATTAGCGAGGGATTCAGTAGCGAAGGATTCAGTCCCTCCCTAATTCCTCACTAATATCATTCAAAATTTGATCATTTTAACAAGAGATTAGTCCCTTATTAATCCCTCGCTAAATATATGTATATTTAGAAATAATAATGCCATATTACTTGTCATGTGTGCATCAACTTATGACATGTTACCAACAATCTCATACCTTATCAACTGTATAATATCATTCAAAATTTGATCATTTTAACGAGAGATTAGTCCCTTATTAATCCCTCGCTAAATATACGTATATTTAAAAATAACGATGCCATATTACTTGCTATGTGTGCACCAACTTATGACATGTCACTAACAATCTCATACCTTATCAACTGTCATGATGTGTGCATCAACTTATGACATATCATCAACAATCTCATGCCTTGTCAACTGTCATATTATCTACCATCTCGTGCTCCATTATCCACCATAGGTGCAACAACTCATGACATGTTATTGTCCATCTTGCACCATATCACTTGCTCTTTATCATGTCACATATTCATTATATTTACCAAAGCTAAGACTTGAACCATTGACCTTATACCTTCTAAGTCTTATGCTCTCATTGTTTGCCAATTGAATTGAAAGACACCTGCGATTATTATATAAAAAATTAAATATATATTATTTAACTACATAAATATATCAAATAATACCCCCTCCATTTAAAAATGTAAGACATTTTTTGAGAAGTTGGATGTTCAAAAATGTAAGGTATTTTTAGTCTTTTGAAATGTAATCATTGTTTTTTTTCAAAAGTGCCCATATTGATAATGACTTTATATTTATTGTCGGGTGTTTAATAGGGGTAAATATAAAAAGATAAGGTTAGTTAAAAAGTAGATAACTACTTTATTAAAGGTAAGATTTGGTTAAAAATGTCATATATTTTTGAACGGAAGGAGTATATAAAAATATACACATATATACATATTAAGTTTTATTTTCAATTATTAATGTATTAAAAATATTTATATTTATTTAAAATATTATTTATAGTATATTTTTAATAAAATATTATTTTATTAATGAAAATCAACTTAAAATAAAGAAAATATTAAATAATTTTATTATAGATATTTTAGTTAATTTTTAAATTTAATTTTTATTTTTAAATGAAGATAATTAAATATATAATTAAAAGTCATTGTCAAAAGTTAAATCTTTTTGTAGGTATTAGCTAGGGACAAAATTTTTCACTAATTATCTTATTTTAGAGAAGGATTAAAAATTTTTCACTATTTTCTTTGCTAATTCTTTTATTTTATAGAGGAATTAATAGTCTTTCACTATTTTTCTCACTAATTCTCTTATTTTAGAGTGGGATTGACAATTACTCGTTATTTTTCATGCTAATTTTTAAGTCAAGCTGTGAAATTAACATCCATTACTAATTCTCTCATTAATTTGGTATTTTAAAGAGGAATAGATGATCCTTCACTAAATTTTTTCATTATTTTATATTTTTTTAGAAGTGGATGTTAAATTTATTGCTTTATATACTTCCTCTACGTAGACCTCCTTTCCATTAATCAATGCATCAATCGCATAAAATGTTATTTAACGCAATGGAATATTGGTAAGACAACATCCTCTTGTACAACACCAGAAAAGAAAAGGCACTGCTGTGAGATAAAATAATATAGGGTTGAAAATTCAAACCGACCTATTGTTTACATTTTTCATAAGGTTGGGATTGGGAAATTGAGGGGGAAATGAGTAGAAGAAGGGTGAGGCTCAAGCTAGTCCAAAAGATCTTTATTTATTTATTTTTAAACACATAATTCTAGCCAAACTTTTTTTTTTAATAAAAATTCTAGCCAAACTTAAAAATACACATACATACATACATACAAATAATTTAAGATGAACAGGCCCATTATGGCCAAGTCAACCCATTTTCCAGTTCTAGACCAAAGTAATCATAATGTATTTGGATATATATTTTGTTCACTTTGTACACTTCTGTGTCGTTTCATATTTTGACAATAAAATAGGTCTTTAAGATCAGACATGAAAAATTGTCTCGTAGGTGATTGTTACCATACGATGCCTTTGCATCTTTTTGTCAAAATATTTTATTCAATTTTCAAAATATTCATCGCCTTTATTTTTAAAGGAATTGATTTTTTATTATAATTAATATATGTTTGTATGCACGTAAAGATGCCGTGTTACTCCTATCATGAACCTTAAAAAATATATATATTTTTTAATCTAACTTCTATTTGCTTTTCAGTTGGGTTTGATTTTTATATTACATTTGCCATTCATTGTTTTATTTTCTTATCTTGTACAACAGTGGCAGTTCACAACTTTAGTTTTAAATCGCAATTGTTTGTTTATTTCATACTTTAAGATTTTATTTTTCGTTTGTTTCAAATAGAGATTAACTTTTTTATAAAAAGATCAAAAGAGAAAAGTTAAAAAAAAAAGTCACAGAAAAATGTAACAACATAAAAGTATAAGACAAATTAAGAGTCTACTAATCATATATTATATACTATATATAAAGTAAGGTATTCATGGGACAGAATAAGACCGAGACACCCCTGTCTCATATCCCATTCCCAAAAAGATCATGACTAAATTTTTATCTTGTGTCTTGTTTTATTCTGAAAGTCATCTTATCCTATTAAGAATCGAGATGTGAGATCAGGATAAGATCGAGATGTCCCATCATCCCAAAAAAATAGATATGTAGGAGAAATGCCTAAGTAACAACATTAATTAATTCAAATTTTCAATTACATAACTTATTAAGTTTAAAATTAAAATAACACGAGTACATAAATCATGACAATTATTAAATTACAATAATCACAACTATAAGTATACAATTTAAAGTTAATATACATGAGATATAACATATTATAATAGTAATTACAAATAATCTCTATGCTATAAGAGCAACAATAATAGACAAGCTTGAAACAACATCAAATTATTATTTTTCTTTTTTAATTGAAATATGTTAAGTTAGTAACTCTTAAAAAAAAACAAGAAATACAATATAGACAAAAGTTATTAAATATGTAGATATAAAAATAAATTATATTAATATAATTAATATATTGTAAAAAAATATGTTACCATATATAGCTTATTATGTGTCATCAAAATTATTAATATAAAAATATTTTATTTTTAAATAAGAATAGTATGTATTGAAATTATAATTAATATAAGTATAAATTATATTAATTTATTTAATGTATATTTTAAAATAATATATATATATATATCTATATAATATTCAAGATGAAATAAGATGTCAAGGCAATCCTGTATCTCATCCCATCCCACAACATCTCGTCCCGATTGTTTTCAGACTGAGACAATACCCATCCGAATATGATTGGGATAGAACTGGGCTAATTAAGATGGGTACAAATTAAACACCTCTAATATAAAGACTAATAGTTTTTTAATAATAATAGTTTAAATTTTAAATTTACATTTCTTTAATAATTATGAAATTTTTTAGGCTACTTCACATTATATCCATTTGCAGTTTTAAACTATATGTCTTTAATTTTTATCATTTGTTGTATTCTAACGTGCATAATTAATATGACTGATGATAACTAAACATCTCACTATGTATAAGATAATATAGAGAATGTGTCTATTACGAGTTATTTTTTTAGAAGAGATTTTTCTGTAAAAATAATTTACCATAAATGACATTAGCCTCCTATTTTTTTTAAAAAAAAAATTCTTGTCTATGATGCACCAGTACTTTATTAGTTATATATATATATATATATAACTCATGTGAGTAATTTTCAGTTATTAAAAAATATAACTTAATGAAGATTTTAATTTTTATCTTCCAAACAACTTTTAATTTATTCAATTCAAATTTTTTTAGAAATATAAATTATATTTCAGTGATTACCTTTTATCCAAGCTTAATTTAACTTGTAAAATCTAGTTGTCAAAATTTCAATTTTATAAACACCAAGCTAAGTCAAAAACAATGTAATTCATCAATCAAATTGGTTGATCGATCAGCCTCTAATAACATAAGCCAATTTGCATTTCTCTTTGAACGACACGACAAAGTTACTGTATGGTCGAATGAAGAAATATCTTGCGGTCAATATAAAATATGGTGCAATCATTATTTTTTTTAATTTTGTTTCAAATATATTTTTTTTTTCATTACACACCCTTTGGTTAGGAGCCATCTATCGACATTACCCCTTCTGCTATTACATTTGAAACACTGTCGTTTTGACATTAAAAACCCAAAACTCCCAAACGCTCTTTATACAGATATAAGAATTATTCTTTCCCAGTCCCAACTAGACGCAAACTGAACGGTACGGTTTTAATAAATTTTTTTTGTCAATAAAATTAAAATTTCAGTAAAGCAAGTCTAGAAATGTGTAAAAATCCTCCAGCTTAGTTCGATTCGATCCAACCCAAGACAAACAAGTCTGGTTTAGATAAAAATTAATCTTTTAGGATCAAAAAAATTAGACTCTTTTTTAGGTTGGATTGGACAAAAGACCAAACATTTAAACCATTCGATCTAGTCTGGTTCTATAAATTTATTCAATATAATTATAATTAAGTTATTAATTATTATTATAATAAGTTAATTTATAATAAAAAATCATAATTTTTTGTGTTTTATACTTGTGAAGTTATGAATATTGAGCAAAATTTTGGCATTAGCCAACATCAGTTTTCTCATTTCATTAGTAAAATTTATTGTTAATTTAGTGCAATAGACTTTAAATATGTTAAAGGTTGTTTAATTTAAATCATTTGTATTGTAGCTGAAATACTTTTTGTTGTTGTTTGAGATTGTTGTGAATTTATAATTATTGTTATTCTGATAAATTTTATATGACTATAAGTAATTTTATTATGCTAATTGAGTTTATTGTGATAAATAACAGATATTCTAATTAAGTTGTAAATTCTAGATAATGTGTAAATCTTAAAATTTAACTTATAAATTGTATGTGAAAATTTATAAATAATAATAACATTTAAATTATTATTTATTAAATTGTTAATATTTTAATATGATCTTATTAAAACAAATATAATATTTTTTAAATTTTTTATTGATTTTTTGCCAGCAATTGTGATCTCTTATCTCTTAGTTACTCGTCGGTTGCCAGTTAAGTCAGTTGATCAAAATCATATTTTGATCTTTTATATAGGCAATGAATAACATTTATATCCTGGTATTTATAAGTAACTTGGGAGACTTAATAACTTATATTAATTTTATAGGATATTTATATGTAATTTTCTGTGTCATTTTCAATAATTTTGAATATTATTTTTTTGTAACTTTTAGGTCAACTAATGGTCAAAATTAACTTCTTAAACTACACGATATCCAATGTGTTATTTTCAAATATTGAATAAGAAAATTGTACCACATGTAAGTTAAGGATACCAAATGAAATTTTTCCACTATAATCCACAAGTTTGATCTGGACACCTGTGAGCCGTTACAACTCCTCACTATCACAGTGAGATTTTCTCTTCAAGAGAACACCTTCTCTTGAATTATAAGGCAAATCCCCCCTCACTTTTACAATGATTTTAGATAAGTAAATCACCTAGTAAAAAAGTCTCTTTGAGAGTTAAGATGAGTATAATGAAGAAAAATACTAAAAACCAAACTGATTATTGAATCAGTTGATGTCAAAGGTCAAGGATCAAGGGTTCAATTAGGGTCAAATTGAGGATCAAATTAGAGTCAGACTAAACATAATAAAATAGTATAATATGAAATTTTTTTCCAAAAGAAAATACAACTTTGTCTTATAAAAAAGGAAAGAAAAGTACAATAGATATCATATAAAGACTAAAAAGTAAAAGTAAAAAACAAATTTTCCACCCCTTCATGTTACACTCAGTTTGCTTAGATCACTCTTCTTCTTTCATATTCAAAACACTGCAACACTAAAAAGTTCTTCTCTCCCTCTTTCGTTTTCAATTTCAATTTCATCTCTCCTCTATTTCTACATTTTCTTTTCTAGGAAAGTGAGAAGAATCTAAACTCAAAAGCCATAAGGAAGGAGGAACAAAGAAGAGGAAGAAGCAAAGTAGAGATGAGTTTGACAAGGAGATGATTCCAGCAAACTCATGACTTTAAGCGAAAAGACACTAACAGACCCATAAAGTGAAGTAGAGTCAACACCAAGAATGCTAAATGTTAACAACGCGTGCTAAAGCAGTGAAGCTTTGAGGGCTGGCTGGTTTGACTCATTTGAGTGTGACATCTAATATTGCCTAATTAACTCCATAGACTTGGCCAAATAACCAAATATTACCATGGTAATTAGGATACAACTACCCTAATCATCTTACCATGGTAAAAAAAGTTTAACTGCAGTTAAAAAGGGCTTATTTAGTAGAAAAGAAAAGACTCATGTTGAAGGTCTACTATGGTTAGTTGAAATAACATATAAATTTTATAACTTAAAATGATTAACAACAAATAGCCCCTATCATGGTAAAATAGATTTTACCATGGTAAAAAAGTTTAAACTACAGTTAAAAAGAGCTAATCATAGTAAAAAAGAAAAGGCTTGGGTTGAAGGTCTACTATGGTTAATTTAAATAACATATAAATTTTATAACTTAAAATTATCAACAACAAATAGCCCCTATTATGGTTATTAGTATACTAGAAAAGGGTAAAACCTGTCACTTATGGAACATAACTTCACAAACCATTGGAAACCTAAATTTAAACACTAAAGTAAACATTAACAAGCCCCAAACAAGCATAAATCAGAGTTAAAAAGTGATTGGAAGCATGATATGTAACCCTTTCCTATATCTCCACGATATAAGTAGAGGATTAACCTAATCACCACACATAATACAAACCGTAATACAATTATTTAGTTCGAAAAGCTTGAGCACTAGGCTTGCTTTGTAAAATCATCAAAATCATACCATATTAGAGCATTACATTACAGAACAATGATTTGCATTCATATCAATCATTGCATCCTTTGAAATAAAGAATTAAGGTCAGATTAAGGGCCATGCACCGTGGCGTGCAACATAAAGCCACACGCCTTGACCTTCTCTATATCATGCGCCGCAGCGTGATGTAAAATGCACTACAACGCACGAGCCTATTTCTGCTGCTGTTATCTGATAGCATAAATAACGAACTTCTGGTATCAGCCGTTTTCACATACAATGTTCGATCGGAGTGATTCAAGCACTCACACGAAGTTTAACTCATAAGCTAACTATTGAGAGAACTTTGGACATGATTTAATAATCCGATCAAAATTTTATAAAAATTTAGCGCACCCAAGCACTCAAATCATTCACATTATCTTATTAAACTATTCTAAGTCTTGAACCAAGTTCAAAAGGGCCTAATACATCTAACTAACTATATTTTATATCATATACATACATATATCACATTCTTGACCATTTAACAGCCCATTCTCACATTTCCTAACTTAACCCAAACTGACCGTGTGGCCATTTTCACCACAAATTCACTATAAGTCACTTCATATTCACCACTAACATATTTACAACATAATTACAACTAAATCTTAGCCCCAGTTAATTATTTCAACACACATTACCGCATATGGGTTAAGATTTACAAAATCACTACAATATTTCATATTTCACAACTTAAACATGCGTGTAATTCCTAGGGCAACTTATATACTTAACATAGACAAAAGTAATGTTCATTACACAAAACTCAAAGATTATATAGCCATGGTACCCAATAAGTCGGCCTTGGCTATTTTCCCTTTCCCAACTCACTGACCTATAAAAATGTAACTATAAAGTGAGATAATAATTTCAATATCAGACTAACTCTTTAATATTGACTATCACATGCAACCATAAGTAAGTAAAGCAATATATAGGTAAACATAGCATATAATATGTTATACTTTAAATCACTTAACATATCATTTTGCCTCTTTTACAACATTATGCTCCATAATTCACCACTTTTCTAAAATATAGCATGATCACTATCGACTAAACCTCCAAATCACCTCGAGTTGAAACTATAGGCTCGTCTTAGACTAATATACACTCTTATTGGCTTTGAGCTCACCTCTAATGGTAGAATCACTCAACTAAAAGTGTTCTATCATACTTCTAGACTGTGGTTTCTTCCAATACACACAATAGCGTATCGTTGACTCCAACACCATATTACATCAATATGAAGGAGTCTGAATCTCTAACACCATATCTCAATAAGCACTAAGAAAATAATCTTCAGCACCGTACCTTAAAAAGCACTAAGGAGATACAATTTTTTAACACTGTACCCCATTGGGCACTAAGAAGAATATGCCATATGGTCTTTCTTTACTTCTCCCTACGGGTGAACTCCCACCCCTATAATCATGCTTTCTTACAATCACCATGTTTTCCATACCATATAATCATAATATATATATACACACCTTATATATACCTATATAACATATATATATATATATATATGCTCAAGTAAGCAATTCATAAAATCACTTTCTTCAAAACCATTTCATACATAAACACTATTTGACAAACATGCTTATTATAAAACATTTTCGTGAATTATCATTCATATTTTCAAATAGTTATAATAGATAATTCAATAGAGAAAGTTATTCGATTATCTCAATCCTTCTGTCACAAGAAAGGTTATTGGTGGATTCAATAACCTCCAACGATTCACTACTAGCTCTTTTTCTCACTTCACACAAGAAACACGCCAATCTACACACAATTGGCATAATTAGTCAATTGATTTAATTGATCAAAAATACTTAATTGTCAATTAAGGCTATAACTAGCCATCCATTACTCTCCACGTAGTCCATCTAAATTAATTACTACCTAATTACTACTTTACATCCCTTCAATTCTCTTTTGCTTAAACATGATTTTCACCCTAATTTTCTCTTAGTTTTAGGCTAAATTGAGCTTATAAGTTTAAAGCTTTATCGTTCAACTTCAAACTAATTAGAAAGCTCTAATTTAACTTCTGAGAACTTTTTTATTACTATAAGGTAAGAAACTAAACCCTTAATTTCTCCTGATTCAATTTCTCTATAGTTTATACTAAGAAAAATTATAGTAGGATTGAAGATAAGGATTGTACAAAGCTTACCCGATAAGTTACTGGTTGAAAATGCCTTCCAATCTCTAATGAATCGATGCCCTAACAAAGATCTCCCTCTCCTCCTCTCTCTTTTGTGTTTCTCTTCCCTTCCTTTCTGAATTCACTAGCTATCCACACACTTATCAGGTCTCTTTTTGTGCCATACGCTGCGACGTAAACAGCCTTATGTCACGACGTGTGGCACAATGAGGAAATCCTTACCGCACTCACACACTTCACCCCGAAGCGCGATTCTTACACCTCTATCTTTTCATTTGACATCTAAATGAGTCAAATTATTAAGCAATCATCCAAACCTCTAATCATTTATTAATTACTAATTTACCCTTGATTAATAGCTAATTATAGGATTATAAAATTAGGATGTTCTATGGAACACCATTTTAATTAAATCCATTTGGGAAAAAGGGTAAAAGCTACATTTTAACAAATTTTAGAGAATCCACCACAACTAACATAGGCACTATAAGCCATGGCATATTGCACATGCACAATGACAGCATTATGCTATCACAACTCAAACCTGGGAGAGAATTTTTGATGCATCTTGATTCTCCATGGGACATCCAATCAAGGTAATCTAAGCAATCGTAGAGAGTTTTAGTAGTGAACTAGCTATTAGCACTAGTTGAAGACCCAAGTTATAACATATAAAAGGTTTGGACACCCAGACTCAAAATAACTCCTTTTTCACACTTAAAACCTTCAAGGTATCCAGATTCCAACCAAAGTGCCAATAACCAAAACAATCACCTAGGGCAAACTTGATAGACTTAAAACAACCTATATAATGCACAACAATAGATATATTCAATATAATTTTCATTTTCAATTCTCACCCCCATATTTAACAAAAAAGCAAGGGGGAGGTGAACGAAATAAGTTCACAACATAAAATCCTAGCATAATATGGTTATAGTTAACAAAATAATTATTAGCATACTTGTACCAGTATTTAGGCCCTAAACAAGCAGTCACATCTCAAACAACAAAACCTAGGGCACTAAGTACAACTAATCAATACATTTAACATGCAATGGTACAAGTAATTAAAAGAATGACCCCAGTTGGCAATTTCATTATCAAATTATACATATAAATATCAAAATGAGAGGCATACAGTAGGAATACAAAATTCCTAAGCCTCAAAAGCCTTTCCCTTAGATTGTTCAGAGCTAATGTTTGTAAAATTATAAGATAGGGCTAAGTACAACTCGATAACCAAAGAAAACTCTAAATCACACACATGCAAGTCAAATCAATTAAGGCATGCAAAGTGGAAAATTAAAAATACATTAGAGAGGTATTACTATATAATATCACATGATAATGTAAATTTATGATCAATTACTCCTTACCTCCTCTATATATTGTCGATCAAATCAATAGGTTGACAATTTAATAGGATTAAGTTCATGTAAATGGACTGGCATAAGCTCATCAATTATAAGGATCCACCTAGCTAAAGGCACTATGCTTATTATCGGATCACAGATTTCCCTAATTATTGAATCTATTGAGGCATCACATATCCCATGTAACATCCCAAGACCTTAATCTTTGAGTTAATTGAGCTAATAATATTTTAAGAGAATTTAAGGGTATTTAAATACATTGATAAATAATTTATGATCAATTAGGGCTTTGAAGAAGATAAGAAATGAGCTGCCTTTATAATAAAAGATTTTGAGTGAGCAAAAAATAATATTCTAGAGTAATTCTTTTTGAATTAGAAAGCAGACATCTTAAGCTTTTTATAGAGTCCTAATTCATAATTTTTGGTAATGTGTGAAATTAATTGTGAAAGCTATGATGGATAGCCACTTGCTTAGTTCCCTTAACAATAAAGGGAGAATGTGTAGCTATATTAATTTAGGTCTTCAATAGTCAAGTGATTATGTCTGTGTAATTGTTTATGGTTTTGTGCAAAACAATGGTTTAAGTGCATGTGGCGATTTCATCAGTGAATTAATTAACATCATGAAAGACTTAAAGTTATGTTGGAACAGAGGTTTCAAAACAATTGAAGTAAAAAGTGATTGTGTAGAAGGAATTAACTGTTAGACAAGTAGGCACCTAAGAGGATGTGAATTGAGTATTCTCAAATTTTCAAAAACTTTTTCCAATAAAATAGTAATAAAGTATTAAGCAAAAAAAAGTTGATGAAGAGAGTTTCAATGTAAATCAAGCTTAAAAAGAGAAAAGCATGACACAATGAATTTATATTAGTTTAGCTCAACACTTAGCCTACGTTTAGTACAAAAGATTATACTTAAAAGTTTTCACTAAATATCACAAGCTTCATCGGGTGCTTTTAACCTCAATACGAACATAAGACTAATAGTTTTGAACTCTCATAAATCCCTCAAAAAACCTTTGTAAGATGTGAACCTATTTAATGAAAACCTTTCTTTAAGTTAACTCAATAAAAGTTTGAGTACAACACACTTTGAAACTTTTGAAAGAGTAGATCAAATACAATTAAAAGCTTATAAATCAATGCTAAGAGCTTTTGGCAAATAATGAATGCAAAGTAGTGGATCACAATAAATGCACACATAATTCATTACCCACTAACTTAAATGGGATTTTTATAATCTTTAAAGATCTCAAACTAGCCATTTTGTAGTTTTTGCATTGTGTGTAGGAAGTATTAGCTACAAAAAAGAACTTTATTTATGAAGTTCATTAAGTGTGTGTCAGAACTCTACTTTTTCATAAAGGAGTTCATTTTTGTGTGAATGAGACTTGCAGAAAAGATTATGTAAAGTTTAGTCTACTTCTTTCATGCAAGCATTCTGATTCTTGTGTGTTTTAGTTAGGAAGAAGCACAAGCTTATCACTCGTGGGGTCTATCTAGTTTTCATGAAAATGAGATATGAACCCGCCAAAAATGGGTTCAACAGCACAAACACACACTAAAGCATTTCAACTAGAACACACAATAATTACTTAGTTCTCATGAAAATGAATATGAACCCACTAAAATGCTTTGTAATATATTTTCTAAGTCATGATTAAGGTATGTAACTTGTCTTTAACTAAGAAAGCACATCTAGCCTGATTTTTGTACCTTTGATCATTCACAACCTTCTTAGTTGAAGGAAGTGAATGATCACTATAGCAAAATATGCTTTTCAAACTCACATATCTAAACCGATTAATGTGCCAACAGTTTAAAAATGGGGGGTAGTGGCATTCTCATAAATAAAAAAGAAGTGGGGATGATTTTTAAACTGATTAACAAAGAAACTAGTTTAGAAATTAATGTATAAACTAGTTATAAATAATAACCGGTTTAGATATATATTAATATTTTTATTTTGAAAAGATATCTAAGTTGGTTATTAAGAGTAACTGATTTAGATATTGATTTATAATTTCTCAAAACCATTTTTAAAGATATCTAAATTAGTTTTTGTTTGTAACCGATCTAGATATGCTTAAAATGAAAAATATATTTTTATGATATCTAAATTGATTATTAATAATAACCAGTTTAGATATACAACCATCAATTCAAAACCCATTAGTCATCTCCTTTCCATTGTCATAGGTGTTATAAGCTTCCTCATTCACTCTTCTCGTTTGAAATAGAAAAAAATCATCCCCGAGCACCTTCAATCACTCATTACCTCTTGGAATTAGTCCTTCTCATTATTCAATTATCATGCCTGAACTAAAATCAGTCCTTACCGTCATGTTCTTCATCATCTTCCTCCATTCTTCATTTTGGAGCTCGCTTAGAGCTAGAAGTTTGAAACCTAGAATCCTTTGAGCTTCAATCCATGAATCCCTTGCTCATGTGGTTCATGTATTGCAGCTTGCTTTAAGTATTTTTTAAATGTGTGCTCCAATTTGTGTGTTTTGGGTCATGGATGATACATTAGGAAAGAGAGCAATTCCTCTTCCTTATTCTCACTATAATTATTAGCTTATGTTTGTAATTTTAGGTCACAAATGATACAGAACAAGGTCAAGGGAGAATCATAAAAAATGAATTTTTTTTGTTCTCAATTCAAATGTCTAAACTAGTTGGATATGATAACGCAAGTTGTCAATTTTCTTTAAATCCCATCTTTATATAACTTGAGCTGTTAGAAGTATGTGGGATGAATTTTTGTTCTACACTAAACTTATTATATTATTGTATTGTAATGGAATAATGGTTATACATATGAATTTTTGTGTTGTTAATAATTAAGAAACTTGGAGTCTTATATTGAATCGATCACTTTGTTCTATTACTAGGTCAAAATATTAATTAGGGAGAATTTTTTAAAGATCGTGAGCTCTTGAAGACCTATTTTGATTTTGTTTGCTTGAGGTAATCTCTAAAGAATTATTCTCATTTTTAGATTGTGATGTTGTATGAAGTGTAAATATTGCTTATGATATGGCAAATCCAACTTTTAGAACACGCTTGATAAATTTTATAGTTCTAAAATTTAGTTTGGCATTCTTTCTTCCTAATTTTTATTACTAAATTATTGTGGATTAAATAGCTATGATTGCATGATTGGTTTATTTTTTGTACACTGGTAGAGTGTTGGTAGAAGAGATTTGAGGCCATTAGGCATTATATGTGATTTTGTTTTGCTTATATAGTATTATTTTCTCCTTGTACTATTATTGAAAGTCTAACTTTTAGGGAAAACTTTGCCCAATTTTTTTTAAAACTTACTATTTGGCCTGAAGTTTGCATTTGGATTACTAGCTTATGTTAGGGATTTTTGTTGGCTAGAATGTGATTTGTTAAATTCTATTATTGTATTTTAAATTATAAAATTATTGAGGAGTCAAACTTTTAATGGAGACTCTGCCAAAAAAATTTTAAAAATTATTATTTGGCTGGAAGTTTGTATTTAAATTGTTAGTTTAGGTTATGTATTGTTATTGGCTAGAATGTAATTTGTTAAATTGTACTATTATATTTTCAATTATAAAATTATTAGAAAGTCCAACTTTTAGGGAAAATTTTGTCAAAATTTTTTTAAAAATTATTATTTGGCCCATTCCTATATATGGATAGGGCTCAAGAATATAGAGTTGGCTTCCCTCCTACCTATTTGATAAAAGGAAAGCCAACTCTAAAGAATATTTTTCTCCAAAGAGCTTGCTTCCTATTTTTTTAAAACTCATTATTTGGCCCTATTCCAATAGATTTAGTTATAATCCATGAACACTTTCATTTTTTAGAAGGTCAAATTAAACATGGATTGTAGTTGGATAGATACCAAACAAACAAGTCCAGAATATGTTAACGAGGTCAAGGGATTTCTAGAATTTTCTCAAAGCAATACTGAAGATGATAGTAGGAGATTTTCTTGTCTTTGCAGAGACTGTTTGAATGAGAGGTGATTAAGTGCAAATGAGATATATGAACACTTAATTTATGAGAGGTTTCTCAAAAGTTATAGAACATGAATGTGGCATGGTGAAAGGCTGAACATGCCAATGCTAAGTACGTCTCAATCTCAAGATGTTGATATCGATTATAATGGTGATAATATGACTAATTGGTTGGAGGACAAGATCTGTGATGTGGGTAAAGAGGCCTTTAAGCAATCCCAGGCATGTAATAATATGTGTAGTGATGTAGAAATACCTTTATACTCGAGTTGTGAGGAATATAGCCTATTAAAAGCAATGTTGAAATTGGTAAACTTGAAAGCTAGATCTGGGTAGAATGACAAGAGTTTCATAAAAATGCTTGAGTTGTTAAAATCAATGCTTCTAAAAGTGAATGTAATTCTAGTTCATTACTACGAGGCGAAGAAAATTCTATGCCTGTAACATTCCAAATTGTTAATCCTTAAATTATTAAGGGATTAATTAATTTTAATGATATAAATTGAGTAAATTGATGTGGTAGGGAGGTCTAATAACTGATTTTGATTGTGTTTTAGCTCTAATTATGAGTTCAAAGTGAGGTCAGGCCACCCGGCATCAAAAGGAAAAGAAAACAAAGATGAAGTGTTTCTGTGCCACACACTGCAGTATGAAATACATCCACTGTGTTGCACATACAACAACTAAAGTGAGAAGGGACCTCTCTATGCCATGTACTACAGCACATGCAGCATGCACCACAGCGCACAACCTTTTTCTACAGAATATCAATCATGATTTGAGGTAAAAAATAGAAAGAAAAGAAAAAAGAAAATGAAAGACCAATAAAGAGCTCTATTAAGGTTCATACTTGGATGATATTGGGAGTATTTTGGAGCTAATAATCACATGAGGTAAGTACCGTATACCTTAATCTTCCATTTTCTTCCACATTTATGAAGTGTTTGGTTAGGTTTTGGTAATACGAGATGCTTTTTGTCCATATAGGTTATGGGCCTAAATTCATTAACTCAAATGGAGTTAATGGGAGTAGATTTGAGTATATAATCCTAGAAATAATGAGTTTCAATATCTTTAGTTGTTGGACTTCATTAATATGTGAAAATAGTACTTATGAGGGTTGTTGGAAGAATGGTAATGCTATTAATGCAAGTTTAATGGCTCATTAATGCTGTTGGGAACTAAAGAGAGTTAATAAACCTAATAGGTTAGCCTAAACATGAAAAATATGGGCATTTAGGTAATCTAGAAGTGGAAGATAAGAGTTTAAAATGTGTGTTTGACATTATTGAATTTTAAATTGGTTAATTATAGATTAAGCACTTGAACACCATTTCAGCTTGGAAAAGCCAAGCTTGAAATCTTATTAAGGGATAAACCTTTGACCTTTCAAAGGTTTGAGGTAAGTGGGGAAACTTTACTTCAGATAGTTGTATATTAATTGCAGTATAATGTGAAATGAGTATTAATATGTGAATTGTGACTTTGTGAATGTGTGTAACTTGCTATGAAACTTTGTATATACATAATTGCTTCAAAATGAATTGTAAAGTTGTAAAGTGATTTTTAAACTAATTGCAATTGCAATATGATGTGAAATTGAATTGTTGATGATGAGTTTGATAAAGAGGAATGTTTTGAGTTTGAAAATAGTGAATTTATGTGATAAATGTGAAAATAAATATTAATGCTCGCTTGGGTAGCACACAATCATAAGCCCAACATGTTGATTTCGATAATGAATAAATGAGAATGTGAAAAATGAGTAAGCATCATGCATGGCATGATCAGTATGTGGGAGTTTGACTGGGGATAGGAGTAGAGAAAATCTATATGACATTTCGTCTACCCTCCAGTATATGAGAGTATAGCCTTGTCCCATAATTTATTAAAAAATTATCTCATAGTTTGTCAAGGGACTAAAACTTAGCTATCACTACCAATTCAATGAGGAGATTAGTATAGGGTATGAGACACCACAGGGATTCAAGAATGGGAGAAGCCATGGTCTGAGAGTGAGTCATATGATCTTTAGTCGGGTCGCACCTCACAATTGGTGAGTTTGGATAGTCCAATCACACAGACGGAGCCCTAATTAGTATTATAGCCCACGATTTCAGTCTGAGAAAATAAGAAAGATATATGGCTGGTTGATCATTGCCTAAGTAAATATATAACGTGTCACACGTGTTAAGTGGTAGCAAGTCGTATGAGTATGGGTCATGTCACATATCTGAGAATATGATGACAATGCACCTAGTTATAAGAGTTAAAGAAGTTATTTAATGATAAATAATGAGATATGATATATGGCAGCGTGTTTTATATATTTAATTTTCTCATGCACATATTTGATTTATAATTGATATATAACTGCATAGGGTAAGTTTAACCTTAGTTACTAAGTGGCTAGAATCACCCTTTTTATTTAACATTTTTTAGGCTTTAGCTCTGGTGTTGAGAGAGAGAAGGCTAAAGAGGTGGGGAATTAGCATATTTCTACCGTATACCTTTAGTTTAGATTTAATTTTATAATAGTATATGATTTACCAATTCTAGGATGCATGCAACCACACTTGCACTATTTTATTGTTGAAAATGTTAGATTTGTATTTTGGGCCCTCAATCTTTGTGTATGTCAGTGTGTGTGTGTGTGTGTGTTGATAGGGCCAAAATACTAGTGCAAGTATAAAAATAATGATTTGAACATATTTTGAATGATTTAGGCGAAATGCAATGACAATTACCTCCCCCTTTGTTTTTGGTAAAATGGGGTTGATGAGTGAATTTTTGTTATACTAATGTTTTAATGTTTGTGACGTGTTGTACTGGTAATCCTAGGTCTATTGAATATAATCCAGATATTAGGAAAAGCTTTTAATACATCTTAAGGGTTTTGGACACCCATTTGGTGTTAAAGTTGTGAAAAATGGTTGAAATGTATTTAGATGTCTAACTTCCTAGTGTGACTTATTTTGAAAGTGAAACTCATGCCATTAGCTAGTTCGTGTAAAGGACTTTTTGTAGACACCTAGATTGCATCATTTGGATATTGGATGGAGAATCGGGGTGAGTCGAAAGTTCCTTTGATTTTGCTATCAAATGACAGCAGAATCAGTAGAAATTTCGTGCAACACGTCGCAGCGCATGATGCCTAAGCAGTGGCACATGGCACAGAGAGCAACATGCCGCGGCGCAACATGCACGAGCCATGACACATTTCCCTGTATCATAGCACATGTTTTATTTTTCAACTATTTTTGACTTTTTTCACTCTTTTGAGGTATTCCATACTTTCATAACTTATTTTTACTCTGATATGAAAGATTTTGATTGATTTTAACTCATTTTTATTTAGAAAATTTGGAATCCCTTGTTTTTAAATTAATCCTTAGTAATCATCCTTTTGAGTTAAATCTTAGATTATCAGAAGTTATATTAGTTAATTATGATTAATGGAGTGAGAATGTTCAATTTTTGATGGAAAGCTTCGACTTCTACTGATTCGAAACAATGGAAGAAAATTAATATATTTTTTCCTAAATTCAGCAGTGATCCAAAGAACCTCAAGCTTGGACTTAATACGGATGGCATAAATCCTTATGGTAGCCTTTGCAACATACACAATTCATGGCATGTTCTATTAGCGGCTTACAACTTATCTCCTATATTGTGCATGCAAAGCAAGTATATCATGCTGTCTATGTTCATTTCGAGACTAAAACAACCACAAAATGACGTTGATGTTTACCTAAGACCTTTAATCGAAGACTTGAAAAAGTTGTGGGAGATAGGTGTGGATGTGTTTAGAATCAAAAGGAGGTATTCAAGCTACATGAAATGATCTTTTGCACCATAAATGACTTTCCTGCATGTGAAAACTTATCAGATTATAGTATTAAGGGGCATAAAGCCTGTTTGACTTGTGAAGAAGGCACATGTTGCCATTAACTTCATCATAGAAAGAAGACAGTCTATCTTAGATATGAGATATTTCTTAAACAGGGTCACCATTATTATAGAATGAGGAAAGTTGTCTATAGCGGCCAAGAAGATGAAATTGCCCCAGAGCCATTGATAGGAGAGTAGATTTATGAATTGGTGAAAGATATCAAAATTACCTTCAATAAAACTATAAAGAGTAGTGGAAAAAATATATGAAAAAATATATCTATGTTCTTTGACCTTCCATATTGAGGCCATCTTGATGTGAGGCATTGTATTGATATCATGCATGTGGAGAAGAATGTGTGTGATAGTGTTATTGGAACAATTCCCAACATACCGGGCAAGTTTAAGGACGATGTGAAAGTAAGATTGGATGTGGTGGATATGAAAATTAAAGAAGACTTACATCCAAGGCCAGATAGTAAGCAACCTTATTGTCCCCCAACTGAACATACATTGTGCAAGCACAAGAAAAGAAGCTTATGTGATTGCTTGCATGACATGAAAGTTCCCTTAGGATATTCTTCAAATTTTAAGAAGTTTGTATCAATGAAAGATTTGAAATTAATAGGCCTTAAGTCTCATGATTGCCATGTCTTAATGCAACAACTACTCCCAGTGGTTATTTAATGTTTCTGGAAAGATGAATTGAGAGATGTTATAACCAAAATTTGCTTTTTCTTTAATGCTATATGTTGTAAAGTCCACAAGATTGAAGAATTGGATGAACTAAAGAAGGAAGCATATCTTATCTTGTGCCAACTTAAAAAAATATTTCTTCCATCATTTTTTGACATCATAATACATCTTATTGTTCATCTAGTAAGGGGATAAAGTTATGTGGCCCTATTCATTTACGATGGATTTACTCAACTGAAAGAACAATAAAAGTCCTAAAGGGGTATGTTAAGAGTCCACGACATCCTAAAGCATCCATTATTCAAAAATACGTCTTTGAAGAAGTGGCAGAATTGTTCCAAGATTACTTGAATAATGTATAACCTATTAGATTGAGACAACATGATATCAAAGATTGTAGTGCAACATTTCTGTGAAGAGTGTGGATCCTTATAAATTGCAACAAGCTCACTTACACAACTTGAATAATGTTGACGAAATTCAAGACTACATAAATGAGCATAAAGAACTTGTGAGGAAGCAAAATAGTTGATCTAGGATGAATAAACAAAGATTGATTAGGGAGCATGACAATACTTTTGCAAAGTGGTTCAAACACAAGATTGAGAAAGAAGATTGTGTTTCTAATATTGTTAAAGGGCTAGCGCAAGGTCCTAAATATGATGTTATATTCTAGACTGCATTTGAAATTAATAGGTATTTGTTCTACATGAAGTCTTTAGGTACCAAGAGTAATGTGTAAAATAGTGGTATTATGTTAATGGCCTCAAGCATGCACTTCTCCATTTCAAAAGACCAAAATCTTTTATTCGCATCCATACCTTATTATGGGGTTATTAAAGAGATCTGGGAGGTTGACTATATTAAATTTAGAATCTCCATTTTCAAATGCAAGTGGGATGATGTTAATAATGGTATTTAACACGATAGTTTGGGATTTTCATTAGTTTATATGAATACTCAGCCTTATTGATAAACATTTTATTATGGTAGACCAAGCCAAACAATTGTTTTATGTCACAGATCCCAGAAACAAAAGATGGTCTGTAACTCTCAAAGAAAAAGGAGAGGTTAATATTGATGAGAAGGATTATTCAAATTTTAATATTTTTGAGACTCCTTCTTTTTCAAGAGGCCTACCTGTAATGAATATAGAAGATGAAGTGGATGATGAACATCACACAAGAGATAATCACCGTAAAGGGATATGGGAGAATATTACTATTTAAAATTATCTTAAAAGTTAGTTGTTTATTCATCATTATGTTTGATTTATTAAATTAGTTATTTCTTATATTATTCATTTTAGAGCATGTATGATTTATTAAATTAGTTATTTCTTGTGTTTGATTCATATTAGAACATGTTTTTATTAGCTATATCACTCATGAATTTTATTTATTATCTAAATAGGATCATGGAGGATTAAAGCGTTAATCAGGGCCAACTTGACCCTTCTATTTTGATTGTGTCTACTACTGGTAACCAGAGCATCCTTGTAATGGGAGACCAAAGCGTGCCTAGCAACCAATCTACATAAATGAGGAGACCTAAAAGTGGCGCACTATTAAAAGAAGTGGCTTTGAGTTAGAGTAGAGATAAAAAGATTTTGATTCAGTTTATAATAATTGGAAGCCAATCGGGCCTAATGCGAGCAAATATACTAGTTTTGTAGCCCTCCAAGCCCACAGAAAGTTAAGTATATTGGCACCCACATAGGAGAATGTCCCAAAACATGTGAAGGAACAGATTTGGGAGGCCATCAATATATGAAAAGCACACTTTCATCTTTTTTTTGTCACCAATTATTATTACTATGTCACTAACAATTGGCATCGCATGTACTGCAAGTTACCTATAAAGTCCTTAAAAGTGCAAACTTTAAACATAGGTTGATGATCTAGGCCTGTGAGCATTGGAGGAGTTTCAAGGTATCACTAGCTCGTTGATATATGCATGTTGAGGTACTAAAAGGATTGCCTTGGTATGATTCTTGAGTCCAATGTACATTTTTGGATGCATCTACTTTTGAACAATTCTTTAGGCTTTGGACTACGCTAAAGGCTTTTATGAGTAGGTTTTTTTTATTTTATTTTTTATTGTTTCATTTAACTAACATGTGTTTTGTTAATTTTAATTTATAGGGAAAAGGAGAAGGGCACAAGAGATTGGGAGGATGAATAATTGTCCCAAACAATGTCTCGTGAGGGATATGCTTTAGCTGATAAAGTCTTGATGGAGGCCAAGAGGATGAAGAGAGAAGAAGCAACTCAATCTGATCCTTTTATTCTACTGTCTCCACCATCTCCAGTACATCGCAATGAGAGATGGATCCACACTCACCAAAAGAAGTATGGGTCCTTTTCAAGTGAGCATGCTCATGATATTGCCACCAAAATTGTAAGTATAGTAATTGCCCTTTGTATATTTTTTCAAACATAAAATATTACTAATTGTTTGTTTTTTTATGTTATAAAATGAGCTTAAACAAAAATAATCCAATAGATCACTCATTCTAGAGGGAAGGAATGACATTCTGACTGTTGCTACAGGGAAACCAAGCATCCTAGATGTGTTAGAGGAGTCGGATCAGGGGTAAGTGTGAGATGTATTTGGACTACCTCGTCAAAGCCATCCTTCAAGACTTGTAACCAAGGAAGAGATGACCATAATGTTAGCTCAAGCAAGAGCAAAGGAAAGGGCAGAGGCTAAGCTTATCCTTGAAGCTAGATTGCAAAAGATGAAGGAGGAAATGTTAATGATGATGAGCTCACAGAAGGAGTCAAGTACCCTATATACCTGCTCTCCTACTTGTTATCTGAGCACTAAAGGGAGTAACATCATTTCACTTTCTTCAGAGGATGACCCAGCTCCTGACCTTGAGCTATGGTTTCTTGTATATGGAGGATCCAAAAAATTATTTATTAGCACGCGATCACATCCATATGGGGTCAGAATGCCACTTCCAGAAAGTTAAAAATCTCGTCAAGGTCACCATTGAAGAGGTCAAAATTGTCGATGCTCATGTTCCATTTCCTATTGATGAGATCGAGATAGTAAAAGATGCTAAAGGCACTTTTACCTTATGGCCAAAGAGACTTGTTAGGATGCCTCAAGATCTAGTAATAAAATTAATTAATTATAATGAATTCCTTAAATTTAAACATATTTTACTAACTTCTATGATGATTGCGTTATAATCATGTGATGTTGATATTAGGGCTATGAGGATTGGCTAGCAAGTCCAGTTAGGCAAGGCCCCACGTGATGTCAAGAATCCTATATGAATAATACCAAAGGTAATTAACATCTGTCATCGTAATTTTAATGATAGAGCGTTCTTTGAATTTAATTTTGATAATGTCATGTTATTTTACAAGGCCACCATCAATCCCTTACTAACTTGTGCAACTTTTATGTGTTGAGACACGTGTGCAACATCATCATGACTGGCTTGACAAGATTTACTGAAGAGGTAAATCTAATTTGAGAGGTCTAATTTATCTTTTTGTTTACTTGGAATTGAAAAGTTAAACACCTAGTCCTTGAATTTTTTTTTTTAGATGTTCAATGATTTATCCCCATTTCCACAATTAGAGATCCAAGAAATTATAAAATATTAGGGACTATTTATGTTAGAGCTTTACAACAATAATCCACTGAATGAGTAAGTTTAGGATAGGTGTAGTTAAATTAGGAAAAATTATTAAACTTACTTGGATATTCAATATTAAATGGAATTGTAAATATTTATTGATTAATTTCATTGAATTGGATTATATTCTAGTTGGCTGGATGTATATATTACTTTTAATTTGCACGTTTGTAGCCTATCATGGCTGGGTTAAGTGAACAAATCGAATGAATTTTTTTTTAATAAAATAACGTTTTTAAACCAGTTATGACCATCAAGTCATAACTAGTTTAGATTTTAGTAATATCTAAACTGGTTGGAACCATAACTGATTTAAATATTGATGATATCTGAATTAGTTATGACATCACAATCGATTTAGAATTGTATTTTTTAAATATTTTTTATTTTACTATTATCTAAACCGAGTTTACAACTGATTTAGAATATTTTTTTTTTAAACTAATTGTATAACTAGTTTAGATATGCATCACATATCTAAATGGGTCTTCTCTAAACAAACCAGTTTTGATGACTAATTTTAATCAATTTAGATAAGATTTTTTACGCTAATGGATGAAAGATAGGTCGTTTTTTCTATTTTTCTTTTCTCTTTATCTATTGTATTGGAACAATTTCTTTCTTAGTGATTGAATGAATTCCAGTTTTGCATTAAAAATATTGACTAAACGCCCCTATTTGATAGGCACAATTACTTAGTGTGAAGAGTTTTATACCCAAAAGACTATTTTTTAAACCAAAAAAAAAATCATGGTCCTTGAATTTAATTTTAAAATTTAGTGATTCTCAATTGTTATTACTAATTTTCCAAGGTCCTTAATTGTATTGTTCCCAAACATTAATTGCTGCATTATATTAATTATTAAAGATTAAAAAATTTTAAAATTTTGTCTTATACTAAGAATTGGCAGTATTGCCAGCAATTTATTTGCAAGCTGTGTATAAAAAAATTTATTGATAGAGGGAAAACCTACTTCTATTGTCTATAAGGATTATTTTTTATTTTTTTAACTCTCTATTTGGATTGAAAGAAATATTTGAGAGAAAAAAAAATGACAAGAAGAAAAAAAAAAGAAAATGTCATCTCTACTCTTTGTGTTTGGATAGAAAAAAAAAATAAAGAGGAAAGAACTATGAAGTATCGATATTTTAAATTACCTCATGTATTTGTATCAGTGTTGTATTCATTGATACTTTTTCTATACATTTCTATAAAGCATCTAAATAATATTTTTTTAATTTTAAAAAATTTTAATTGTCGATACTTTTTCAATAACTTATAAATTACTTATCAATACTTGAAAACTAAAAATTTTAAAAAATTAAATTTATTAAAATTTGAAATATTAAACTTTTTATTACTAATATCATTTTTTGATTTGCTTTTAAAGTTAAAGATTAGATTTTCCTTAAAAAATAAGTTTTGGATGTAATAAAAGAATAAATATTACTTTTCTTAATTATAAAAATGTGTAAATGTAATCTTATGATGGTCAAGGAGGAAGAAATATAGATGTTATACTTATTAGTAGGGACACTGGCGAAGCCAAGACCCTGAGTCAAAAGGTACAAGACAATACAATTTTAAAATATAATTAAAAAATAATATTCTAATTTTTTAAAATTAATTACATTAGGCAAAAAATATATTAACGTAAGTAAAATTATATATATTTTTATTTGAGAAAAATATATTGAGACTTTTTTTACCAATAATATACTGAGAAGGTTAATATGAAGTTTAAATTTACATTTCCAAATATTTTTTATTGAATTTGGAGAGTTCAAAAGGCTAAAAATATAGGGTGCAATATTGTAAATTTCTTATACTACATATGCAATTTTTTTCATGTGAGTGGATGCATTTGCCTCCTTCACATGTACATGGTCCATCACTAAGTAGAAACTAGGTGATAAATAATTAGGTATAGGTAAAATAAAAATATAATTAATGATTATATTTTACTTGATATTATTATAAATGACTATATATGTATGCTAATTTAAATATTTTCTAAATTAAATTTATATTTTTAATATTTTTTATAAATATATATACACATATCATAAATGTATCATATCTTATATTTTAAAAAATTAAAGTATCGATGTATCATATACGTATCATATTCAATACAGGTATCAATATCTTCGCTATTATGAAAAAACAAAAATAGTGACAAATCCATCACTAATAAGCAAAATTTGTCATTAATTTTAGATTTAGTAACAAATCGTCTGTCACTAATTTTCATCACAAATATAATATCACTAATTTAGTGATTGAAATGAATCCATCACTAATTTAGTTATGAAAAATATCTGTCATAATTTATTTTATAATTAAATTTTTTTATGGGTCCAATCACTGTCATGTAACCTCCCATGCCACCTCACAAGTACACATCACTCATCACCCACTAAGTCATCACCACTTGGACCTTCACACCATATCACTACCATGTCAATAATTTATTTTAATTTTCTTTAAATGTGATATTGCCTCGTCTCGAAACTAAGACCTCTCTCTTTTTATACATGCCTTTTATTAATTGAGCTGTGATGATCTTTCATTCTTGATATGCAATATTATATATATATATATATATATATTACTAAATTGCACACATATATTTAACTTAAATATATTTTTGTATATTTAATATATTATTATTTAAATATGTTAATAATATATATTACCATACACACACATTAACACATTAATATATAATTCAATATTTATTATTAGTTAATAAATATATTTAATATAAAATAATATATATTATGAAAATAAACATTTGTATATATCATTTTATATTATCTATGTTATAATTAAAATATTTTCATATGGTAAAAATTTTATTTTATATTTAAATTTACATAACAAAAGTAAAAAATATTTTTAATTTTTATATCATTTTATATTATATATTTTACTTATAATAAGAGAAAAATTATTTATATAATTATTTAATTTGATAATTTTAAAAAAAATTATGTGAACCTTTATGTATGTTGCGAATTATTTATTTTTATAACATATTTGAGCTTATTTTACTAATTTAATTAAAAATATTATTCACTAATATAAAGATTTAATAATGAATTTAAATCCGTAATTAAATTTATAAAATTTAATTAAAATGTGACAACATCCTATATTCGTTACTAATTTTTATAATTGTTGATAGATTTTAATCTAACACAAAATTTTGATTATTGATACCTATAATTATTGATTAATTAAGGCTCCATCACTGAATGTCCTTTATTAATTTTAATATTTTTAGTAGTGTGCAACATAGGGAAAGAACATGAATGAATATTACAATGACTATAATGCAATCATAATTCATGCAATTATCTTTACCAAAATAAATTGAAGAAAAAATTATATTAAAATTAACATTATTAAAATAATTTAAAATCAAATGATTTGTTAAAAAATAAATTTTCATGTTATTATATTTTTGAAGCAAATAATTTGGTAATTCCAATAAGGTGCAGCGACCGACTTTTGCCAAAGGAAACAAAATGCATTTAATAGCGAAAACAAAATGTGCATTAATAGCAACCCAAGCAAGATCCATCGAATCCAAGTAATAATAAAAATAAATACACGTGTTTGGTTCTGTGTGGAATTAGGTTGTCTTATTAGCTAACTGTCGTTTGGGAAGGGGACTCGGCAAATCCTCGTTTTGACCAATGGGATGGAAGCCTAGTGATTTTTGTCGTTTACTTTCACGTATTAGATTGGCTACAATGAATGACAAAGTTTGAATAACGATCCATAATATTCCATATTGTCTGCCAGCATTTGTTAATGATAATTGACAAATGCTCTTCAGGCCAAACATAAAAATAAATAAATAAATAAATGACAAATGCTCTTTCAAGTATTACTAAATTGAAATCATTTTCAATTCAACTCATTTACATATGTCTAGAAAAATAGTTACGTATGAGTTAGTTAAATTATTAAAATTGTCATAAGTAATTTCTAATATTATCTCTATTAATTACACTAAACTTTTAGTATCATACTCTTTTCTTTTTCTATTAAAAAGTATTTCTAACCATCTCATTAACGTTAAGGATATGAGGTGATTAAGTGATTAATTTTATCTCAAAATATAATAAATTTTTAATTTTATTCCTACTTAAATAAAGAAAATTAAATTTGCATTCTATGCTCTTGTATAATTAATGAACTTATAAAAGCTTTACTATTGAAAAAATTGTAATTAATAACTATCAAATACCTTATATTTAGGACCAAAATATATTTTTTAAAAAGCACCTTGTAATAAGAAGGAGAAGTATTAATTTATACTATCTCTTACTATATTTATATCACAATTTTTAATACAGGGCACATGTGAAAAGAAAAATTAATACTTTGACAAATTTATAAGGTGAATACTAAAAAAAGTCAAAAAAAATATCTTCTAAAAAGTGTCCAATATATAGAACAAGAGTATATTATAGAAATAACTTTAACCAACTATTTCAAATTGAAATATCATTAGCTCAAATAAATTAAAGCTTTACTAGAATGGTTATTATAGAGATTTTAAATACATGTAAATAGAAAGGATATGACATTTATAAACACCTCCAATATTGGGAAAATGTCTAGAATCTTTTTAATTAAAATGCAATTTTACTCCTAAACTATTTTCAGAAGAGCAATGTTGACCCTAAATTACTCATTGTAGTAATATTACCCTTAAGCTAATTAAATCGAAGTAATGTTGTCCCCTTCATTTAAACATCTGTTACTATAACTAGTGGGATTCACTTTTCATGAGTTAAGGTGTAATTTTGCCCCTAAACTATTCTCAGAGGAGCAATGTTGCCCTTACCGTTTAAAAATCAAAAAATTAAATAAAAATAAAATTATAATAATATTAAGTGTATATATAAATATAAAATTATAATAATATTAAATGTATATATAAAATAAATATAAGAAAAAATATAAATTATAATTTTATAATTTATCAAATATAAGTAAATTTTGATTAAATTATATATGAGTAGACTTAAAAGTATTTGTATTTGCACCTATAAGTATTAGCATCTTTATTAAAAAAAAATGACTTCAAATCATAGTTTATATATGTGAATTGTTCAAAAATAAAGTTAGCTTTTAGTAAGATCTAATTTTTAATTTTTCTATGTTTTAAACTTTTTTAAATATTATGTTTAAAACTGATTTTTTGAAAACTGCTCCGGGGATCAATTCAACTTTGGTTTCCAGCTTAATAGCGGCTTAACTCTAGTTCAATCTAACCCAATTATGAAAATAATTTTTTGGTCCAAATCAAGTCGTTAATGATGGCTCCAATTAGTTAGTTATAGGTGCAAATGCAGATACTTTTGAGTCTACTTATATCTAACTTAACCACAATTCACTTATATTTGACAAGTTATAAAATTATAATTTATAATATTATTAATTTATGACATTTTATTAACATACTATAATTTTTTCTTATATTTATTTTAGACATACATTTAATATTAGTTTCATTTAATATTATTATAATTTTGTATTTACATGTGTAGTTATATATACATTTAATATTATTATAATTCTATTTTTATTTCATTTTATAATTTTTAAATGATGAGGGCAACATTGCACCTCTAAAAATAGTTTAGGATCAAAATTACACCTTAACTCATGAAAAGTGGGTCATACTAGCTACAATAATAGAAATTTAAATGGAGAGGATAACATTGCTATGATGAATAGTTTAGGAGCAATATTGCTCCTTAAAAATAGTTTAAGAATAAAATTATACCTTAATCCTTTTTCTTCATACAAATGCTATTGTCTTAGAAATCCCGTTAATAATATTCTCTCTTTCAAAAAATTTAAGAGTAAACTTACAAAAGTAGTTATTCTTTTTGACAGATTTAAAAACAAATATTATTTGTTAAGTACTTTTCTTCATATACTAGGTAGTTAATACTAGGAAATACATTTTTTTATCCCATATATTTTACTCAAATTTTGTTATAAGTTTCTGTATTTTTTTTAGTGTTTTAAGTTTCTATATTTTTTTCATATATAATATTGGTCCCTATAATTTTAAAGGGACGTTAATGTGGCATAAATGACCATAGTGAATGGGAGGATAGTAGAGAGGTGAATTTGTCAGATATAGATATTAGTGACTTCGAACATGTTGATGATTATTATTTTAACCACTATGTTAATGTTGGTGTTGGTGATTATTAGACAAAGTTATAGGTAGTTCACAATTAATGAAAGTTCTACCTAATCAATCAGTTGAAGATAGGAACTTAGTTGAGATTATAGAAGAGGAGGTATTAGCATTATTAGCTAATTATGAATCGGATAAGCTTTATGAAGAAGATGAAGTATCTAGTGAGGGTGAGAATAAGAATGTACCTTAAGGTATGTATGAAAAATAGAATTCTTTTGAGATGTGTAAAGAGATTCAATTCAAGTTAGACATGAAATTTATTTTAATTAATCAATTTAAAGATGCATTGAGAGAATATACCTTATTTAATGGATATGAACTGACATTTATAAAGAATAATAAAATGAAATATCGAGTTAAGTGTGCATAGAATGAGTGCAAATAGTTAATTCTTGTGAGTAAAATTGACGATCAATTGACATATCATGTAAATGCATTTCGATCTAAACAAACATGTGTGCTATCTATTAACGGTAAGATGACTTCTTTTTAGTGGATCTCAAAAGAGATAGTTGGCATCATAAAGTTAGGCAAAAATATTTAATTGTCTGACATCAAATACTGCACCAAGGGACTATTACATGGCTGGGGTGTATAATTGATGGTGACTATAACGAGCAACATATATTTATATCAATTGAGAGATTATTGAATTTTTAATTTTAATTAAAAAAATCTGAGTTATATAAATTTGGAAGAATGATAGAAAGGTATTAAAAAGATTAATTAATTAAAGTTAGATTTTAAGTGTCAAATTTTAAAAATTTATAACTCAATTTTTTAATTTTACAACTCCATTATGATGAATTTGTAATTTGTATTTCTAATTTTAATAGAAAAAATAATTTTTTTATTTTTCAATCATATTAAAATTTAAAAAATAAATTATAAATTTATTACAATATAATTGTAAAATTAAAATATTAAATTATAAATTTTTAAAGTTTAACATTTAAGAATTAATTTAAATTAATTAATTTTTTTAAGATTTTTTTTATCATTTTTCTCATAAATTTTACGCTGACACGTATAGGTTATACTTCAAACTTTTTCTTTCTTCCTTTCGTGCTTTTCTCAAAGAAAACTGGAGCACGTGTGAGGCTTATAAAACACCACGTTGACGCAATGCCATCCATATCTTATTAATTCTTTTAAGTGCAAAATATATTAAATACCTAGAGTAAAGGAGAATAACAAATGAATCTAATTTTAATGAAGGGGGAATAAAAAATAAGGGATCTTAAAAAATATCAAAGATATTTTATAATTGAAATATTAAAATTTACAATTCAAACTTTTAAAATTAGCATTTATAACTTAAAAATATTTAATTTACATTATTGGTTTTTATAGGATAGTCACCAAATTATTCTTTGAATTTTAGATCTAGTAACACCATAAAATTTAAACTTATTTATTATATAAATTATTTTTTTAATTTTAAAAAATAGTATAATCTGACCCTTATTATTAATAAAAGTTAACTTTGACTATAAATTAATTAAAAAACAACAGAAAAGAACATCAAAAATTATAGAAATGAACTCAAAAGTTACATACAAGGACCCAAAAAATGACCAAAAAATTGTTGGTCCTTCTCTATAATTTTTTAGGTACTTTTTTATTATTTTTTGATCAATTAACGATCAAATTTAACTTTTATTAATGGCATGTGTCAAATTGCACTGTTTTTAAAAGTTAAAAAAATAATTTATATAATAAATAAATTTAAGTTCTATGGTGCTATGTGACCCAAAGTTCAAAGAATAATTTACTTATTTATCCTTTTTTAAGTCCTCACTTGCCATTCTCCCTTTAATAAATTTAATTTAAGAGTAATATGATAAAAGTAGTGATAATTTAAAAAAAAAAACCAACTAAAAATAGAAAGGGACAATGACAAATAAATTCCTTTGAAATAGAAAAATGATAATTTGGTCTAACAAAATGTGATAATAACAATGAGGTCCCAAGGAATCTTTTTAAAATTAAATTTATGTGTGAAATTACTTTAGTGCCCCTCTACAATTAATTTTATGTGGTTCACAAGTTGGGTATAACTATTTACAAGTTTAGTTTTATGAATGACTAAAATAAATTAAAAAATTACAACTTTCTATCAACAAATTTCTTCAATCAGTGAAGTCCAACCAATTTTATATGGTTCATAAGTTTAGTATAACTATTAGCAAGTTTGATTCCACTAATGATTAAAATGATTTAAAAAATTACAATTTGTTATTAATAAAGTCTAACTAATTTTATATCATTTACAAGTTTGATTCTATCAATGACTAAAACAATTTAAAAAATCATAATTTTCTAAATTGCAGAAGGGAATTAAAGTAATTTTATACAAAAAATTTAATCGCAAAGAAAATCCTCAAAAGCTCATTATCATTATCACATTTCACAAAACTAAATTATCATTATTTATTTGCCATTCTCCCACCCATAAATTAAATATCTTTAACAATTTATATTAATTTAAGAAGTATTTAAAATTATCTTAAATTACACAAACACATAATATAGATGAAAAATTACATACAATTCTCATATAAAAAAATTAATTACTACAAGCTAGGTCTATTAATAACTGAACTAAAGCTATTAACAACTTTTTCCTAATATTTATTCATAGACTCTTTATTTGTATTTGATAAGATTAGAAATATTCACCATTAGTGGTGGATGTTTACTTTGCCCACAATCCAAAAAGTTTACATGCATACACACAATTGTGTGTGTGTGTAATTTAATTATGTAAAAAAAAAAAAAAAAGTAGTCGTTCAAGTTTCTACACATGATTTTAATTTTTTCCGTACAAAATTTTGATATTTTGGTAATCATCTTTGATAGGTAATCATCTTTGATATATTTAGTACTAAAAAATATGTGCTAAAAAGTAAAACAAACATCAAAGATGAACGTGGAAAAACCAGGTCATGACCATGCAAAATTGAAAGAGATGATTATTAGAAAGATTGAAAAACGTGATTGCTACAAAAATAAAATGAGTACAATTTCAACCAAAAAAAATTATTATTTTTTAACCCTGTGAAATTTATTTAGTTTTAATTAATTACATTTTTAGAGGGTGCTGGGATGGCACATGTGCTTTTGAATTTCAACAAGGGCAGCACACAATATTTGGCCCCCTTGTGAATCCCAACTCCTTGCCTTCCCATCAAAGTGATATAAGTCTTGTGGAGGGAACCGGAAAATCAAGACTTGTAGGACTGTCAATTAAAGTTATTAATGGCTCAGTTTGAAATTAAAAAATAAATCATTTTTATTATTAAACTGAATTAAATTTGAGTTGAGCAGCTGTTAAGTTAAAAATTAAAAATGATTTTCAAAGAACCAAACAGATCTGTGCATAATATAGAAAAGGCTAACAATTTTAAGAATTAGAAAAATTAAATCAAACTAAAAGCAAACTTCATTTTTGAATGTTTTACATATATATATATATATATATATAATATGGTTTGGACTTTTTTTAACAAAAATATTAACAGTTATATATAGATGTAAATGTTGGTATTTTTGAGCCTACTCATACATAATTTAACAAAAATCTTCCTACATTTAAAAAGTTATAAATTATAATTTATAACATTGTTCATGTATGATTTTGTTGTGTTATTTTATTAACAATTAAATGTACTGTAATTTTATTTTTTTTATTTTTATATATGTATTTAATTTTATTTTTCATTAAATTATTACATTACTAATTCAATTATAAATCTAACGAGATAGACCATAAACAGGGAGACATGGTGATTTAATCGATTTAATGTGTTAATCTAACTTTAAAAGCATGGCTTACAAATCAAGCAAGGCAAGAGTGTGGTGAAAAAGGTATAGTAGCATTTCATTAAAAAAAAAATTGTATCCAAAAATTAAGTTGAATTCACATATTAAACTAAATATTTTATTCATTAAATAATATGAATAAATGATCAAAATATCTCTCTATTTAAACCAACGAAATGGAATATAAACAAAGGCTGCTTATTCAACACGTGCACCCTAAGCCAAATCTCTTGTACCTTAAGCCAGAAGTCTTGCATTCCAAACCAAATCTCTTGCACTCAAGCCAGAAACCTTACACCCTAAACTAAAAGTCTCACATCATAAATCAAAATTCTTGCACCCTTTGATTGTTAAGTTTACATGTAATCCTTGGTAATTACATATAATCAACGGATGTTGAATTTTCTCGATGAAACTTTTCAACAACCCTTCACCTGTAAGCCAAAGCTCTGGCAAGTATGCTGTTAACTGGTAGAGAAGTGACTGGAGCTCTAATAACTAAATTTTGTGCCTTTTTTTAATTTCTTTTTTTTATTACATTTGAAGTCAAGAGCTAAAAAGCTTACAAGAAAGAGACTCAAGAAAAAATCTCTTTGTCATCATCCACCACCTTCAAACAAAAAGATGGGGGTTGATCAAAAGATTGAAACACACCTATTCTATTTAAAGCAAACTTAGCCAAAAAAATGAGCACAATAATTGGCTTTCCTAAACATATAGTTAACCGAAATATCTCATTCTCTATAAAGAAGAAATTGTGCCTGATTAATAATATCCACAAACGGATGATATTCCTAGTTGAAACTAAGAAGGAGGTTTATTGCATCTACATAATCAGTAAACACTTTGACCTTTCACAGTCCCATATCCTAACATAGTTGAAAACCATATATAATTCCCAATAACTCGGTCACAACAATAGGGTAATTACCAACACAGACATTAAAACCACCTACCCAATTAGTATTCTAATCTTGAATTACACCACCACATTTGCCTAAACCATTTTTCATAGATCCGTCCACATCTAGTCCCACATAGCCCAACTCAAGCCTTGTCCATCGATCATTTATAAAACCTGCCTGCTTTTCAAATGTGAACATTTGTTTAGCAAGTTGCAAGTCATGCTTCACTTTGTGAAGCGTCACAGTTCCATTTCCTGACCTTTTCATATCCTTACTAGCAAAGGCCTTTCTACATCTATCACACCATATGTCCTAACATACATATCCAAATAGAATATCCCAAAGTACCTATTTTATGAACCTTTTTCCAGCATCTTTATGGAAGTTCCAAGAGATCCATTCGGTTCTACTCAAGACCTTCAATTACTGCCAATATTCCTCTCTGATTAGCCCCTTCCAGCATTCTCCGCATGAGGACAGTCTTGAAACACGTGCATTTCATCCTCCACTATATTGCAACCAAGTGGACATCTACTAGACTCCACTAAACCCCATCTCGATCTTAGCTATGTTGTGTAAACTCTTCTATTAGCAAACAGCTAGAGAAGAACTTTGATTTTTTTTGGTCCTCGCCAATGCCATATTTTGCCCCAAATATCATTCGCTCGATTCTCAAAACCTACAAAAAGAAAATCATATGCAGATTGAATGTTAAATAAACCATCAGTGGATGGTCACCAAATAAAGTTATCCTATCCCCTCTCATTTCTCAGAGTAGGAGAACGAGCAATTTGAGAAATGACATGGCTAGGCAACCATATCCCCATTTTCATAATATCCCAATACCCTCTGGAGTCAACAAGATTAGCAACGCTATCCTTTACATTAAAGGAAGTGTTTAGGGCATAATTAATCAACAACTTACCACAACTAGCCCAGTTGTCAAACTAGAAGCTAGTGTTATAACCATTTCTCACCCTTTTTCCAACTCCATCTGAGAATCTATACCAACATTTGACTATACTCCTCCAAGTCAAAGATGAGCTTTTTTTCCTTCTAATTAATGGCACCATTCCCAAACCACACTTGTACTTACCTTTCAACACCTTAACCCACAAGGAATCATCATTATTGAGCAATTTCCAGCATAAGTTGAAGATAAAGGCTTTGTTTTGTTTCTCTAGATCTTTAATCCCCAAACCCCCATTCTTTTTATCTCTTGTTACCACATTCCAAGACAAAAGATGTAACTTCCTTTTATTCTCATCCGAACCCCATAAGATTCTTTGGTTCAGTTGCTCCAATTCTCTCAGGAGTATCTTAGGCATCAACATAGTCTACATGTAATAGCTCGGTAGAGCAGTAATAACAGATTTGATTAACACAGATCTACGAGCTATATTTAGGAAATTTTTCTTCCATCCTGATAATCTCTTCTTTGCTTTCACCAAGATCGGAGAAAATAGATTATAGGATGCCCTGCTGTGAATTAGGGGAATTCCCAAATATTTTCCAAGATCCCCTGTCAACCCTACCTAGGATTTCATACTTAAGTCAAGAACATGGTTGAAATGAACATTCTTGGAACAACACATCTTAATCTTCTGCTTATTTATCTTCTGATCCGAATATAAGCAGAATCTCTCCATACAATCATTAATAACCTCAATCTGGTCTGTAGAAGCTTTTAAGAATAAAATTAGATCATCAACAAAGAAAAGGTGTGATAACTTTGGTCCCTCTTTGTTCAAACTAATTGGTTGCCATTTTCCTTCATCAACAGCATCATTGATAAGGTGATTAAGCCTTTCCATACATAGTGTAAACACATAAGGTGACATAGGGTCACCTTGCCACAAACCATGGGAAGACTGAAAAGGTTCAGTCACTTTATTATTCCATAGCATTTGAAAGCAAGGAGATTTGATACACAAGATGATCACCTGACGCAACTCATCCTTGATGCCCAAGTTTCATAAAGTATCATTAACAAATGACCGCTCCACCTTATCATAAGCTTTTTCTAAGTCAAATTTCACAGCCATGCAACCCTTCTTTTTCATAGTCTTCATTGAGTGAATGACTTCTTGGGTAATAATAATATTATCACTACTTTGGCGTTCAGGGATAAAACTGCATTGTTGTTGCCCTACTACTTTGTTCATAATGGGTTTCAACCTATTTGCAATAACTTTTGAGACAATTTTATCACTAACATTTCAGAGAGAAATAGGCCTAAAATCTTTCAAAATCTCAGGATTATTAACCTTAAGAATGAGCACCAGATGGGTTTGATTGATCTCTTTCACCAAATTAAGGTTTGCAAAGATTCTCTTAAATAGTTTGCACACGTTACCCCTTATAATTCTCCATTGGTCATGATAAAAGAAGGCTTGAATTCCATCAGGTCTCAAAGTTTTAAAGGCTTTCATCTCAAAGGCAGCTTCTTTAATCTCATTATCAGTGACTTCCTTGTAAAGATGAGTGATATCACTTTCTGCAATCTGTGTGAAGTTTTTTTAAATTTCTTTTTAGTTAATAGAGAGGGATATTTTGATCATTTGAAGACTTCTGACTTGAGGTATAACACTTTTGGTTTGAGGTGAAAGAGATCTACCTTTGAATGCAAGTGTTTAATATTATTTAATGAATAAAATATTTAATTTAATTTTTAAATTTAATATGATTCTTGCGCACAATTTTTCTTTCAACTTACCAATTCTTAAAAAAAAAAGGGGCGGGGGGTTATAGTAGCGACGGAAATCTGCTTTATGTAAGTGTAGGAATATGATGAGGAGGATTATTTGTTTTTCAATGCCAGTCTGTCAACAACGCTAAGGGGATCATGGGTCCTCAAGTCACGCTAAAGGTCGCTGCCTTTTCTGCAGTCTAGGACATCGTACGGCGCCCAACTTTGGCAATTGTCCATTCCAATCATTCCTGTACTCACTAAGTACTGTAGAGCGGCAATATTGAACTTGGATACTTTCGTTTACATTTACCAAATAAAATTGTAACAGGACTATCTAACAGTTCGATTACCCTATTCAATCCAGTACAACTAAAATAAGTATGATTCCATTCGATTCGATTATGTAAAAAAAAAAATAAGTCAAATAATTAAAGTGATTAAATTAATTAAATTAACTTCTCAAGTTAGATCAAGGAGACTAAATTTTCAAACTATTTGATCTAATTGGATTCTATAAAATTATTTTAATATAATTTTAATTATTGTTAATATATTAAATAGTTTAAAGTTTAAATTTAATATTTTCTTCATTCACATTTCGTCTTTCTATTTATATAATTTTTGTTTAGTTTGATGTTAAATTATTGTTGTAATATATGTTAAATATATTGCTGAATTTTGTTGAATATTGTTGTTACTGTTGTTAAAATTATAAATTTAAATTATTTGAGTTGTAACTAAAATATTTTTTGCTATTGTTGTTAGATATTGTTATGAATTTTTTTATAATTATAAGTATTTTTATTATCTTAATTAAATTTGTTAAGATGAAATAAATTGTTACTTCTCATACAGAAAAAAAGAAAAAAATGCTAAGTAAGTACTGGATTATCAGAACTAGTCTCCTAGTCCCATAAATTAAGCTCGATCTTGTTAATTTTTGAATTACAATTGGACCAAACCGAATTATGAATTTGCTAACCCAATTCTTTTCATAAAAGAGTCTAGATTTCATATTACACAAAAGTCCAGTCTTGTGTAGCCCTAATTGTACTCACTTCATTAAAAAATATAAAATATTTTGAGAAAATTAACTCATTGGCCAAATATAACTACTGCCCAATAAATATGGACCAAATATTTAAAAATTTAAGAATATGACTGGTTTACATATTGATATACATTATTATAATACACCTTATTGATATATATCCATATATTATCGATAAACAATATTAATGACAAGGTTTTAGTAAAATTTGTAGAAGTTTTTGTCGTTGATATACAACAATATATCAATGATAAATATTAACTCAAATATCATGCAAAATATAAGAAATATTATGCTATTATCTTAGTTTAATCCTATAATATGAGCTATATTTACAAAAGTCTAAAATATTTTTAATAAAATATTACATTTAACTAAAATAGTTACTTATCTTTTAAATTAACACCATTTTTCATATTTATTTTCTAATAAGGTGTTTCCCATCAAAATAAATATAAAATAATTTATTTAGTATGGATACTTAAAAAAAGCACATTAATTATATATTAAAATAATAAAAATACCTCACATCTTTTAACATCTAACTTATTAAAAAATACATTATATTTTTGAATGGAGGGAGTATACAATAATTATAAACAACGGATAATGGCTTATTTTTTGTGGGTGAAGATTTAGCACATTTATAAAAGCGTTCTTTGAACCTGAAAGTATGATCTAGCCCGGGTGAATTTTTGAAACTAAATTCTAATAAACTTTTTGTAAGAAAAAAGGTTGTAGAGAGTAATTTGTTTTTTTTATATTCATCTAAAAATTTTTTTTTTCTTTATAAGACAAATTACAACATTTGATGAGTATTTAATTTATTATTTTTTAAGGTGTTCTTCTTGGAAGTATGAAATTTTTTGAACTAATTATTGAAAGTATGAATGGACTTGCTATAAATGTTACATTTCCTTCTAAATATGTATTTCTTAGTTTGAAAATATGAGGTATTTTTTTAATTTTATATATTAAAAATATAAGACATCTTTAATTTTTTAATATATAATTAATAATTTTTAAAAAAATGTCCTTAATAAATAAAATAATTAACTATTCACATTT
The DNA here is from genome assembly GCF_029017545.1 of Prosopis cineraria. NCBI lineage: Eukaryota > Viridiplantae > Streptophyta > Magnoliopsida > Fabales > Fabaceae > Prosopis > Prosopis cineraria. The sequence goes on from NW_026555336.1 coordinate 28,436,222, forward strand.
AAATAAGACACCTAATTACCAAGAACTGTTTGGTTCGCCTGACACCAACACCTCTCGTAATAGGCTGGATGAGAGTTTAAGCCCAAGAGTAGGTATTCTGGTGGGTGCGTGTGTTTCCTTCCTATGGGAAATAAGTGCAAATATGGGTGGATCAGTGGGTATTACTGATAATTGTTGCTTAAAAAAATAGTAAGATATCTTATTAAATAAAAATAAATATAAAAAAATAATATAAATTTAAAAATAATAACTAATTTATTGAAAGATAATGAAAAATATCTTTTTTTTTTTATAAAAAAAAAGTGATCAAGTAATTCAATTCTGTCCTATTATTAGATACGCATGGAGAACTCTTTCAAAAGTAAAAAATCTGCCCTTAATTTGACACGACAAATTGTCAATGCTCAAATCTAGTTGGATGATATCGTTGTATGCAAGGAGAGAAAAGAGAGATAGAGAGAGAGAGAGACACTTTTCATAACAACAACGAGAAGTAAAAAGCCATTAATAAAGCAGCATAATTGAACTCGATAGTTAAAATTATATTTGTGGAACAAAATGGTGGAAAGTCGCATAAGCACAGTTTAGTGTTTAAATCAATCTATAGATATTTTGATTTTATCTATAAAATCATGAATTCAAATCTTATCATTAATGTGAATATTTTATTAGTGGATCGGAGAGGTGAGAGAGAGAGAGAGAGAGAGAGAGAGAGAGAGAGAGAGAGAGAGAGAGAGAGAGAGAGAGAGAGAAAAAAGAAGAAGAAAGTGCCGTGATTTATTACAGAAAGAGAGAGAGATTTTTTTTCAAAAAAATGAAGAAAGTGCCGTGATTTAATACAGGTGTTCGGTTTTTGTTTGTGAAATTGAGCTGGAGCTAGAGTTTTTATCCCGCGCATTGCAAGGAAATATTAACTCTCAATTCGAATATAGAATAAGAAAATTAGGGCAAATGAAATTAAAATTTTTTAATATAGATAAAATGTAAAAAAAGAATAAGTAAAATTTATTAAAACTAATATAAAAGAATTAATTAAAAATAAGTTATAATTCATGGGATTTGTGGGTAGTATAATTATCTCCACACTTGTGATGTTGAGTTTTTTCATGAAAAAGATAATATCAAGATAAATGTACAGTTAACTTATCACACTAAAATGAAGACTTTATTTTTCATTTTATTTATTCAATTCATTTTATTCATATTCCTTTTAACAATTAAAAGACTCCCAAAAGTATAAATAAAAATTTATTTTATTATATAATTTATTACTTGTTACATGTTAAAAATATAAGTGACAAATTATTTTATTTATAACTTATTCTTATATATAAATTAAAACTCCAAAAAAAATTTCTCATTTAGTTGCATAAATATTTTCTTTTACAATTTATAATTTTTTTGTAGGTTACCTGTATACTTTTTTTAATTATAAATTTTATATTTAGAGTTTATTTTCTTATTGCAGGTCCCACGTGTATTTTTTTATATTGAAGGCCTTCATTATCATTTAACTTTATTTATTATATCATATTTTTAAAAAAATTTACTATATAAAAATTAAAATAAGAAAAGAAAAGAAAAGTCATATTTACTGTAGATATACAGTTCTAATCTCACTATAATTACTCTAGATTATAGATATAGGTTATAGATTAGGATATGGATATAGATTAGATGGGGCACAACAATTCAAGGGAAAATGCCAACAAAGATTCCTTGGCGAGGCCAGCCTTATTTTAAATTAAAACTCCCAAATTTTGTACATATTATTACAATTGAGAAATCTTTTGATATTAAATTTATGCAAAAGATAATAAAATTATTTTTTATTTAAATTAATATCAAAATTATTTTACTTTACTTATTTATTATCTTACTTAACTTGTTCATTTATTCAATCAAAATAAAATACTTTATTATAATACAAATATATAACACAAACTTAATTTTTACATAGTTGTCAAGAAAAAAAATTTAAATTTATCAATAAGGATTGGTTCAGTTGATATATAGCTGACCCATAACTTACGAGTTTAAGGGACAAATCACTATAATGATTTTATTGATGAATAATTTATAAATATTTTTATAAGATATTTTTGAATATAAAAATATACACTAACCTTGATTAATCTTGGAATTCAACTCATAACAAGATTTTTAATTAAAATATTCATGTTCTTATAGGGATTTACGTACTTAAAATATAAAAAATATTATTGTACTTTTAATGAAATAATTAATAATTAATATTTATTGATTTACGTAAATTGATTAAAAATATATATAAGGATGGAGGGAGTAGTTACTTAGATTAGACAAGATTAGAGACAAAAGGGTGGGGGCAGGGAGCCAAGTAGCCAAGCTGTCTGCTAATATTAGTCTGTCCTCTCTATGGCCCATTGTAAATGCAACGCTAGCCGTTTACCTGCTTCAGCCCCGCTCATTTATTTGCTTTTGCTATAGCTATAGCCGTGGATATGCTTTTAGACTCAAAAAGCATGATTATCTTGAAATCAGGGAAAACATAATTATTACTCCGTTGTTTTTATATATAAAATATTTTTAATTCAATCATGTAAATTAATAAAAATTAATTATTTAATTAAAAATACAATAACATTTTAATTTTATTTTTAATTATTATAAATAAAAATAAATATATTTTTTAAAGTAAATTTATAAAAATATTTATCTTTTTCTCTTTTTAATTTAATAAAAATATAGTGGTTCATTTATTATAAAATATATTAATAATCCTTTATATTTGAGAATGAAAAAAATTTTAAAAATTTTTTATATATAGAGATGAAGAAAATAATTTTTATATTTTTATTAAATTTTATTTTTAATCTCTATATTTTTTTTAATATTTTTAATTTTTACAAGGATTGAAACCATTGAAAACATTGAAATTATATGAACATGAATAATGAATGTCATCTAATTTTATCAAAATTATAAGAATTGAAAATAGTAAAAAAATTATAAGAATTAAAAATAAAAACTCAATAAAATTATAAGGATTGATTATTGTATTTTTTTTAAAATTAATCAATTTTTTAATTTTAAATTTTTTTATTGATTCAGTCCGGACTTAAATGGATCGGATTTCAAATCTTTTTGATATAAAAATACCTCAACTTTTTTTGATGAATAAGTTCCTCAATCTTCAACGCACAACCCCTAAAAAAAATTTTAAATTAATAATACGATAAATCTGCCCATGTTCCTCGCTCTTCTCATTGCAAGCAGGAATCATAGGTCCGTGAGGACAGCGAGTTTTTGAGAATCCGGAGCTTTTAAAAGGTTGTCCAGCTCAGCTACCGTACAAGTTTTTTGGCTTTTCAATAGTCAATCCTATCTGAAATCCTCTCTAGTTAAGCCATTTCAATATTTTATTCAAACTAACCACGTATAAGATTGTATATACAATTGATGACATGGTAATTATCATTGTGGGCTGTTTTAGATTAATATTATACGATTATTCGCGAGTCTGATTATTATTATTATTATATATGAAAAAAATAATATAAAGATAGAGTTTAAAAAACTATTATTTTAAAATTGATCAATTTAAAACTTTAAATTTGAACAATATAAATCTTAATATAAGGGTGAGGTGAGTACTGTTATGCAATGAGAACCAAAATTAAATCCAAAATTTTAAGCTTAATTAAGTAAGAATTTTTCTTAATTATAATTTATATTATATATTTACAATTAATATATAAATTTAAGGTGATGAAAGATTAAAAATATGCTAAGACTACGTTTTTAAGAAAAATAATTTAGACCAAGTGGAATTAAAAAAGTTATAACTCATAACATATTCATATATGTGCTTAATAGATCACCAACTTTGGATGGATCGGATAGATTAACATTTAATGGATAGAGATAAAATCAATCATGATTTAGACAGGTCCTGATTACTTCATTTAAAAACAATAATAAAATCAATCACTTTAAATGTTATGGAAAACTTATCCTTTTGTTTAATAAGTGATTGATTAAGATTTGATCAAGAGACAGTTGGCAGGCCCCACCATTGATCTACTTCTGCACACAGGACACATATGACATTTGCATGAGTACTGTATTATATAATATTTGGATTAATCTGTTTGGATGAACCAATAAATCATTGAATCGATACGTTGACTAATTTAATAAATTTCTTTTTTATAATATTTAATGAAGATTAGATTATAATTTTAATTAATAATTTTTAAATCATTGTCTTAATTGATTCAGTTTTTTAGTACCTTGTTGTATTAGAATCAAAATTGCATGAGGACTTTCTAAGAAACATATTTCCAACGAGAGACCTCAGAATTAAATAATTATTAATAAAGATCAATTCTTTTTATTAAAAATTAAATTATAAAATAACCAGCATATTCTGTGAATCTTTTTAAGAGATGACAAAATAGTCTGTAAATGCTGATCCTGTTGATAACAATTTTACCTATAACCTGTGAGATTATGGGTTAAAGCTTCATTGATAGTGTGGGAATTTTGTTAATAAGTAATTTGTAAATTCTTTTCAAACATAAATGTATAACTCACAATTGAGACTTCAAAGTTTAACTCACAATTTTTTTAATAAAAAGAGATAACAAAATTAAAATTCTTGAATAAGATTTCTCCCATTTTTTTCATATCTAAGTGCTTCCATTTAGTGTAAGATTTCTTGCAATTCATGACATGCAATTTACAGTGTTTTAAGAATCATACCGGCTAGATCGTCGACCAAATTCACTAATGGTTCACTCAAGGCCAAACAATTGCTTTCATGGTTGAGTTAAATTAGGTCAGAGTTCAGCTACCATTGTCCAGAACCCTGGAACAGTTTTTTAAAAACTGAATGATTTTGAATTTAATATAAAAAGAAGGTGAAGAAATCTTAAAAAACAAAAAATCCAAAAATTAGACATTTTTAAAATGTAAGTTTACTTTTAGACCCTTCACATTCACACAATATGATTTCGGATCATTTTCTTATTAAGATGTTGACAACTACAGTACAGATGCATAAACTTATTAACAAACTCAGCAAATCAGAGAGTGGGAGCAAAACTTTTACTCAAAAAATATCCATGATTTTTTTTAAAATATAATGTTAAATATTTATTAAATTAAATTGGAGGTAATTTTTTTTAAAATAATTAATAAATAATAAAGCATAAAATTATAATGATATATTAAATAAATCTATCTAATATTAATAAAATTCTTATTAAATGAAAATTATTTTCCCGTGTTGTGTAATGGAAGATTCTTTTATGATAATTTTTTTATTTAAGAAATAAAAATATTTTTAAATTATTATTCCTTCCATTCTCAAACTATCATTATTTGAAATTATAATGTATACTTTAGAATTTAGTTAAATAAATTTTTAGGGGGGATTGACTTATTTCTCTCTTCTAGGGTTTCTTTGTGATAGATTTTCTCTCTATCAATGAGAGTGTTTTTTTTTCCCTATGACCTTTGTTCTTTGTTATTACTCTCACCGACTTATGTCGTGAGAGGCGTATCTAATATAAGTATATGTATGATTATTTTTTTATATATTGTTTTTGTTGGTGTGAATTGTTTCTTTCTCTAATCTAAGTTATTGAGAAGAGAATGGGGGTTTGGCGAGGCAAAGGTTGTTTATGTGAAGGAATGATGATTTGTATGATAGTTAAGCATAGCTTTTGCAATTTCTTCTCACAAACTAAGATGTATAAGGGGTTTTTTTTTTTTTTGAGTATGGATCTTGATTTGGGTTTGCTGTTAAGGGATCTTAGCTTGGACTTCTCAGTTCAATTGGCAACGGCATGTGATAAAGATGGTGTGCTTTTTTGTTATGCTAATAGCCATTTTGTTGTCGTTGTTGGTGGTTTTGGATATCTCTATGTGAAATTTGATATGTGAAAGTGGTAAATATGCTATTTGGATAATAGTTATTATTTGCATAGGGATGTAATTGTTAGGATTGTTCTATGAACCTCCATCCTCATTTTTTGATGTGACTTTCAACGGTATCTTGGAGTTTTCATGGCAGCAACATTTCTTGCGTTTTGGTTTTGTTTTACCACTTGAGATGGTTTTAGTAATGTTGTTTCCTTTATTTTTTCACATCATTTTTGTAATGGGTTTAAGTTTTTGTCGTTGTTGTGTTGTTTCACTTGTTCGTGATTAGTTTATTGCACTTGGTTTGTCTTTGTAGAGCTATCATCAATTTTTAATTATATTTCATGTTTTTGGCAAAAAAAAAAAAAAACTTTTAAGGGGATTAGTGAAACTTTTAAGGTGGCAGGTGAAGTTTTCCTTTTGATAGGGAGCAATGGAAATATTTTCTAACGGGCAAAGAAAATATTTTGGGTTATTTTATATAATTTTTTCTTTTCACTAGCAAGTAGCAACCAAGTAGGTCCATCCATGCATATCCTTTCAAACCTACTCATGTTTGATTAACCAAGTAGAGCTATAATTTTATAAAATTATAACTTATTCTCTCCATTGTTAAACATAAAAAAGATTTATATGATTTTTTTTTGTATGAGCAAAATTTTCAAGGAGCATTTATGATATTTTTCTTAATTTTCCTTCATTGAATTATAGAAATATTAAGCGAGGGAAAAAATGAAAAAAGGATTAATCACAAGGGTTTATAGTCCAAAATTTTCAATTTTAGATATAACTATTAAGAATAACTAATTTTTTAAAACTATTTAAGCTAGTTAAAATCTGTTTATACTCTCTCCGTTAAAAAAATAAAAGGCATTATCAATAGGAATTGGGTTTAGCATAGAGAGTTAGTTCATCCCAATGTAATGAGTAAATGTTCAAATTCTTGTTAGAAAAAGTGTTTATATAGAATGTCCGATCATATCTCAAAATAATTGTCTCCAATAGCAATATTTCTATTATTAATAAAAAATATAAGATATTTTTATGATATTAGATGTTCAAAATATAAGCCATTTTTAAATTAATGAGTTTTTTAAATATCATTAACAATTTGAAAGATGATATCAATTTAAAGACAATTAATTAAGAAAAATGATAATAAATGTTTTTTGAAATATATAATTGATAATTTGGTCCCATAAAATGTCATAACTTCCCTCAAATCCCTAAAGACTTTTCCATCATTAATAAATTTATATAAATTATTAAATTTTTTTTGTTGAAAATAAATCATTCACAAATTTTTTTAAATATTCACAACTTTTCTTTATATATTTGTAACAATGTAACAATAAATAAAAAATTTAACATGTGAAGTTGTGATTTGCTGTTGCATTATTGCGAGCATAAAAAGAAAAGTTGTGAATATTTAAACAAAATTTATGAATAATTTATTTTCAATAAAAGCAATTTGATACTTTATATAAGTTCATTAATGAAAGAAAAGTCTCCAAATAATTCAGAAAAATTATAAAATTTTGAGAAATTAAATTATTATTAGGAATTTGATTATTATTTTTCATTAATTAATTTATTAATACATTTAATTTTATTATAAATATTTTATATTTTTAAATGACGGCAAGGGAGTATATGTAAACGGGGAGGGCGTATAATTTTTTTTTTTTTTTGTGATGAAAAGGATTTAACAAATTAAATTGACGTAAGTTTACAAGTTTAAAAGAACTGAGGTCCTTAATGAGAAATTTTTCTTGTTAGGTCCTAATGGGAAATTGTCCCCACACTCACATCAGCCAATCCGCTTCAGTTGAGTGCAGAGTATCCTATAATCTTTCCACTTTGAGCTGGAAAGAGTAGAAGACTAAGTCTAGACCACAAGTTGAAGACTAGTCTAATGCAGTCTGAATTTAGGATTTTTTTTTTTTTTGGGTCAAAGAATTTAGGATCTTTTTAAATGAAAGTTCTACATCACTTGTCAACAAACCTTGAATTCGGAACTGATAGTACAACTTTTCACTGATTAAATTTAATATCCCAAGGTCCATCGCGGCCTCGTTAATAAGCGTCCACGTGACGCAGCAGGTACCGATGCACATGGCTCACATACAGTGACTTGACACTACACTTCATTTATTAAAAAAAATTAAAATAAAACACACACACACACACACTCCATTTCATAGTTCTTAAGCATCCACCCACATGCGCGGTGCAAGGGTGACATGCTTGCTCCGTGACCAGGTTAATTATTATGTTATATAATACATATCAATAAGCATACATATGTAGTGACGGCGCGGGAATCCTTGGGCTAGAGGAGCAATGCAGGAGCTAGGATACTCAGGATGACGAAGAATTTTTTATCTCGTTCAAATTTATTATTATTTTTTATTTTTTTAATTGAACTTTTAATTATAGATTTATAAATGTGGCAAAATAACAAAAGATATTTAATTAATTTATTATTAAATTTTGAATCCTAGTTTATTATTGTCTTTTTTTGACTAATTCCTATATAGTATTTAAGGGGAGGATGATACAAATTTAATTTAGTTAAATTAATTTTTTTTATTTTTTAAATAATTAATAAATAATATTAGTATTTAGGTGTAGTAAAATTGTGAACTAATCTTTACAAGGCTTTAAGTTAAAAAATTAAATAGATCTACGTTAAAAAGGTTATATTAAAATGAGTTTAAAATTTAAAATATGAAAATAAGAGATACAAAATATAATAAGTAGAGGATGCAATTTATAAAATGTAAAAATTCATAGCCCAGACATGTCATGTTTCCCAAATGAGGGGGCATATGCTCTCAATTACATGTGGCTCCACCAATGTACATACATGTGTATAAATTTAAACGTTTTTAATTATTTCTCACAATTTAAATTTTAAAACAACTTTATAAGAGTAATACTCCCTTCTGTTCATATTATATGAGCACTTTTTAAAAATATTTTTTAGTCCTTAATATGAGAGTATGAAGGGTTTTTTATTATCAGTTTTTATTTTATTTTTATTGTAAATTTAATTTGTGGCTCATTGTATACAATATACTCTCCTTGGTTCAAAATATAAGCACTTTTAGACCATAATTCATATACTAATAAAATTTTTATTGTCATGAAAATATATATTATTTTCTATTTTTGTTCTTAGTTTCAATTTATGATGAGTTAGAATAAGATTATAAATTTACAGACACAAAAATTTAGGTTAATCAATATAAGGAGTAAAATGAAAAAAAAATTACGAGTACTGAGATACTTATATATTGGACCATGATTAGCTAGAGAGAAAAATACTTCCTTCTTAAAAAATGTAAGATATTTTTTGAGGAGTTGAATGTTAAAAAATATAAGCCATTCTAAGTCTTTTAAAATATAATTATTATCTTTTTTTAAAAAAAGTAGTCCTATTGAATATGTTACTTTATATTTTTTTGAGTGAAACACTTTGTTAAATAGAACTAAATATGAAAAGATAAGGTTAATTTAAAGATAAGTAACTATTTTATTGGGAGTGATATTGGGTTAAAAATGTCTTATATGTTTTAATAGAGGAAGTACTTATATTTTGGACAAAGAGAGTATCTCTCTATTCATATTTTTTAACAAGGATAAAGTACCAAAAAAAATTCACTTTAAGACATAATTAATGAGTTAATTATCATTTTTTAATTTAGGTGAAATAGTTGCAAACACCATATAATAGAGATAAAGAGGACTAGGTAAGATCCATATTAAATGTTAAATAGGTACAAAAACAAAATATTTTAAAACTTTTAGAATTGTATTGAATGAAATCATACATACATACATACATACATACATACATACATATATATATATATAATATTAAGGGGAACATTTCGTATATGTCGATCCCATGGAAATAACTTATTTAAAAATAAATCATGAGAAATTCATAAACTATATCCAATGATTTTAGGATCTGTAATTTGTGATTCGTGTGAAAAGACTTATCTAACCTTAAAAATCAAATTATGCCTTAAGAAAAGAACTTGATTTCCTGCGAGCATGTGTCACTCAAATTAAAGACTTAAATATTGTCTAGAGCATGAGAACTGGGGGAGCAGAGGTGACTTGCTTGGGAGACAAATCAAACAAGCGTGACAAATTGACTGTGAACTTGCAAAAGCTTCCTTTGCCAGTGACGAAGCACAATTGCATGGGAACCTACAAGAGGTGAAGGTGAGACTTGCGAGGGACGAAATATGTTGTCTTGCCTCTTTTCATTTGGTGTTTAGTGTTGATAAAGTTAACCGGTAATCAAATTAGATATTGATGAACAAGGAAGATAAGTACTTGAAAACAACTCAAATGGTGTCATTGTTGCCTTCATTGCTGACCTCTGTCTATCACTTGCTTTGTCTTCATTCATCTTCCTCTAGTGATTTCATGTTGACGTTCGTCTTCCTCGGTTCGCAAGGTCCGTGGATTGCGTTGTCTTCTCTAGGTTACATGTCAATCTTAATCTTCTTTCGATTAGGCATCGATCTTCATCTCCTTCTTCAGGTTGGGTGTCATTCTTTTAGGACGAAGAGCAAAGGTAGTCGGATAGTTTCTTAGGTTAGCCAGGAACAGTTTTGTTTTTTGTAGGATACAATTTGATTTAAGAGGTTGTGGCGTCTTTTCACACTAACTTTAAATTACACACAAATTTTAAAAAACTTATTTTTAAATAATGTGTTTTCATGAGGCTTATAGGTAATTTTTCCTATATTAATTGTAAAAAAACATATAAATGGTGTGTGAAAATTTATATAAAAATCCAAGTTGATATAGTCTTCTAACTCTATGGGCTTTTATGTTTGTGTTGCCAGTTTACTTTATAATAAAATTGACTTTTTATAAAAAAAATGATATACATATTAAATTTATAAAAATACGTTTTATATTTATTCAAATGTTCGATTTCTCTTCAACAAATGTTTAATTTTTATAACTAAGTTCAAGAAATTTATTTTTTTAAAGAGGAGAGATACTCCTTCCGTTAAAATATGTAAAGCATTTTTAATTAAATTACACTTCTCAATAAAATAGTTACTAACTTTTTAATTAACCTAATCTTTTTATATTTACTCTTATTAAACATTCTATAATAAATATAAAGCCATTATCAATATAGTCACTTTTAAAAAAAGAACACAATAATTACATATCGAAAAACTAAAAATGTCTTATATTTTTAAACATTTAACTTTTTAAAAAATACATTATATTTTTGAACGGAAGGAGTATATATTCAATTTTTATCATTAAATTTAATACTTGGTCCGATGTGTCTGAATGGCTCTAGCAAGGCTGGGACAATCAAATTCTCTGGTAATGTAAACCATCCTAATATATATATATTTTTAGAGCTGATAATTTGGGTCGAGCTGGACGGACTAGCCCGAACCCGCCCAAAAAAAATTAAGATCGAGCTTAGAAAAAATTTACTTTTTTTTATGTTCGGGCTTATTCGAGGTGAGAAAATTTGAGCCAAGCCCGATCGGGTTCGAGCTTGGCCCAAATACCCGAATAATTTTTTTATTTTTTAAAATATATTAAATATGATAAATATTAATTAATTAATTAAGTTTTGGGTTATTTTATACTAAAATACTATATATTTGAGTCCTATATATTATTTAAGTATTAAAAAAATATATTTTATATTTTTTATAAAATAAAATAATTAATTTTAAAGTGAAAAAATTAATTAAAAATGATTTAAAAATAAAAATTTGGTATTCGAGCAGCTCGAAAATCCGAAGAAATTCGGGCCGAGCTTATCTATTCGGGCTTTTTAGGAAGTTGGGCATGTTCGGGCCGGGCTCGAATAGGTCCGACTTGCCCGAATTTTCAGCTTTACATGTTCCATAGTAGCTATTTAAAAAAAAAAACTTTGTTGTAAGTTATAACCAAGGTACGTAAAATCGGATCGGTCATTAAACCGGTCATAGCACTGGGTTACGGATTAGTGGTTCAATCAGGGTTGAACTGGGGGTTGAACCGGTGGCAAACCGGTCATGATTAAAATAATACAATTTAAATAAAAAGATATTAATTATAAAAATATTCAACGAAATCCAACCACTCAAAAATTTAACAATAATAAAATACTATATTTTTGAATTTAACATGCTCTATCTCTAATTTTTCATTTTTTAACTTCAATTTCACTTTTTTTGTTATTTTATTTTTGAACTCAGAGCTTTGAAAAATTAAAAATAAAAAAAAATAAAAAATATGTCATTTTGGGGGTAAAAGTTTGAAAAAATAATAACCCGGTTAACTCGATCAACCTACCAAGTTATTCGGGTTATATCGGGTTGAACCTGGGTTGATCGGGTTACACTGATTCACTCCCTCACCGAGTAAAGAGTAAATTCAGACCGGATAAAAAATTGGATCATCGATTTTTGAGTTGAATCGATCGATCTGATCCGATTTTTAATATCATGGTTGTAACCATCTATCACATTATTATTGGATAAAAAATTTGTCACTTGTAACCATCTATACAGATATTCTTGGATCCGCGGGCGACTCGTGCATTAAATTTAAAGCAAATTATTATTAGGCCAAAAAAAGAAAATGGAGGGTCCCAGTTCAACACGTTCTTTTGAGTTTTGTCCTTTTTCGATGAAAATCTGTTGCCTAAGTCGCTGATCTCCAATCAAATCTTTCCGTCCAGGGGGACAGCTGGCAGGCCCCACATCAGTTCCGTTCTCTCTTGCTCTCTCTCACAGCCCACACACACCGTCCCCCAGTATTGGTCAGATCTGTGCCTCAGAATTGCCAGATGATTCTCGATAATAAAAACCAAAATCTTGATTACAAAGTAATTCAAATTACTAAATAACTAAAATGCCCCTCAGAGTTTCAAAAAAGGTGTCCTCTAACTTTTTTAGCCAATGTTTCATTTTTTTATAAAAACGTAATAATTGTTTCATTTCCATTCACTTTTTTTTGTTTTTTTAAAACATCACTTTTAATCTTTACACTTTATTTAAATTTAAATATAAATATTTATATTTTATTTTTAATATTTTAAATTTTTAATTTTTTTATTTATAATATTAGTATTTACATTTTTTAAGAAATATTAATATGATACAAACATTATTAATGATGCCGACATATTAATTAACATATTAATTTTATATTTGCTAACATGAAATTTTCAAAAAGTAAAAATTTATAAAAGCTTACATTTTGCTGATTATTTAAATGATTTATGTAAATTTTTTTATTTTATCTGATATAAGTATTTTTTAATTTTTTATTAAAAATTTCACATCAACATTAATTTCACATGTAAATATAAATTAATAATGTTAATTAATAAGTTAGTATTATCAACATTTTTTTAAAATATAAAAATTAATGTTATAAATGAAAAAAATAACGATTTAAAATATTAAAAATAAAGTATAAAGATTTATATTAAAATTTAAGCAAAATACGGTGATAAAAAATAATGTTTTTTATTTTGAAAAAAAACCTTTCTTCCCCACTCAAAAATCGTCTCACTAAATTTAAGTCGCAACTCAAATAAAAAACAGTATTAAAATCTCATCGAACGTTTCCCATGAGGTTCTTATAGGAAATCTATAATCTTCCTTCAACGCTCATCTCACGCCGGTCCGGCCGTCTCCATTCTGGCTTCATAAATCGTTCACATGGTTCAGCAGCCTCTCAAATTCACACTACTCACTCGCTTTCACGCATCCCATACACCCTCACCAACCTTGTGGTCCCATCTCTTTCACCGGTACTCTCCTTTCCTTTTCTGGTCTCGTTAGTTCACACACGCGCATACACTCACTAGGAGTAACCTAGGCTTTGTTTTTACCATCTTTCTAGGGTTCTGGATTCTCCGGCGGTTTCTTCTTAGGCAAATCGCTAGCATTTCAGGTACTATTCCTTCCTCATTCCTCTTCTTTTCCCCTGTCTTCGAACCGATCGGGATGGAGCCGTTTCCCTCTAGCATTTATTTATTTTCTGTCTGGTGTTTTTGTGACATTGGTCAGCGATCTTTCAATTTTATTAAATGCGAACTTCTTTATCATGAGTCTTTGATAGTTTAATATTTGGTATTTGGGGCTTCTGGTGTGAAGAGAGTTGAAAAAGAAGAGAAGGAGGTGGGGGGCCCGGACCAATATTTTATTGGGAGAATCACTCTAGTGAGTTCTAATCGACGCAATTAAAATCATTCTCCTAAGCTCAATGGACGCAAGAGTAATTAATTGTGATGAGTCACACTTGTATGTAATTATTCCTATTTTATTTCCCACTTCACTAATTCATCCAATTTAATTAAGGACATGAAGTCCAAATCAATGAATTGACCGGCATGTGCAGCTGATGAATTATCACAGCCCAACTAATTAAAATTACATTTTGAGGATTTGTTCGACCAACGCTACCAAATCATTATCAGAAATACATCTCATGTGTGATATTATTAATTACTTGGATGAGATGGGTATGGCGTTTGGGTTGCAGAATCATTTATATAATTCGTCTACCTATCTCTTCCCGTTTAGTTGAAAGCAGTATTGCAGGGCTGTCTATTCACGTCCACGTAGTTCGAATTTAATGCTGTGATTTGTCACTAGCAAAGCATCATGTGGCCACCATTTCTACAGCTTTCCTGTTGCAGGGGCATTCGAGGGATGGACATGAGTTGGTTTGGTTCAATGATGGAAAACACGAAAAAATAAAACGGTGATCGTACCTAAATAATTTTTTTTTGTCTGATTTGATTTGTTTGGTGGCCCGGGATCAGTTGAATATAAGTTTTTTTGACTTTTCTTAATTAACTATTGTAAATTTCACATAAATCTAAATTGAAATATCTGTTAATCTAGACAAATTATGAATTTAATACTATAAATTTTAGAACATATCGACCAACTTAAAACAAAAGACATGACTCATGATACATGCCAAATCTCCGACCATGTAGCATGTCCTTGTTTACTGTATGATACCAAAACAATAGGTGGCAGATTCTGATAAAACGCTGTTTCTTCTATAAGCAGGCCAATTCCCTCATTTTGTCTCTCTCTTATGTGAATTTTTTTTTGGTCTGATTTGATTTGTTTGGTTGGCCGGGATCAGTTGAATATAAGTTTTTTTGACTTTTCTTAATTAACTATTGTAAATTTCACATAAATCTAAATTGAAGTATCTATTAATCTAGACACGTTATGAATTTAATACTATAAATTTTAGAACATGTCGACGAACTTAAAACAAAAGTCATGACTCATGATACATGCCAAATCTCCGACCGTGTAGCATGTCCTTTTTTACTGTATGATTACCAAAACAATAGGTGGCAGATTCTGATTAAACGCTGTTTCTTCTATAAGCAGGCCCATTCACTTATTTTGTCTCTCTTACTTTCTACTTTATTCTTAATATTCAGTCACTCGCTACAAAGGAAACAATCATTCAATCAAAATTCGAACCAAACCAACTCAAATAGCTTTTAGAAACTTCCTTTGTGGTGTTGAGACCTTTTATTACGCATGATTCTTCCTCATGTTCTTTCATTCTCCTTTTGACACGTTACTCCCTGCTTTTTTAGCATCCTGCCCCTCCTACACCTGTTTATAGCCCCTTTCCCCCTAAAGGAGGGTAAAGAAGACAATCGAGGGGACACGAACCCTGTCCCCCAATAAACCGGCCTAAAACTGAACCGGGTAGATTAAAATAGTTAAAAAGATTAGATGACATGCAGTTTGGTTAGCTACAGCATGCTATTATCTCCATTAACTTAACAAACATGTGGTTAATATATAAAAGACATGAGGTTAATCTGTCATTGTATATGATATTATTATCACTGGAAGGAATTCTTATTAGTTGCCAAGTGGAAGACAGCTAGGCTTAATTGTTATTAGAGGGGCCTGCAACAAACCAATAATACAGCATTAATAGAAAGAAACAGCGGACGTTAAGGAAATTGTTCCAGTGAAGGATTTTTTTTTTTTGTCAGATGAAAGAATTGAAACATGGTTTCATCTGATGATCCTGCTGATTGATTGCATGAAATGTTACCGGAACATCATGTGAACGCGGTTTATGTGAATGCGTCTCGAGGAATCGCCCATGATCTATGACAATTATATATATATATATATATATATTAAAACTCAACCACGTGATTCCATAAGTGGAATGTGCATATATATATATATATATATATATTTTAACTTAAGAACCTATTAATTATAATTAACATCGGATCACAAGAAAGAAAACACATGGCTTATTTTATTTAATTCTACTGTTGGGATATAGTCCAAATAATGTGGCCGGAGGTAAACTTTATGAATGCAGCAGATCCCCACCTAACTCCATACGCTGCATCTTCTATTGCCACTATATATATCTCCTTCCCATCTCCTCGTCTGCCACGCTCTCGTCTATCTCTCATTCGCTAAATTCATTTTCAAAGCTGCCGTGCTGCTTGGCTTCCAAGGATTTGGCCATTCGTCTTCAAGATTACATTATCAGAAGCTTATTAGTGGTAAGCCATCCTTGAGATTTAGAAACTACTGCTTCTTTCTTCTCTTCTCCCTCCCTGTCTCCCTCTATCGAATCTGAAAGTTTCTTGCATTAAAGTACGGAATGTGAAAACTGGAGCATGCTTCCTTGTATGCATCCACACACTGATACACTCATAAATATGAATTGGGGCTCTGAACGTGAAGCAGATCATGGGTGTGCATCTTTGTATTACCTTGCATCTATGTAGTATTGCATTCTCTTTGGACGAAAATACTTTTGGATTAAGTGATTGTTGTCTACAAATGGATGAAATCCGGGAGAGGAATAAAGAAATTATCAACTTGAAATTAGTACTTAGGAAGTAAGCATATGTGATTCTTTTGGGGATCAAATACTTGTCATTTGTCATGGTATAATGAGTGAACTTCTGATAAATTCTGAAGTTGAGTTTCATATTGAAAACTCACATCACTGGTATTGTTCCCAATTTCGGTCTGATTCACTTTGTATGGCTACTGTGGTTTGTAAGGAAGAGGCTTTTTCTGGCTCTCTTCACGTGATTGTACGTCGGTCGGATCCCCCTTGTCCTCACTCCTCATCCAACGAAATACGGCGCCATTTATATAATATCCTCTACTCTAGTTGTTTTCGTAGTTTTCTTTCTTTTTTTTTTTAATAACAGTTGTTTTCGTAGTTTTAATATAGCACCCAATAGTGTTTTTGGACAATGGGGTTAAGATTCAAATTAGTATTTTTTTCCTAAAGAATCTGGGCCCATTTAAAAAAAAGGTGATTTTTGGATAGTTTAAAAATTTGATAAAGGGGTTTATTTTTTAGACATTTTATAAAAAGAAGATATTATTTTGTTTAGTGACAATAATAAAAATTATTATTATTTTGTTCTTTTTGGACTTTATAATATTTTTGTAGATATCTATTTATAAAAGATATTATTTAATTATTTTAAAATTTTATAATACATTCACGTATCTCTACATTTTTAATGACATTATCTTATTTATTATATTTTTAGAAGCTATTCAAAATGGTTTCTCAAAATAATTATAAATATTTTTTTAAGACTTATTATTTTTTAAAAATTTAAACAAATATTATAAAATTTTATAAAGTAGATTTTTATCTAAAAAATAAGTGATTTTGTTATGAAAAGAACTTAAACAAACGGGGTCAATACTGTGTTGGGGACTTGCAGATTAAGTATTTGAAATTTAATTCTACATTCTTTGAGTTTCTCACGGTAACTATGCATAAATACTTTTTTTTTTTTGGAAAACAACATTCATTTTTTGTTCTTTTTTTTTTGGCTTAAAAATCATATCATGAACATATTTTAAATTTTTATTTCATTTTGTTATACATCAGGATGAATACTAAAAATAAAAAAATAAGCTAAGATACATGTTGGTGTCATCTGAAAAAGTTGACCGCAAAGGTTTTTTTCCTAGGTCCGTCGCTTCCCAAAAAAATAAATAAAGTTGTTCTCTATTTATTTAAGCCATTTATGCATGGTTTATATTTCACATTTTTTTTTTCGATTTATAAAATCTCAAATTCATAATAATTTGATTTAATTTTAATTTATACCCATGCAAAAATATAGTAATATAATTAGAATTGTTTTCGCCATAGTTCGCTCCATTGAATTTTTTTTTTTAATGGTATGACGCTCTGTTGAATAATGAGAATTGAGAGCCATTACCTCGATTGATTTAATGACTAGTTCTACTTGTGTGTAGACACTTCATTAGGAGAAACCGTTTTCTTCTAATTTATTCTTCTCAACAATGACAAGCATGAATCAAAAGCCCGAATTGATTTCTTGCCGTTCTATGTTCAGACAGGAGTGCCCTTGAGCAAGACACAGGAAGGAAAATGGAAAAGGCTCTATTAGAGAAAACCACAGAGGTGGAAAATGAAGAGGACCTACACATAACATGGCGTATGTTTTCTCAAGAAGTGAAAGCGGTTTGTTCTGTAGCGGGGCCTATGGTGGCTGTGAATGCTTCAACCTTCTTTCTGCAAACCATCGCTCTGATGATGGTGGGTCACTTGGGTAAACTTGCTCAATCTAGCACTGGTATTGCCATCTCTCTGTGTGCTGTCACAGGCTTCAGCGTCATCGTAAGTCACTTACTGTTTTACAAGTATAGAATTCTTCAAATTAACGGCTTCATCTTGAATTGTGGAGTTTAATACTTTTGTTTAATAACTAATAATTGCATTTTGTATCTTGTGTTTTGCACTTCCCCAACAGTTTGGAATGGCTACTGCACTTGAAACACTATGTGGGCAAGCCTATGGAGCTAAGCAATATAAGAAGTTTGGTGTTCAAATATACACTGGCATCTTCTGTCTCATTTTATGTTGTCTTCCTCTTTGTGTGTTGTGGTTCAACTTGGGGAAGCTGTTGGTTTTGCTTGGTCAAGACCCTTTAATTTCATATGAAGCTGGCAAATTTGCAGTTTGCTTGATTCCAGCTCTCTTTGGTTACGCAATACTTCAAGCCCTGGTTCGATACTATCTTATGCAGAGTTTGATCATTCCTCTTCTACTCTCTTCCTCATTTACTATTTGCTTCCACATAGCTTGTTGTTGGGTACTAGTTTTTAAATCTAGTTTGGGTCGTTATGGAGGAGCATTTTCCATCGGTGTTTCATACTGGTTGAACGTGATCTTACTTGCATCATATATGAGATTTTCTGATTCTTGTGCAATGACTCGGGCTCCAATTTCCATGGAGCTTTTCCAAGGCATTGGAGAGTTCTTTCGCTTCGCTATTCCTTCATCTATAATGGCTTGGTATTCTTCTTTCCCACATAATAATATGGCTTCCTATACATTTTATATTATATCATGAATGGTGTGATATATCGATATTGATGTTGATGATCAAATATTTCAGCCTCCAATGGTGGTCATATGAGTTGACGACATTACTTGCTGGTCTTCTACCGAACCCACAGCTTGAAACTTCAATCTTAGCCGTCTGGTATGTTTTCCCCCCATAAATTCTTCAATTTCCATAATCTAAATCAAAAGTTCAGCATGTAATCAAATACTGATCTAATGTTGTAAATTCCCTATACCTATTTTCATGTTTATGGTCATTATATCAACCCCTAAAATAATACATTGCTAACTAATTCTCTGTACAAATTTGAATTGTGTCCAGCGTATCAATGAACGTTACAATCTATTCAATACCAGAATCAATTGGCTCAGCGGCCAGGTTTGTATTGCTTGACATCCATCAATGCATTCACATGTTTTCATTCATAGCTCCAATAATGTGAAACTAAGCCGCATTGTTCATGCTTAAAAATAGTGTGATTTCTTAGATTCTTAATTAATCAATTCGTTCTCATTGGCTGCTCTTGTGGTTGGTTTTATTCAGCACAAGAGTTTCTAATGCATTAGGAGCTGGACGTCCACAAGCAGCACGACTGTCTGCCTTATGTTCTAGGATTCTAGCAACTTGTGAGGCTCTTATAGTGAGCTCAGTTGTTTTTGCAAGTCGGAATGTTTTAGGCCATGTTTTTAGCAATGAACCGGATGTGTTGGAATATGTCACAAAAATAGCTCCTCTGCTAGTTCTGTCTGTCTTTGTAGACTCCTTGCAAGGTACCCTTACAGGTAAAATCTTTCATTCCAACATTATTCAAAACAAAAATTTTCTCCCATCGTGTTCAAGCCTACATTTTTTGCATGCCATGTAATCTAATCTTTCTCCAAAATAGGGATTGCTAGGGGAAGTGGGTGGCAGCACATCGGGGCATATGTGAATTTCGGAACTTATTATATTGTTGGCATTCCACTTGCTGCAATATTGGGTTTCTGGATAGGCATGGGAGGAAAAGGCCTTTGGCTTGGAATAACAACGGGTACACTCTGCCAAGTGATTGTGCTATTGATCATAATAAGTTGTACAGATTGGACGAAGGAGGTTTGTTCTTCACTTTCAAGAATACCATGTCAATTCATTTTGAAATTTGATGCCTGATCTTTTACTTTTGAACAATGTTCTCATTACTGGAGAGTTTGAATTTGCAGGCAAGACGAGCTAGGGAGAGGGCGTTGCAGAGAGCTTTAGCAGAAGAAAATGTTTTGGTTTGACCAATCAGGGTGTATTATTATTTTGGCTAAAAAAAAAAAATCAGAGTGTATTATTATTATTATTTTTATTTTTTTTTTGGGGTAAAAAGAGTGTATCATTTATTTGTTGTGCCAGCTATTGGGTAAAAGTCAGATATATGATGGTAATAATGAAGATGGCGGGATAACACTTTTACATCAGCAATTCCGATACTCTCCATTATGGCCTGGTGTCGTTTAATTTCCTTTTGTATGATAGTGATTTTTGGCTTGAAAACGTTTGTTAGGCACGCAAAACCGAATTCTTACCTTTTCTCTCTTACGTTGGATGGATGTTGGGTATCTAGGAATTAAGAAAGGAAGGAAGAAGTTAAAGAGGTTAAATGAGCCAAATGCATCTTATTAAAATTGAATTTTCAAAATTATCTGTACTATTTGAATATAAAATAGAAGACTAATAATTTTAAGAAAAAAAAATATACAGATGTACATATAAAGTATTAAAAATATTGACAATATCATTTTCAGTTTGAAGTTGTTAAGTCATAATATGTTAGGTTTTGATTTTTTTAATTTTTCATTTGTATATTTTTTATTTATTTTATTTTATTAAAACAAATGATTTTTTAATTTTTTTACAGTTTAATTTATAATGAAAATAAAAAAAATCACCCACTCAATTTTACTGTAACAATCTAAAAGGAAGTTGATATTAATATTTTTAAATTGAATAAAATTTTTTATTATTAAAATAAGAGTAAAAAGAAAAAAATGGTTGCATAAAAAAGAAAATAAAAGAAGAGAGTGGTTCGCAAGAGTCTAATCGTCCCTGATTTTAGGTTAATTTCAGTTCTATTGAAATCGCTCGGTTTAAAATGGGTTAATGAGTTTAACTAAGCTGTTTTTATAGTTAGGCGGTGCTATTTGTGTTTTAGAACATTATTGGGTAAAATGTGTATTATATAAATTTAAAAAATTAAAATCAAGCAAAGACAATAATCAAAGCATTTTATAACTTATTGGCCAAGCATATTTTGTTGTGATAAAATTTTCTATAGAAGAAGTGTCAATTCTTTTTCCTCTTTCTTAAAATCTTATTTATACATATCAAACATGACTTTGTAGCACCATGGGAGTGAATTTGAATTTTACTAGTAGAATGACACTTAAATTCAAAGGGGACCATTTTGTCTCACAAAAGTCCCAACAAATGTCAAAAGAGAAAAAATTTACATACTTAATCTTATATACTTTTTTTTACCCCCTTAATCTTATATATTTAAGGTACTTGTTTTCAATTAAAATTTTATTAATATTATGAACACATTAAAATTTACTTATCTTGAATTGATTGGATAAAAATATATTAAATATATAAGGTTAGTTATGTAAGTCTTGTCCATTTCAAATTTAAATAAAAGAATGTAACATTTCAGACAAAGCGAATAGAAGGGTTGAGAAACTGTGAAAATAAACTATAAGAAAAAAGAAAAATTGATTAAAGTATAGGGTCTTGAAGTGGTATTTTCCCTTTAATAAATCATGTACGTTTGGTAGAACTTTTAAACCCAATTGTTCCAATTCTGTTCCCCTTGTCTCTTCCTCTCACTACTACATAAACAAGTTTTGGTGGCATTTAAATTTTAATTTTACAATGTTTATAAATTTATATGAATAGGTAGATAAGAGGTGGAAAAAAATATAAAAAAGAACTTGTTATTAATGTGAGAAAATAAAAAACAGAACTTGTTATTGCTGTACTCATACAAGCAACCTCAGTCAGATAAGACAACAAGAGTGATTTCAACAATTAGAGAGTAGACAACTCGCAGGTTGCAAGATAGAAGAGCAAGTGGTTAGAGGGAGAGAATGATCAAGATAATGAGATTAGAGTTTAAAAATTTTAAGAAGAGTCACAATACATAATGAAAAAACTCTCCAATTTTAAAAAATAGCAACAGTGGAATACCAACTCTCTAATTTTTTGAATTAAATTAATTAATAACAAATTTAATTTTGAAGAGAGAAGTGACATTTCCATTACTTGAAAATGCCACCGCTCTATTTAATAAATAATATTTAATAATTATATATTTAAAAATAATGTTAATTAATAGAGAATTTAATTTTTCATCACCTAAAAATGCCACCTCTTTCATTTAAATAATTTTTTAATATTTAATATTTAATAATTATATATTTTTAAAAAGAACATAACGCCACCTTTCTCATTTAAAGAGTTTTTTAAATATTTAATATTTAATAAATAGTATTAATTAATAATATACTTTAAAAATAATGCTAATTAATAAAAAATTAATTTACAAGAGAGAGTTGGCAGCATCTAAAAACACCACCTCTTTCATTTAATTTTTTATTATTTAATATTTAATAAACAGTATTTAATAATTCTATATTTTAAAAAATTAATTTATCGAGGTGGCGTTTCTATCATATGGAAATGCCATTTTTAATATTTAATAAATAAAATTTTAATAATTATATATTTAAAATAATATTAATTAGTAAAAAAAATTAATTTAGAAGAGAGAGGTGGCATTTTCATCATATTTCTTCTGTTAAAAAATGTAAAGCATTTTTAATCGAATCTCACCTCTAATAAAGTATTACTTACTTTCAAACTAAACTTTTTTTTTTATATTTACCTCTATTAAATACCCTATAATAAATTCAAAGTTATTATAGTAGGGGCATTTTTGAAAAAAAGATAATGATTACACCTCAAAAGATTAAAAATACTTTACACACTTTTTAATAACTAATCTTCAAAAAATATTTATATTTTTAAACGGAGGTAGTATGTAATAACAACAATAATATTTAATGTTATTGTAGCTAATACAATTATAATAACAATAATCATTATTACTATAATTAAATCAATACAATAATTATTATTGCGAAAATTATTTAACATTACATCAAATAATTTACAACTAAGTAATAATACATTAAAAACTCTTAGGTGGTGTTTCTTTGTTTAATAAAATATACTTCAAATTCTATACTTACAAAATATAAATACTAGGAAAAAAATCTATAACTTCAAATAAAATAATTAATAACCAAATAATAAAAACCGAAAACCACATAGGTATAAATTTATTTAAATAAAATATTTTTAAATACAATATTTAACATAAAATGATTACTACAAAAATGTAAAAATTTAAATAAAATAATTATTAATTTAATAAAATATATTAAAACCCTTAAGTAGCATTTTTTCAAGCAGTAAACTTCATATAATATTAATTTAATAAAATATTTATTATAAAATTATTTTTTTAAAAAATATATCTTTAAGTAAAATAATTAATTATGAAATAAAATAAATAAAAATTATTAGGTGGTTTCGTCAAGCTGAAAACACCATCTAAGATTAATTTTATAATTATTATTATAAGATAATTATTGAAAAATGAAATCATTATGTCGCGTCTCCTGCTTAAAATGAAATATTTATTAGATATTATATTCACTATAAAATAATTATTGAAAAATCTCGTTAAATAAAATAAATGAAAACTATTAGGTGGTGTTTTTTGAGGAAATGCCACCTAAGATTAATTAAGTAAAGTACTTATTGAAAAATATACATTCAATGAAATAAATGAAAATTATTAGGTGGTGTTTTCTCAAAGGAAATGGCACCTAAGATTAATTAAGTAAAATAGTTATTAGATATTATATTATTATAAACTAATTGTAAAAAATATGTCTTAAAATAAAATAAATGAAAACCATTAGGTGACTTCCATCTAAAATTAATAAAATAGAATATTTATAAATCTTATATTTATTATAAAATAATTTTTGAATTTTTTAATTAAAAAATTAATTATCAAATAAAAATAAATTAAAACTTTTAAGTGACGTTTCTTCATACAAGAAATATCACCTAAGGTTAATTAAATAAAATACTTAGGAATGTTGTTGACAGTAGGTGTGTGGGACATAATTAAGTGTAAGTGGGAACCTCCAACAGGCAAATAGATATAAATTAATGTTGATGGAGCTAGGGGTGTTCACAGGACGGGATGAAATTGGGACACCTTTGTCTTATGTTTCATACAAAAAAAAAGACCAGAACTAAATGTTGCTCTGGCTCTGTGTCCTATCTTGTCCTAATAAATCGGACCATGTCGAAGAAAGATCTGTATAATAACATTCATTAAAATTTTAAATCATTAATTTATTAAGTTTAAAATCAAAACAACACAAGTACATAAATTATAGCAATTTAAAGTCAATTATTGAATTATATTAATCACACTACACATTATGATGGCAATTACAAGTTATCTCTAGGTTATAAGAGCAACAATAATATGCAAGCCAAGCACAATATCAAATCATTATTCTTCTACTTTAGTTGAGATATATTAAGTTAATTACTCTTTTAAAAATAAAATAAGAAATATGATATTAATAAAAGTTATTAAATAGATAGACATAACAATAAATTATATAATATAATTAATATATTATAAAGGAAGATATTGCCTTTGTTCACTTTATGTCATTAAACTATTAATATAAAAAACTTTAGTTTTATATAAGAATTTTAAGTATTGAAATTATAGTTGATATACTTAATATAAATATAAATTTATATTAATATAATCAATATATTTAATATATATTTTTAAAATAAAAATAATATATATAATTTTTGGAACGGGACGAGACGTCTCGATGGTAATTCTATGTCTTGTCCTGTCCTGAATCCCTTTCTTGTCCCGTCTTGCAAGTCCTGTCATGATTCTTTTCGAGCCAAGGCGAGACAGGTCTTGATGTAATCGAGATGACATCGGGCTAATGAGAAATGGGTATAAGCTGAGCATCACTGAATGAAGCAGTGACGCAAAAACTCTAGAGATGGAGCTTGTGGAGGAGTAATGAGAGACAAATGCAGAACATGAGTAGCCAAATTTCACCAATTTTTAAGTATCCGTACACCTAGTGAAGCTGAGGAATGGGCCATTTTCAGGGGATTGTAACAGCTTGGACTTTGGGTTTCAAATATGTGATTCTTGAAAACAGATTCAAAATCAACATTAGATACTCTTAGTCATTTTAAGAGTAAAGGGAGAACTGCTAGTTCAGTATTAGCAAGAATCAAAAGCTTCTAAAGAATTGGCAACTAAAATTTCAACGCATCCCAATAGAAATTAATAGAGCAGCTAATAGAATTGCCAATAAGTGTCCGGATATGAAATGTGATTTTCAATTTTGTAGATTGTGCCCCGGCATATTTGAAGGCCTTATTGTTTTCAGATACTATGGGATGTCAATCCCATCATAGTGACAGTGCCGTAATTGTTTTTAGGACTATTTTTTCCGAATCTAATGAAACATTATTTATAATTCACTAACCTATCGCTTTCAGTTCAGTTAAATAGGACTGCACAAAAGACTAAACGGGACTGGACTTTAGCCTAACCCGGAGTCTGATTCCTTTTCATGAAAAAGACTGGGTTAGGCAACCCGTTAGTCCGGTCTGATCCTGTGAAAACCTGGAGATTAACAAGACCGGACTTGATTCATAGGACTGGGAGACTGATCCTGTTAGTCCAATACTCACTTGGCCTTTTTTTTCTTTTTTTTTCTTTATGAATGATCAATAATCCATTTCAACTTAACAAACTCAGTTAAGATAATAAAAACACTTATAATCATAAAATCCATAATAATTTCTAACACCAAGAAAATAATACTTTAGTTACAGTCCAAACTCCAAGATTTACAATACAAACTTCAATAAAAAATCAGAGGAAAGACTGAAAATAGACTAGAGGAAAAAAAAAATTAGCAAGAACAGAAGTAATAAAATTCAGCCCACAGACATATTCCTTCAAAGTTCGAACAGATCAAGATCAGAGTGCAAAGTGCAAGGCAGGGGTAGGGCTTTGGCGCACTGAAGAAATTGAGAATGAGAGCAAAGTTGAGTGAGTGGCTGAGACGCTAAGTGCTGTTGAGTAACAGTGTTGAGGTTTTTTTTTCGATCAAAGTGCAAAGTGCAAGGTAGGATTAAGACTTTTTTTTTTCTAAGGCTTATTAATTAATAATATAAATTAATTTTAATTATATTAAAATAATTATATAGGACCGGATCACTTAGTCCAGATGCTTGGTCTCTAGTCTGGTCTTACCCCGAAAAATCAGTCCTGTCTTTTTGGTCTTTTTGGTCCTATAGGACTAGCATTTTACAGGACTAGACAGGATCAGATTTTTTTGAATCGGATCGGACTGAACGAGATCACAGGACTTTTGTACAACCTTACAGTTGAAGCAGCATTGTTGCAGGTCGATCGGGTCCTGCCATGTAAAGTATTAATTAATGATGTGATCTGTCGTCGACATTACAGCCTTGCTGTGGCAGGGTCATGCATTCGGGATCAGCACGATTTGGTTCCATGCTTTTAACGCTAAATCAAATTGAAAATAAAATATAATTTTTTCAAATATTATGGCTGCGAATAATCAAGTTGGGGGTGTTGGCAAAACCTCTCATGGACTTTGTCTTTTCCTCAAATGTCCAAATTCAACGTGTTAAGACCCTTCGACTAATTAAAGAAAAGTGCTATCATTACATTGGCACGCTTTCAATTTGCACTGGGTATACGGGCTTTCGGGTTGGCACCAAGGCCGTCAGATAAAATAAATTAAAAATTTAATTTAACTTATTTTAAAGAGATTGGCCAACCAGCATGTTAGCCTGTAAAAATACTTTAAAATCTTCTTTTCCTAAAATAATTTAAAATTTATACAACATAAATATGTATATTTAGTCCAATTTTATGGCAAATTAATAATTAAAGAACTTATAAATGAACAAAGTAAACATAAAATTTAATCAACCATAGGAAGAGCATTATGTGAAGAAGGAGAGTATCAGTGTGTGGACGAAGATAAAGAAAGAGTTTGGATGTATTAACAATAATATCACCAAGCATGTTGTTTTCATACAGAAGTGAGCAGAGCATTGAGCAACTCAGACTTGTTCCAAACAAAAAAGGTTAGGGACTGGGGTGATGGAAGTCCAATATGCATGAGGTTTACCATGCCAAATTTTTTTTTTTTAAAAAAGAAACGGGTTGGCAGGCTAGCCTGTTTAATATATAAATTTTTATAATTTGAGCCAACCCAACTCATTTTGTAAAATGGACTCACTTTATAACTTAACCCCCCAAAATTGCCAGGCTTGCTGGCTGGCCTTTTAAGTTGAGCCCATTTGCTCAACTTTACTTTTATTACTTCTAAAATCAGCTTTTTTAAAAAAATAAAAATAAAGTCATATCAAAGCTTAAAAGATTTTTACAATTGTAGATTAATTAAAATTTTAGAGTCTAAATTTCAATTCAAAATTTAATGGGCAATCCAATCAGTATATTTAATTATTTATCTAAATATATAGTTAAAAGTTATTATCTATTTCTTATAATAAAGTTCTTAATTTTATTGATAGTATCATAAAGGGAACGATTGTGAGTGAAATCATGCTAAAGAGCTTCAATCTTAGAGTCAGCTTTAACTTTAGCTTATCACATGCCTACTTTCACCATGAAAGGAATTGGCAGGTATTACTTTTGGACTTTGGTTCAAAAGAAAAGGAAAAGGATAAAAAGAAGAAAGGAAAGCCATGCTGCATAAAATTTTAAATCTTTTCTGGCCTCATTTTATGAAAACATTTTGAGCCAAATCTTTTCCATAGCAAAACCTGTGGAAAGGCCTTTTTTTTTCTATAAAAATTATAACATCCCAAAATTTAGACCTAAGTATTGTAGGTCTAGGCAATAAGTTTTGATTAGTATGCTATTTTTTTCAATTAAAAGGAGCTAAAACATAGATAAGAGATGTGCTTGAGATAAGTGGAAGAGAAATCTCGGCAGTTAAAATTTTTTTTAGAAATTTACCTATGTCCAATTATTATATACTCCCTCCGTTTCAAATTATAAAATACTTTTAGAAAAAATCTCACATACCAATAAATCTCATTAAATACACTTAACAACCTTATCTTTCCAAAACAAAAATAAAACTTACAAAAATACTTATCTTTTAATATATTGAAAAGAGAAGGGACAGAAATTAATTATAAAGAGAGAAAGAGTAATATTAAATTGACGCATTTAATGAAACCTTAATATATTTAAAGTTTCTTATATTTTGGGATGAAAAAAATTCCTTCAAAAGTGTTCTATGATTTGGGATGAAGGGAGTATAATTTATTGAATTATAAATTTATGATAGGTGGGAACACAAGAAATGCTCCATAAAATTTTAGAGATGTTTAAGAATATCAAGGAAAATTAACGGAAACAAAGGCAAAGATAGTAAGGACTAAATTGTAAAGACCCTTTTTTTAAATCAAGTAGCACATTAGCTATCAAGTGGATTAAGAAGAGTCTTGAATAAAATAAATTCATTTATATTCTTAGGGCATCAAAATAATATTGTAAAAAGGAGAGGTACAAAATTAGAGATGATAAATATTTATTCAAGTCTAACAGGCTAATTGTTTCGAGTGATAGAGATTTACATGTATTTGAGGAAAAATAAATAACCCAATATGAGATAAAGTTAAAGAGATACATGTCCCCTTATAGCTCAAAGGAGAAATAAAAATTATTAAGTCAAGAATTAGTGGAAAATCACTAACAAAATCTTGGATCAAGAAAAGAATACGTAAATACATAAAAAGAAAGAAGGACATGAAGGTAAAATTCAGGAAGATGAAGTAATGGTTTAAGTATTACTAAGTTAATATTTATTCGCATTATAGATATAATCAAATTACTTTAATTTTGGTTACAAATGGCAATAGATAAGGTTATAAAAGAAGAAACTACTGTAGGTGGCAAGCATGTGACATTTGGTTTGGTCCTCTTCTCCCAAATTTAATCAAGTAACCGAACAAGTTGATCAAAGAAATTAAAAGGTGAAAAGAATACACGGCAAAAGAAAAATAATAAGAAGAAATGCAAAGGATGATGCGTGCCTTTAATTTATTTATATATTCCTTTTCTTTTCACGTTAATCTAGCCTTTCATGCAATTATATTAGGTGGCATTCAATCAGATTAGACAGTTTGGCGATGTGGCTAAGTGGCAGAAATTTACAATTGGAAGGATTAGGTGTCATCTTTTATTAATTCCACTAGCATTCCAATTGAATGAAATATGGACAATATATTGGGTGGCTTCAAATAAGATTAGGTGGGTTGATATAGTTTTTACAATGGGAGGAAATTTGAAAGGTGGCAGCATAAAGAATTTTACAAATAAAATTTAGCTTCGATGGGAATTGATGATGCATATTAGCCACTGCTTAATTCCCACTTTTCTTCAAGAATTATATAGACACATATGCAATTTCACTTATTCTTTCATTTGGTGATGCTACCCGAGACTTAAAGAGAGAGAGAGTGTGTATGAAGAAAAGAGAGAGGAAAAAAAGAACCATTTGGATGTAGCTTCTAATAGATTCAAGCCAAGAGAAAAGGTTATCTCAAACGACCAGTAGACAACGTGGCAAATTTATTCTTTACTCTTATTTGTATTGTGGTTTTGCATGAGTTTGTTGCTTCATGTATATGGTTTAATTGATAATGGATGATTAAACTCAAAGCATGCGTAGTTCTGGAAATATATTTTAAGATCAAGCATGCTGAAATCGAAATTTAGCAAGCCATGCATTTTGCTTGTACGTTACTAAATTAATGAAGCCATCAAGATCATTGCACGTGTATATAAAGTATGCTAACTTACTCAAGTTTAGCCATGTACATCTTGAGTAAATATTATGATTTGGTACTGAGATTATTATAATCTCACCCTCCAAAAATGTATTAACCATTCTATTGGAACAAACTCAAGCAAATGAAAAGAACTCATAAGGGAGGTAAAATAAAGTTTTGAAGCTAGAAAGATTGTTGTAGCTATTTTATGTGTGGTGATTGTAAATTTTCGATAAAAATCTATGAGGAGCAAGTGTTGTATTATGCTCTGTATCTATGACCATAGAGTAGTTATAGATGTAGGAGAATTGTTGTCTACATTTTTTGAGTTAGTCTTATATGAATATATAAGATCAAATTAATCACATTGGATATAACATGAATCTATTTAGAAATATAGAGTTATTTTGGATATCAAGGCTGACTTAAACGAATCCAATGGCCATGGGAATTTTTATGATTAAATTAGACATGATCAAGTTTAATAAAAACTTGAAACCATGTTAATTTACATTTTGGAACCTATGTTATACATTTAACAAAATTAAAGATTGGAAATTTGGAGCAAGTGAAGTGTTTATTGATTAACTTGTATCCAGTAGACAGTAATTGTCATGTTTGATATTTTCATGTTATAGAAGACTTCCCAAGCATCTCAAAAAGCCTTGAATCATGTTAATTGGATCCCTACTCAAGTTATGAATTCTCCAAGTTAGTACATAAAATCTTGATCCAGTGCATAGCCTAGATAATGCAGTCTTAAAGATTAAGTAAAACGTATCAATTGGAGTATTTAAAGTTACCTTTTGTATTTTTCTCACATAGTGAAAGTTATTAGGTCTCTAAAGAGCCCAATATCATGTCATTTGAAGTTTTGTAACTCTAGATATGCATTTTCAAAGTTAAGATAAGAATTCTGAAAAGTTGGAAAGTAAAAACAGAGCAAATCAGCTAAACAATAGAAGTATCGTTTGGCTCAGTCAAAGTTTAGTTTAGTATTTTTTTTCCCTATAAAAGAGGACTTAGATAAATTTATAATAAGTACTAGATCACCGAATTTGGATAAGTGAGACCTTGAGATAAAGCAAAGCATTTTGGCCAAATGATCAAACTGCACTAAATGACATATGTAAAGTTCAGGTTCATATCTTTCCTATACAAAGGACTTATATGTCTTTAAAAAGAGACAAGAATGAGCTAAATATGAGATTTCTACAATAAGTTTTGAATTTTTTAAGTTAGTGAAAAATTCTGAAATTTCCAAGTTTAAGCAAACCAAGGTTTAGTTTAGATTTTTAAATCCTTCTTGTCTCTAATTGCTCCAATTGGAAATTAAGATAACTTCTGCTGCCAAACATTGGTTCCTCAAATAGGATGTTTTAGGAATAAATCAATAAATGAGCAATATTAAAATTAATCATTATTATTTTCTTCATTTTTATATATAAATTACTTGTTAGAACTAATTAATAGTTCTTTATATAACTCACTTTCTATAAAAAAAATTGATGATTAATTACTTTCTTTTAATTTTTTATAAGTAGAATAAAATGTTACATATGAGATATGTAAGATCTCAATTTTTAATTACTTGATTTACTAAGATTAATAAGGATAATTATGTAAGTTGATGTGGTGTGTGGTCAGAAGAAAATAATGAGTATTTTTAGTTAGGCTTTCAGATATTATTTAGGTCCAAAGTGAAATTGGATCATTTGGGGACTAAAAAGTGAAGAAAAACAAGCTAAATAGCTTCTATGCCACATGTCGCGGTGCCCTGTGGTGCACAAGGCTATCAGATGAGAATTTCCTTCTCTGTACCACATGTTGTGGTGCATGGGGATAGGTATCGTGGCGCACCGTGCGAAATATGCAGAATTGATATGTGAATTGATGTAAAAAACAAAGAGAAAGAAAAGAGAGAATGGAAGAGACGTACCAAGCTCTGCTAAAGTTTGCTTGTGGACGACATTAGGAGTAGTTTGAAGGCTACAAACACCCAATATAAGTATCACACTTATTAATCTCCCCATTTCTTCCACATTTATAAGTTTATAGTTAGGGTTTGATAATAGAAGTGGATTTTTAGTTCATATGAGTTATAAGTTAGAATTTATTAACTCAAATGGAGTTAATGGGAGTAGATTAGAGTATCTAAACCTAGTAAAAATGAATTTTTGGTGTCTTGAATTGTTGGGCACTATTAATATCCGAAAATCTCATTTATCATAGGTGGTTGAAAGATTGTGATGCCATTAATGAAAATTTAATGATTCATTTATGTTATTGAGGACTAAAGATAATTAATAAACCCAAGAGATAGGCTCAAATTCTTATGGAGTGAATGTTGGGCAATTTAGAAGTGGAGATTGAGGGTTTAATGCTTGAAATGGTAATGTTGATAAAATTTAACTTGATTGATTGTAGTGTTTAGCTCTTGGTCACCTATTGGATTGGAAAATTCAAGTTTGGAAGCTAGTAGATTGAGAGGTAATTCTTTAATCTCTCAAAGGTTTGAGGTAACCGGTGGAACCCTACTTTGGGTAGTTATATGTTAACTGATTGTTAATTAATTGTTAAATGTGAATTGTGAATATTACATGCATGGATCTGATTTTCAATGTGAAACCATGTATTAGTTCAATGAGTGTATGAAATTTTAATATGCATAATGTTATTGTGGTTTGAAATGCAAATATCAAATCAAGATATTTTTGAACTATAAATATGCATATGTCTTTAGAAGGATGCATGTGATGATGTATTGTAAATGAGTAGTAATTGATTGATTTAATAAAGATGAGCAATTGTGATTGAAAAATAGGTGTATGTGATATAAGTGAAAGATAAGAAATTGATGTACACTTGGGTAGCGCTTGGTCGTGAACCTAATGTGTTGATTTTGATAATGAGTAAAGAAAAAGTGAAAAGAGTGAGTATTGTCTATGGCATGATCAGTGGGTAGGAGTTTGTCTAGGGATTGGGAATAGAGAAAAATCTATATGGTATATAGACTGCCCTTCGGTGCAAAGGGGTATAGCCTTATCCCATAGTTTGTTGAGAGACTAAAACCTAGCTATCTCTACTAATTCAATGAAGAGAATAGTTTAGGGTATGAGACACCCCAAAGAATTGATAATGGGGGAAGTTGTGGCCTAAAAGTAAGTCATGTGATCTTTGATCGGGTCATACCTCATGATTAGTGAGCTTAGGTAGTCTAGTCATATAGATGGAACTCTATTTAGTGTTATACCTCACAGTTTTAGTCTGAGGAAATAAAGAAGATATAAAGTTAGTTGATTATTGCCTAAGTAAATATATGACGTGTCACACGTGTTAAGTTGTGGCAAGTCACATGAATAATGGATTATGGTCACATATCTGAGAATATGGTGACCATGCACTTAGTATATGTGAGATAAAGAAGTTATTAAATAATAAATGACAAGTTATGATATGTGTGAGCATGTTTTACATACTTGGTTCCTTATGCATGTACTTAGTTAAGAATTGATATATAACTATATGGGATAGGTTTAACTTTAATTATTGGATGGCTAGACTTACCCCTTTCATTTAGCACTTTTAGGCTCTAGCTCTGGTGCAGAGAGGAAGAAGGCTCAAGAGGTAAGGAATTAGCATATTTCTACTGTATGCCTTTGGCTCAGATTTATTTTGTGTAATAGTATATAAATGTCAATTTTAGGATGTATTCCATCACACTTGCACTATTTTGTTATTGTAAATGTTAAATTTATATTTTAGACCTTGAGTATTTGTGTATGTTGAGATATATATATGTTTGTAGGGTCAAAATACTAGTACAAGTATAGAAATGATGATTTGAACATGTTTGGAATGAATTGGATATAAAGTAATGACAATTTACCTCCCCTATGTTTCTGGTAAAATGAGATTGAGGAGTGAATTTTTATTACACTATTGTTTTAGTTCTTGTGACATATTGTACTGGTAGTCTTAGGTCCAATGGACATGGTTCAGGTATTAGGAAAAGCTTTTGACACTTGTTAAGGGTTTTGTACACCCATTTTGTGTAAAAGTTGTACAAAGTAGTTAAATGTGTTTGGGTGTCTAACTTTTTGGTGTGACTTGTTTTGAAAGTGAAACCTATACCACTAGTTAGTTCATGTTAAGAACTTTTTGTAGACACCTAAATCACGTGAATCGGATGTCGGATGGAGAATCGGGGCGCGTTGGAAGTTTCTCGATTTTTCTATCAAATGACAGTAGAATCTACTAATTTTTTATGCAACATGCCATGGCACATGGCGCATGAGCTATGGCGTGTGGCATAGAGAGCAACATGCTACAGCGCAGCGTGCATGAGCCATGGCGTATTGCCCTATATCACAACATATGTTTTGTTTTTCAACCGTCTTCGAATTCTATCATTCCTCTGAAGTATCCCATGCTTCCAAAGCTTATTTTTACTTTGATATAAAAGTGTTGATTGTTTTGAACTCATTGTTATTTAGAAAACTTGGAATCCCTTGAAATTAGACAAAAGCTTGGTAATTATTTTTATGCATTAGTCTTTTGATTACCATGAGCTCTAATGTTAAATGTGTTTAGTAGAGTGAAATATTACAAGATGTAAGTAGAATAAAACATTACATATGAGATATAAGGTGCTTTTAAAGATAATGCATTTAATAAGTATAAATTGGCGAATATTTATCTTTTTCAAAAACATTAAGAATTAATTATCGCTTCTAACTTTTAGTGAACTATTTAAAATTTAAATGCAATTTTTATATATGACTACAGTACTTTTCTTTACTTTTATCTTTGAATCATCATTTTAAATTTAATTTTCCTATTCTTTTTACACATGGATTTATCATACCAATAATAATTTTTTTATTCTTATTTCCCTTTCCAATTGGATTCTCCATTTATTTATATCCATTTTAGCATACGAAACACATTGTGCTTTTCCTTCCTCTTCTTGATACTCGGGTTTAATCACTAACCACTTAAGGATAATTGAATCAAAACATCCCAACTCATTAGCTTTTTCTGTATGGAAAAAGAAAATAACTATTAACCACAAAATTATATATAAGAAAATACAAATATTAACACCTCTCAGTCATCCACTACCTCCTAATGACCTCAATCTTAGAAGGAATAACTATGTAGTTGATCAAAGGTCCTAAAATATCATGAATGCTATTACTTCCTATCCTAATAATAGAACTAAGCAATAATACACACAAGCATTAGTCTTAGTGGAAGGACATTGGCCACTTAAGCATGAGGTCTTGGGTTTGAGTCTGTATAAATGCAAAAAATGTCTTTAAGAGAACTACCCTTAATTGAGTCTAGCAACTGGTTCAGAAATTGAATGAAAAAAGGAACTCTCGTTTATTCTCTGAAAGATTGCTGCCATTACATTGAAAACTGTGTCCTATTTATAATGCCATAGGCAAATGAAAACAAAAGGATTAAAATGAAGGTTACACATGTTATAAATGGATTTTAAATGTTATTAACTTGGGAAATTTCTAAGCTCTAATGGTTGACATGAATGTGGCGTAGCATTCATGCTTCCGTTTTCGTAGCTCTTATTTCCATTTCATCCACCCTAAGTTCGATGGAACTTGCCCTCGAGTCAAATTTGGCATCATCGTTAATGTTAGGGGATAGATTAACAACATTGAAGGTGGTAGACACTCCATAAAAACTAGATAATTCCACCTTATAAGCATTGTTGTTGATCTTTTGCACAAACTTGAATGGACCATAAGCTCTTGGGGTAACTTGGCGTTTGGTTGTTTAGGAAATCGTTCCTTTCACAAATATATCTAAACCAAGTCTCCCACATTAAAAGTTTAATATTTCTAATGCTTGTCATGTTGAGTTTTGTATCTCAAGTTCTAGTTCTGTATTTGTGTACAAACTTGTTCACGCAACTTCTTTATTTCTTTAGCCTTTTGGTTAGCATCAGAACTATATTGTTGCTCATCAAGTGAAGGGGTCTAGTCTGGCAGATTAAGGGGACGAGTGATATAAACAACTTTAAATAGACACTTCCTAGTTGCTTGGTTGACAGAGTTATTGTAGGTAAATTCAACTTGAGCAAGAATGAGATCCCATTGCTTGAAATTCTTCCTTACATAACTTTAAAGAAGATTGCTAAGAACCCTATTTATAGCTTCAGTTTCATCGTCTATTTGGGGATGACTAGCGCTGCTAAATTGGAGTTTAGTTCCCATCTTCTTCTATAGTGTCTACCAAAAGTGGTTGAGAAAGTTCACATTATGATCAGAAGTGATAATCTTGGGAATGCAATGACGACAAACAATCTCTTTAAAGTACAAATATGCTACTTGAACAGCATTAATGGTCTTTTGACATAGAATGAAATAGGCTATCTTCAAGAATCGATTCACGACTACCATAATAGAATCTTTATGTCTCTAAGTCTGTGGTAAATTAAGAACAAAATCCATGCTCACATCTTCCCACGGTGCTTCTAGAACTAGCAACAGCATGTATAATCCTGTATGTTGACTCTTGGCCTTAGCCAAATTGTAATGTCTGTCTTGACATTACTAAGACAACACCCATCAATCATTGTGATAACTCAGATTAAATAAAATCCTTAGAAGAAGTTACCACAACTCAAGGATTTAAAGATAGTTAGTTAAAACATTGGGATTCTGAGAAAACCCTTTTTAATATATTGTTTGAGCTCAAACCATGGTTAAAAATCGATTAAAAGCAAATACGGAAGCATGGGAAATAAATTACAACAAAATCTAGCTTAAACACCATTTTTCAACAAATACTAGTCCGTCTACCATGGCACAGGCCATACCCACCGCGATGGATGGCACGAAGGGATGAATCCTTTGAGGCCTCTTGCACCGCGGCGTGCACCTGTTGATTGCTATCATGACTTTTCTCCAAACTTTTGGAGTGCACCATTTCACCATTCGACATTCAATTTGAATGGTTCAAGTATCCACAGGAAGCTTTTTGAACCTTCTAGCTAATAGTACCAGTCTCACATCTAAACAATCATTCTTTTAAAAGATAGACATCTGAACCCAAAACGGTTCATTTTCACAACAAAACACATAGTATGATGTCCAACTCACAATACACAATATCATTAGCCTTAGAGATACCTTGACCATCTCAAATGGACCACACATCACATAACAATCCATTCATATCACATAATTAAGCAATAACACTTAAAATGACCACCAAACCCCCATTGGACAAAAACACAACGGGGTGGACAAAATTCAACACACTCAATCAATTGGTCATTTTGACACTCAATACACTTAATATATATATATATATATATATATATAAATCACGCGCAAGCAACTTGGCCAAGCACACAATTAATTCATATCATCATTCTTGGACCAAGATATACATATTTATCACAATTTCATACAAGTGATATCCAAATAATGTCATGTTCCTAAGTTGGCAATAATTATCGACAATATTCGTTACAACATACAAAAAGAGAAAAGGAAAGAGCTATACAATGATGCTCTTCACTCTTCAAATGCCCTTTCCTTTCCCTTGCTCCTACCGAAGCCTTCACCTATAAAATATAACCACGGGGTGAGATAAACATCTCAATAACTAATATAGCTCATTAAATGTTTATTATCACAAATAACCGTGAAAAAGTATCAAAACCATAGTATTATCAAGCATACCAAAAATTATGAGATATATGTACCTCTTCTCAACAAAAGATATAGTTTTACACTAGCATGATCATCTAACCATCAAGACTCCAATGCTCCCCAACATGAAAATAGGCTCTCCTAGTTCAACCACTTGTTGACCCGAGCACACTTTCGATGGTAGAAATATTCAGCCAAAGGTAATCTAATCCACCTACGAACTATGGTTTTTTCCTCTTCACATACTTGTGATAGAAGCATCGTTGATTCCTAACTGCACCCTAATGGGTACTAGAGAGTTGCCAAACTGCTCGGATGTCCTATGGTAACAGTCTTATATAATGCTACACTGGATGTCCCATGGTGTTAGCCCGACTATATGAATTTTTCACTTACATATCTCCACACACACATATTTCCATATATCTCAAGTGAACTCCCACCCCCTATGATCATGCTCTTTCACAATTTTTACTAATTTTCATCACATTTTCACATCACACTTATATACATAATATATATATTTCAATTAGAAACAATAACCATTTACAAAATACTTTTTCATACTAAAATCATTTACAATGTCAAATTATGCACAAAACTCTTCAAAACCATAACTTTATCATTTAAAATTATTTCTACACAGTTATAATAGTTAATAAACATAATAAACTATATAGTTGTTTCAATCCTTTTGTCACACAAAAAGGGTTACTGTGGCTCAATGTTAGTTTCACATGTTCTATATGCACAATATGGCTCGAGCAATACTCAATCTACATCAATAGGTGACAATCGTCAAATATCACTCTGGATAACTCTAAATTTACTAGGTTTTAAGTGCTTAAAATACCTAAATTCCTTTTCTAACAATACCAGCCATTCCTATACACTCTAACCATCCTATTAAATGTTCCAACACACTAACTTTGCTAATCAATGTCCCACATTATCTCAAAATCCTTAAATTATACTTAAGGTTCATCTAAATCCTTACCAAAAATTCTCAATCACTATAAAACTCATAAACTTAAGGTTAAAAGCTTGATTTAACTCCTCAAGATCTTAAATAAACTAATAGGTTCGGTCTAAAACCAAGGAAACTAACATTAAAGCCCCATTACCCCAAATGTTTAGATTTTTACATAAAAGAGGGAAAAGAGGAAATGTACAACTTACCCAAGGGTGATTCAAGCTCCAAATGCCTAAGGATCGTGCCCTAGTAGACTAAAATTTTTTCTCCATCACTCTCTCATTTTCTCTCTTTATCTCTTCTATTTTTTAGCTATTTTTCGTGTCTGATAAGTGCAGATTTTGCACGTGCACCATGATGCACTGACTTGCCCGTCGCAGCATATGGCACAGAAAGAGCCATGAAATTTTAAACTCCTTTCTGTGCCATGACCTGCTTGAACCTCGACCTAGCACTTTTTTAAGGTTATCTAAGGATCCAAAAAATCATTTTAGTCTTCATAAACCTCACTAAATAATAATTGATCTAAATTGACCAAATTACCCTTTGAAAACACTGATAATTACTAATGAGGGAACTTAGGATGTTACACAGATGACACATTCTGAATCTCTGTATATGGCCATTGACATCTTGTTCAAGCCTCGGATAATAGAAATTCTCTTTGACTAGATTAACTATTTTGTCTCTATCAAAATGACCAGTTAGTCCTCTATCATAAGCTTTTCAAATTATAGCTTCTTTTAAGGAACCTTGTGGAATGCATAGGGTTTTACCTTGGAATAGAAACTTATCACGTCTATAAAATTGGTAGAAAGATTGACTTACAGTTACTTCTTACACTCCTCAAAAATTAAGATCATCTTGGTACAACTCTTTGACAAGTTCAAACCCAACAACTTTGGCTTGCATTGTTATGAGCAACACATGTTGATGGCTAAGCACATCAACTACAACATTTAAAGTTCCTGCCTTATGCTTAACAAGAAATGGATAAGATCACTCCAATGAGTATGTTTATGACTAATCCTCTACTGAGAATTTAAATACTTGAAGTCTTCATGATTAGAAAAGAGGATAAACTCTTTGTATAGGAGATAGTGGCTCTAATGTTGTAAAGCTCAAACAATGGCGTAGAATTCTTTATTATAAGTGGAATATTAAAGCTTGTCATCATTAAGCTTCTCACTGAAAAAGGTGATCGAATGTCCTTCTTGGCTAAGTATAGCACCATTTCCCACATTAGAGGCATCACAACTAACCTTAAATACTTGGTTAAAATTTAAAGGTGCTAAGACAGGAGCTTCTGTCAATCACTTCTTTAGTTCTTTAAAACTTTTTTGAGCATGCTCTATCTAATAAAATCTATCTCTCTTGAGACAATCTATTAATGGTGAAGCAATAGAGCTAAAAT
The DNA here is from genome assembly GCF_029017545.1 of Prosopis cineraria. Classification (NCBI taxonomy): domain Eukaryota; kingdom Viridiplantae; phylum Streptophyta; class Magnoliopsida; order Fabales; family Fabaceae; genus Prosopis; species Prosopis cineraria. Next base: position 28,476,640 of record NW_026555336.1, read on the forward strand.
TTTACAAGAACTGCCTATAGAAGGAGGCTAACCTATGAAAACTTCTAACATCTTAGACAGATTTTAGCGTTTGCCAATTACTGATAGCTTCAATCTTATCAGGGCCAACATGGATACCCTTACAGTAATAATAATATAACCTCATCATCTAAGAAGGTGCACTTCTTTAAGTTGGCATAGTTTTTGTTCTCGTAAAGCTTGCAAAACCTGTCATGAATGCTTAAAGTGCTCTTCTCGAGATTTACTATAGATTAGAATGTCGTCAAAGAAAACAACCATAAACTTGTCAATGAAAGGGTGCAATACTGATTCATTAGATGCATAAAAGTTCTAGGGGTATTAGTTAGCCTAAAAGGCATGACTATCCACTCATATAGCCTATCTATAGTTGTGAAGGTGGTCTTCCACTCATCTCTAGGTCGGATCCGAATTTGATGGTATCTACTTCAAATGTCAATTTTGGAGAAGATAGCAGTTTCATGTAACTAGTCTAACATATCATCAAGATGAGGTATTTGGAATCAACACTTAATAGTAATCTTGTTGACTACTCGACAATCAATACATATTCTCCAACTTTCATCCTTCTTGGGCACTAGTAATATGGGTACATCACATGGACTGATGCTTTCATGAATAATTCCTTTCTTTAACAGCTCTTCAACTTGCCTATGAACCTCTACATGCTCCTGGGGACTCATTCTATAGGTAGGTTGTTGGGAATAATGACACTTGGAATAAAATTAATGGCATGTTGTATTTCCTACATTGGTGGCAATCCAAATGGAATGTCATTTGGTATCACATCTAGAAAGTTAGCTAATAGTTCTTGAACATCTACTAAAATAGTAGAAACTACAGTATTGGTTTCAAGTACTAGGATAAGGCTCAAAGTTGGGACTTCTACTTTTGTCACTTTGAATTGCTCTTTGGTCACTAGGGATACTAGTGGCTTCGACTCTTGCTTGCTTTGATTGTACTCTTCGGGCAGCAAAGGCACTAATTTAATTTTTACTCCATCCTTATTGAAAGAATAGGTATTCGTGTGGCCATCATGACTTGCATATTGATCACATTACTAAGGTCTTCTTAAGAGTAGACGACATGCATCTATTGGCGTAACATCGCATCATACTTCATCCTAGAATTTGTTACCAATAGAAAAACTAACAAACAACATTTAGAAATCTTTAACTTACTACCTTTGTTAAACTATTGGAGCTTATAATGACGGGGATGGTTTTGGGTAGGTAGTTTCAGCTTTTCCACCATGTAGTTAGACATTACGTTCATAACTTCTATTATCAATAATGACATCACACACTTTCCCTTGAGCAGTGCAACTAGTATGGAAGATATTGTGATAGAGCTAAGGCTCTTCCTTTACTTGGGCTATGTGCAAACTATGCCGAACCACCAACATCTCTCTGTGGTCAGTAGGTACAAACTCTTCATCATACATTGGCTCTTAGGTGTCGAATGTGGATTCTTCCTCTTCTACATTCTCTGATGCATCATACATGTCTCCCTTTATATTGGTGATGACTTTATAGTTAGGACACTCTGAAGCAATGTGACCTATTCCGTAGCATTTGAAGCATCAGATTATCTTGAACCTAGATTTTCTAGCCTTTAGTGGAGGCTTATTGGCAATGCTAGGATGTTGGGCTTGAGCTCTGGAAGAACTGAGGAAATCCTAAGCCCATGAAGACAGCTGGTATGTGGCCTTCTTAGGGGTTTGTTTCTTAATATGGATTGCTAGTCAGGTCACTTTATCCAGAGTCCAACATTGTTGCAGCTATACCTGATGGCTAATAACGGTGTTTAACCCTCCTAGATAGCAAGCTATAGTCTACTCCTCCTTCTCTTGAATGTCACATTTCATCATAAGCTTTTTGAACTCTCAAGTGTACTCCTCTATAGATAGAATTTTTTGTGCAAATTCTACAGCTGGATGAAGTTATCTTGGTAATAGTGTGCAGGCAAAAACTTTCTCGTGAGTTCATGCTTCAATTTTTTTCCAAGTCTAGATCTTAATCTTTCCTTCTCTCTCATGCTTTTTCTTCAGGTTTTCCTACCAAATAGATGCATGCCTCTTGAGTTTGATAGTCATAATCTTAATTTTTTTCTTGTCAAGCATCTCTTTGAACTCAAATTTACGTTCCACCTTTTACAGCCAATCAACAGAGTCATTGGGGTGAAGTTTTCCCTTAAAATCAAGGATGTCTACCTTAATATTGCTGTTCCAAAAAGTTTGACATTAGTCTCGATAGTTTCCAGTAGATGATGAACTGCTGCTACTAGAATCTCCTTCTACGTTTTCTCTATTAGTGTCTAACAAGGCTGCATTTCTATCGTAGCATCCAATTCTCGTATCCTATGTCTCTTCTCTTCCATCTCAATGTCATACACATTCTTACAATCTTAGAGCCATCTTGGGGTGTTTTTTGTAAGGTTAAGACTTTGGAAAAGCAAATATAGAGGTATAGGGTGGAAAGGAAAATTTCAAGAAGATTGGGGTGGTAATGTAATTTTGGGTAATAATAGGGCCAAAATAGAATTTTTGTAAAATAAAGGGTCAACTAGTAATTTTCAATAAACATAAGGGCAAAATGGAATTTTTTGTAAATATGAGGGGTCAAGTATAAATTTCAAAAAATATAGGACCAAAAGACCAAAATAGAATTTTCAAAAGTTTAAGGGCCAAAATGGAATTTCAAAAAGACAAGGGTCAAAATGAAAATATAAAAAAGTTAGGGGTCAAACTATAATGTTAGAAAATAAGGTTGATTGGGTAGAATGACGTGGCTATAGTAACAAGTGGCGAAATATAGTTGGTCTAACATGTCGTTGATTGGTTATAAATGTGACGTGGCAATAACGTTAGCGTCTTCAACCTCCAACAGGCGCGTGCAGTATGTGTAATGATGGTGACAGAGCGTGGTCTTTAGGTGATGGTGTGTGACATATTTTTTGATGATGGAAAATCTCTTGTTCTACATTCTCAGACCTCCTAAGAGTGACGATATATTAGTTTTTAGAAAAAAATGTCTAGATTGCAAGTTTCGAAGACGTTAGGGACTCCTTCTCTGAATCTCTCTCTTCTCCGACGTAATTTATCAACTCTCACCTCACTCTCGCTCTTTGTACCAGCTCTAATATCAAAATGGTTCAGAAACTGAATGGAAAAATGAACTCTTATTTATTTTTTTTGAAAAATTGCTACCATTACATTGAAAACTGTGCCATATTTATACTATCATGGGCAAACAAAAATAGAAGGATTAAAATGAAGGTTACACATTTTAGAAATTGATTTTGAATGTTATTACACTATGCCCTATTTATACTACCATGGGCAAACGAAATCAAAATGAAAACTTAACGACGTTCCTAAGCTTCAACGGATGACATTAATGTGCGCAGCATTCATCCTTCTATTTCCACAACTCTTGTTTCCGTTTCAACAACACTCAAATATGACTTAGTCAAATAATTATAATATATATATATATATATATATATAAAAAGAACTAAGCAGTAAGCACCCACATGTGAAATTATTATCAGTTAGGTCCATTACAAGTGCTGGGACCATTACAAAGGAGGAAGAATTGGAGTAGAATTTTTTCAATTAAATTGCTACATATAACAGGGTTAAGACTTGAACTTTAAACCACTTGTTTTAATGACGAGACTCTCCATGACTTATGTTAATTTTAGTTGGTCATAATCACTTTTTTTCAAGATTAGTATTGCCTCTAATAAATATCAATCTATATCTTAATTATATTACTTTTAATTTTTTCCTTGTATAATCTCTCTCTTGAATACAATTAATAAAAGCATTAGGAAAAAAGAAGAATCCAATGCTATTGATTGTTTTTTTATAAAGTATTCTATATTTTAGACTAATTAACACCAAGTCTATAATCGGTAAAAAATGTTCTACATTTTATTAATGCGGAGAAAGTAGCACTGATAGTCATCCTGATTTATGTCGTCTATTATTTAAATTTTACATGATATTACTTGAAGAAATTGTTATTAGTTTTCAAGTGGAAGACGGCTAGGCTAGTTCTTAGAAGGACAAATACAGTTGGAGAAATTTTATATCATTTAATAATTATTTATTATTAAAATTAAAATGAATATTTATTGATTTAAATTAATCTTTTATCTACAAGTATCTATTTATGTTTTAATAATAAATTATTTTAAATCAATAACAGTTTATTTGGGTCTATTTTTCTTTGAATTTTCATAATAATATAGTCCTTAATTGATATAAATTTTTTTTAACGGTCCTTCATTACTATTTTCCCTTCTTAGAAATGTTTAAAAAAAGAAAAAATATAACTTTGAGTCTCTGTACTTTGCTCGAGTTTTGTTATAGATTCCTGACTTAAAACACTGAAAAATAAAAATGTTTGGATTTAAATTATCAAAAAGAAAATACAAGGACCTACAATAAAGCTCGATGGAAACCCAAAGTAATTTCTTTCATACAAAAAAAAAAGGCTCACGAGCATGATTGTTAAATTCTTGAATTGACTCTACGAGTTTAATGTTTTTATGTTTTCAACTTACAAAATCATGTTAACTTACTCATAAACTCAGATTAAGTACGAACTCAGTTAAATTCACAAGTTTACCTTTGAGTTTATGTTTTTAACTTATAAAATCGTGTCAATTAATTCATAAACTCAAACTGAATGCAAACTTGGTCAAAATTGTTAAACTCGTTTTTTTTTTTTTTTGAGTTTAACAAGTTAAGTATATATTATAAAAAATTTAATTTATAAAATTTATAAGACCTGATTCAAAAAAAAACTTAAAATGAAAAAACTAATATTAATAAAAAATAAAAATATCAAAAATAAGTTTTTCTATTTTAAATTTTTTATATCTTATATATGATAATTTATCAGTATAGATGAGTTTAATTTTAATTATTTATATTTTTAATATATTTAAATTAAATTATAATTATATTTTAATGGTTATATGTTGATAGAAATAAACACTTATAAATTTATAATTTAAATTTATGATATGAGTTTATATGCTAATCACAAATTTTTTTAAATTTAAGAGTTTAACAACCTTGTCCGTGAGCAACAAACGACTATGACCGCAAAGCAGCGCAGATTTAGGAGCTCCTCCAATTATTGATGGTTGCTTTTTGGCCTGATGTCGAGGACCAATGAAACTTTGCGAATGTCGTTACCAGAACGTCATGTGAATGCGATTCATGTGAATGTGCTTTGGGGACTGACGACCGAGTCGGCGGTGATCTGCTGAATTACTTTTCTAATATATTCAATATATTCCTTTTTTCATGTATTCAATTCCCTCCCGGCCAGGCTATATGACGTTTTAATTTTTAGAAATTTCACTTCATTCAAAATATAAAATATTAGATAAATTTTATATATTTTTTCAATTGTCTTTTATTATATTGTGCTTAAATAATTAATGAGAGTATTTGAATAAATCACATATTATATTTATTTAACTTGAGGGTAGTATTAAAAAGATGTGAAGTTTTTTGAAAAATCAAGATTTTAACAATTTTTTTAATAATATAAATTAGTTAATGATTCATATTATGGTTTGGAGGGAGTAATTCATTTAGATTTATTTATGTTTTTTTGTAAAAAGTTTTCAAGGTTAAAAGAATTTTTTTAAAAATACAAGGCCACAGAAAAAAATGTGTAGAAAGATATAAAAATTAAGTCATGTTAACTCTTTCATCCTTTATATAATTTATTTTAGATATTTTTTTATGTAGATTAACAAAAATTTATATTATTTTATTTGTTAAAAATATTCAATTTTTAATTATAACCTTATAAATTAGATGTATATAAAATTTTTATGAAAAATTTAAGCAATAGAAGATTAGGATAAACTTCATTATTTTTGCAAATCAAGCTCATGATACTTTTTTTAAGTTACAAAAATACCATTAAAACTTGCTGGAAAGATAAAAATGGATCATTACTGTATATTTTTGTAAGATATTTAATAATTGGAATCATACATTTGTTGTTGTAAAGCACATATATGAGGGACCACGGATGGGATATTATAATGTGAACAAATTTCTGTAACCAGGCTATATAATTGTTTGTGAAAACTAATCGCCCACGTGATGCTACGAGGAAGGCGTGGGTATATTTTTTAATTGGAGAGCCTATCACAACCAATTTTGAAAGCTCTATTTTTTATCCCAAATTGTTTTCGTAACAACACCCCCATGTTCTAAATTTTTTAGCATAACAATGTCATTCTTAAAGTAATTAAAAAAAAGCATTATTATCCCTGACATTAAATAAGCAAACATTGATCATTAATTTTACCAGCTTAAACTTAATATCAAAGATAACATTGCTATGAATTACTTACTTTAAGCGTAACATTATTATGATTTGAGTCAGTTTTTTTTCTTAACTTAACAAAGTTAACAGTTAAGATTTGCTCATTTAACATAAGGAATAATATTGTTATGATTTAATTACTTCAAAATTAATATTATTATGATAAAAATTTTAGGATATTAAACATTTTTATGAAAAGTAAATGGAAGAAACAATATGCCTTACTTTTTAGTACTATATATGATGGGGGATAATATTAAAGTTTTGACAATGTGCGGAAAGGACAGCTTTTTCAATGAGGCAGATCTCCATCGATTTTAATAATTAATTATTTCCTTCCAATTTTTAATAAAAAAATAACAAAATTATATGAGGAAAAAATATTTTTACAAATGATATATTTAATGAGGGTAAATTAAAGTTTTTTTTATAACTTCAATAATCTAACTGCTACTCATTTTGTGAGATAGTCTCTTTGACTCAAAATATAAGCAGTTTTCATTAAAAATTCACATGCAAATAAATTCATCATTTTCATAAAAATATAAATTGGTTTTCCCTTTTATTTTAGTCTCAATTACTAATATATTTCATCATGAGTGAAATAAATTTATAAAAGGATTTATGTTAATAAATAGAAGGGTAAAATGATAATGTTCTTTTTACATATACTAAGTTCCTTATATTTTAAATTAAAATTAGTTAAAAAATACTTATATTTTGAACTGAGGGAGTAATTAAAAAGATTTTATAAATAGGATTAGGAAGGAAGTATACTACTTAGAGCCATTATATATATATCCTTTACATCCATTCATCTTCCTCACTCTCGTCTTTTTCTCTCGCTCTCCAAATTCATTTTCAGAGCTTTCGTGCTGCATCAAAGGATTTGGGATCGTCTTGAAGATCACATTATCAGAATTTCTTCTCAGTGGTAAGTAATTCATCCTTGAGATTTAAACACTTTTGCGTCTTTCTCCTCCCACTATTGACCATGAAAGTTAAAATTCTTGCATTAGAGTACGGCTTTGAACGTGAACGCTCAAGCATGCATGGTTGTTTATATATATATATATATATATATAACCATGTACTTCAATCTCTCTCTCTCTCTCTCTCTCTCTCTCTCTCTCTCTCTATGTAGACACACGCACACGCATATTGTTATGAAAATGAAACTGCAGTGTTCGGCTTCAATGCTCATTGTTGGATTTCAATTGCAATCTACATGGAGATAGTTTTCCAATTACAATAGTTGGATCTCATCAATACTTAAAAATTATCAAGAAATATGTCTCCCAAAAAAATTCAAACCAATCATCAGGATTAGAGCATTCTTTACACACATCTCTTCTAAAAATTTGAGATTTGATACTTTCAAATATTATATGCCAAAATGTCTAACAGCTGTTTAATTAAATTGAATGATTATTATCATATCATGTAAAACACTCATTAAGTGAATTGACTTAAGCTACTTACCAAATCCAAATCTCTTTTTTTGTTCTCCTCATTACATTACATGTGAATTCTTTCACCGATCTCTTTATTTAATCTCATTAGTATATTTAATTATTTGTTTGATTTGATAATGTAAGATTGTTAATTGTGACATTAGATTAAATATATTATCCATGTAAGTGATCTTATTTTTTAAATATATGTTAGTGATCAATATGTACATGTAACCATTAAATATAAGATTGTGTATGGACATATGTACAAAAAAAGACTATAAAAAGCTGGGAATAAAAAGAGTATGAAATAAAGATCCGAACCTCTCTTTATGTGATTGTACATCGAATTCCCCGATCATTTATACTCTATCCTATATTAGTTCCTACGTTTTAATATATATATATATATACACACAACACACGCTCTCTTCATCCTATCTTTCAATAAAATAATTACATATTTTTAAATTAACTTTATTTGTTTCATATTTACTCCTATTAAACACCCTATAATAAATATCAAGTCATTATCAATATGGGTACTTTTTTAAAAAAAAGACAATGATTACACCTCAACAGATTAAAAATGTTTTACATTTTTGAACATCCAACTCCTCAAAAAATACCTTATATTTTTAAATGAAGAGAGTATATATATATGTATGTATGTATGTATGTATTGCTGACTAGTCAACTATGGCAAACTAGGACAGCTCGTGTATGAAGAAAAAGTAAGTAAATAAATAAATAACTAAATAAAATGAACAAACCTTACTTATTCCCCTTTTGATAGGCGATCCACTGGTTTCAATGTAATTCTGCCGCACAATGCAAGTGACGGGAAAGGGTTCAGGCCTTCAGGGCCCGATATCTTTACATCTGGTTATTTTTTTTTTTTTGGCCAAAAAAAATCTCATGGATATTTAGGATATCACAATTCTGTAAGTTTGACTTCCTGAAAATAAATATTTTCTTTATTATTTATTTGTTTCTTTCCTTCATAAATAATTGTATTTCAATTTTTATTTTTTTGATAAAATCCCATCTCATTCTTATTTATGATAACTGCATGTAATTGATTTGCAATAGTATCAGAAATTGGTTGCGATGATGTCTATTGAATGCTATCCTGTGGGTTTCTGTTGATTCCACAGCTTCTCGAAATAGATTTTTCACTGTAATAACAGTAATTTTCTCTCGAATTAAAAAGATACTACACAACAACAAAATATATCAATTTTATTTTTTTAAATAAAAATAATTAACATGAAAATAAATGTTAAGATGATACTTTATAAAATTAATAGTGTACTTTTATTTATATGTTAATTTTCTGTCAAATCCCTCCAGGCAAAAAAGCAACACATCTTACTTTATTTATTGTAAAACGGTTGGTCCAATTTTCTAATTTCCAATTTTTAATTCCCAATCTTTTCTTCATTTCTTGTGAATTTTGTAGCACCTATGTCATCACCATCAGATAAATCTGATAGTTGGAAACTAAGTGCATCTTGCATAGCTTTCTCTCCCAGTCATTTGACAAATTGGAACTATATTCATGCACTTGGCTTCTATATTATTGACCAAATTTGATTTGAATAGTCTGGTTTTAAAATTTGTAGTTTACAATTTTGAAATAAAAAATTTATTTTTCATATATTAGTTATTAAACTTAACTTTATCTGACCTCTTACGTGATTTTAAGTCTACTTTGGATAAGCTTACATCTAACCTCTTACATGATTTTAAGTCCACTTTGGAGAAGCTTACAAAATAATGCTTACACTTTGTATAGTATTTTAGCCTTGAAGATCCAAAAGGAGTGCCTGTGAGCGAGACAGAGGAAGGAAAATGGAAAAGGGACTGTTAGATAAAAACATAAAGATGGTATATAATGAAGATCAAGATCATTTACACATAACATGGAGTGTGTTTGCTCAAGAAGTGAAAGAGGCTTGTTATGTAGCAGGGCCTATGGTGGCTGTGAATGCTTCAACCTTCTTTCTGCAAACTATTTCTCTAATGATGGTGGGTCACTTGGGTAAACTTGCTCAGTCTGGTACTGGCATTGCCACCTCTCTTTGTGCTGTTATTGGCTTCAGTGTCATTGTAAGTCACTTATTGTTTTACAAGTGCAGATCTCTTAATTAAGAGTCATATAGCTTCATTTTGCATTGTGAGATTTATAAGGAACTGGTTTTGGTGAGCTTTAAAGGTTTTATTTTTTTAATTTTTATTAAAATCAAAATTATAAAGATTTTAATAAATCTATTTTATTATTAATTTGAACAATATAGATATAATCTGAATGGTCCAACTACATATTAAAAGTTTTCAAAAATTTTATTTTGGTAAATACAATATTAAAAAAAAAGATCATATCCTAATTGGCACTTCAAATAAAATGTCTTTTAGAAAAAGAAAGTTGTGAATTAAAAATTTTAAATCGAAACTATCTAGAACACATCTGGATAGTCAATTTACAAAAATTTACAAAAATTTTAATATTTAATTATACCATTCAGATTAAATTTGTATTGTTCAAATTGGTGATAAAATAAATTTATTAAAATATTTATAATTTTTATTTTAATTCAATGAAAATAGAATAAAAAATAATTCTTTAAATCTAAACAATCTAGATCTCAACACCCTAACGAGCATCAAAATTAGTTTTGGTTTATAGTACTTCTTTTCAATAACTAACAATTATTGCATTTTGGGTTATATATTTTCTACTTTCTTTATAGTTTGGAATGGCTTCCGGACTTGAAACACTGTGTGGGCAAGCCTATGGAGCTAAGCAATATAAGAAGTTTGGCGTTCAAATTCAAACTGGCATCTTCTGTCTTATTTTATGTTGTCTTCCTTTGAGTGTGTTGTGGCTTAACTTAGGGAAGCTACTGGTTTTGCTTGGTCAAGACCCTTTAATTTCACATCAAGCTGGTGAATTTGCAGTTTGTTTGATTCCTGCTCTATTTGGTTATGCAATACTTCAAGCCTTGGTTCGATACTATCTCATGCAAAGTTTGGCTACTCCTCTTCTACTCTCTTCCTTGTTTATTATATGCTTCCACATAGTTTTTTGTTGGACACTAGTTTTTAAATCTAATGTGGGTCGCTTTGGAGGAGCATTTGCTATTGGTACTTCATATTGGTTGAATGTGATCTTACTTGCATTACATATCAAATTCTCTAAATCTTGTGCAAAGACTCGGGCTCCTATTTCCATGGAGCTTTTCCAAGGCATTAGAGAGTTCTTTCAATTTGCTATTCCTTCAGCTATAATGGCTTGGTATTCTTCTATACTCCTCATAATGATATGACTTCCTATGTATTTTATATTATAGCTTTAATATTGATGATATTGATTTGGATGTTTTAGCCTCCAATGGTGGTCATATGAGCTGACTACATTGCTTGCTGGTCTTCTACGACCAAACCCAGAACTTAAAACTTCAATCTTGTCCGTATGGTATATATGCTTTTTTCTAATAGTTTTATTCTAAAAAAATCTATCATAAGTATTGCTTACTAGTTTAAATTTAGAACCATTTTGTATCAAACATTCAACAATATACTTCTAACTAATTCTCTGCACAAATTTGAATCTTATTACAAACAGTGTATCAATGACCGCTACAATCTATTTTATACCAGAATCGGTTGGCTCAGCAGTCAGGTTTGCATCACATAACATCCATCAATACCTTTGATGTATTTTCATTTGCTTTTGTCTCCAATGTTATATATATAATAGCCTATAAATATAAGTGGCTTGTATGTTTTCTTATATTCAGCGCAAGAGTTTCGAATGCATTAGGAGCTGGAAGTCCACAAGCAGCAAGATTGTCAGCCTTATGTTCTAGGATTCTAGCAACATGTCAGGCTATTTTAGTGGGCTCAATCATTTTTGCGGGCCGTAATGATTTAGGTCATGTTTTTAGCAATGAGCTAGAAGTGATAGACAGTGTCGCAAATATAGCTCCTTTTATAGTTATGTCTGCCTTTATGGACTCCTTACAAGGCACCCTTATAGGTAAAATCTTATTTCGTTCCAATGCTATTCAAAACAAAAGTATATATATTCTTGTCGTATTCAAACTCAGGTTTTTTATATGCTTTGAAATCCAGGGATTGCTAGGGGAAGTGGGTGGCAGCACATAGGGGCATATGTGAATTTTGGATGTTATTATGTTGTTGGAATTCCACTTGCTGTAATCTTGGGTTTCTGGGTAGGCATGAGAGGAAAAGGCCTTTGGCTTGGAGTAACGAGTGGTACAATTTGCCAAGTGATTGTGCTATTAACCATAATTAGTCATACAGATTGGATAAAAGAGGTTTGTTATTCACTTTCAAGAATACCACTTCAATTCATTTTATCATTTGAAGCTTGGCCTTTTAATTTTGAGCAACTAAGATTCTGCAGCAACTTTGGAACATTTAATTGGTTCTTCTTTTTATTTTTTTTATTTTTGGTTAAAGAGTAATTTTTCCCTTCAACTATTTGTTTAGAAATGTTTGACATTTTAAACTTTCATGTGATGTAATTTTCTCTTTAACTTTTAAAAATGGTGTATTGAGCATCATGCCATTAAAACAAGTTAATTTTGATTGCTAGATGATCCAAAAAAGTTTTAGAAAAGGACTTCAAAAATTACAAAAAATGACTCATAAAATTACAATTAAGAACTCTATAACAAAAGTAATATCAATTAAATATTTTTTAGTCCTTTCTTTTTTTTTAACAATTTGCAGGTCTTTTGCTGAAATTTTTTGGGTCAACTAATAATTAACGTTAACTATTTAATGGTAGGGTACCCCAATGCACTACATGAAAGTTTAGGATTCTAGATACTCTTACGTGAATAATTAAGAGGCAAAAATACCTTTTACTTTCTTTTCTTTTCTTTTCTTTTTCTTTTTGGTTTGAAATACCATCGATGTAGTTCTTACTTGAAATATTCCCATTGTGGGAGAGCTTGAATTTGCAGGCAAGACGGGCTAGGGAGAGGACATTGCAGAGAGCTTCAGCAAGAAGAAGATGTTTTGGCTTGAGCAGTCAGTGTATTATATATTTGTTGAGCCAATTATCATCTTCTTTGTGCAAAGTGAGATATATGATTGAAATAAAGATGGGCCGGGGATCAAGCTTTCACACATCGACAATTCCTATATTGTCTCCATCAACCTGTAAAGTTGAAAGTTTAATGTAAAGCCACAAGCAATAGCGTGATTTAAACAATGCAGTCAAGTCGTTCAAACATCAATCCGCGTTGGTTTTTCTTGCAATGCTTTTACTTACTTAATTTACCTTTGGCATAAGTAATTTTTGGGTTAAAGATTTTTGCTGGGCAAGAAAAACTTGCATTGGATGTTTGTTGATAAAAATGTTTGTTGGGCGAAGAAAATCACGTCTTTTCTTTTACCTGTTTTTTTTTTTTTTTTTTTTTTGCTTCCATTGGATGTTTGTTGGGTTTAAAATATTAGTTGGGCTACAAAAATCAATTTTGGGTAAAAATCATATTTTTTTCCTAAATAGGATTTTTGAAAAAAAAAAAAAGCACAATTTCTTGCAAACGACACACTAGGCCTCACAAGCAAATTGGACCCAAACGAAACAAACAACATAAATTTTTAACAATAAAAATAGAAAAGCAAACCAACGTTTTTTTTTTTTGCATTTTTTAAAGAAGCCATCATATATCAGGCTTACAAGGAAACTATTAAAGATAGAAAAATAGGTGGGCCTCACCCTTTACAGACAAGCTTATAGGGTTTAGGTTTTAAAGTTTGGCTTCTCAAATTTTGAACAAATCTTGAGGCCCGACCCTTATTGCAAGGGCTCAAGGCTGGGCCTAGAAATTCAGTTTTAAAAAAAATAAAAAACCAATATGATATTTTAGTTTTGTTCTTCTAAATAATAATTTAATTTAACATCACAATATTTAACATTATAATTTAATTCTAGATTTCAACATAAACTAAATCAAGATCTCACATCATCTAGAAAATAAATAAAAGATTTTAAAGTCTAAATACATGTGAGTTGATGCCATAAAAATTCACAACAAAGTTCCATTAGGAGCTAATCACTATTACCTAGTATTAATGATAATTGAGACATCTTCACACACCAATTGAAGAAGACAATTGGATCCAAATTAAAGTAAGGAAGAACAAGGATAGAAGTGGTGAAATTTAATTTTGATAAGTTACTTTGACACTAGGTTGAATTCTACACATTTTTCCTGCGCTCATTTCATATTAAAATCAAATATAAACATCTAGTTTGTCTTTTAAACTCTCAACTTCAATTTTAGATTATTAACTTGTTATGATCATTGGCTTGATTTAGTTGCAAAATGCTAGCTCCTTGATGATAGAATGATCTATGATGTTCTCGCTACTATACCTTGAGTTTTTTGAGAAGCTTGACACAAAAAGGAGTTTTCAATTTCAAGCAAACAATAAGCATATAATCAAAATTTGCTAAACACCGATCATGTACAACTAACACAAACAAAGCAACCTACTAATCTAAAACACAACTCTACCTGTCTCAAACAGGTAGGAAAAGTTGATAAAGCCAATTTATACAAATATGATGATAGGTTTTTTGGCTCTCAAAGTAAATAAGTAAGGAAGTATAGCTTACATATAGAAGAAAAAATAGGAATAAATTGTCTCAGTGAGTATTTTATGTAAATTTCAGATAAAGAAGGCAAAAAGAGAGCAAAAATGCATAAAGATGAAGGAATCATGCCTTTGGTTATGTCCAGTTGTGGAAGAAGTTTGTGAAGTGCTCAACCGGCCGCACATAAGGCCCCCTGGAGAAGCTCAATCACCACTATTCCAAACCGTTAGGGGATGAAGATAATAGGAATGTCCACTGGTCACGGTCGTGAGATGATCTCCCCTCTCAAATGCCCACGGATAACTCGACAGATGAGGGCCCTTCGTGCTTTGACCACGGGCGAATAAAAAGAAAGGAGACCTGACCGGTCATGGATGAAGAATTAGAGACGCGGGGCAACTGCAGAATTAATACTCAATTAAGACATTTAATACAAATGGACCAAGAGGCTTGGGCCTAATGGGCTTTTAGGAATTAGGATGCAAAAACAATGTGAGAAAACTTAGGGAGCCTCATGCAGAGCATTCAAGTTTATGAAGGCTGGGAGGTAGAGCATGAAATTCGAAGGAGTTTTTCTGAATTAGGAGTTTCTCCTCTTCTCTCTCCCTCTTTTTTTTTTTTTTTGAATTTTGTTTATGCCTTTTATTGGAGATTTTAGTTTGAATTATATGAGTTGTTTCCAAACTCCTATTCAAGATAGGGATTGCTAATACGTATTATTTATACATATTTATTAACTAATTAGGACTATTTTACACATATTAAAAGTCTTCATATATATTCATATCTCATTTTTAGTGCAAATTTGCCTCAGTATTTAATTACATGTATTAAGGGTATTTTAGTCATAAAATACACTTTTTCACCAAATTGAGGTTGAGCTTGAGAATTATGTCTTTTAATGGATTAAGATGATTGGTTAAATTAGTTTTTTATTGATTCATTTTAGGTTGAGAGTTATTAGGAAAAGATAACATTTTAATATTGTCTTTCTAAGGGTTTTCAATTAGTCTTTAATTTTGATTCATTTTAGGTTGAGAGTTATTAGGAAAAGATAACATTTTAATATTGTCTTTCTAAGGGTTTTCAATTAGTCTTTAATTTTGATTCAAATGTGTGCTTATCTACACTTATATTATGTGAGGTTTACATATTCATTTTTCCTTAGTCATTTTATTACTTTCGATGAATTAAACATTCTTACATTAGTCCAATTAAATAAATGTCACACTTTAGTTATTTGATTTAATTATAACTTAGATAAATAAATGTGAGAATTGATGACATAATTCAAGACAACTAAATGAGGCTTCTAAAGGACATATTAGGTGTGACATGTGCAAACTTGAGAGGTTCAAATCAGACTTGGAATGATGCATTACATTGGACCAAGTCTAGCTTTGAAATTGTGACCAATTTTCCTCCAATTTGCAAGTAGTTTCGGCCATGTGAGATAATGGTTGAAGACCACAATTACTTTATAAGTTTCCATCACTTTTCTCTCATTTTCTCTTAGCCAATTTTGTGCAAACCAATTCCCTTTCAGATCTCTCACTCATTTTCTCATTTTCAAATATTTTTTCTCACTTTCTCACTTATTCTTCAATTTTTCTATCCAATCAACCATCCACATCTCTCACATTTCTCGTCCAAATCACATAAAACCACATTAATTCTTCTCCTTTTCTAATTCTTGTCCAAAGACTTACATCAAATCAAGGATTGAAAGCTCATATCATCATTGGAAGGAGATAAAGAGGTACAGCCACGTTGGTTCCAACCTTGAAGCTTTGAAAATGATGATTCTTGGCTAGATTTCTCGAGGGATCCTAGAGAGAATATGGATGGATGACAAATCATTAGGCTTCACATGGGTAAGACTTTCTATTCTCTTAGTTTCTCTCATTTGATTTGATGTTTAACATTTTAATCTATAAGAGATACTTGTTTAGTTGATTATAATCTTGTGGATTTGTTGGTTTAGTTTAGCCAAATTTAGTATAATGTATAGTCTTGTGTTTTTCTATTGATATTTATCTTACTTTGCTCTTACATAGTTTTGTGGGTAAGGTTGAGATATTAGAGAGAGCTTTTCATAGTCTTTGGGGTTCACTCTATCCTTCCTAAGCCACTGTTTCACAAGGGTTTTCTAACCTAAACACTTGATTAATCTAAAATCAAACTAGAAAAATAACCTAAGGATGTTAGTTGATGACTTAGGTTATTTAACTAGCTAAATCAAGTTTCTTAAGATAGCCTTCATAAGGAGCTACCACCGGCCAAGAGAAGAAACCACCCACCAAAGCCATAAACAATGAGAGAGATAATGATTCCTTTACATGTAAACTCTAGGGTTCCACTTTATTAAAGGGTATTCACAACATTCACTCTCTAGTCTAGGTTTAAGCAGTTTAGTTCATTGGTTAGTAGCTAACCCCTTCAAACTTTTGGATATAATTTGTTCACCAGGTAACTTTATAATTGAATTGAGATACTTACTAGGGAGATGACTTAGGGTTAATCCTCTACTACATTAGGATTGAGTTTATTATTATTTTGATAGGTGTGCGATTAGCCTTGATCAAGGAGTAGCATGGCTGTGATAGATTTTGCTCTTTATTTAGTTATTTTATTTTTTGCTGAACATAATTTCTTGTTTATGAGAATTTATCATTTTATTTATATTTATCTCCCTTGTTCTATTTGCCTTATTATATAACATGTCTATGGATTGTTTGATATACTGGGAGATGAAGAACTAACATAGACCTAGAGACAAGGACAAAGATAATTGAATGAGGAATAATTTAGAATTTGTGGCCATTTAAATAGTTTTATTGTTGCTCTTATTTTGCATTATTTAAATATTAAATCCTTTTTAAAACTATTATTTTTTAGTAATATCAAAGTTGAATACTTTCTTTTGGGTTTGACTCTTAAAACATCATGAAAATTATTACTAAATTAATCTTGTATATTTATAGAAGTGATCGAGTTTTTGGCGTCATTGCCGCGGGGCAAACACCTTTTTTATTTCCTTAATTTGATTTTTTCTTAAAAAATATTTTCTTGTGTGCTTTTGCATGTTTGCTAGAAGCTGTAAGAGTACAAATGATTCTGCATTCACCCCTATTAGTCATGAAATTGAACGTGCCCGCATAGGAAATATCGCAAGATCAAGAAGCGTGAACAGTTAAAGAAAGAGGAGAAATCTAAGATGGCCACAGCCAATAGCAATGCTCATGAGCCCCTTTGAAAGGGCATCAAAATACCACACGTAATAGTTGGTCCCTCTAATATTTGACTAAGTGCTACAGTCCGCAATGATGAGTTCAAGGCGCACCACTTAAATACTGTCTCTCAATTATAAACATTTATATTTTCTATTAAAGGAAAAATTATACTTAGCATTTTTTACAAGTTATTTATTTTCAATTAAATTATGAGATGAAAACTTTTTTATGCAATCTCTCTCTAGTTTTATTTATAAGTAACTTTTAATATTTTTACTAAAATTAAAAAATATCTTACATTTTATTAACTCTAATTAATAATTTAATAAGTTTTTACTTTTATCCTCATTAAATATGTATATTTTAAAACAAAAAAACTCTAACATATAATAACTTTCTTCTAAATATTAATAGGAGTCAAATGATAAAGATGGATACAATAACAATGCCCTATAAATTGTATCAAAATAAATGCTTTCTCTTTGACCTATAATTAAGACAAAGGAGTGTTATTCATTTAATAATAAAAACTTATTATTAATATTATTAATACTTTAAAATTTACTTTTTTTTATTTAATTAAAGGTATATGAAAGTATATAAGGCTAACTACCTATAAATATTTTTTTTTAATGTAAACGGACTTTGAGCCTTCGAAATGGTTTTAGAAATTTGACGTCCTTCTTTGTAATTAATGTCTAAATTGGTGCAGAAACATAATTGTCCCTTTTAGTTTCCACCCAAACAGTCATTTCCTACCCATCAAGGGGGGCGTTGACAAATCTCGGATTTTAGGTTTGCTAGCAGTTTTACAACCACTCTTAAATGAGGAACATGTTTTTCATTAAAGCCTCAACTCCGCACTCTCACTTTTTTAAATATAAGCAAAAATTTTATATGATTGCTAATTGTTTTTTTACGGACACACTACATAATATTTAAAAAAATACCAACATGCTACACCATGGGAATTATTTCTCAAAATGCTACATCTAAAATTGTTCAAGGGGAGAACGATTTTTAAAATTTATCACACCAAGAACAATTTCTTCAATGTATCAGTTCTCTTTCTCTAAAACTCGTTCTTGACAGGAATGATATATGAACTTCATTTGCACAGTACAATTTTTATAATAATTTAGCATCAATTGAATGAAAATGATGAATAATAATTGTTACTAAAATGATTAAGGAATTATTATGAGATTTATTAAATTAAAAATTATTAATAATAAATAAATAATTATTACGTCTCATAAAAATTAATAATGAATGATTTAGTTATATGAATGAAAAATAAAAATTAATTTATCTCACAAATAGTAACTTTCGGTGCCACTTCTTGTTCTCTTTCTCATACATTGTGGCCGTTGTTGTATATTCCTTTCTTCTTAAGATTCAAGTTTTTCATTTATCTGTGTAGTCAATGTATTTAAATCAAACCAAGATGATTTAACTAAAGAAATCAATTGTTGAGGGGTGGCATATGCTTCATCATGTTCAAAAGTAGAAGTATTGTATTCAACAAAAAATAATGCAGGATCATCAAGTAAAGACATGAATAATACAAATTGAGTAGGAGTGGTGAGTTGAAAAGGGATGATGATGAGGGTAGCATGTAATGAGACTCAAATTGAATGGGATTGGGAGAGGTGAAAGAGGGTGATAATAATGATGAAGCTGGCATGTAATGAGATTAACTAAAATTTTGAGGCTCTTGCTCCCTTACATTTTCATATTGGTGGTTAGGTAGATAAGCAGCTACCACGTCACTTGCTTGGCCTACCTCAAGGAATTGGTGGACGAGGAAAATCAACTCTTGGTGGAGTAGGCTAAGGGTTCCTGTTAAATCATTGTTCTCTCATCGCAAGCAAGATGTTGCATTTGTCTTAAGCAACCCAATCAATGCAATGAGAGCATTTTGAATGAGAATTATTTGTTAGCTTATATAACTCCTTTGCTATGTCAGCCTAAAATAAACAATAAGGCATTATATTATAACTCTTTTTTTAAAAGAAAAAGGATGGTACAAGTAGAAGAAGGTGAAAAACTTACCACATACCTAGTATCACTACTAATACGTTGGATCCATCGTCAAGTATGTCTCCAATACTATTGCATGTACTCAGATAATCTACCAAACTCATCAAGTACTGAGGAGTATTAATAATAGTAAGTAGCCATCTATCCCATGCTTAAATGAATATGAGTTTTTCGAGTCCAATTTGTAGTCGTTCTGCCTCGTAATTGAATTATGTGGTAATTTTCCAAATGAATAGGTGTGGAGGGAATTTGTTGCTGACAATCAAACTGTCTTAGTACACAATCAAGGTGATGCCATTCTATAATATGAAAACAAACTAGGGAAAATTAAGGCAAGTCAGATCTTAGGTGTTGCCAAACAATAATCTAGAATCAATTGGTGTACCTTAGGAAATTCATATGGCTGCCAAATTATCTCGTTATCAACCATTTTATTAAGAAAACTTCTATATTGTCACAAAGACATGATAATTTGATGAGGATGTTTCTCCACATTTTTTCATCTATTATTGCAAAAATAAATGTTAAAATTTGTATATGTTAAAAAAAGAATATTTTTTGGGTGAATTTAACATACCTGAAACCTAAAGGAGGTAAGAGATGATAGATATCAGAATATAGATCTGGAGACACAGGTAATTGTGGTGCTATCATGGGGAAGCAATCATGGGGTTAAAGAAGGCAGGGACTGAGAATAAAATATCACATCAGCAATAATAAGTTTTACTTTTAATGTAATAAAAAATAATTTTTGACTCTAAAATCATTCTAGGCGAGAACTTTTTTTTTCAGAACCTCAAACTCGCTCTTCATATAAATGATTTTTGGTATAGTATTTTGGTAAATACTTTCCATGTCGCAACATCTGGGCAATTTCTTTTACTGTGTGTAGTATTTTGATAAAAAAGCCTTGCCAATTCTTTTTATTGTAGATTGACACTCTTTTATTAAAAACAATCATATTTGACACTTGATTGGATATTAATATGGGTACTTCTCCCTCCACCATAAGATATGAAGTTGATTTTATAGTTTATATTTGATCTTAAATATGACATCAATTTTTTTCCCAAAAAAAGCTCAATTCCCTCTTTTGTTCTAGATTAATTTTAATCATTAAATGGAAGGGGTATTTTTTGAAAAAAAAATTTAATTTTCTTCAAGGTTCCTCCATACAAAATTATAAGACATTTTTAACTAATTTACATATTAATAAGTTAGTTAATGTATTCACTTCTCATTCAAAAATAAGTGAGTTAATGTATCCACTTTTCATAAAAAATAAGTTAGTTAATAACATTTAAAATTACACATTCTTTTTATGTTTTTTCCTTATTTAATAGGGATTTAGACTTGGTGAGCGGTTTAAGTTTACTCACTCAATAAGTATATAATGTGGCATGATAACAACCATTTGATTTAATTGAATGGTTGTAAAAGATTTTAGGGAGAATTTCAATTAAAGATCACGGTATGATGAGTGCAAATATTGTAGGCTTTAATACATTAACTTGTCAATTATGAACATTGACTTGTGAATTATTGAACTTTTACTTGTGAATTTGTGAACCTTTTTGTGTATGTTGCCTAACCTATTTCCTTTGTAGAGGGGGCATTTCAGATCAATATTACTTAGGGTAAAGTTAGAACTATCTAAGGTAGAGTTTAAAAATAGTATATTTTGTCCATGTGTATTTAAGCAAGACAAAAACTAAGTTATGTTGGTATAACATATTAATCTTTTAAAAAAAATGAATGTTAGTTCATATCTTACTCCATTACATGATCTTTGCAAAGATGATTGTGGAGTTTATCTCATTACATGACTTAAATTTTGAAAAAATACTGTGAATGTTGACCATCCTCCATTTACTATACCTAAATACACAGCCCACGAACTATCAAGCATGATGTGTGATATTTTGTGCTAGCTAGTGGAGCATCCCAATAATGTCTTGCAAGAACACCCACTTGCACTTATAGGAACAAACAAAGGAAAAGAAAAATCATAAGATTATAGAATTAGGTTTTTCTAGTTAGATGATGTATATATTTTAAGATGCTCTTTTTTAATTTAGATTTGGTTTGTAGTTTGTAGTTGGAATTATATATATATATTTTAGTGAAAATGGAATGAAATATGACAATGTCATTGCATACACAACATAATGTCTATGGATGCATAACACGATGTCACTGAATTCTCAGTACAATGTCCATGCATGTTTGGTTAATCAATATGTTAATTTAAAATGTACAAGTTACATAGAGCATGCACAACACAATATCTATACATATGCAATTGATCTGTATGTTAATTTAAAACGTACAAGTTACGCAGAGCATGTACAACACATGTCCATGGATACACAATACGATGTTTATGAATTGTCAACACAATGTCCATGCATGTTTAGTTGATCTATAGATTAATTAAAATGTACAACTTACATAGAGCATGTACAACACAATGTCTATGGGTGCACAACACAATATTTATGAATTATCATCACAAAATCCATTTGTGTCCAGTTGATTTGTATGTTAAGTAAAAATGTACAAGTTATATAGAATGTAACAGCCCTCTGCTCACCCACCTCCTCGAGGTTTTTTGCGGAGCTGGACACTCTCCCCCCAGGCCCCACAACAAGGGCGACCCCACCCCTTATAGTGAGCATCAAGAGACAAAGGTTTTCCCGCAGTAGTGTGCAGGATTATTCCCCTTACGAAGAGCCTCCTCAGATTCGATCCTCCAACCTCTCATACAATATACATTATTAAATCATAATGCTTCTCCATTATTTTTCTTGTCTTGAGATTAGTATTGACTTAATTATGCGACTTCTATCCTTTAGGAGGGGAGAGATAGTGTCTAAAACTAGAAGAGGTGGCAAAATTGTCGGTGATTCTATAGAGCCAATAGGAAATGACATACCTTTACTGCCACAACCGGATCCCACACAACAACAAATGGGGCAGGGTGAGCCCATACAGTCACAATTAAGGCAGGATGAGCCAACTATAAGGCAAATGATAGATCTACTGTAAAATCTTAATGACTGCATGAAGAGGCAAGAAGAAGAGTTGGCCGCTTTAAGACAATATAAGGAGAATGCCAACTGAGAGGGAAATGGCCAACAAGAAGGAAGCCATACCAAGGTATACAATGTGAGTCAATCTGCTGATGAAGGCTCACCTTCCTATTCTCACCATGAGACTAGCTCGAAGAATGTGAGTCTCCACTCTGAGCAACAGACATCCATGATCACAAAGATCTGGAGTACTTTTCGTAAGTTTAATCCTCCTACTTTCGATGAAAATCTTAAGTCAGCGGTGGTTGAAGAATGGATAGATCAATTGGAGAGTATTTTTCGTATGGTTGTGTACACTTCTAATTAGAAGGTGCAGCTGGCAATATTCCTACTACAGAAGAGTGCTAAGAAATGGTGGGAAACATCAGGACCGAAGGATGATTCCTCTCTTACTTGGGAAGATTTTAAAGCCATATTGTTCGACGACTATTTTCCTACTGCACTAAGAGCAGAAAAGGAGGCTGAATTTCATGCATTCCGCCAGGGTGATTTAGATGAAGATGAATTTATTGAACAATTCTCAAGATTATCTAAATACTCGACTTACTTTCAGAAACATGAAGATACGGAGTAGATGGCTGAATGATTGCTAGAGAAGGTGAGGCCTGATCTAAGGGAACAGTTAGCCCATTTTAAGGTCAAAACATTTAGTGAAATGTGCAATAAGCTTCGAATAGTCTCTCAGAGGAAGAGAGAAGCTAGATTAGAAGCTGATAGAGAGAAGAGGAAAGAATCTCATAGGAAGCCCCCTATCCACCCTAAACCCATTGGTGGAGTAGGGAAGAGGAGCAGCCAAGTTTTTGGAGGCTTTGGAAATCAAAAGAAAAAGGGCTACTACCATAAGGGCCAGAGCTACAAAGGGAATCAAAGTGGGAGTCAGGGGTCCTACAGAAGCCTAACAACCTCTACTCCTACTTCTGGTACTGCTAGTAATCAAGCATTCAGTAAGTGTGGGAAGTTTCATTCTGGTGATTGTTGGGTTTGTTACATCTGCCAGAAGCCTGGTCATATTGCTCGATTCTTCTATCAAGATCAAAATAAGGGTAATGATCAGAGACCTACAGTGCCAGCACGAGTGTATGCCCTCTCTGGGCCGAAGGCTGCTAACAACCCTAATGCTATCCGAGGTATAATTCAAATCCTTGATGTTTGTGCTTTGTTTGATTCAGGTGCTACACACTCTTTTGTGTCTGATGAATGTATGAAAAGATGTAAATTGCCTATGTGTACCTTACCTTTTGATGTGAAGATTTCTACTCCTGCTAGTTTGACTGTAAGGACTGCTAAGGCATGTCTAAATGTAGAGATTGAGTATGAGGGTCGAAAGACCACCATAGACCTCATTTGTTTGGCTTTGTCTAGGATTGATGTTATTATGGGGATGGATTGCTTGTCTGTAAATGGAGCTGTACTTAATTGTCAGAAAAAAAGTGTGTCACTCTCAACTCTTACTGTAACCCCTGTAGAGTCTTAAAGTCCTATGTTGTTGTCTGCAGCTCAAGTAAAACAGTGTATAAGAAAGGGCTATCAAGCTTTTATGATTTTCTTCTCAATCAAGGTAGAGATTGAAGAAGGTGTAGATCAAATTCCAGTAGTGAGAGAATTCCTTAATGTCTTTCTTACTTAAGTGATCGGTTTGCCTCCAGAACGAGAGGTTGAGTTCTCGATTGAGCTCGTACCTGGTACGGGGCCTATTTTTAAGGCACCTTATAGGATGTCTCCATCGGAGTTAGCTAAGCTGAAGAGATAAATTGAAGAGTTGTTAGAGAAGGAGTTTATCAGACCGAGTGTATTGCCATGGGGGTCATCGGTACTGTTTGTGAAAAAGAAAGATGGAAGCCTTAGATTGTGTATTGATTATAGATAATTGAATAAGGTAACCATCAAGAACAAGTACCACTTACCTCGAATTGATGATTTGTTAGACCAATTAGTTAATTCAGTAGTTTTTTCTAAGATTGATCTAAGATCAGGGTATCATCAATTGAGGGTTAGAGCAGAGGATATCCCTAAAACTGCTTTTAGGACTAGATATGGGCACTACGAGTTCTTGGTGATGTCGTTCGGATTAACAAATGCCCCAGCTGTCTTCATGGATTATATGAATCGAATCTTCAGGCCTTATCTTGATGAGTTTGTTGTAGTCTTTATTAATGACATACTTATTTATTATCGGGATGAGGTGGACCATGCTAGACATCTTAAAATTGTTTTGGAGATATTAAGAGAGCACAAGCTCTATGCTAAGCTGAGCAAATGTGATTTTTAACTTAAAGAAGTTAAGTTCTTAGGCCATGTTGTTTTAGAAGAAGGGATAGCAGTGGACCCCAGTAAGATAGATGCAATGATGAAATGGGAACAACCTCAAAATGTGACAGAAATTAGGAGTTTCTTAGGTCTTGCAGGCTACTATCGTCGTTTCATTAAGGGTTTTTCACAAATTGCAATGCCCTTGACTAAGTTGACCAGGAAAGATGCTCCATTTATTTAGACGAACGAGTGTGAAGTTGCCTTTCAGGAGTTAAAAAAGAGGTTGACCACTACACCGGTGCTCACCTTACCTGTTCCAACTGCTCCTTATACCTTGTATACTGATGCTTCTAAGAAAGGTTTAGGTTGTGTATTAATGCAGGAGGATCGAGTAGTGGCTTATGCCTCTCGACAGTTGAGGCCTCATGAGGAAAATTATCCTACCCATGACTTGGATCTTGCTACTATGGTGTTTGCCTTGAAGATTTGGAGGCACTATCTTTATGGTTCTTCCTTTGAGGTCTTTAGTGATCATAAAAGTTTAAAATATTTGTTTGATCAAAAGGAACTCAACATGAGACAGCGCAGATGGATTGAGTTTTTGAAGGATTATGACTTTGAGTTGAAGTATCATCCAGGGAAAGCTAACGTAGTCGCCGACGCTCTGAGCAGGAAGCTTGTACATACTGCTCACATGATGGTCAGAGAACATGAATTATGGAGTAGTTTCCATGCAATAAATGTAGAAGTAGTCGAGAATCATTTGGCTGCTCTACACATTACTGAATTTGAGAATAATTTTTGGAAAGAAATTAGAATTGCGCAGCAGAAGGACGATCATTTGAATAAGATTAAGGTAGAGATTGGGGCTGGAAAGGCTGAACATTTTGATGTGACCGATGATGATGTCGTAAGATATAAAAGTAGAGTGTGTGTGCCTAATGATGCTCAATTGAAAAATATCCTACTTGAGGAGGCTCATCAGAGTAGATATACCATTCACCTAGGAGCAACTAAGATGTATCATGACTTAAGACGTGGTTGGTGGTGGCCTAGAATGAAGAGAGATGTAACTGAACATGTAACTCGTTGTTTGACTTGCCAGAAAGTCAAAATTGAGCATCAAAAACTAGCCAAAATGCTACAGTCTCTTGATATTCCAGAGTGGAAATGGGACAACATTTCTATGGACTTCATTACAGGATTGCTTAGAACATCTTCTGGTCATGACACTATATGGGTAATTGTAGATCGACTCACCAAATCAGCTCATTTTCTTGCTACCAATATCACGTATTCTCTTGAAAAATTAACTGAAATTTACATAAGAGAAGTGGTGAGATTGCATGGAGTGCCGACAAATATCGTATCTGATCGTGATCCGAGGTTCACATCAAACTTTTGGAAGTCATTACAGGAAGCCATGGGTACTCGTCTGAGTTTTAGCACCGCTTACCACCCCCAGATCGATGGGCAAACGGAATGAACCATACAAACTCTTAAAGATATGTTAAGAGCTTGTGCCGTTGAGCTTAGAGGTAATTGGGATAGTCACTTGCCATTAGCTGAATTTGCCTACAATAATAGTTTTCATTCTAGCATTCAAATGGCACCTTATGAAGCATTGTATGGAAGAAAATGTAGATCGCCACTGTGTTGGATAGAATTAAGTGAGAGAACTATTTTAGGGCCGGACATTGTTAATAAGACTACCCAAAAGATTGCTTTAATCAAGCAAAAATTACTCACAGCTCAGAGTAAATAAAAGAGTTATGCGGATAAGAGGAGAAGACCGCTTGAGTTTGAAGTAGGTGACTATGTATTTTTAAAAATCTCTCCTGTAACTAGTATTGGAAGAGCTATTAAGGCTAAGAAGTTAACACTAAGGTTTATGGGGCCTTTTGAGATCTTAAAATGAGTTGGACCAGTAGCGTATCAAGTAGCATTACCACCCCAAATTGCTGGTATACATAATGTATTTTATGTATCACAACTGAAGAAGTATCAACCAAATCCTTCCCATATAATTGAACCCGAGGAGATTGAACTCAGGGAGAATTTAACATTCAGAGCTGAACCGAAAGAGATTGTGGATTATAGGGACAAGCAATTAAGAAACAAGACCATTAGATTGGTTAAAGTAATCTGGAATGACACAACTCCAGGTGATGCTACGTGGGAGACCGAGGAAATTATGCAACGTGATTATCCTTGTCTTTTTGATTAAGTAAGTAGTTAATAGTTACTAACTTCAAATTTTGAGGACAAAATTTTTAAAAGGAGGGAAGAATTATAACATCCCAATTTAAATTTTAATAGTTAATTTGGGTTAATAGAAATTTTGAAAAATATTTAGAGGTAAGCAAATTAGTAGAAAATGATTATTAAATCTAATTTAGGGTATAATTCTAAATTAAAATAAAAAATTAAAAAAATTATTAATTAATTAAAAAAATAAATAAATATTATTAAATTATTATTATTATTATAAAAAGAAAGAAAGAGAAAAGGTATGGAAAAAAAAAGAAGGAAGAAGAAGAAAAAAATTGCTTTTGGTGCGTAATGATCACATATAATAATAATAAAAAAAAGAATGAAGAGAGAGGAAAGAAGAAATAATAAAAAAATATGGGACCCACTGAATTTTTATAAAAACTCACCTATTTTCTTCATTTCTTCATTCTTTCCTTCGTGGGTGAGTTGAGGCAGAGAGAGCGTCTATGAGTGAAGTTCGCCGGTGCTGGGTTTTAAGGTAAGAGTTTTTAATACGATATTTAAAGTATGATTTTAAGCTTTTCAAGACTAAGTAAGTATTGTAAAAAATTTTCTTAATCATCCTTCCTCTTTGGTTTCTGATTTTGTGGTGGTAGAACATTTAGGATCTGAAAGAGGGATGAATTTATGTTGAATAAATATGATTTATGAGATTGTTAGTAGTATAATAAATGTTCTAGAGTATAAATTTGTTGATGATCTTTGAAATTGTGGCTTATAGATCAAATTCTAAACTAGATCTGAAAATATATGTTGATTTATTGAGGTTTAGATGATTATTTAGGATGAGAAATAAATTATTATGGCTATAGAATTATGATTCTAAGCTAGAGACTCAATTTTTAATTTTTGGATATTTTAGGTGCGAATTTATAAAATAAAAAGAAAATTTTAATAATAGAAATTAGTTTAGAAGTTGATTTTTAGATTATTAATGTTTATTGATAACTAAAAGAGGAGTTAAAAATTTTACTTAATAGTATTGACTCTAGATTTGTATTAAGATTGAGATTAAGAATTATGTTATATTTTTAATTCTATTATTAAAATTATTTTATTAGTTTCAAAAGTTGAAACTAATATTTATAAATAATATGTTATTTGTAGATTGTATTATTGGTAAAGATTGTGGTGGGAGAGAAATTTGTAAGGAATAATTTATTAAAAAGCCACGAGGTAACCAAGTTTTTAATTTATGATTAGTGTTACTTCATGTTAATTGGGTGATTATTGAGAAAATTATGAATTTTATAATATTGTATAATTGTGCAATATTATCATGAATTTGTTTGATTATTGTGGGAAGTGTTAGGAAACTTGCTATTATTGTTGTATTTATGTGCCACGTGATACGCCCCTATTGGAGCTCAATAGGTAGCTTGTAAGGGCTCGGGCTAATCTACCTTTGGCCGGGTAATTTAGCACCGAGTGAGGGCTACGGCTCGAGGTTAATGGAGGGATATAAGGATGGTTATTTGTGTGTATTATAATATTTCTTATATTTGTTGGAATTATATTATTTTTAATTCTCACTTAATAAGCACACACTTAACTATTTGTATATACTATCATATTAGTTACTGAGACTTTTGAGTCTCATTATGTGGTTAACAATTTTCAGGAGAAGAGCCACGAGTAACACGTGGAGGAGTCCCAGAGGCTTAGTGGTATAGATCCACTGTCTCTTTTGGGTATTTGATTTATGATTTATAATGTGTTATATTGCCAATATTAGGGCTTTTTGTTTATTGACAATTATATGAATATATAAATGTAATCATGCCTTTCAAACTATTTCTATTTTTGGTATACTTTGGATGACTGTAATTTTAATATTTGGTTTACTCTGAATTGGTTAAAATGGCATGATTATAAGGCTAAATAATTGACTTGTGTTGAAAATTGACTAAATTGCTTATTTTACTTGTTGGGAGTATAAGGATGGACAAATGTGATTTAGCCTAATGGTATGTAGGAGGTAAAAATTTATCTGAAATGTTATATTGTGTGAGTTGAAGCCAATTATAAAATATTTTATATTAAAATTATTGATATAAAAAAAATGTGTTGGGTGGCTGTAACCCAACTATGATTGAGTTAAATTATTTTTAAAAAAATTTGGTGTGTTATATAAAACATGTATAACATGATGTTCATAAATTCTCAGCATAATATCTATTCGTGTCTAGGTAATCTATACGTTAATTTAAAACGTACAAGTTACATAGAGCATGTACAACACAATATCCACAGGTGCACAACTAAATTTTTAAAACAATGTCCATACGTATTTAGTTAATTTATAGATTAATTTAAAATGTACAAGTTAAGCAAACTATAATGAGCAACAAACTTTCATTAATATTAGAAATTAGATATGGATAATTTCATGTTGGTACTAGCCAAGCTACTAAAACCAGTACCCACATGAAGTTTTATAACATATTTCAAGTCTGATATATATAAAAAGTTAACAACTATATCCAAAACAATTAAGAGTTTCTTATCTATATACAAACAAAAAATATATCATTTCCAATTACCCAAAAAAAATATTACATGAAAATGCTTCCATATATATAATTATAGTTGTCTTTGTACACCAAAAAAGTAGAATGTGAGTACTTCTCATGTTGGGTTAGAATTTTTGCATGTCTTAATTCTGTGTTTAGTCTTTTCATATCTTGAACAATGATAAATCTTCTTATATTCCATATATATATATATATAGCTTTTTTCTTGGCAACTTTTATTTCACACAACTCAACATCTAACATAAACAACTTAAAGTTTATGTTTGCACAATAGATATTGTGATGTTTCTAGTAGCATATTTTCTTTATATTAAGTTTCATGTTTTATTCATTTTACATGTCAAAGTCTAAGATAAATAAGTCAACTGTCATTATTGTAAAACAACTAATCCACTCTAAAACTTCCACAACCAGTTACCAAGTTCAACAACTCTTATCTTATATCAGCAATGGAATCACAAACAAAATTCTGATTTCAATAACATCACAATATAGTTTGTACAATAAAAAGTCCATCTTATATGCACCCAATTACCTATGTAAAAACCCCATTAAACTCGCATTTCACCAAGATAATAATTAGATTTACCTTGTGCACACTAGAGAGTTACTTAGCTCACCAAGCTCTTCATCTAATTCTAAGCTCTTTCCTATTTCAGCACAAAAATGGTGGATGACAACCTTAATCGATGCTTAAAAGAAAAATTTTGAACCAAACACTAGTCAGGATGGAAAAATTTTGAAAACTATGCACCTCACAAGTTATTCCTCACCATTGGAGCTAATAAACCTACAACTCCTAATGCTCAGGATGGACAGATTTTGAAATCTACGCACTTCACAAGTTACTCCTCACTATTGGAGTTGATAAACCTGCAACTCTTGAAGCTCATAAACCTTCTCGCATTTGTCTTCACTCCTCTAACTTTTAGATCGTTTCTTCATTTTAATAAGAGCAAAATTGTACTTTCACTTCCAACAAAATTTGTAACAAGGGCCCTTGGGACTACAATGTATTATCATAATTTATTAACCTAAAGTGAAATTTTTTGTGTTTTGAGGGCTCTTAGACAAAAATATTTATTAAAAATTATTTGAATAGAGTAGTATTTTATGATTGCTCTATCTTTTTCTTTCCTATTTTTAACATTTAGCACAAGATTTAATATTATTACTTACACGTTAGATAATTTTACACCGTTAGTGCCACATCATCTTCTCCCAAGGCATATTTAGAAATAGACAAACTAACATTACAAACAAACAAAAAACTATAGGAACCTGAAGCAACAAAAATAAAGTACACGAACCAAAAACAAAAAACAAAAAAATTATAAGGAGCAATAATTATCTTTTACCTAATTTTTTTAGGACTTGAATGCTTCAAAGTTTTTTTCTTTAAGCTCTCTCAATAACTGAGTTCCACAGGCATTTTAATATTTTACAATCTAAATTCAAATTAAGTTTACAAGTTTAAAAACCTCTACACCTATACCTTATGGCAAAACTTCCTCCCACACTTGCACCATCCAACCCACTTTGTGCTCGATACACTATGTGTTAACGATGCATTAATCATATGAAAAAAAATATAATTATTAGTTCCTATAATTTTAATGTATTTTGACATACGTTTTGTTGCTCTAAATTCCTTTAGTTTATCCTGCTTGTAACATTAATTATTCAATTGTAGAATATGCTGATGATGAGATAACAATAACAGTGTTAAATATGCTAACATGTGACTAACAATGTTAATTTATCCTGGGATGGAATTATAATTGAATAGATTAACAATATTGTCCACCCTATTTTGTTTCATGTTTCAATCTATTCAATTATAAATTTACCTTAGCACAAATTAATGATATTAGTTACAAGTCACCATATTTAAAATTATTGTTTGTGTCAACTCATTATTCGTTGGACATATTCAAAAGTAGATGGACTAACGTTGCAATTATGATGAACTAGATGGACAATGAAAAAAACTTCAAGGGCTTACACCAAAACATGGTAAAATTAAAATTAAAGAGACTAATAATTATGTTTTCTGTAATCATATTGTACCATACCTCATATTGCATACAAGCACTACATGCATACACGCCCATCTTCAGGTCCCCTACCCACACCTAACATGAGTGTTTATGATCTTAAAGTAGGAATTTGTTGAGAGTTTGGTCATATTTATAAGTAGTATTTTAGAAACTGGACCATACCGGCTGGTTCAACAAGTTAAACTCAGAATCAATTCCAAGTCTAGTTTGATCATAACAGGAAACTGGATTGTGAGAATCAATTAAGAAAAACCGGTGGAAGTCACAGGTAAATTGGTTGAATAGGAGATATTATTTTTTGCTAATTTAAAACTTTAATTCCTTTTTAAACTATAATTTATACATATATACTAATAATTAAGCATTGAGAAATGAAGAAAAATGAAAAATAAGAAAGAATTATATATATATATATATATGTATTTTAAAATTATAAATTATGAAAAAAAGTGTATATCTTTTGAATGAAAATGAAAGAATATTAATTGATATTAATTTTTTATTTGATATTATTTTGTTTGAAATTTAAACATTCATTTTTATTACCATATATGTTGATTTCTTTTTATTTTAAATATATCAATTTATTCATGATTAGTTAGACATTGTTCAAATCAGAGTCCTGTCATAGAATTGTGGACAATTGTCTCGACTAGCTTAATGGCCGGTCTAATTTTTTTTTAACATCGTTTATAAAATATCAATCTCTTTGTTTGCTTTATTAATTAATTAATTATTTCTGAAACTACTCGTATCACTGCACCATTTTTTCACTGCAAAATACTAGGATGAATTAATATAAGGTATTTAAAAAAACTATCACAAAATTTTGACACATTAGTGTCAAGTAACTAAATCGTGGGACAGTCTGTTTAAAGTCAAAGACCAATGTCATTTTAGTTAAATTTAACTCTCAAGTCGTTGGGAGAAATTAAGTTATAATCAAGAAAGTTTTGTTGGTAAAAATATATTTTGAACTTTTGTTGATAACCTATTTCAAATAGTTTATCAAAATAAACTTTTTCCAACGCCTCTCTAATGTGTTTATGTGTAGCTTAAATTCTCCAAACAATTCTTTCATACTCCCTATAATTTTTTTTTTCGTCTTTTGTCTATCTAAAATTATTTTTAGTCTTAAATAAATTGACACTATATTTTTTTTTAATCTATGTGAATTATAACTGACTCACACGATGGGAATGAATGAAGCAACTATTTTTTTTTTTTGGGCCAAGAAGCAATTATTATATTATATACGCAAGACTAACTACATTTTTGTCACTTTTTACCACATTTGTTGCAAAGATATATAAAATTTAGGAATAATGAAAAATTTTAGTGCTTTAGGTTTGCATTAGTTATCGATTTGGTTTCTCAAATTTAATTTTTATCAATTTAGTCCCTTATGTTTTCTGAAATTATCATGTAAGCCTTTTAAGTTTTAAAACATAAATTAACTCTTAAAATAATCTAATGTGTAAAGTATATTGATGATTTGATATGTATATGTAGCTAAATAATTAACCCTCAAATAAGTTTATTTTTATCAATTTAATTCCTTTTATTGTATTTTGTTCTCTTGTCTTTAAAAATTATAGAACTTGTTTTTCCTAACTAAAGAAGTACACTTTTTTTTATTAATTTATATGACTACTATCAATATTCTATTATCCATATCAACAAATTTTAATAGTATTACCTCATTTTCATATAATAAGGACCAAATTGATAACCGAGTTAAATTTATAAAACTAAATTGATAAAAATTAAATTTAAAGGATTAAATTAATAACTGAAACAAACTTAAAGTATTAAAAGTTACATTATTCCTGAATTTTAACTAATTTACATGATTTAAAAGTTAACGAATTTTAATAATCATACTTAAAATTAAAAATTTTAAACAAAGATATCTTTGTGATTAATCTATAATATTTTTCATTATTTAATAATACTATCATTTAATTAAAAATAATTTTAAAAAATTTTATAAATAGT
Organism: Prosopis cineraria; assembly: GCF_029017545.1. Classification (NCBI taxonomy): domain Eukaryota; kingdom Viridiplantae; phylum Streptophyta; class Magnoliopsida; order Fabales; family Fabaceae; genus Prosopis; species Prosopis cineraria. The sequence goes on from NW_026555336.1 coordinate 28,510,601, forward strand.
CTTGAAAATTATTATTTTACTTATTAAAAAAATTAAAGAATAATATCATAGTTTTGTTTGTGTTTAAAAAAACACTGGGAGAGTATCAAGATTTTTAAGATCGTGCATCAGCTTTTTCATTGGAAAATTGCAACTTGTATTGTAACAAAATTTTCCAACCCAAAGTTCACTTGGTTTAATTAGTTGAAAGTTGAATCAACTTATTGTACAATCTTAAGTTTGAGTCATGAAGTATACAGTTATGTTAAAATGAGTACCATTGGTCATTGAACACCTCAAGTTTGTGCTATTTATTTATTCTCATTTGAATTGTTATTTTATCCCTAAATATAAGTTATGTTTCAAATTTGAAAGTACTTATTACTTATGTTCTCAATAATACTCCAGCTAGAAATAAGTAATGATATTAAATTGAGATAATTAAGATTTAAAATAATAAGGCATTAGATTCAAATTCCATTGCTTATGTAAAGACTTTGTTGCTAATGAGCGATTTGTAAGCACATTATGAGGCATACTTTAACTTTAGTGAGCTTTCGACACCTCACCCAACTTACTCTTTATTTAAAAAAAAAATGACATCAAAAGGAGGCAAAACGTGAAAGGAAAGAATAATTCATACATTGTACATAGATTTTTCTTTTTTTACCCCTTTGTCTGTGTATTTTTTTATGATGAAAATTTTTCCCGATCGCTAACCTGCACCCAAGCCATAGCCAAACCTAAATGTCTACATCCGCTAATTGTGCTTTTTCTCGGCTTCCATTGATTTAAGGGTCAATATTTATATATTGTAATTGAGCCAGATCAATTATAATTAATTTACTATTTTCAAATAATATATAAAATTATAAAATAAATTCCTTCATAACAATAAACTAATTTCTAATAGAGATTTTCACAAAAATATCAAATAACACTTGATGAAATTCTTTTTAAAACCATTCATCCTAAACCAACGGCCTAAATTTATTAGATGTAGAAGGGAAGCACCATTACTAATTATAGACATTTAGGTTATGGTCATTGTAGGCTAGTTGCTGCATTCTGGCCTCATTAATGTGGTTCTCGCCCACATACAACCCATACATATAGTCCCTCCAACTGAAAATACAAACACCGATCGGCATGTCATTTTCAGCTGCCATTGATTTTGGTCCTTCACACGCGCCCACACAACTTGTATGTATGTATGTATGTAGGAGTAACTATACTTTGTTGTTGCTATCAATTTATGTTTGCTGATCTACTTGTGATGGCTTCTGCTTCGGGCAATTGACTGTGAAGTGTATGTTGGAGGTGATATTACATTTCCTTTTTTTTTTTAATTTGTCTGATGATTCTTAATTGCTTAATTAATAGAGGAAAGGGGCTGTCCACTTATTTTCCCTCTATTTTTTCAAGCCTCACCATTTATTAATTTTATCATTTAAAAAAATTATTTAATAAAATAATTTGAATGGTGGAGGTTGGCAAAATGGAGGGAAAAAAGTGGAGAGACTCTTCTTCCAATTAATGCTTCCTTTGAATTATAATATAAATCATAATTATTTAATTCACAATTATTATACTTGGATTAGGAACTTACACGGTTTAAGTAATAAGACATATAATATATATAATTTTGTTGAAACAAATTTGTGTGATAATTTTTCTGAAAATATGCTATGAACTTGAAATCAACATAATAAATATAGTTATGTTGAATGTATTACAAATATAAAAACAGAATATTATTCCCATTTCCACATCTATTTTTTTTAAAATGAATCTTAATGTTTTTGAGTTTATTTGATAAAGGAACATTGATATTTTTGTTGAAAAATTCTAAATGTTGACATCTAGGATATCTTACACAATTGCTTCATATATAACCTATGCAAGGCACGAGAGTAAGGATCTGTTTGGATTTCAGTTGGGTATAATAAATTATAAAAATAATTAATTAAGTGATAAATTTTAATTATAATTGATTATGTTATAACGCAATCTGTTTGGATACTGTTTTTCTAAAATTAATTTTAACAGAATTGAAGATATTTGGATAATTTAATCAAAATTAATTTTTAGGTATATAAATTACTATATAATTTAATTTTTAAATATCAAATATTAATTTTTTAAATATACAAATTTTAAATTTTCTTAAGGAAAAAAAAGAAAAAAGAAGAGAGTTTAATTTTATTTTTATTAAATTATGTACTTTCTTTGTAATTTTTTGAGCTTGTCTTTGTAATTTTCCTCCTTTTTTACAAACTTTTATTAAAAAGCTAATCGAAGTAGCTCACGGGAAAACACGCGTATGGGCTCAGAATTGATTTTCGTCCTTTTCTAACCGTTTGGCTAATTTATTAAAAAAATTAATTTTGAGAGGAAAAAATTAATTTTTTTTCTCTATCCAAACACACAGGCCCTAACCCTAATCAAATCAATTGGGGGGGGGGTTCGGGGGAAATTGTTTTATTTTTTTATTTATTTGAATGATTTGATCGATTCATTCAAGTGGTGGGTCCTGAGCTCCGAGAAAACTTATCATGGATTTGTCTCTTCTCCAAACAAACCCATTTACTTGTAATGGACCAGATGCCATAATCATCTGCTCTCCTTTCCTTCTAGGCCAGCTCAAAACCGTACCTCCTAAACCCATCAACCATGGTTTAATTTATTAGCGAATTTAATTATTTTAAAAACCTTTGAATTAATTTTTAAAAAATTTTAATAAAAAAAATCATATTTGCATGTTTTAAAATTTTTAAAATTTTTTAAGTGAATAAAATTTATTATTAAGAATAAATTAAAAAAATACTTTTGTCGATATACTGTTAAAAAGATTTTTAAAAATTATTTGTTTATAAACGAGTAAAATATTTTGGCTTTCCCTATATTTTTTAATTTATTAGGGAATTTAATTATTTTAAAAACCTTTAAATTAATTTTTAAAAAATTTTAATAAAAAAATCATATTTTCATGTTTTAAAATTTTTAAAATTTTTTAAGTGAATCAAATTTATTATTAAGAATAAATTAAAAAAATACTTTTGTCGATATACTGTTAAAAATATTTTTAAAAAATTAATTTTTTATAAATGAGTAAAATTTTGGCTTTCCCTATATTTTTTTAATTTATTATGGAATTTAATTATTTTAAAAACCTTTAAATTAAATTTAAAAAAATTTTAATAAAAAAAATCATATTTGCATGTTTTAAAATTTTTAAAATTTTTTAAGTGAATTACATTTATTATTAAGAATAAATTAAAAAAATACTTTTGTCGATATACTGTTAAAAAGATTTTTAAAAATTATTTGTTTATAAATGAGTAAAATATTTTGGCTTTTCCTATATGTTACCTTAATTACATACTACTTTATTTCTATTTGTAAGAGAAACCATCACTTTTTATTTTTTTTATGTAACCAAAATCACATATTACAATAAGCATTTATTACACATTTTTTAAATCACCCCTTATAATTTACATTAATAAAAAAATAATTAATGCAAGCTTATGTTGATTAATATAGGGCATTTTAGTTCAATTTTTTTATTTTCAAACATAATTATTATAGTTAATCAATTTTTCAAATTTTTTAATCTGTGTGATACGATTTTTTTTCTTATATATAAAAATAGAGAGTGTATATTTTTTTTTTAAACCTCTGTGAACCTCCCTTATTTTGAATATTTATAAAACACAAATATTTTCTTTATTTTTAATATATTATTTTTATCTACCTAATTATTAGTTGACTGTTAAGCTACATATGTTTGGCCAAAATACCCTTTTTTAAATATAAATATTTCTAACAACCATTTAAATTACCCAAAAAAATGCATATTTTTTACTTTCTTATTTATATGTAAAACTTAATAATTTTGTAAATATATTTATTTAGTAATTTTTTAAAAATTAAATATAAAAATTGACTAAAATGATGTTCACTCAATTAAAAAATTTATGAAATAAAAATTTAATATAATAAATTACTTAGTATAATTTACATTTATTTTTTAAATTTCATTAATTTTAACAGAAATTTTTAAAATTATTTATTTAAATATTGATATAATTAAATATTAAAGTTTTCTTAAATTGGGAGTGAGAGTAGATAATTAGATCATAAAAATAAATTAATAATTTTAAAATTATTGTGTCTTGGATGATTCACATTTTAGGGTCAAACATCAATAAGCACATTGAACTATTCATACGACTGAGAGTCCTCACAATCCAAACACAACAACACAATTATCAAGGGTGTGCTCTATTGTCAAGTCAATCACCAGTCATGTGGGCCTATGCCAACAGCTAGAGAAGCACTGTTCCACTTTTTTCTTTTTTATGCGCCCATGTCGCCCTCGTGCGGCAACATGGGGCGAAAAAAAAGGGATTCTATCAATTTTTTATATAATTATAAATAAAAATTAAATATTTTAAAGTCTTTATTATAATATTGTTAATTGTGTTAAAAGTTGGATTAAATTGTAGAAACTGAGGGAATGTCTTTGTAATTTTAGCAAAATGAAAGGAAAGTCATTGTATTTTACTCTATATAAATAAAATATATTATTAAGTAATTATATATAAATAAAAAATAAAAATGATGGTTTTTGTCATCAAATATATTATTTCAAAGTTAATTTTTACGAATAAAATATATTATTTCAATATAAAATATTAATAAATTATTAATAAAATGAGAATAAAAAATTGTATTTATATATTATAAAATTTAAAGTAACTTACAATTTTTAAATGCATCATTTACATTATTACGAATAAAATGTATAATTAAAAATACTTTCGTTAGTGAACATCTAATTAAAATTTTTTTTAAAATTATTTTTGTATAACTAATACAAATAAAATATTCGATTGATATATAAATTATTTTCATATATATAATTTTTTATATTTATTGGATTCTAATATATACACACACAAAAATTTAATCAATAACAATATATCAATATATATTGCAAATTTTATAAGTTTAATGAGTAAAATAGATTTTGAAGTATTGCGTGAAAAATGCCTTAGACACTAAACTCTTAAAATATACAAAATGAATTCTAAATTTTTAAATTCATAACAAATTGAACCCAACTGTTATCTTTTTGTTAATGTTATTATTGTTCACCGTGGATCCTGGTTAAATGCTAAACCATTACAAAATAACATTTTGGATGCTAAACTTTAAAATTTTGAGCAAATTATCCCTATCATTTATGTAAATAATGTTGACTATTATGTAAATTAAATTAGTCTCAACATGGTCCGTTATGGTGAGCACATCATTGGCCATGGTAAATGACTCATAATTTTGTAAAATGATATTTTTGCCCCTTTTTGCAATGTTTTCCAAACGATTGATATTATATACTTTTGTATACTCTATAACTCTGATTTAGTATTATTTTAAATAATATTTATTTATTTAATGGTGAAAACTTCAAATCTCATTTGAAAAGAAGTTTAAGTATTATAGGATTTTATAGATGATGAATGGAAAAGCCGACAATTTCATCAATGAATTTAAAACCTAAATTAACTGATTAATTAAAATCATCTAATATTTAAACTTCTTTTTCAATGGAATCTGAAGTTTTCACCATTAAATAAATAAACATTATTCAAAATAAGATTAAATGAGAGTTATAGCATATATGAAAGCATGAGATACCAATCATTTGAAAGAACATTGCAAAAAAGGGGCAAAAAAAATCATTTCACAAAATCATGGGTCATTCACCATGGCCAACGATATGGTCACTATGGCGGCCCACACTAAGACTAATTTAGTCTATGAATAGTTAATATTCTATATATAAATGATGGAGGTAATTTGTTCAAAATTTTAAAGTTTAGAGTCTATGACGCTACTCATATAATAATTTAGGGTCTATAATCTTAATTAACAAATGATATATTAGTAAGAGACTGCCACATCAGCATTTGATTGGGGCCGTGGTGAACAGTAACAGTGAACAACAATAGTATTAACAACATGATAATGATAGGGTTTAATTTAATGTGAATTTAAAAATTCAGGATCTATTTTGTAAATTTTAAGTGTTCAGGATCTCAAAGCTTATTTTATTCCTTAACCTAATTTTATATTCTAAAAGTCATAATAATCAATCTCGTTACCTTAAACGTTATTTTTTTAATAGAAATTAAAAAACATAATTAATTCATTTATGGCATCTGGTGACTAATTGAACCAGACACCATAATGTTGTGTAGCGCAATTTTGGCGTCTGATGCGTACGCCACAATGATACTCTCCATTCAAACCCTTAACTTGGCAGAGTAAACCTATCTCAATTATGGGGACTGGTGTTTATTGATACCAACAACGTTAAATAGCGAGGAACCTCTCTTTATAAACAGTAATGTTACTGTTTTTCTTTAACATCAAGTTATAAAAAGATGTTTGAACTATTATATTAACATTAAAATTAAGTAACTATGGATTATAGTTAAATAAGTACTCTGAGTGGATGATTTCTGAATATGTTGTAATTTATAGAATGGGATTTTGTATAATTGCATGGTTGTAAATAATTTCTAATTTAAAAACAAAACGCTAATTATAGCGTCTGTGTTACCCATAACAGATACGATAATGCGATTGGAAGGCTTTAAGAGACAAAAATGCCCTAATGGAGGCCTGAATGTATTACTGCTTCTGTTCTTTAAGAGGCCATACGCTATAACGCATCCCAATTACCACTTTTGTTGCAATTTATCAGTAGCCAAAAAAAAAAAAAAACACTATTGCTATAAATTAGACTTATTTCTTCTACACTGCACGTGTAGGAGGGAAAATGTATTTTTAGCAGTCGTGAAAATTATTATTTTACCGAAGGATGCTTTACTAGTTTAACCAAATGTTTTAATTTAATTCAAAACCTGAAAATGTAATAACAATGGTAATAGAGCAGTCATCCAAAAGGGTGCTCCTGTTAAGTTCCTTAATCAACTCAAGGCCAGGCCTGGAATACCATACACAATGTTCCCAAAAAAACAAACAAGAAAAGCTTTAGCTTTGGCTCATCACGAAGCTGCTTTTTGCGGAAAAGGAATCCAATGAAGACTAAACTTTTACTAACAATGTCACTTTTAACTGTCCTTTGGATATATGATAATCATAAGCGTAGGTTCAATGATTCATCCTCTTTCATCCTCGCTTGAAAGTCCACACACGATGCTCTCGTTTTTTTGGCTTCTTGCCACTACTTTGTGTCACTGGTCACGTCCTCATATCATCATAGAAGAAGACAATAACATGTGGGCAACAATCCCTTGCCCCACTATGAATATGGGGAGAATTTTAAATGTGATTCCAGAAAGTGACATAATTATTAATAGATTTTAAAAAATTTTAAAATTTTAATTTAATTCATGCGATAAAAGTAAAAATAATTTTAATCATAAAAAAATTAAAGTATCATTCACTTATTAATTTATTAATATGAGTTATAAATTACATGAATTAATGTGTCAATAATTATATAAGACTTGACATCAGTTGTTCAATCATAAGCAACTACATCAGTTGTTAAATTGTTCATTTTATTTGTTAATTTTGCTAATATCAATTGTAAATTATTGACTGGTCTCATAATTTATTAGCATTAATTGTTAATTACTAGCAAGTCTTGTAATTTACAATTGATGTTTGTAAATTAACAAGTAAAGTTATTAAATTAACGCCTAATGTTACTGCTCGTTTGACAAACAGACATAATTTATAAGTAATATTGATAAATTAATAAGTAAAGTAAAAAAATTAACAACTAGTGATTCTACATAACAAGTGAATGGTGCCTTGGTCTTTACACAGTTAACATTATTTTTACTTTTATTCCCACTACTAGAAAAATAAAATTTAGCAAGGGACCCTCGCTAAATGCCTTTTTTCCTAGCTAAATTGCATATCTCTCGCTAAATTCATAATTGAAAAAGGACTCATTAAATTAAATGAAAGATCATATTTCCTTAGCTAATTAGTGATGTGAGGGACTGAATTCCTCGTTAATATTATTCAAAATTTGATAACTTTAGCAAGAGATTAGTCTCTTGTTAATCCCTCATTAAATATATCTATATTTAAAAATACTCATGCTACTTCACTCGCCATGTGTGTGTCAACTTATGACATGTCACCAGCAGCCTTATACTTCATTAACCACCATGTCACCTATCATCTTGAGTCCCATCACCCGTTATGTATGTGACAATTCATGACATTCATTATCCACCTTGTGTCATATCACTTGCCTCTTACCATATTATATATTCATGATGTTTATATCGAAGTTAAGACTTGAACCCTTGACCTTATACTTTCCAAACCTTATACTCTTTTTTTTTGTTAATTGAATTGAAATGCATCAGCAATTATTATATGAGAAATTAAATATATATTATTTAACTATATAAATATATCAAATAATATATTATAAAAAGACACACATATAAACATATTAAATTTTATTTTAAATTATTAATATGTTAAAAATATTTATATTTCATTTAAATTATTCTTTATATTATATTTTTAATAAAATATTATTTTATTAATGAAAATAAACTTAAAATAAAGAAAATATTAAATATTAAATAATTTTATTATGAATATTTTGGTTAATTTTTAAATTTAATTTTTATTTTTAAATAAAAATAATTAAATATATAATTAAAAGTTATTGCCAAAGTTAACTTTTTTTTGGTAGTAATTAGCTAGAAATAAAATCTCTCATTAATTATCTTATTTTAGATAGGGATTAACAGTCTCTTACTATTTTTTTTACTAATTGTTTTATTTTAGGAAGGGATGATAGTCCCTCACTATTTTTCTCACTAATTTTAAGTTAAGCTACAAGATCTACATCCCTCACTAATTTGATATTTTAGAGAGTAATAAATAATCTCTTACCAAATTTCTTTACTAATTTATATTTTTTTTTGTAGTGTGCTTGAGATAAAATTGAAAGTTCAAAATTTTTTGGGCCTTATTATTAATTATGTCATACTCTTAATCCTTATTTAAAATTTTCTCATGAATGTATTGTTTGAAACCACACTGGTTAGCTTAAAATAGTTCAAAAGGCTAAAAGATAGGCAGTGTAATTTGGTTTTGCACATCACTAGCTGTAGCTTCTACACATGCTATACATCATCCCCATTAATTTAAAAGACATGTAGTTAATTATCCGTCCCAAAAAAAAAAAAAATAGACGTGTAGTTAATGCACTTTTTGAAAGGTTCGATTTTTTATCAAAGCTTGAGGATGTGTGGGAAAACATTTGGAGAATGACAGTTAAATTTTAAAACAGAAAATTAATATTAGTTAAATTTTTGATTAATTTTTTATAATAAATTATAAATATCAATTTAAATAATTATAAATAAATTTTTTTATTATAATCTAAAAATTACATTTAATATTTAAATACTTATCTATATTTAAAACTTCTGTATTTATAATAATTTAGATAGTTATTTTTAATTTATATTTTAAAAAAATTTTGAGAATTTAATTATTATTAATTTATTATTTTAAAATTTAACCATCATTCTTTCAAAACATTTACCGATAGAATGTTATTTATAAACATCATGCTTTACTATACCTTCTATCATTGTATATGACATTTACATGAAGAAATTCTTATCATTTTGTGTATATTTAAAAAGACGTAACAGCTTTAATGGCAAGAGTAACAGCACATGTTCATGGAATTACGTATTCATCTGATCCTCTTTGTAAGTTATTTTTAGTAACCTTATCAATATTAATATAAGAAAAAATAAAAAGAATAAATGTGTATAAATTTTTAAATGTGGCTTTATATAATAAATTTAAAAAATAATGTTATATTACTTTTTCTCTCTTATAAAAAATATTTTTTAAATATTATTTAAAAAATTACACCATAATTTATAAATGTAATTAAATAGATTTTTTAAAATGTGTTTTATAAATGAGATTACAGATAGTATATGGTTTTTGTACGTAATTCACTAATTCATCAGACGAATGCATTGAAACCGAGGTTCATCTCATTATCCCATTGGTTGATGAAACTCGCAAACACAGGAACGTCAAGTGAATGCGATCTATTGAATTATTTCACTAATATGAGAAATTCTTGGATATATCCAATCACGTATTAGCTTATCCATGCTTAATTAAGTAAAAATATAATATTTAGATGGCATTAAATATAACTTGATTCTATCATTAATAATAATATAGAGAGAGAAAAGACTAAAACTTAGATAGACATTTTGTTATTAAAAATAATTACATACCTCTGTTCAGAAATATAAAATATTTTTAATCAAATCTCATCTTTAATAAAGTAGTTACTTACTTTCAAATTAACTTTATATTTTTATATTTATTTATTAAACACTCTTTAATAAATATAAAGTTATTATCAATAGAGGTACTTTTGAAAAAAAAAACATAATGATTACATCTCAAAAGACTAAAACTATTTCACATTTTTGAACATCAAACTTCTTAAAAAATATCTTATATTTTTGAATGAAGAGAATATAAAATTTTATTTGATTAAATTGATGTAATTTTATTAGATGTGGTTAAGGTCCATATAAAAATTTTCCTGACTAATATCTGTTTTTGTTTTGGTCATGACTCTTTACTGATAAATTCACTTCGTCTCTTTTTATTGGACTTATTTTGAAATGCTAATTTACTCATTTTAACTATTTTTCCTGTCTTCAAAATCTTTTAATTATTTACAACCATCCACAATTACAACAATTATATTATCTAGAGCAATTAGTACGCAGTTGGTTAAAAAAAAGAAAGAGTAATTATTATGCAACTAATATTATACTCCACTTAACGAGGACAAAAATAGAAAAGACAACTTTTTTTCCCAACGTAAAGACAATTCATGCTATGTGTACATTATCTTATTCATTGCTCAGGCAACGGGGCCAGCATATTTCTACGCATTGAATGAGAAACCGGACCAAATTGACTCGATAAATTGGCGAACCAACCAACCAGCCGATACAATTTGTCATCTGAACCGTTCTGTCATTAACCCAAACTAACTCAGGCAAACCAGGGTAACCCAACAAGTTAGCGTAGTTATATTTTTTTAAATGGCATAATTAAGATATTGAAAACCAAACTGATTACTAAATCAATTGAAATATCAAGTTATAAGTTAGTGATTCAATTGAGATTAAATCGAAAGTTAAATCAGAGAAAAAGGGATCATGATTAAATAATAAAATTTAAATAAAAAACATTAATTATAAAAAAATTTATTTACATCCAAGAGCAATGTCTCAAACAAAATATGAATACAACAATGACTTTTTTAAATAAAAATACAACAAAAATTTTAACATAATAAAATATAATATTCTAAATATTTACTTTTACAATTTTTTAATTATTTATATTAAAATATATTTTGGGTATGATTATATTAAAATATCTTCATTGAGAAAGTATGAAAGAAATAAATGATTATCTACACTTCTTCCCATTTCAAATCACTTGCTGCCTAGCATTTGTGCTCCCTTTTTTTAATATAATATAATAATATTAAAATTTATGGATACACGAGAGGATAAGGATTGTAAGTGATGTACTAATGCCCATAAAGAAAAAGCCTAATCGTCTTCTCATTGTCTCTTTTGTCTGCTTGTTGGGTGCACCACCGGGTTCGCCTCTCTTTATTTTTTACCCTCTTCACTTTATCTCCATTTCTCATTTCAACTGTCAATTTTTTTTTAATAATTGAAATTTAATATTTTATAAAATTAATTTTTTTATTTTTTAATTATAATTTTAAATCTTAAATTGTAGTTTAGATAAATTTAATTATATACTAAATTTATTTATGGATAAACATAACTTTTAATCATTATATTTTACTCATATTTTATTTTTGGTTCCTACATTTTTTTAATAATTTAAGTTCTTATATTTTTATTTTTTATTGTTTTGGGTTCTTTTAAGATCCTTATACTTTGCTCATAGAGGAACCGAAAATAATAAAAAATAAAAGTGTAAGAATTTAAAATATCAAAAAAATATAAGAATCAAAAATAAAATGTGAATAAAGTATATGGATTAAAAATTATGTTTGTCCTTTATTTATTTATTTTTTATAAATTTAATGTTTTAATAATAATTAAAAAATTTATTTATAAAATATTAAATCTCAACCATCAAAAAATGAACTTGATAGCTGAGATAAGAAATCGAGAAAAAATTAAGAGAAGCCAACTGCATCCACCATCACTCCCCTTTCGTCCACTTGCTCCTTGCGTCTCAACCTCCGCATCATCTGATGATTTCATGAAAGATTTGGTAATTTCGGAATAGAAAAATCATATTTAAGGTGGAACCTGACTGCAAAACATCTTATCTCAACTTTTTCTCTTGAATCTCTTTCATCATTCTTATCCTCGCGAGAAAAAAATGATGAATACTTGAGCAGAGCATCGACATGAAAAGAAAAGAGGTCTTTCATCTTTTCCCATCTTTCACATTTATTTATTTATTTATTTTTTACTCATGTTAACTATGTTTTCCTGTCTTCAAAATCTTATAATTATCTACAACCATCCACAATTACTATAATTTACTATCTAGAGTAATTATAACGCAACTAATATTATAATCCACTTAATGAGGGCAAAAATAGAAAGGACAGCTTTTGTCCTCGCGTAAAAACAAGTCTTACTACTATTTGTACGTTGTCTTATTCATTGCTCTGGTAAACGAGGACAACAAATTTAATTTCCATGACAAAACTACATAAGCTTTTTTTGGCGTTCTCGGAGGTTTCTTTGTCTTGTGCTGCAAGTGAGGCTGATCAACCAGATGAAAGATGAAAATGAGATAATAACATGAATGAAATGCCACCATTTAAATCACGAGTTTATTGATATTTTATCCAAACGAGGTGTGTGTACCATTTCATCCCATCTCCCCCATACACGTTTCCTTCGTTGTGTTTAGACCTACCTAGCTTCAATGTTTTAGGAATTAGGCTACACAAGTTAGGACCAGTGCTTCTCCGTTGTTTTTTTTTTCCCGTCCTTTTCCCGTGAATGGTGACCACTGCTTTTCCATTTTTTTCTGTCCTTTGCCCGTGATTGGTGATGACCATTCAAGGGAAAATGATGGGAATAAAATGGAGAGGCCCTTGCACTAGGGGTCCGGATCCTCTCAGATTCTTGTTCCTCAATGTCTTTCAGCGGTCAGAAAATCTTAGCCCTTCACTCTATATCTAACGTCTCATATCTTGTCATATCATCTCATATTAAAATAATTTAATTTTAAAAATAATTTTTTTAACACTTTACTTCACTACTTTATATATATTTTTTAAGAAAAATGATAATAAAATCTTTTTAAAATATATAAATAATAATTTAATTATTCAAAATGTCATAATTTTCTTGAAGCCCCATCAAGATTTTTCTATCATTAATGAATTTATATAAATTATCAAGTTTCTCTTTGTAAGAATAAATGATTTGCAGCTTTCCTTTTTATATTTGCAACTTTTTTTCTTAAATTCATAATAATGCAACCGCAAATCATAACTTCTCATATTAAATTCCTTATTTGTTATTGTGAATATAAGAAAAAAAGTTATGAATTATTTATTTTCAACAAGGATAATTTGATAATTTATATAAATTCATTAATAATAGAAAAGTCCTTAGAGATTTTAGGAGAATTATGGCATTTTGAGGGATCAATTTATCATTTATATATTTTAGGGAGATTTTATTATCATTTTTTTTATTTTTTATGATAATAATTCAAGCTGATTTTTTTAATATTTTTTATTTTTAAAACTTGTTCAAAAAATTACTTTGTAGATTTTTTTAAACATATTTTTGTTGAATATATCAAACTAGAGTTTGAATAAGTTAGACTATAAATCCCTGCAAACCTATTCTACATATTTTTTTTTGAACATAAATATAAAGTAGGACTTGCAGTTTGGTTTATTCAAACTCTGACATGACCTATTTAATAAAAATATGTTCAAAAAAATCTATATAATAATTTTTTAAATAAGTTTTGAAAATAAAAAAATGGTTAAAAAATTGGCTTGAACCGTCATCATGAAAACTATATATAAAGTAGTGAAATAAAATATAAAAAATTATTTTAATATGAAATGATATGGTAAGATACTCCTTCGTTAAAACACATATATATATTTTTTAAAGAGTTAGATGTTTAAAAATATAAGACATTTTTGATCTTTCAAGATATAATCATTGCCTTTTTTTTTTAAAATACCTTTATTAATAATAACTTTATATTTATGATAGGGTGTTTAATAAATATAAATATAAAAAGATATGATTAATTAAAAAATAAATAATTATTTTATTAAGAATAAAATTTAATTAAAAATATTTTATATTTTAAAACTGAGGGTATGAGATATTAAATTCGGAGTGAGGGTCAGGATTTTTTGACTGGTGAGGGATGCCGACAGACGAGAATCTGAGGGGATCCAATTCCCCCAGTTCCCCATACTAGACAGGTTCGTTAGTCCCCACTCGCCAGTGACCTCACACTTTTCAATTTTTTAATTAATTAAAATAATATATTTACATGTTTTTAATTATTGGTTATGTTGCACTAAGGATTGAAGATTTTTTTATTTAAATTTTATTATTTTATTATGATTAATTTAACTTTAATTTGACTTTCAATTTAATTTCAGTTGAATTTTTAATTTTCGATTTCAACCGGGTCCAATTTTCTTGGTACATATAGGTCAGCATTATAAAGGCGGCATATGCGGGCGCGGTCCACGTGGCAGTTTCTAGCTCCATTATATATCTCCTTCCGAGACGTTCATATTCCTCATGTTGTCTTTCTCACACTCTCTAAATTCATCTTCAGAGCTGCCGTGCTGCTTCAAAGGATTTGGGATAATCTTCAAGAGATCATCACATTATCATAAGCTTCTTCGCGGTAAGTAATTCATCCGTGAGATTTAGAAACTTAATTTTGCTTCTTTCTCTTCCTGCCTCTCCCCTTTATGGCGGAATCAGAAAATTTCTTACATTGGAGTACAGCTTTAATTTGAACATGTTGGAATGACTGATTTCGTGTCATTATATGTCAAATTAATGAGCGAATGAATATTTGGCATATTAATTAGAGCTTAATAAGATTGAACTGAAAATCAAAAATTAATTACTAATTAAATTCTTTATTAATGGGAATTGATATGTCAATGAGTAATTATGAGGAATAATTCTATAAATGAAACTTGACTAGAAATAAGAAATTATTAAGAATTAATTACTGACTGAAATTTCCCTCCACATTTAATGTGAAATATTTAATCACAATAATTTCATCCATTACAAGATAAATTATGACGATTGAAATTTTTCATTTCATGATAGTCTCCACACTATAAACAGCGGTGGGAGGTTGAAAGGAAAACTAATCCATTTCAAAATGAAGACCTCTCTTCTCAATATTTATTTTTGTGTCCCTCTTTTATTCTCCATAATGCATTTGCTATACATCAAATAAATGATTTTAGTAGTCCTGTCTAGTGTGAGTAGTTGGTAGACTCTGCAACATCTAAATTTATTAAGATTTTAACCCGACTCATTCTTTAAATTATTATTTTAATTTGTCTACTATATATCCTCGAGAACTTAAACACAAGAGCATGCATCCTTGTTTGTATAACCATGCACTTCAATACACACGCACACATAACGGACATGAACGTGAAGCAGATCGTGTGCGCGTCCGATCCGTGTTAGTATTACCATGTGTCTATATATTAGCTAGCATCGTATCATGAGATACTTGCGGATGAAGTGCTGTGGCGGATCTAGGAGTGAAGTGATTGCTATATAGTAAAAGGGTGAGAACAAAAGAAAAAATTATTACCTAGTTATTAATAAGGATGAGCATATATGTAATTCTTTCGTTTACTTGTCATGATAGCTATACCGGAATAAATGATATAAATATATATATATATATATATATCAGAGAGTATAATTAGTGAGGTTTGTGAAGCTTTTGATAAACCAAGAAGTTGAGTTTTGTATTGAAAACTCAGATCACTAGTATCTTTTTTCCAAATTTCGGTCTTGTTTCATATGATATGATTGTACATCCAATCCCCATATCGAACCAAATATGGTATCATTCATACTCTCATACGTCTTCTAGAAGTCATGGGACAGGACCCATAAAATTACAGGAAAGGACCCAAAAGAAACTCAAACTATACCAGATTTGTCTAACACCCTGCAACCAGACAAAGAATTAGAAGCTTTTATCTCAGAAGTGTCAACAGGCAAAATATCTATTAAAGGGAATGATGATTGAGTAATCCATCTTGGAGGACACATTCCCTTAGGGCCCAATGCTACCAAACAATTTGCAGCCCTATTACCTTGGTGACATGCCGAGGAAAAAACCAAAGCACCTGCTGAATCCTTTAGACAAAGCTCATGAATCAAATCAACACACTGCCAATCACAAACCATTTTCTTCATACCTATCAACTGATTATACAGCTCCTCACAATCAAGTTCTAAGATCACATTATCTGCACCAAATCTGCAGACATATAAAAGGCCCTCCTTCAAAGCAAGGCACTCAGACATAAATGGAGAAGTTGCATTGCACTCACCTTCATGCCGTGTCACGACATACCACACCCATACCAATAGCTCCCATCGAATGAATAGAAGTACTAGCAGTGTTTATTTTTATTTTCCCATGCATAGAAGTAGCCCATTTCATCAACCTAACATTCTTACTACCAATCCTTTGCTTAAGCTGAAAATCTTTCTCCATTGTCTGAAAATATTCCCAGATGATTTTGAGCCTCCCTAATTGCCCTGTTTGCCTTTTTTCTTTCACCATTGAAAAACCAAACACACCTTCTCCGCCAAATAGTCCAACAAAGAGCAGCTATAAGTAGTCTCCTTCCCCCACACATCAAGCTTGCTATCATTCCGCAACACATCAAGCAACCAATGAACCACGCTCTAAAAGCCTTCTTTCTGTATTCTCAGTGACGAGCTACAACAAAACCAACAGCTTTAAGCCCAATCACAGAAAAAGAAGTGCTCATAGGATTCAACTTCCTCAAAACAAATGGAACAAAGAGGAGAATTACTACATTTTCCAATATATGATCCAATACTTGATGGTTGTTTTGCCTTTTTTATTTGATAGTTATCTCAAATAACGACAAGTATGACGCATCTTATTTGTCTAATTCTATAATAGTGAGACCAAGAAGATTTGAGATCTATTTATTCTTCCAAACCTTCACATTGAACCAACACCAATTTTCCAACACATTCTTCAACAAGAAATCCTATGCCTCCAAAACCCTACTCCAGCACCAAGATGTAAGTGTATACAATCGATATAGTAATAATTTCCGAAGTATTCTAGAAGTCAAATCCAGAGAAAAAGTAGTTAGATTTGTTATTTTAGAAAAACAAATAGTTGAAAAAGGGATTTAATAATCAGTTAATGCAAAATAAAAGAAACAACAAAGATTATGAACCAAATCAATCAAGCGAGCACTAAGGGTTATGATTCACATACTAAGATGATTTACTCTAATTCAATTAATTATCTTTCCTTTATTTATAGTGACAACTGTTACTAAGGTATCCTAATTATCTCTTAGTATATTAGGGTACATTTATTTAAGGTTGAATTAGCTCTCACTCTTCCTATTGAAACCTTAAATAAACAATTAAGCTATGATCTAAACCATTATAGATCATAAATTATCTCTAATTTACTTATTTGTATTTATCTCTCTAGATCTAGATCAACCCTTCATCTCTCAGTTATTTGACTAACCCACAAATAGATTATATAGTGGTCGTTCTATGTAGAAAGTAGGGAAAATAGCAATCAAAGATATCTATATGAAATTTATATCAGTCAAGGATTAGTTGTTATTAAAATTCAAATAAAAAATAAGCTAAATGAATTGTTGTTAATTTAGAATGACTTCTTGTTAAAACCCAAATGGATACTTATTGATAAAAAATTAACCTGAATCGACAAGTATTCATTCGAATTTTGACAACAATTGATCATTGACTAACATAAATTTTATATAGAGGTCTTTGATTGTTATTTTTCCTAAAAAGTAATTAAATCGAGAGAGATAAATGTAAATAAATTCTCATAGATAAAAACTCATATTCAATAAGAAAAACAAATAAAAATAAATTTAAAAGAGAAAATCCATCTTAGTCGAGCTAGTCCCCACCCTAATTAGGAGTTGAGAAAAAACTCAGAGTTATTGCAAAATATCTCAATACAAAACATAAATGGAATAAGGAGATTAAAGAAAAGGAAAAACTCCCAGCTTGAAAGAACTCCTTTTGATTTTGTGTTTTGCTTCCTAGCTCTCAGATATGAAGTTGTATGATCTAAGTGAGGCTCCCCAAGGTTTATTATATAGTTTTTGAACCATAAAAACCTAATAGCCTATCAGCCTAAGTCTGTTAGCCCTTTTATTTTAATTTTTTTTAATTCAGGATTAATTTTGTAGTTGCCACTCCTTTCTAATTTTTTTGTTTGCTTGTGGTTGTGCCCTTTGTGTTTTCATTCGCTTGTGATCAAAACACATACAAACCCTTTCATTTGTCCACGGTCAAATGCTTTAAAATTTCATTCACCTACGGTCGAAGCACGTATTTTTTCATCCTTTATTGAACATAACTAGAGGCATGATTCTTCATCCTTCGCTGTGCTTTTGGTCCTTTTGGCTCCCTTCCTCTGCAAAACACAAAGCGTCTAGTCAAGCAATATTTTTGATTTTCAAACTATTTTTATGCCATCATTTCTGTAAGTTGGGAGTTAAAACAAACTAAAGGCAGCATATAAAATAGACCTATCATATCTTCCTCCTAGTATTTGGCACTAGAAATCATCATGAGATTGCAAAACTCTCCAAGCAGTCTTTATTAATAAGACTTTATTGAAATCTTAAAAATCTCTAAAGCCTAAACCTCCCTCCTTCTTTGGTATAGTAAGTTGATCCCACCTCTTCTAACGTATCTTCCCTCTATCTTTAGAGTTATTTCCCCATAAAAGAACTGCATTTGCAAATTTTATTTGCAAAAGAAAAATAATACATTGGATACATTGGGATTGCATTTGCTATGGCTTTGATTAAAGCTTCTCTTCTTGCAAAAGACAAAAGCCTTTACTTCCATGCTTTTACTGTCAAGCCTTTGCTTCCATGCTTGTACTGTCAAACCAACCTACTTCCTAACAAAAGCCAAAGTAGTTTCTTTAGATCTTCCCTAAATTATAGGTATTCCAAATTAAACTTGGTTGAATTGTTTCCCTTATATGCAATAGTTTAGCCACCTTTCTTCTTACTTTTGGTGTAATATTTTCAATAATAATAATGATGATAACGATAATGATAATGTTAATGATAATAATAAAGGCAAGATTTCTCTAAATTCAACTCCTGCTTTGATGCTTCACAATAAACTTGCAAGATTTTCTTAAGGGTCAGACAATTATCTTTCTTAGCATTGAAAAATGAACAATGAGATAAAATCAAACTCCCTCTTGCAAGCTTGATGCCTCCTCTTTTTCTTGATGATATTGTATAATTTGAGGTAATACATTAGCCAAAATATGAATAGGTAGAGGGTGAAAGTGGGTCACCTTACCTCAACCCTCTACCAGGCTTGAAATTTGGGATACTTCTTCCTCTAACCAGCAGCTCAAACTCAACAAAAGAGACACATGTACTTCATAACCCACTTTGCACAAGTCACATAAAACCTATCTTCAACAAAACTTGCTTAAAAACTTCTCATCCCGCATAGTCATATGCCTTCATCATATTAGCTTTCAAAGCTACTTGATTCTAGTTCCCTCCTTCCTCCCTTTCAAGTAATGAAAAGCCTCATGCACTACCTTGTTATAATCATAAGCCATTCACTCATAAATAAAACGTCTTTGTTGCTATGAAGTACATTTCAACATCAATTCTCTCATCCTATTCATCATAATTTTTATAGAGAACTTATCAATTACATTACAAAGCCAATATATAATGATTAACAGTTTCAAGTTTCTCTATTTTTGGCATCAACACAATACTAATTTTATTAATCTCATTCAACCTATAACCATCCCCAGACTCAAAAACTCCTAAACCATCCTACACATACTTATCCTATTTAATATCTTGCCAAGAAGATCAAAAGAATAAACCTTAATAACCATAAGGTTGAAGGGCTTTTGATGCACTAATTAAAAACACAGCATCCCTAATCTCTTCCTCATTTACAACAATAATTAACTACAAATTATCAGCCTTAAAAATAACTTTTTGAACATATTGTAGAGCTTCCTCATTCTACTCAAGTTTGAAGAGGTAAATAATTTTTTATGATGCTCAGAGAAGACATCATCAATTTCCCCTATGTCTTCTAACTAATACTTGCACTTCAATCTCAATAGCTTATTTATGATTCTTAAGAAAAAAGAAGTATTTCTATCACCATAATTAATCTAGTTTAACCTTGCCTTTTCCACTAGTAAATCTCCTCTCTATCCCTTAATTCCTCAATTCTTGAAGCGATGTCATTAATCCTCCCTCTCATTTCTTCAATCCAAATCCCTTCTTTGCAAGTACTCACTTAGTTCCTTAAGTAGTACATCAATTTCCTTTATTATATTAGGAAACTTAGATGTATTCCATCTAATCAATTCTTTCCTACAAGCATTAAGCTTAGATTTTACTCTTTGCACCCTTACATTTTTTACATTTCTCACTGCATGTTATCATTGATAGACAAAATCTTTATAATCTTTGTTACAAATTTGAACCTTTTCTTTAACTTTATGTCACTATACCAACAATCAACTGGCAACAAATGATGATCTAAGCTAAAATGTTCAATGTGACACATAATAACCCTCATAAATTCTTCTTTAAATTCTTTGAATTTAGAATTTGCTACACATCTATCAAGCCTTTCTTTTATGTGATCATCCCCCAAATGTCCATTGTTCTAGGTAAATCTTTCCCCTTTAAACTCAAGATTTAAATGATAACAATTAGATAACACATTCTAGAAGTTCAAAACCTTCCTTAAAGCTCTTAGTTGCCCTCCTTTCTCTATGATTGAGGCAAGATCATTGAATTCACCAAAGAGCACTACGAACCCACTACACACATTGCTAAAGATCTTTAATATGTCCTAAGCCACTTCCCTCTCCTTTTGTTTTAGGTGACCATACACAAAAGTCACAAAGCTAGGCACATTCAATGTAGTAGAAGACAATCTAGCATGAATCAAGTTACTTGAACTATAAAGTCTCGTTTGGTTCATTGGAAGAATTTTAAAGAAACCAGAATTAGAAATGAAAATAGAATTAGGATAGGAAATAATTTTAAAATTTAAGTTTGGTGCGAAAGAAAATTTGAATGGAATTCGGCATGTAAAAACAACCAAAAATAGGGAGAATGACAGTTTAATCCCAAAACACTAAATTGACACCAGTTAAGTCTTTGAATTTTTTTAAAAAATAAGTTAAAAATATCAATCCAAACTATTACAAATCTAGAAATTTCAATTGTAATTAAGTATTTAAATATCAAATATAACTTTTATACTATAATAGAATTTTTTATAACCATTTGAATTAATATTTATAATGCATAGAAAAATTTATTAAGAATCTAACTATCATTAATTCATTCCTTTAGGACCTAATTGTCATTCTCCTCTTAAAAATATTTAAAAGACAAAACACCCTTTCAAAAAAAGAAAAAAAATCTCATCTTCTCCATTGCAAAGCAAGATCGGTAACATCATAATCATAATCAGCCATTGGAACAACATTTCACCACCAAAAAATAAGCAAAATCAAAAACATAATGGAATGGAAGAAGTGACTATTTTTGCGATCCAACACTAAACAATCAAACCTACAAAACAAATTGGAATCAAAAAGTGAAAAAATAAACCCCTTTATAAGCAAATTAATTGAACACATAATCATGGAAACGAAATTAAAGGAAGAGAGTTTTGAAGCATCATTGAGAGGAGATAGAGCTTTAGATTTTGATATGTATGCTATAGGCAAATGGGGTGGTAGATTTGGGAGCCATTGAGTTGAGCTTTTCAGATGGCAAAGATCGACAAAGAGAAGAGATAGGAGATATTTGATTTGATAGTAAAAGACATGATAGATAGTAGCCTGGATGCATGGTGCAAGGAGGGGGTTGGCAAAGATGGTACTATATGGTGGAGGGTGAAAGCCAGTGATGATAGGGTGAAGGTGAAGATTCAACTATCAATAAGGACAAATTGGGGAGGGAAAATATTTTCCAAGGAAAATCTAATTTTCCTTGTGTGTAAATGAAAAATTGATTTTCTAGGTTGAGGTAGAAAATTTCAATTCCAAGAATTTAAATTCATTCCAACCAAATCAAGGAAAATGAGCCTTTTTCACTCTCTTTCCTCTTCCTTATTCTAAATTCATGTGAACCAAACGGGTCCTAAAGAATATGAATCTCAATTTGTTCCTTCTACCATAAAGACGAACCTCCTAATAAACCCTTAAGCTCAACATACCATTATCTACTAAACCGATACCTCCTCTTTAATCTCTTATTTGTTTTGTCGTTCATTTTCATTTTCATCAAAAATAAAACTGAGGGACTGTACTTATTATCCACCTCCCTTAGATTCTTCACTATCAAGGCCTCACCAAGGCCTCGACAATTTCACAATAGGAACGCCATGGTTCCTTTATGACTGTTAAAGGCTAGCCACCCATACCGTTAACAATATTTTTTCATGCATCCTCAAAAAAGCCTAAACATCAGTGCCCCTTTCTATGTTAACAGGTATCTCAACAAATGTTTCTCTACTATTCTTCAACTTCTCAACATCCTTCACACAGCAAATATACTTCTTATTAACTTGATGAGCTCTCTGCTTTTCTTTCTTAAGTTGAATAGCATAGATAGAAATAACAGCTTCCTTAATAACATGTCAATCTCCAATCTACCTCTTTTTAACCCGATCCTCTAATAACTCTTCTTCTACATCTCACTTGAGGTTAACTTATCTCTATTTTCCAATAATTTTTATTAATAGCTATTGCTTCACATACAAAACAATAGCTTTTGAGTTTACTTCATTCTCATCTAATAAATAAATTGCATAGTTTTCTTCAGTTGTTCTTGGACTACTTGACTCACCTTGCCAAAGCCCATCACTATATTTCTCAAAATTTTTAGGCCACTCTCCATATTAATTAGCCTATTATCATTCTTCTTTGAAACAGACAACCTAACTAATGTAGAACCCTCTTTCATAGAGCTTGACTCATTTTGATCCTTCAAGCTGATATCTCCTTTAGATATCACATTTTCCTACCTTCTTCTACTATCTGAACCATTGGAGATGATTCATTTTTTTTGCTAGACTTCATCATCTCTACTTTCAAAGACTCATACTTAACATGTCCTACCCTCTTCACCTATGTTTTTTCCTTCCAAGTTCTAATGACCTCTCCTCCTACTTTGACCTCTATTTTACTCATACTAAGCTATAAAAATTCTTCTTTGGCACCCCTCACTTGCTCTGCAACCAACCAACAACCATATCGAAGTTCATTTGGGTTATACTTAGACTTTAGTCTCTCAGTGCTACACAATTTAAACTTATGATCAATCTGACTGAACTTAAAACAATAAATAAACAATTTCTCATACTTTACTTTCAACTAGGATTTCCTACCATCTACATGATAGATCTAAAATCTTGTAATTAGAGTTCAATCGACATTCATAATACTCTGAATCTTAAAAAATTGCATAAAAATTTATCATTACAATTAGGATCTTCATACATGAAGATCTTGCCAAATTTTTCACCAAAATGAACTATGTATTATCAACAATCATAGCTTCCAGAGGGAATATGATGTAATTGAATCAAGCAACCTTGAATTGTCTAAGGTTTTCCTTGTAGGATCTACCTTCCCTCTTTCTTAGAATCAAGTGTGAATAAGAAAAAATCCAACTGAACTCAACCACCTCTAGGTTATCTTTGATATTATATGCTTTTTGCATCGTTGTTAACACCATATGTTGACCAAATTTCTTATATGTTAAGTTTTCCCTACTAATACCATCTTTGCTAATTATTTCTACTCCTAATATTCTAAAGTAATGCTTATGCTTCCGTCATTGACACATCTCTAAATATTCCTCCATCAACAAGAATGACAAGAACAAGAAATGAAAAAGAAAAGAAAAAGCTATGATCAAAGAAAAATGTGGCATCAAACATTCCATCATATTTCACAACCGAGAAGTAGCAATGGATGCTTTATTAAAAAGCAATGAAAAAAATATCACTCTGATATAAATGAGGAATTGTCATGTTAACGCAGAGAGAAAAAGAAAATAATGCTAATGCTTACAGAAACTCTTGCTATCAAATGATTAATGGTGTATCTTTTATAATCTATATGATATGTGTGTTTGTGAGTGATTTAAAGTAGTAACAAATAATTGGATGTAACTGGATTTTAATGGGATGAATTTAAGACACATGTCAAAAACAAGTGTCAAAATGGTAAATATCTAAGAGAGACCTAGAAAAGATGGAGTGAGGTAGTTTGTTTAATGAACATGAACATCTTCATGAATTATTTTAAATTTATGGTAAAATCTTAGATCCTTTACTCTATATCTCATCTATATGTCCTAAATGGTTATGCCACTAGTGTATACATTTGCCTGTCTTTCCCCCCTCTTTTAATTATGTAGCTACCAGCAGATCTAATTTTCTTTAAATTTACAATTTTTCATCTCCAATTTGTTTTCTTTTAAATTCTATAGCTTTGATCTCATCACCATTTGATCAATCTAATGGTTGGAAACTAAATGCATTTTGCATCATTTTCTCTTCTAATCATTCCACAAAACTGATGATCACTGTTAGGTTGTCCAAGTGTGAATCGACATAAGACAACGTAGAAAGTCTGACATTAAATAAAATTAAACTTAATAACTAATATACAATAAAAAGAAAGGACCCATAAACTTGAGCCTTAAGGTCTTGAGTTAAGACGTGGTGTCTTTTCATTAATCTTGCTCATCTCTCCTCTCCCCCATTCTTAACAAGCTATACACTGAAAGCTCCACAATGGATAAAGTAAAGCTTAATAACTAATATATGATGAAGAGAAAGAACCTATAAATTGCCTATTTTTGCTCTCTCCTTGTTCTCAGGCTATTTCTAACAATGACTATTAATGTTAGCATTCAAAAAGGGTACAGTAAAGCCATCACGAATCTATTGGTGTATAGTGAAATTTGAAGGGAGAATTGCATATAGGTTCCACACAAGAGAATTAATTACTATAATGTCTATTAACAATTGAACTAAGGCCATTGATAACACAATGTATTGTTAGTTTTCTTAGTTTAGTTATTAATGGACCTTATAGTAATTAATTATCTTGTATGAGAATTCAATGTAATTCTCTCAAATTAGAATCATTTAAATTTATTTTGAATGATCTAAATTTAAATATTTTAATTTATAATTTTTAAATGATAAATTCTTTTCATAATAGAGCAATAATTAGAAGATGTTCTTTATTTTAGATTTTTTACCTATTAAAAATATTAAAAATATAAAAATAATTATATTTCAACTTTCTAATTATAATATGAAAGTTGAGTTTTGTTGTTCACAAAAGAAGCCACTAAATAAGGATTATGCCTTGAAGTACATGACGCATAAGAATAATTTTGAAAATTTTACAATACATAATAGAAACATTGCCCAACAGTATTACTTGCAATTTTATTAGTGTAGACACTTTCCTACTATTTTTTATTCTTCTCAACAAAGACAAATTAAACATGAATAAAGAGACCAAAATCCAAAGTGATTTCTTTTGTTGTTCTAAATTCTGACAGGATTACCTTTGAGTTGGATATATAGTGGAAAGAAAATGGACAAGAATCTCTTGGGCAAAAAAATCGTGAAGCAAGAGGATTGCGAAAATATAACATGGCATGTCTTTGCTCAAGAAGTGAAAGAGGTTTGTTATGTAGCGGGGCCTATGGTGGCTGTGAATTACTCAACCTTCTTTCTACAAACTATTTCTTTAATGATGGTGGGTCACTTGGGTAAGCTTGTTCAATCTAGCACTGGTGTTGCCATGTCTCTCGGTGCTGTCACTGGCTTCAGCATCATGGTAAGTAACTTATTCTTTTGCTTACAAGCATTCAACTCTTAATACTATCAACTTCATCTTCTATTTTGTGTTTTCTACTTCCTTAACAGTTTGGAATGGCTTCTGCACTTGAAACACTATGTGGGCAAGCCTATGGAGCTAAGCAATATAAGAAGTTTGGTGTTCAAATTCAAACTGGCATCTTTTGTCTTATCTTATGTTGTATTCCTGTGTCTGTGTTATGGCTCAACTTGGGGAAGATACTAGTTTTGCTTGGTCAAGACCCTTTAATTTCACATGAAGCAGGAAAATTTGCAGTTTGCTTGATCCCTGCTCTCTTTGGTTATGGAACACTTCAAGCCTTGATTCGATACTATCTTATGCAAAGTTTGATCACTCCTCTTGTACTCTCTTCTTCATTTACCATTTTCTTCCATATAGTTTTTTCTTGGACATTAGTTTTTAAATCTGGTTTGGGTCGCTTTGGAGGAGCGTTTGCTATTGGTACCTCATATTGGTTGAATGTGATTTTACTTGCATTATATATGCAATTCTCTAATTCTTGTGCAAATACTCGAGTTCCAATTTCCATGGAGCTTTTTCATGGGATTAAAGAGTACTTTCGCATGGCTGTTCCTTCAGCTATAATGGCATGGTATTATTCTTCTCCACATAAAAATTCAACTTTCTATCCATTCTTATGTTATATTGTTAATATTGATTATTGAATATTTTAGCCTTCAATGGTGGTCATATGAGGTGACTACATTGCTTGCCGGTGTTCTACGACCAAACCCAGAGCTTGAAACTTCAATCTTAGCTGTATGGTAAATGCTTTTTCTAAATGTTTCAATACCCAAAATTATTTCTTTTTAAATAATGGTCTAATTCTGTGAACTCCCTCTACATATTTTAATGTTTATGACCATTGTATCAAATACTACAGTAATATGTAACTAATTAATTGATATAAAATAAGATGGAGAGAGAGGAAGAGAAAAAGGAGAATGAAAGAGATTAACATTAAATGGGAAGGAAAAATGGAAAGAGAGAGAAGAAAGGAGGAAGAGAGAGAAAGAGGAAGGAGGTTGTGAAACTCTATTCAATACTCAAATATAATCTAAATGCAAATGAGGAACTTTTAGACTTTTTTTAAAGCCCTATAAATGTTATAATAATAATAAATCAAATTTTAATCTAATTTTGAAACATAATAAAGATAATCTAGATTTAATTAGATATCCTATTTTGTTGAAAATAAATAAAATCTAAAACAATCCTATATGGATAAGAAAATCCAATTAAATCATAAATAATATAATAGATATTCTAAATATTCTTATTCAAATAATCCTAATAACATAATTATTAACATCTAAAAATAAATCTAATTTTATTTTATTCATATTCCATTATTAATTCTTTGTTAAATTTGAATTTTGTAACCAGTGTATCAATGAACTACGCAATCTATTCAATACCCGAATCAATTGGCTCAGCAGCAAGGTTTGTACCACATAACATCATCTTATGCATTTATTATTAAGGTCCAATAATGTAGAACTAAATTACATTTTTCATGACTTATTGCGGCCTAATTTCTTAATCAATCATTTCTTTCTTATTGGTAATCGTTATGAATGGTGTTATATAGCACAAGAGTTTCAAATGCATTAGGAGCTGGTAATCCACAAGCAGCACGAGTTTCTGCCATATGTTCAAGGGTTCTAATGCTTTGTGAGGCCATAACAGTGAGCTCAATCATTTTCTTAAGTCAGAATGTTTTAGGTCATGTTTTTAGCAATGAGCTGGATGTGATACGCTCTGTCATAGACATAGCTCCTGTTTTAGTTATGTCAGTTTTTGTGGACTCCTTGCAAGGTACCCTTACAGGTAAAATCTAAAATCTTTAATTCATTCTAATCCTATTCAAACCAATAATATATTCTTTTTGTATTTAAAATTAGAATTTCATTGTGATATATGAAATCTAATTCTTTTCTAAAATAGGGATTGCTAGGGGAAGTGGGTGGCAACACATAGGGGCATATGTGAATTTCGGAGCTTATTATATTGTTGGCATTCCACTTGCTGCAATTTTGGGTTTTTGGGTACACATGAGAGCAAAAGGCCTTTGGCTTGGAATAACAACTGGTACACTTGTCCAAGTGATTGTACTGTTGATCATTATAAGTCGTACAAATTGGGTGAAAGAGGTTTGTTCTTCACTTTCAAGAATACTTTTTCAACTTATCTTCAAATTTCTAGTCTTTTACTATTGATCAATTAAGATTCTGCAATAACATTTGAAGATTTTTATAGTGCTCATTGAAATGATCTTATTACGGTTGAGTCTAAATTTGCAGGCAAGACTGGCTAGGGAGAGGACTCTACAAAGAACTTTAGCAGAAGATGAAAATGTTTTGATTTGATCAACTAGAGTGTATTACTTAATTGTGTTACAAATTAGCATCTTCTTTAATTTGAGCAAAGTGAGATATATGGGTTTAAAAAAACAAAGCTTTTTAGAATTGCAATTAAAGGCATGCATTCTACTCCTTTCACACCTACAATGCCTGTATTTCTTCATCTACCTATAAAGTTGATAGTTGAATAATGTAGTCCAAATAATCAACATCAATTTGCATTGCTTTTTATTTTTAGCTTAAAATTGTGTTTGTTATCTTTTTCTTGCTTAAATTTGTTTTTTTTTTGGGGTTTGGATGTTGGGTATGAAATTAAGAAAAGGATTGAGACTATACTTATATGTAATAAAAAAAATTAATCTTGCCAAATAACTTGAATATCTTTTATACCCAAGTTTTCCTAGTAACTTAATTAATAAGTATGTGTTACTGAATGAACAAGTAGTTATGAAATAACATGTTAACTCTAACTTGGCTTGGAACCATGAATTTTGTTTTACATTAGATTTTACATCACATGATTAAGAGGCATCTTTGACTTGGTTCAACTTTCTAGTGGACTAAGGGATCCCCTCTTACCTTGGAATATTCATACTCCACTGGCTGTGATGGAGTGGTTTAGTTGTCAATTGGCTTTGGAAGGGTGGAAATTTTCTTTTAAAAAATAAATAATGTAAGGCATTTTTGTCATTCCTCATGAAAACAAATTTTAAAATTATTCCCTTGGTCCTACCATTTATTTTTAAGTTTTATTAGTCTTAATTTGAAATTAAAATCATATGGATTAGGTGGACTTCTCCTATAGATTAAATGCAATGCTAGACCCTTTATCTCGTCTTTCCCTTTGAAGAGATTCATCATCATATCTTCAAACTCCTCATTTATATCATCTCTCATTAGCTCAAGCACTTTCATTGCGAGTTCCCTTTCTTCCATGAACCTTGCATCAACTATTTTTATTAGAGCATCCACTGAGGGAGCCATTTAGCAGGAGTGGATTCAATCACATCCTTAATTTTCCTCTTGAAACCATCAAAGGAGGCCATCCTTTCTTCTTCCATCAATAAAGGCAAACCTATCTTCTTAAGAGTTATCATGCCTATATCTTTACAAGTTGCTTGAGCCTTCCCTTCTAAATAGACCACCTTCTCCACATTACATATATAAGATATCAAGGATCCATAGAGCAGATGCTGATGAGCTCTTTGATGGTTCTTTTGTATAATGTCCTTTATTCAACTCATAATGATTGGTGGCAAGTTGATCTTACCCATTGATCAGGGTAGCTAAGAAAATCATGTCATCTTCAGTTAACAAGGTAAGCCCTTATTGGTTGCAAAGTAGAGTTATAGTCAGAATATGATGACTCTATGCTGTAGAGGCATTGAGGCAAGCTTCTTTACTTTCTCATAATCCTTAGTCCAATTAAGTAGCAATGTCATGTTGATATCTACTTCAGAATATTTGACAATGATCCTAACATTGTCATCCTTGGGAAGACTAAATATCTCAACCAAATAATCTTCAGATATTATTATTTTCCTCCCCCTTATATTAATAGAAAAGTCATCAATATTTTCACCAAATGTCATACTTCCATAAAAGGCTAAAATAACCTTATAGTCAATAGGAAGATTTATTTTTAACAACTTATAAGACTTTAAATCCTCAGATAAATGATGTCCAAGCTTAGATAATTCTGAGAAGTTAACATACCAACATTTGCTAAGATTCTTCTGCCAGTTTTGTTCCATGGCTTTACAATCCCATGCTTGTCTTTAGCTTGTTAGTGAGGTACTCAAGGAATTTCTTAAATTTAATAGCTTTCTCCTTTCCTTTATCAGCAACAAAGGACTTCATCGACTTCATCCCTATAGCCTTCTTCCCTTAGATCTCAAGTCACTATAGCCACTGTTAATATTGGAGTTCCAATACTTTCTCCAAGTGCCTTAAGCACTAATAGGGCACTTGAAGTTCCCTTTAATGAAGTTGGATGTGATTGATTCTAATAACTTAGAGTTCTTTGGGATGTGTTCAATGATCCTTGAGAGCCAAAGAAGAGAGACGGAGACTAAGGTAGAGCATAGTCTCCAAGAGGTAGAGGTGCATTATTAAGCACAAAGGGCTTGAACTTCACCTTTTTTACAAAGCCTTCTTCATTTTGCCTTTGATAGCTTTGAATTCCTTAGATAAAGTCAATCAAATGGCTCTTGATGTCTATGTTATGGATTGAAGGACTGAAAGAGGGGTTTTGATTGTAGAGCATAGACAAAAGTTTGAGTAAAAGGAATTTGAAAAAGGTTAAGTAGACTAAGAGAAATTGAAGAGAGTATTTTGAGAGTTTTGATAATGAGAGAGAGAGAGAGAGAAGAGAGAGAATGAGAGTTGAGGAACAAATAAACATAGCATATATTTAAAATATGAAAAAACATAATGAATATCAGTATTGGTAGTCTTAGTACCAGTATTAACAAGCAACCGTTGTAAATTTTCAAAAATATAATTATTTAAAATTAAAGATCAACAGTTAAAATTTTTCCAAATCATAATTTTAGGTAAATGAATAATAAATTAGATACAATAGTTATCTCATGAGTACCTATATTGTTTTAGTTACTTTTGGTATTGTTACTTGGTGAGTGAGCCATTTCAAGTGGTGTTGAAGAGTACCATTATTGTTTTTCCTTTGCTCCTTTATTACCAGTATTGTTGAAGAATTCTCAACAAATACCCTAATTGTTTAAGTGTTACCACGATTCCTCTTGTTTTCCTTAATTTCTTAAAGTATCAAAGTTCTTGACTTAGTATCAATATTCTTTCTTCAAATTCTACCTCTTTGCTTGTATACTAGTATTGACCAATTTAGTATTGGTATTTCTTCATAAAGTTGATCTTTTTTTAATATTGATATTCTTCACTTCTTATAGGCTATAACCTTACTTGAATACTAATAGTGTTAAGCGTAATACTGATATTCTTTACTTAGTACCTCAACTATTATGCTAACTTTCAATAGTGAGATCAAAACTGATGCTAAAGTTATTAATATACCAATAAATTAATTTAAATAAATATTGAGAAAGAAATACTTGCAATTCATTAGGATTTATCAATTCCAATTCTCTTCTTATAAAAATGAATTAACCAGCTGCTAAATGTTTGGTGAAGATTTCAACAAGCTAATATTTAGTTGGTATGAACACTATTACCACATCCTTCTTCTACATATGGTCTTTGATGAAATGATGTCGGATGTAAATATGTCTTGTTTTTGAATGCTGAATTAGGTTCTCAATTAAATATATTATGCTTGTGTTGTCATAATTGATAGGATTTCATTAAGTTAAATATTGAAATCCTCTAATTGCTGCTTCCTCCATAGAATTTTCGCACAAGATAGTCCGGTAACAATATATTATGATTTTATTGTGGAGAATGAATTGAGGTTTTTTCTTCTTGCTAGCCTAGGATACAAGTCTCCAAAGAAAATGACATGTCTCACTTGTGCTCTTTCTGTCAATTTTGCATCCTCCATAGTATGCATTAGAATTTCCCACCAAGTTCTCACATCTTTCTTTGGCATACCATAATTCCAATGTCTTTGTATCCTTTAAATATTTGAAAATTCTTTTTATTATTGTAACATGGGACTCTTTTAGAGCTATTTCATATCTTGCACAGATGGTCACTGTCGCACCCAGAAAAATGCGATGCGGACGATGCGCGAGTGGAGGTCCCGACCTTCACAACGGAGACCACACAGAATGAGGAGTCGCCACCAAGATTTTGAGGTAAATCTTAGGAAACCATTTAAAAGGAGGATAAGGATGATCTGCAAAAATTAGAGAATAGGTTCAGGAGTCGGTTGAGTGTGGGGAAGGTCTTAGGCACTCCACAACACCCGTTCGTCAGAACGGTTACTTGAAGTTTATTGTGCTCTATTAATATAGTTTTATAATTATTTTAATTATTCTTTTTATATTCATATGTTTGATGAAAATGATGAGAATTAGGTGAGAAATATTTATTTATTTATGAGGGAGGACGGACTTGACTCAAAATCTGACTCTGAGGCTTACGTATCCTGTGATGAGGATCAAAGTCCATGTAGTTCGAGTTTGAAAATTTGTTAGTGAAAATATTTTTTTTGAAGAGAAATTAATTAGAAATAACTCACCATTTTGCAAATAAAATAATTTTTGAAATTTTGATATGTGTGTTTTAAATTGCAAGAAGTAATTTAATTTTAATTATTTTCTTAATTTTTGAATTTTTGAAATAAAGAAAGAAAAGAGTTTAAAATTATTTTTTTATATTTTATGAATGAAAATTTTAATTGCAGTACCTGCAGAACCTTATTGGTTCATACAGTAATGTAATTACTTTAAATATCTACGGAGATTCTGAAATCTCACACGATAAAAGAGTTTTGCAATTTAATTTATTTATTTATATTCTTATGTACATTTTTAAGTGTTAATAATAATTTTTTTAGCATGTAGATGCATGTTTTGAAGAATTTTAATCAATATACCTGTATAGCCTTATTGGCTTATACGGTAATATGATTATCTTAAATATTTGCGGAAATTCTAAAATCTCACACGATAAAGGAATTAAATTTAAATACATCTTTAATTTAATTAATATAATATATATATTTTAAAAACTTAATCATTATATCTGCAGAGTCTTATTGACTCATACGATAATACGATTATCTTATGAGTCTACGGAGATTCAAAAGTCTCACATGACTAAAAGATATAATTAGTGAATATGATTACAATTTAAATTCATTAATTTGATTAATTATTTTTCTAAATTGTGTCATATGATTATTTGCAAAAATCATTTATTTATTATAGAAATTGATAATAACTACATTTGTGAGAACTTATTATCCCCACGATGATGTGATTAATTTAAATCTCTATGAAGATTTTTAAAATCTCACATGAGACTTAAATAAATTATTAATCTAGGTTATAAAAAGAGAGTTAAATTTAATAATGGGCCCTTTGAACCCATATTAACATATAAGTTTTACTCTCATATCTGCGAAACCTTATTGATTTACACGATATGAGATTATCTTAAATATCTACAGAGATACAAGGTCTCACACGATAAAAGAATTAAATAATATTCACTTTGAATATATTTTAATGCGTAAGTATACAACACATATTTTTAAATATAGAAATTTTAATTGTTATACCTGTGAAGCCTTATTGACTCACACGGTAGTATGATTATCTTAAAGGTCTACGGAGTTTTAAAAACCTCACATGACCAAAAGATCTAATTTGATAATATGATTATAATTTAAATTTATTAATTTAATTATTTAATAGTATAAAAATGTTTATTATTTTATTTACAAAATTCGTTTATGTATTTATCATACAAATTGTGAATCCTGATATCTGCGAGGATTTATTATCCTACACGATAATATGATTAATTTAAGCCTCTACGAAGATTCTTAAAATCTCACATGAGACTTAAATATTTAGTATAAAGAGAGAGTTAATTTTAATAATAGGCAATATATACAAATTAATAATCACGACATCTGCGATAACAAGCAAGAAGAAATTATGTAGGGCATGTAAAAGAAGAAATCAGAACACTGCAATATGATAAATGCAAATAGTCATAATAGAAATTACGACTATAATGAAATGAAACTCCAAGGCTACCGGTAGCAAAAATTATCACTGCAATTATAATAGTTGTTTCATCACAATCAATGGGGACATAAAACAAATTAATAATTGCAGAGACAATGAAGTTGAAAATAATAATTTGTGACTCAGAATCATGAAGTGCATTATTTGAAAACTTCAAAACAAATGGCATTGAGAAACTATTAATCTGAACCACCATGAATAATCAATCACAGTTCATTAGACCATGAAATCAACACGAAGCCACTTTTAATTTTCATATCCAATTACTGAAATAAAAGCAAAATAATAACATGTTAGCCCAAACCTTAACAGATAGCAGAATCTCACTTGAGGATGAAGCCATAGCTGAACGCCACTAATGCTCAGTCTAAGCACTCCTATACCTTCACAGCTTCAAGTGAAAACCGTAAGAAAGGAGATGGCAATGATGTCAATGTGGTCCTCTTCCCCATAGCATGAGGCTCTCTATCATAGCTTCCTTTTCACCCTCCATCTCTGTCTCTCTCTCTTGCTCTCCCTCCAACTTCTCAGTTCTCTCTCAAGCTTCTTCTTTGTGTCCCTGGTCAAAATATTTCTCCTTATTTTTCTCGTCTTCAAGCTCTTCTCTCGATCTCACCTTTTTTTCCTCTTCCTTGCTGCGTTTGTTCTTCATCTAGATTCCCTTTACCGATCTCTGTTTTTTTTCTTTCAGTCTCGCTTCAGTTTTTTTCTCTTCTTCCTTTCATTTTCATGCTCTGTTTTTTCTTCTGTTTTTTTATCCTCCGAGCAAAAATCTGGTCTCTCTCTTTTCTATTTTTTAGGCATTTCTCGTCAATTTTTCTCTCCTTCTTCTCTGTATTTTCTTCTCTTCCTCGGTCTTCCTCCTCCCTCCTTCTAGACGCTCTCTTCTCTCCATCTTTTATGCTCTATTTTTTGTTCTTTTTTTATCTAGTTTTCTCTCTCCAGTTCTAATTTTTCTCTCAATCCCCTCGTCCATTCCCTACTATCTATTTTTTCTACATGCATGCGGTCTGTGTTCTCTCCTTTCTTTCAATTTTTTTCTCCATTCTCTCTCAAACTTGCTTCCCCTCCATTACTGTGTTTTCTTCATCTCTTTTATGCTCTGCTTTCCATTTTTGTGTGACTACATGTTTTGCCTTTTTCTGTATTTTTTTGTGCTCATTTTCAGCTGGCGTGTCGGGTTCGGCTTTTGTGTTTCGTGTGTGCTTCTTTTTCTGCATGACTCTTCCTTCTCTCTGGTTCTACATCTCTCTTTCTTCATCTCTGTCTCTCTGTGTTTTTGGCTAGTGTATGCTCTTCTCCTTCTTCTGTTCTGCTAGTTTTTTCACCTGATCTTTTCTTCTGTGCTCTTTGGCTGAAAAGTTTGCTCTCTTTATGTTGTCTGTAGCTCTGGTTTTGTGCATTATCTATGTGTGCATGCTTGTTCTTCTTCTACATATGGAAGTCTGTGTGTGTGCACATCATGGTTGCTGCTCCTTCTTTTGCTGTGCTTTTCTGCTCGCGTGTGGGTGCTGTTTTTGCATTTTGTGTCTCTGTTTTTGTTGTTTTCTTCTTTTTTTGCTACATGGCCCAAAGAGTGTGTGTGTGTGTGTACGTGTGTTTCGTGTGTTCTGATGTTGCATGTATCTGTTTCTTTTTTCTAGCCATTCTTTAATGCCTTTTTTATTAATTAGATTGAAAGAGAGAACGAAAAGTCTAGTTTTAAAATATATATTTTTAAATGGAAAACAAAATATTTAAGGAGAGAAATTTAAAAATAGTTGAGTCTCAAAAAATTAATTCCCAATATTTTTAAATGGTTGGGATAATTTGAGAGAGATTTTTAAAAAATTTAAGCAAGATTTTTTTTGAAAATATAATCCTAAAAAAGGATTTAATTTCATTTTTGTTTTTTTATATTTTTGATTATTTATTATTAAATTTAGAAAAAATGCCCGAACAAAATACGGAGTTTACAGTCACACTAAAGGAGATGTCTGGACAACTTGTTGTCAGATGGGGTGAATCAATCATTCTTTTATATGTCTTGAAATCAAACTTTTCTCCAACAGCATCTTCATCCATTTTGATTGATAAGCTTATGGGAGTGTCAATCCCATTAACATGATCCAACTTCCAACCCATACTTCTTGAGCATCTCTCTTAAGTACTTGGTCTAACGAATGAAGATCCCATCCTTTTTTTGCTTTTTTAATTTGTAGACCAAGGAAAAAATTAAATTCTCCTATCATTAACATTCCAAATTCTCCCTACATCAACTCAACAAAATCTTGGTATCAAAACTCACTAATAGCATTTAATATAGATTTATAATGTCATCAACATAAATTTGTGCAATTAATTTATTTTTATTTCTTAAAAAAAGGTTGCATAGACTTTTCCTCTATTAAGCCCTTTTCCTAAAAGGAAAGAGGTAAATATGTCACACCAGGCTCTTGGAGCTTGTTTAAGACCATAAAGAGGTTTCTTGAGCTTATAAACAAAATTTAGTTTAATAAGATCTTTAAAACTAGGAAGTTGTTCAACATAAACTTTCTCTAAAATATGACTATTTAGAAAGGCACTCTTGACATCCATCTAATATAACTTGATATCTTTTACTAATGCATAGGTCAAGAATAAATGAATTGCTTCTAATCTTGCAACTAAAGCAAATATATCTTTATAATCTATACCTTCTTCTTGGTTATATTCTTTTGTCACTAATCTATCTTTGTTTCTCATAGTTATCCCATATTCATCAAGTTTCTTCTTGAAAACCCACTTTGTCCCTATTACAAGATGATTTTTGGGCTCCTCTCAAATTGGTAGAGCTCTTCTTGCTTAGCATCTTTCCAATAATAATCAAATAGTTCTTCATCAATAGATACAAGCTCAATTTTAGAAATAAAGCAGAGTGGATGATGGTATTTCTAACTTTACTTTTGGTCTTAACTAAATCTTCTACAATACCAATTACTTGGTCCAAAGGATGTTCTTTGATACTTTTCCAAGCCTTAGGTTGAGAAGATTCTTTTAAAATTTCTTCATAAGTTTTTGCATAATCATTTTCATTTTCTAAGACATTTTTGACTTGATGATTTTCTTTTTTTTTTTTGTAATTTTAAACCATTTAGCATATCAGAAATCTCATCAACATCTAAATCTTGTTTTGAAATTGGATTTTCAATAAAAAAAACAAGTACATATTTCTCAATTGTTTTTGTTTGATATTTGAAAACTCTATATGATTTACTGCTATTAGAATATCCAAGAAAAATGTCTATGTCAGATTTAGGATTGAATTTACCTAGACTTAGGATCAACATTCTTTTTGCCTAAAACCTTGAAATATAAAAGAAGTCATCTTTCCACCAAATAAGTTGTCTTGTGAACATTGCTTCATGCAAACTTTTTAAAGAAATATTCAAAAGGCATATATATATTCATATTTTAATACAATATGTATCTATGTATAGATTTGAAACTTCAAGAAATTTTTTTTTCATTCATTTAAATACTCCTGACTCTACCATTACAAAATGTCTTCTCTACCCCTATTATGGCCTTATCCTTAAGACAAGCACCTATCATCAATATATTTGTAAATCCTTCAATAAGTTAATACTCCTGATGATTTAGCCATGTTTCCTCAAGTCATTTCCATTCATCCATAAACTCAATCAACCATTTAATCTGTTATTACGAAAGATCCATTGTTCATATAATAATTGTTTCCAGTGTTATTGTTGCTTGTGGCACCAATTCACTCTGTTGAATATGCAACTTAATTCTAGCATTTACTCATACAATACCCGTATGGTTTCTCATACCCAAAGATTTCCTTGTTACCAACATGACCTCCTAATTGCAATTTATAACAATGAACAAGGTATTAAAATTTTCCAAACAAGTTCTATCTAATCTTAATTATTTCAAATTAAAATTTTTTTGAAATATTTAGTTTCAACCCTTTCATTTAATACTAATCTATAGGTCCTTGAATTCTTCATTTCATTAACCTCCTTTTTTCTTGCCATACTATGAGTCTAAACCTCCTCCATACAAGAGGAACTATTTGATAAGTATTCAACCAACTTCCCATAATGATTAAGTTGATTGAGGATACAATGAGAGTACTATTTCGATAGATGTATATATCTATTATCCATATGGCAAATAGTCTAACTAGAAGGTACAATTTTTATTTTTCAACTAGTTTTTTTCTCTTCCAATTATGAACATTTTTATTGAAATTTAACTTTATCTTCCTTTATTACCTTAAATTTAACTTTTAATGCATATATTTTCTCCCTTCTTAAGGATGCATCCCACCTTAGAAGAGTAAGTATAGATATTAAGCATCTAACTAAGCAAAAGGGCAAACATGTGTAAAGAATACATATTGCCAACATTGTTGAATCATGTGTTTTGATGATTACAAAATTAAGAGAAGAGGTGTTTGTTAATTATGTAGATATCAAGATTCATTGGAGTGATAACCTCTAAGAACATGAAGAATCAAGAGAAGAAGAATTTTTATAGGTTTAATTATTTATTTCTTTTAGATTCAATGTGGAAACTATAAGATCTTAATCACATAACATTGATTTAATATGAATGCATCATTTTAAAATCAACTTTAGGCTTATAAGTCCCTTGATCTTAAATGTCATACATCTAGAGTGCATTTATTTTTAATTGTCCATTTCAAGCTTGATATAAGATGATCCATGCTTGAAATGATCATTATGGTACATATTAGGATTTGTCTTAGTAAATTCAAGCTTAAAGGAAAAGTGAGTCATGCTTGAATTGAACCATAAAAGTTAAGCTTTACACTGGATGACATTTCAAGCTTGAATCATAATTGATCCTTGCTTCATTTGTCACATTGGGCACACTACATGACATCAAACCTAAATAAAAAATGACATATGCTTGAATTATCACCTATGCATCTAAGATGTCTTAGTGAAGCTTCCATGCTTTAATTCATGCTTGACTACTTATTACACACATGCTTGAATTGTCATATGGCATCAAATTGCATTTAGAAGAAGTGATAATTCACGCCTGAAAGAAAAATTTCGATACTTGATTTTTCAAATGATCACTTGAACTCAAATCTAATATAAAAGATCTTAAAACTAGTCAAGCCAATCTAAGCTTGATTAGTAATTAGCTCAAGCATGATTTGTCAATTAAAGAAGCCAAGTGTTTCTATCATTCAATTCACGCTTGAATGCACTATAGGTCTATACATGATTTGTCAGATAGTTGAAGAGTGAAAATTTTAGATGACATTCCACACTTGAAAGGCTTGAAGACTTAAGTGTGATTTTTCATCTAGAATGGCTTGAGCTTTCTGTTAGCCATCTCACGCATGAGAGGTAGAGGGATCTATAACAACTTGAATTTTGAGTTTGGGAATTTTTTCTATTTATAAGGGTATTTTAGTCAAATTATGTGAATTTTTGGTTAATAATGTTTTAAGGGGACTAATGTAGCTAATGGATCATTAGACAGCCTTAAAAGAGGGCTAGATTGAAGTACGAGTAGGCCATGAAATGAAGAAAAATTTAAAATGAGTGTGAAGTTCTCTATATCATGCACTAAAGCGAGTGACCATGCACCACTGCGCATGTACAAAATTTGCATTTTATCAGTCACGAGACAGACCTAAAATCATAAAAGAGGAAGAGAGAAATCAAGGGGAGAAATAGACAGAGCTTGTGGTCTGCTAGGGCATGACCTTGGGACTACTTTGGAATCAATTGGAGCTTGAATCATCATTTAGTAAGCTTCCTTCACTTCTCCCTCTCCCTTTATTTGAGTTTTTTGATAATTTAGGTATTTTAGGGCTATGATTTCATGTTTTATTGGGTAATGGTTGAACCCATTTCCTTAGTTAAGGTCTTGGGGAGGTAAATCAGGTTTCTAAATCTATATTTATAGATTTCATAAAGATTTAGAGTTGTTGGTTAAGGTTTGCACAAACCTTATGTAGAAATTTGATGGTTAAGAGCAATGTGGGTAATGTAATGCTGTTGTTTATGGTTGGGATGTTAAATAGAGTTAATGTACTGTGTAAGAAGGATTGTGGGGGTAAATTGAGGTTTTGAGCATAATAGGTACCCTTAGTTGTATTATAAATGGGGTGAGATTTGACAATTAAGGATTTAATTATGTAAATTAACCTTGCTTAGACATTGTGGTGCTAGTGAACATGTGTAAGCCATTGATTGACCACGGTAACCCTTTTAGTGACAAAAAAGTTGAGGTAACCTAATTGTCTAATCTCCCTTTTTGTGTGTTTGGATGGTAGTGTAGTTTTAAAAGTAATGTTTTGGTTTGATATTAGCCTACCAACAATATAAAATTATGATTTATGAAGTTATGTGAAATGGAATGAAAACTTGTTTTAATCATTTTGTATTTGGAAAGCTAGTTTCTATTTTTATGTAAAATTACGTGCAAAATTCTATGGTTTAAGTAGAAATAAGTAATTGTGCTAAATGACATGTTATGGATATTGTTGCAAGTATTAAGCATGTTTGGCATGATCATTGTAAGAGGGTGTGAGTTTACCCTAGTATGTTGTTGGGATATTGTTTGGAAATTCATATAGTACACTGGCATTATGGAGGCCCCAATGCTTAGTATTTTATTGTTTAGAAGTCTCAGTACTATAAATGGTAGATTGGGCATCGACACCCTTAGATATTGTAGGCAGGGGGAATATGTGGTCCATAATGGGCGAAGGCACTTTTGGCTAGGGCTGCCTCCTACTAATAGTGAGCTTGGGCCAATCCAATCACGTGAACTTAGTTCTATTGAATTATCAGCCTACAGATTCAGTCAGAAGACACAAGAAGGGTATAAGGTAGTGTGTTGATCATGCATATCATTCTATAACCTTATGTGTGGATTTATAAGACATGTTATATGTTTTGCTATGCTACTTTACATATGCATGAACTATTTTCACACACAAGTAGTTGATTAGACTATTGGTTTACTGAGTCATCAACTCATCCTGTGGTTATATTTTATAGGTGAAGGCTCCGATAGGGGCAAGAAAAAAGAAGGTGCAACCGAGCACTAAGGGGACTAACTCTCAGTTGTATAATCCTTTCATATATTTTTAGTTTGTAATAAATATTGAATGCATATGCTAACTTAGGACACACACACACACACACACACACACACACAAAATTTTGTGATGCACTTGCATGATTTTTATTGTGATTATAGGTATCTCGGCCTGGGTTTAGTGTATCTATGTTATAATGGCTATGAGAGGTTAAGATACTAATGTAAATGTTAGTTTTGTATTATTTATGTGTTTGATTCGCCATTGGATTGTTTATGAGAAATTGTTATCCCTTGTGAAATTTATGTTGAAAATGGGATTTTAGGGCCAATTCTTGTCTGGATTACTGTGGTTGTGATTTAAATGCTCAAACAGGTTGTTTGTGGTCCATTTGAGTTAGGTCAAGTAGTTTTATGGCTATTGAGATTTGGTTTTGGGCGTTTGGGCACCTTAAGTTTGTTTTTGTAAGAAAATGAGCCATTTTGAGTTTGGGTGTTCAAATCTTATTTGACTCAATGTTTGGGTGTGGGACTAATGCTAATAGCTAAAGAGCTCTAAGAGTTATGTATCAACGTTTGAATCACTTGAATTAGACATTAGAGGACAAAATGGTGCCCTTCGAAAGTTGGCCTCAAGAGTTATCATGATAGTAATTTGCTATCATGACAGTGGTCTTGTGTCGTGACGGATGATGTACTATACTATGGCACACTATGCCTATATAGTTAGAATACTTTTTTTGATATATTATAGCCTGATGAGTTCCTTGTGCTTTTATTGGCTTATTTAATTTGCTTTAAACCATAGTTTGAGCTCAAACAATCTTTTAAAAGGATTTTTCTCATGATCCCATTTTCTCAAATATTTTCTCATGTTCCTTGTTTGGTGTCCTATGTGTTTGGTAATGTTAGGCATGACATTACAGGATCCACACTTGATTTGTCACACAAAATGATCTGAATGTTACACCTTACAAATAACACGTGAGTCATCCTGTGTCCATGCTTGAATTGTCATTTAGGTAAGATTCATGCTGCATTTCACGCGTAGATCATCCTACTTCCATGCTTGAAATGTCACTAACGGCTATTTTCACTATTCTAACAGTCTAAACTTTACCAGACTAAATATATGAATCAATTCAAGTTTAGAGTGCAAAAATTAATCTATTTAGTGAGCTATTCTAAGTCTAAACATTTTTGAAATCATTCTTTTGTGCATCAAAGATCTTGCATTTATTCATATAACAACTCTTTGACAAATTTATGAAAAAGATCTCATTAGTTCTTAAGCTTTCATTATATTTCATCTAGTCTTTATAGAGTTATTCATTGAGAGATTTTCTTTACAACTAAGTTAAAATCTTAAAAAGGAATTTTTCAAGTGAATTGTAATAACTTGCTAATTATAGGAAGGATTGTTGTTAGAATAAAACTACTCATGTCTTGAGAGTTATATTGAGGTTACAAGCACCTATTAAAGCTTGTGATTATAGTTGAAAATTTTAAGGGTGATCTTAAGAGTTAAATGTAGGCTAAGTTGTTGGGTTGAACTAGGATAAATCATTTATGTCAAATCTTTTCTTCCTTAAATCTCTTGTTATTTATTTGTACTTCTTAGTTGCATTCACTTGGGTACATAAAACCAGAAAAAATCCATTGTCACCCAATTCACCCCTTTTTAGGTGCCAGCCATGTCCGACGAACATATTTGTTTGCTCAATGCATAACACAAGCACTGAATCTTGAAACTTGAAAAATCTGATATAAAAAATGCAATATCTCCAAACTTAACCACAACCAAAAAATTAAAGCACAATTAATTTTTAAGCAAGGTTACCAAGGTAATTAGAAAAGAAATTAGTTAGCAACAAAAGATACCATAGTTAAAAAAGAGCGTTAACAGTCATTTTTCCCCTCAACATTACCTGAAGGATCACTATACACTCTAAACTCAAATATGGGTCAATTTTATCCCTAAATGTTAAAAATTCCCTCTATTATTACCCTACCATTTTCTCATCATCTCTTTATCATGAGTGCCCATGTTACATTTTTTTAAAAGTTTTATTATTATAAAATACTTGAGGGAATTTGGATAGCAATCTAATTAAGTAGACTAGTCAATGGCTTTAATCTCATAACAAATCAATTTCATATGGGGAATTTAGACATCCCAAGGCCAAAGCTACTAATATAGTATTCATAAATCATCAACCAAGTGTCCAAACCCCATTTATTAGCTATTAGCCCCATAAAGACATACAATGATACTCCAAGATCATAAATAGACGTTCTCAATAAGCTGTAAACATTTAAATCACCATAATTGACAAATCACCACCTAATAGCATAAATCATGGTAGGACCAATATCAAAATTTTCAAACATGTCATGGCTAGCTTCAATATTTTAAAATCATGCAAATCACTATCAATACACATTTGTGTCAGTACCTTAACTTTATAAAAGTTTAGTCTAGGGTTTAAACCCCATATGAGCTAAGACACACTAAAAATGCTTAAGTTAACAATTAGATTAGGGTTAAAGTGTATTTTTGCCCATGTACTTTCCTTTGAGGAGAATTAGGCTACTAAGTGGGGCATTTTTTTCCCTTAAACCATTTTCTATAATAGAAGGGGATTTTTGCTCTTTTGAAAATGGTTCAGGGAAAAAAAAGCCCCACTTACTAGTACAAGATGCCAAGCGCTTCTTGAAAGAAATTATAAGGGAAAATGCACTTTAACTCCTTGAAATATGTGAATCACAATGAAATCTCATAAAATGTTACAATTCTTCTCAAGTCCCTAA
Source organism: Prosopis cineraria (assembly GCF_029017545.1). Classification (NCBI taxonomy): domain Eukaryota; kingdom Viridiplantae; phylum Streptophyta; class Magnoliopsida; order Fabales; family Fabaceae; genus Prosopis; species Prosopis cineraria. Next base: position 28,554,915 of record NW_026555336.1, read on the forward strand.
AGACCTTTCAAACATTAATGTTTTTTGTGAGATAATTAAGATAACCCTAGTTTAAAATAAAAAATTACATATTAGTGGCTACTTTAGTTTAAGTAGTGACCACTTTTCTTTTGGCATTGATTAGAATGGAACAAGAATTTATTAAACTAAAGCAATCATTGCTTATACTAAAGCAGTAAATATTCGTGACAGTAAATATTCATAGCACGTGATATGACTTGAGGAGGCATACACATGGTAGGTGATGTCGCATCATCTGTCGAACACGTGGCTGGTGACATATCATGGGGTGACAAGTGATGTGACATCATCTATTAAACTCATGGTGTGCAACATAGCACAAGATAACAAATGACGTGGTATCATCTGCTGCACACGTGGCACAAGGTGGCAAGTCTTGGAGGTGATGTGGCATGAGTTAGCATTGCGTGATACACATGTGGCAGAATAACATGACATAAAATAAATTATTTCCTTTAAAAAAGGTTTTGGTGAAAACATTTATCATCACTAAAACTTAACTTTTAGTGGTGAAAAAGGCTAAAAATTATTAGTGATGAAAGTTATGGAAATAACCTTTTAGTAATGACTTTTAGACTTTTTTGTAGTGTTATGAGAAAAATAAGAATTTTTAATAAAAAAATCTACTCATATCTTCTAGTTTTTTCATTATGCGGTAAAAAAAGAGAGTAAATCACTTTAAATAAAAGAAAGAAAAGAAGATAATTAGGAGACTCAAATATCATATATTAAAGAATTACATAAGATTAGGCATAATTTAGATAGATTCTGAGCCCAAGGGGGATGATTTAATTGTTAATAAACTACCCAAAATCCTCTCAAGAGAGCTAATCCCGTGTATGAAGGCTGGGAGGCATATTGCGATGTCTGGAGGAGCCTTCCAAGTTGGGAGCTTATGGTGTCTGGAGGAGTCTTCTAAGTTAAGAGATTTCTCTCTTCTCTTCTTCTTTAGATTATTTCATGTTTTCTATTTGGTATTGTAGTTTTAGCTTTATGAGTTCTTGCTAAACTCCTAGTTAAGGTAGTTTGATTAGGATGGATTTTGTTCTTTATTTAGTTTTAATTATTTTTCCCGTTGAACATTGAATTTTGTTTATGAAATTTATGTTCATTTTTATATTTATCTCTCTCATTTTTAATTAATATTTATATACATGGCCACTATTTAGATTGTCTGTGAGTAGTAATGAATTCAAAGGTGAAAAACTTACTTAAGCCTGGAGAGATAGACGTAGATTACTAAATTAGGAATAACTTAAGAGTTTGTTGTGGCTTAGATTGTAGTTTCCTAGTTTAGTTAGATAGTAGAATTTAGTGAGAGCTAAATAAGTTTAATTAAATAAACCTTAATAAAACAAAAGGCAATTATGAAACTTTAAAAACAATTGTTACTATTAAAAAAGGGAAGATAATTATCTAAAATAGAATAATCTATCCTGGTAAGTAAATCTTGATCCCTAGCATTCATTTGATTGGTTGGTTCGTTATGTTCATCACTTTTACTGCTTTCTTATTTATTTTTGTTATTTAATTATTTAAGTTAAATCTCTTTTCAAAACTCTTATTTGTTTTCTAAATAAAAAAAAATCACTATCTTCCTCTAGACTTGACTCCTAGAATACCCTGGGATTTATTACTACGTTGATCTTGTGTGCTTGCAAGGTCGATCATGTACATTATTATAAATTTATAGCATTTTGTTGTCAACTAAGAATGCAAATGACTTTTGTTTTCACTTGTATGAGTTAATAATGTGTTGTATTTTAGCCTAAGATTGTATGGTATTGTGATACATGTGATTATAGTGATGAAATACTAGTACAAATGCAAGTATAGTGTAAATGTGATGTATTATTCCAAATTACACTTGCATGATGTGATTTTGTAGTATTTTATCCTTAAGTGAATGTTTGGTTAAACATTGTGTAACTAAGCTAAAATATGGTTACAAGTGTATGTGATGTGAAATATATGTGATATGTTATAGGTATTGGCCAAGTAATAAGTATATGTGAATATTATAATGTTCGCCTCGACATTACCAGGACAACACTCACACATCATTGAGATAGCTAAGATTGAATAGAATCCCCTACCAAAGCTACCACAACTTAAGAATTTGAAGATATTTAGTTTAAAACATTGGGATTTCAAGAAAATTATTTTTTAAAAAATATTATTTGAGCTTAAAATATGGTTAAAAATCAATTAAGAACAAATATGAAAGAATGAGAATTAAATCACTTCAAAACGGGTTGAAATAGGCCATCTTGCCCTTATCTAGTATGTCTGCCACATTGCAAGTCACGCCCGCCGCGGCGGATGGCACTTAGGGATGGATCCTTCAAAGGCTTCTTGCAATGCGGCACACAACCACACGCTGCGACATGCACCTGTTATCATGATAGCAAACTGCTATCATGACAGCAAATGCATCTCTTCGAACTTCTAGAGCGCGCCATTTTTCCATATGACATCTAATTTGAATAGTTCAAGTATCCACACGAAGCTCTTTGAGCTATCTAGCTAATGGCACAAGTTCCATACTCAAACAACTATCTGTTTAAAAGATAGACACTTGAACCCAAAATGCCTTGTTTTCACAACAAAACACACACCATGGTGTCCAACTCATAATACTAAATGCCATTAGCCCCAAAGTCACCTTAATCACCTCAAATGGACCACACACCATAAAAAAATTCAATCATAACACCTAATTGAGCATTTCCATTCAAAATGACTATTGAAACCTCAATTCACAACAACATAAAGGGGTGGATAAATTCTAATACACATATCACTTGGTCATTTTGGCACACAAAACACTTAATATATATATATATATATATCTATATATATATATATATATATCATATGTAAGCAAGTTGGCCAAGCACATACTTAATTCATAACATCAATCTTGGACCAAGATATACACACTTATCACAAGATTCACACACGTAATATTTAAATAATGTCATGTTCCTAAGTTTGCAATATTTAGCGACAATATTCGTTACAATGCCCAAAAAGAAAAGGGAAGAGCTATATAATGATACTTTTCACTTTTCAAATGCCCCTTCCTTTCCCTTGCCCCTACCGAAGGCCTCACCTATAAAATTTAATCACAAGGTGAGATAAACATCTCAGTAACCAATATAGTTTATCAAATGTTTATTACCACAAATAACCATGAAAGAGTATCGAAACTATAGTAATAACAAGTAGACCATAATTATGAGATAAGTGTATCTTTTTATAAAAGAGCACATAATTTCACACTAGCATGATCATCTAACCATCAAAACTCTAATGCTTCCCGACATAAAACTATAGGCTCTCCTGGATCAACCACTTGTTAACTCGAACACACTTTCGATGGTAGAAATACCTGGCCAAAGGTAATCTAACCCGCCTATGAATTATAGTTTTTCCCTCTTCACACGCTTGAGATAGAGGCATCGTTGACTCCTAATCACATCCTAACGGGTACTAGGGAGTTGCCAAACTGCCTAAATGTCCTATGGTAACAGTCCCATATAATGCTGCACTGGATGTCCTATGGTATCAACTTGGCCATATGGATTTTTCACTCACATATCTCCACACACACATATCCCCACATATTTCAGGTGAACTCTTACCCCCATGATCAAGCTCTTTCATAATTTTCACTACTTTTCATCACATTTCCACATCACAAACTTATATACATAAATATACATTTCAATTAAAATCAATAACCATTACAAATCAATTTTTTATGCTAAAATTATTTACAATGTCAAATTATGCACAAAACTCTTTAAAACCACAACTTTATTATTAGTAATTACTTTTACACAGTTATAATAGTTAATAAACACAATAAACTATATAGTTACCTCAACCCTTTGTTACACAAAAAGGGTTACCGTAACTTAATGTTAGCTCCACATGTTCTATACGCATGATAAGGCTTAAGTAACACTCAATTTACACCAATAAGTGACAATAGTCAATTATCACTCCAGATAACTTTGAATTCTCTAGGTTTTAAGTGTCTAAAATACTCAAATTTCTTTTCTAACAACATCAACCATTCCCACACATTCTAACCATCCTATTAAACATTCCAACACACTAAATTCACTAATCAATATCACACATTATCCTAAAATCCTCAAATTATACTTAGGGTTCATCTAAACCCTTACCAAAAATTTTCAATTACCACAAAACTCATAAACTTAATGTTAGAAGCTTGATTTTCTCTAAGATCTTAAATAAACTAATGGGTTTGGTCTAAATCCAAGGGAATAAAAATCAAAGCCCCTATTACCCTAAATGTTTAAATTTTCACATAAAAGAGGGAGAAGAGAGAATGTACAAGTTACCTAATGGTGATTCAAGCTTTAAATGCCATTAAAGTAGCCTAAGGATTGTGCCCTAACTGACGATAAGCTCTCCTTCATTGCTCTCTCATTAACTCTCTTTCTCTCTTCTATTTTTTGGGTCTGATTTCTGATTTGATAAGTGTTGATTTCACACATGTACTATGGTACATTGAGACACCCTCCATAGCACATGGCACAAAAAACTCCATAAAATTTTAAACACCCTTCTGTGCCATGGCCCGTTAAACATTGACCTAGCCCTCTTCTAAGACTATCCAAAGGTTTAAAAACATATTAGTCTCTATAACCCTCGTTAAATCAAAAATTTATCTAAATTGACTAAATTACCGTTGAAAACAATGATAATTACTAATGAGGAAACTTAAGATGTTACAAATATAATGTGAATGGCCTTGTTTTATGAGAAATTAGGGTTTTAGGTAGCTAAATCTTGAGTTTGGTATATGATTGTGTGATTAGTTGTTCAATTAGGAGCACAATGGTTTCTTGGACTTGATTTAAGCTCCAAAATGGGTTAATGCTATAAGTTTAGGGATTCGAGCACATTAATACATGGAATTTTCTTTAAAAGCTATCATTTAACATTTGGGTATCCAAATTTCAAATGTGATATTATATGGAAATGAAACTTGTATAGTTAGCTAGATTATTTAATAAGCTTCGTATGAACACTTGAATTACTTCATTAGACGTCAGATGTGAAAATGGCACATGCCAAAAGTTCACCTTAAAAAAGCTGTCATGAAATGGTATGTGTGCCTCAGCATCTTGTGCACATGCCGTGATGTATGGTATAGAAGCAAAATTAAGCTCTTTGTAATACATGCTATGGCACATGGCCCACATGCTACAACATGTGTGCCAAAAAGTGAACAAAAATCAGCATATGTGTTAAAAAGTGTAGAAATGATTTTTCTTCCCTTGTTTTCTTGTGTGTTTGTTCCCACATCCTTTTATGCTTCCTATTTTCAAATACTAATTTAGTTTGAGCTTAAACTACCAAATTGTAATGTTTTTGTATCCCAAAAGTTTACAAATGCTTTCAAGATTTTATAAGTTTATAACCCTTCTTGATTAAGGTAATTTAAGAGGGGCTTAATGACTCCTATTTACCATTGTGTTTTGTTCTGGTGATTATTGATAATGTCAAGGTAAACATTATACTTCCTGTCATGGCCAATAAGCCATAACAATAATAGATAAGATAGCTTTCAAAACCCCAACTTTCAAAGCATCCATAAATACCCATACTAAGATAATTAAGAAAGTTAACTAATGGCACTGATCTTACCACCATTAGGTATCATATGAGAATTTTAGACACCTAGGAACCAAAAGCAGACTACTTTCTCAACTAAATGCCCAATACCCTAACTTAAGCCATTAGCTTTAACAACCCAAACCAACATAAACCACATATAAATAATAACATAATAAGCCTTTAATGCATCATTAAAAGCTAAGAATTCAAAAGCATGCACAATACACAATTGCATGGTTGACCTTACTTAAACGCATAAAGGCCAACAACCAAAAATGCCCATGTCTATATAAAAGGTAACATGAAAACAATAATAGTTAAAATTTACAAACATTAATGTTGGCAAGGCAAGTATTCAATTACACAACTAAATAACTAGAGACTTTATAATATGAAACTCTAGTCCCTAGCCTCCAATACTTCCCCCTTACCCTTAGTATTATCGTCTTCTAGAAAACTATTAACAAATAAGAGTGAGATTATACAATCTTAATGAATAATAATTAAACCCGAGTACATAAGTATGACATATATAAGAAAATAAAGGCATATATTTATACTTATCAATTCATATACTAGCAACATATGTATCAATAATAAATGAAATGCATGATCATATGCAAGCATCTTATTCCTTTTCTTATATCTTCTAACCAATGTTTTAGAATTTGATTGAACATTGAACCTAATGATTTCAAAACCAGACTAGACTGAACGGTTTGACCAATTGAACCATCAACCCATCATCATAGCAGGTTAAGTCATTCAACCATTTTAGCTTTTAAATTGAGTTGAACTGCCCTAGAATAATGGTTAGACTGGAAACCTATTGAGAACCACAAACTAGAGTGGTTCTTGGAGAAACGAATGGGTCAAAAATTCCCTTATTTTAAATTCATCTAGATATTTCCTCTCAAGCTCTTGAGTCTTAACAATGGCATCCAATTATGAACACTCAGCAATCAGTCACCTTTTACATTCACTATTTGAAAATCCACTCAGTCTCAGTAAGTCGACACCTCCTTCAACTTTCAATTTTGAGCTATAGAATCTAAGCTATAGACTTCTTCCTCTAAATTCAGATAGTTCTACTTTGATAAAGGAGGAGAAGGAGGAGGAGGAAGAGGAAGAAGACACCGTAGAGGAAGGCAAATTTTTAAAGAGAATTTTTACCTAGCTCTCATTCTTGTTTGCTTGTTATGGCCTAAGAGGATACATTGCTTGAAAAGGGAAGATAGGGGTTTAGCTTTTTCAATGAAAAATGTGACATGATAAAGGAAAAACTAAGTGAAAAAGTTAACATTTCAAGACATATGTAGTACAGGAAAAATTTACATTAGTGGGAAAAGAAATTTACAGGCATTTAGATACAAGTTTAAGAGTGTTTAAGTACTTCTTTAGGTTAAGGGTCATTTTCCCCCCTTAATTGTATATGAAAGGACATTAGGGACCTTAAATTCAACTAGGGTTCAAAGGTTTGTCCCACAATATATGAAATTCATTGTCTCATCCTTATGTTAAAAATATCAAATGTTCATTTATCAACGATAAGTCTCATCACTTTTTTATATTTTTTATTACCTAAAGCCTCTCTTTCTCTCTCTTTATGCCATTTACCTTACATTGGGAAAATAATAGGAATGATGATCATGACATGAAATCATAGAAGAGGAGGGGGACGAACCTATATTGGGCAAGGAATGGCTATCATAGCGTGCATGATGATGGTGTTCTAGTACAAGTCTACGGCAACATGAAGATCATGATCTTTGTCATCATTTTCATGCATGTATTATTTGAATGAGGTTGAGAAAGAGAGAAGAGTGAAGGAGGAGAAAGATGAAGATGTTACTTGAAACCATCAGTGATTTCTAAGAGAGAAGGGAGAGAGAGAGGGGAGGGAGGGAGAGAAAGTAGATGTGAGTGGCGATAATGGTGCCTTCCTATGGTAAAAAATTTTAGTCTAATTTGCATTATTTTTATTTGTTAAGAATGTTAATATTAACTTTTTCCCCTATTGACTGGGTTCTAGATCTATGCCTAATGAGCGGCCATTGGGGTAGCTAATGATATGACAGAGGAGGTAGGTGGCTTACACATGCTTTAAAATATACTAATGGAAAGCTATTACTTTATCCTGACTTGTTGGCAATGGGTGGCCGTTGGGGTGGCTGGTGATGTGACCAATAAGGAGGAAGATTAGAAGTGGGACAGTTCTAAGGAATATTATCACTATTGACTCTAACAACATTAGGGCCGATAACGTAAGAACATTTGGTAGACCCAACAATAATGCCATTAATATATGATGTTTCTTGATAAGCTTATTTGGATTGCCATTGTCCAATGTGATGTCGTCATCTAGAATATCATAACTTTCAGCACTAAATACAACATCTTTCATGAACAATGTGAGCCGATTGTGTCATGTAACATCCCAAAAATTATTCCCTTGATTAATTAAGCTAATCAAGGGTAAATTTATAAATTTAAATATAAATGGATTTGAGAATAACTAGAGATGGCTATTGAATTTGGCTTTATCTTTTAGATTGGGTTTGGAAGTGAATTAGGTCTCTCAAACTCAAATTGTAAAGAAAATTTAAATTTTTAGCCCACTATGCATTATGCTGCAATACAAAAATTTATGCTACAGCATAATTTTCAAAATCAGCTTGTTTAAAAATGTAAAAATGTCTGAAATAAAGTGAAATGAGTATAAATAGAGGGAGGGAGATGAAGAGAGTTCTTTCTCTACTAGGGCACCAACTTTTAGGCATTTTAGAGGTGATTGGAGCTTAATTTCAACTAGGTATGGCTTCCTTATCTCTTCTTCTTCTTTCTACACATTTTGAAAGTGAGATTTAAGGTTGGGAGAGGATGATTTTTAGACCTAAGACTATGGGTCTGAATCCTTAGTCTAAATGGGACTAATAGGAGTTGTTTGAGTTATATAAGCCTAAAGATAGTGGTTTTGTATGTTTGTGAGAGTGGGCTCTCAATTATGGATTAATTTGTGCATTTACATGCCATAAATGGTGGTGCTTAAGGCAAGTAGCTACTATTGATATTGATTAAAAAGTTTGTTAGCATTGGTCGGAGCTAATAAGAGTTAATAAACCTAATGTAGTGATTAAACTCAATAGTTGAGAACTTTGGGTTATTAAAGTGTTGAAATTTGAGAGTTGGAAGTGAGAAACGTATGACATTGATGATGATTTTAGGTGGTTGGATGATATATTAGTAATCATTAATGTAAGGTTGATCTTGTAGTTGAGAATTTGGTTATTAAATTATGAAATTAGATGCTAGAAGTATTGATTTTGATGATTATTAGTGAAGAGCGTTAATACAATTGTAGGCTAACCTTACGAAGCATTGATGAGCTTGAATTTAGCTCGAAAAGCAAGTTATGATTGAAGGGTAACCTTTGACCTCTCAAAGGTTTGAGATAACCAGAAAAAATCTTGTTTTTATAGTTATATATTAATTATTTATTAGTTAAACTAATTCATTTAAAAGTTTATTTGGGTGGTTGAGAACCCATTGATGGAAATTTGGCATTTTTTTTAAAGTTGTGTTAAATGATTGTAAACAATATGCATATTCTACATTTGTGAAATCATTTTTAAAAAATGAAGAACCCTATGCATGATACATATTTGAGATTAATGATTATATTTGATGGCATGTCATTGTGAAAATTGATAAAAATATGGTAATTGACATGTGTAATGTGATGAGTATGTGAGTGAGGATTTATGAATTCATATGAGATGAATTGTTGACTAGATTGCATAATATGTGTAAGTTATGCATAGTATGATCATTGGTGAAAGTTCACCTAGGGAGAGGAGTAAATTGGTAAACCCATGTGGTACTGGCAGCTTATCATTAGAATCAAAAGCTTGTCTTGGCACCAATCATTAGAATCGGGAGGTATCCTTTGTCCCATGGTTGATTCAGGACAGTCCCACTTGTTCTATGAGGGACTCGAACATAACTAGTCTCTACAGGTTTATGAAGAAGGTAGCTTAAAAGTACGGTAACCCATGGTTGTTAGTATTGAGGGAAACCACAGTACACAAGTGAGTGAGTTAACTCTAGTCTAATAGCTCCTGACAAGTAAAAGGTTCGATTAGTCCATGTTATGGATGTAGCCACTTAATAGGCACCAATTTCATGTTAGAGGTAACAGGAGAATATAAGGCTAGCATTGATTGTGTATTTAGATATGGCCACATGGTTGTTATTATTATGGTCTAATATGTTTTCATTAAGGGGCACATAGTTGTTATTATTGTGTCCCCAAGATATGCATTTTTAAAATAAATGTGACAATATGCATTAGTGCTAGGTCAAATGGTTGTTAGTTTTGTGGTCGAGGTTATAATTCTAAAATATATATGTGATGCTTGTGAAGTCATTTATTTTACATTTACATCTATAATTAATTGATATGTAACTGTATAGGCTAGATTGACTTTAGTTACTTAGTGATTGTACTCACCCTTCTATTTAATATTTTACAAACATTAGCTTTGGTCGGGATAAGGGAAAGACATATGAGGTTTAGGAATCAAATTTTCTATTGTAATGCCTCAATTACTTTTAATTAATGTGTAATTGTCATGATATTTCCAACTAGGATGTTCATATTTTGTTATACTTGCACCAATGAATATTGAGCACTGAAATGTGTATTTTGAGCCCTAATGCGTGTGATATCTTTTTAGTTAAGATTTTTATGCAAGGCCAAAATACTTGTGCAAATAAGGAGTGAGTATATTTGTGAATAATAGTGATTTGGATGTGGAATTACATATTTTGGCTCCCCCTTATATTTTTGTAATTAAGTGGTTAAGCAGTGAAAATGTGATATAGGTGTTGTTTGAATATCATGGTATATTACACGAGTTTGTTATAGTCCATCAAGTGTGGTCTAAAGATTGGTGTGAGCTTTTAACACTTGGTTTGAGTTTTACACACCTTAATTATGTTTTGAAGGCATAAAAATATGAGTTTTCTTTTTGATGTTCAACTTTTGATTAAGAAATGATTTGAATGTGAAACTAGTGCCACTATCTAAAGCTTGGAGAAAGATTTCCATAGATACCTAGATCACCTTAATCGGATATTGAACGGAGATTTGGTACATATCAGAAACTTAATAAGAAAATCTGCCAATTGCTGTCATGGTCTCTATAATTTATGCCATAGTATAAAATTTTATGCTGCAGCATACTTTTTTAGAATAACTATTTTTGCACTTTTGACCTTAATTTGATGTTGTCTTACCTTATATGATATCTGTACTTTCGTATATAGGTTTTGCTTTGATTTTAGTTTATGAAATGATTTTGTAGCATTTTGAGTTTTGATAACCGGATCCCATTTATGAAAATTTTATAAACTTGGTAATTTATTTGGGTTATTCTTGTGATTACCTTGATTTTGAGGGTTAATTATGGATTAGTAAGGGAGACATTACATGTCACTAATTAGGATTGCAGCCATCCAGCATTGTGTCACTGATAGAAATATCATCACATATATCACTAAATTTTGCACCATATGGTTTCTCATAAGTCCAAACACTGTGCCAATCATTGGCAATGTGGGGCCTTTATATCAAAAAAAATATCTTATCAAGAAGTTTATTAGGATTACAATCATCGAGCATGGTTCTGGCATCAAAAATATGATCACCATTAACACTGATCGTAGTTCAAAACATGATGACAATCATGCATGATGAATATGGTTTGGAAGTTGCATGGGTTATGGTGTTGGAGTAGAAAGTTATAGTGGCCAAGTTCTTGAACCCTATATTGATGGTGATAATATAGTCCCCTTTATCAACAACTAGTAGGTATTGTAGGTGTTGGTCTTATTGAGGAAGTTTTTGTTGCTGGTGATGTAGGTCTTGTTGCAACCGTCCCCCAAAAATACCAAGTACATCATGTCCTTCTCCACCTTCACTTATGCTTCTTCATCATCTGTGTGTTGCTCTGTGAGTTGCAAAGACAGGGTGAGGGAGAGGTAGAGAGAGACAAGAAGAAGAGGATGAAGAAGAGGAGACAAATTGAGTTGTAAAGAGAGGGAAAGAAGAGATAGAGGGGAAATATAAAAGAATAATGTAAGGCCCATAAGTAATATTTTTATGATAAAAATATTTAAAATATCATATGTGGGACCCACATAATGGACATTAACATCAAGGTTCTTAGAGAGGAAATCTTTTACGTTGAGGGGGAAAAAATGATCCCAAGTCAAATTCAAGGGCCCTGGTAACCTTTCGCATACAATTGAAGAGAAAAAATGACCATTGATCCTACTTCTTTTATTATTTTTTAAATAAGATATTTTACTTTGTGTTGGTACTCTAATATTTTTTTTCTTCTTATAAATATATTATCTTCACATATATTAATATTACTATAGTTGAGATTACATAACGTAAGTACTTAGTCTAATATACTTAATATAATTTTATTCAATCAAATTAAAATAAGTAAATTTTAATGTAGGCTTAAAGTATATTATGACTTCTATACTTTTCTTTAAGAAGCACTAGGCGTCCTAAGCAGGACACTTTTTCCCTTAGGCTATTTTCCAAAAGAACAAAAATACCCTATAATACAAAGTGGGAAAAAATGTGCTTTAGCTCTTAAAATATGCAAATGATAATGAAATCTCACAAAACGTCATGATTCTTCTCAAGTTCTTAGGGACCTTGCAGAAATTAATGATCTTTATAAAATAACTAAAATATCTTTAGTTTAAAATTAATATACATATATATATATATATATATATTAATGATTAATTTAGGTTAAACAATAACTAGAATGGAACAACCAATTACAACTCTCTTTGTGCAAAATTTTGATTCACTAAAATTCAAGTGTTGTAAATATTCATGACTTTTAAAATTTATGCAATGAAACTTTTCTTTTGATAATGACTAGAATAAAACAAGTAATTACAACTTTTCTTGTGCAAATTTACTTCTCTAGAAAATAGTTTAGGGGAAAAAATTCTACACTTATTAATACAGGGTGCCCAGCGCTCCTTGAGGAAAAATACAAGGACAAAAAAGTACTTTAACACTTTAATGTATTGATAATATTAATAATAAAAATTTGTTATAAAATAAATAATATATAAAAGATTCACACGTATTGATTTAATTTAAAACAAGTGCTTTAGATATATAAAACTAAGTATATAATTTTTTTCCTACTTAAAATACTAAAATATTTTAGTTTCCATTTAATTTTATTATCATGAAGTAATTTAAAATGTATTTTTTAAATATTATTTTATTATAATAAGTAATGTTTAATTAAATTATATTTTTATTATAATTGGTTCATCCATGATTGGATCATAGTTTGATCAATAAGCCAAGAACTAGCACCTCAACTATTTCAATAACTAATTTAGTTTTTAAAGTACTAGTTGAATTGAAAAGACCAGTGGCTTACATTTTGCATGGTCTAACTAGCTGGATCAACAATTGAACTAGTAACATAATAATTAAATTAAAAAATTATATATATATATATATATATGTAATAATATAAATATAAGAAAAAAACATGAAATTGCTATGTAACTTGAAAATATAAAATATACTGCCCAATTCAACCACTCCGATTCATGGTTTTTAAGTAATTTGTGGTCCAACCGCCTTTCAAGAGTTGTCCAATCTAGCTTAATAGCCAAAATGGCTAAATAGTTCAAACTAAACCATTAAACTAACCGGTCAGCAGTCTAACCAATCAAACCATGCGATCTTATTTTTAAATCATTGCTTCTGACTAAACCCATGAGCTAATAACTCATATAGAACCAACCTATGTGTCTGAATTAGGATTGCTCTCAATTATCAAGGATTATTCAACCAAAAGCTCCTATACTCACTATTGGACCATGAATTCCCCCACCTCAAATTTACTAGGGTGTCATAATTGGCCAACCTACATCGACTCCTGTAAGACCAATTGATATTAAGCATCATGCCCAAGCCATGCCAATTCCTGTAAGATGTTAACAATACTAAGCACTTTTATTTAACAATATGCCAATTATTGTGCACAACTCTTAGTAAGGTCACACTACATGGATTCTTTATATATATATATATATATATCACCCTATACTTTCCCTTAGGTGAGCTCTCTCCTATCCATGATGACTATGCAGCATATTCATACTTAATGACATATCAAAGATATCTAATCAATCAACTCATCTCATAAGCAACTCCTTACTCATCTAGCCATAATCATATAGTCGTGCTTATCATCATAACATCTTATCTTTCACTACCATACATACATATATTTTACATGAATCATAACCATTAATACAAACATGCATACATGCTTAAATTATCTACTTCATATTAAGCAACTATCATACAAGCCCATTATTGTGAATAAAGTATAATTATCTAACAATACTTTAAAAACTGGACCAGACTGGACATTAGTTTGTCACTGTAGCAGCCATCAAACCATCTTAAGGGTCAAGCCAGATTGAGCTACTTTGGATTAGTAGTTAGATTGGGAACTGCTTGAAAAATGTGAACCAGGAGTGGTTTTTTAAGAATGAGCAAGTCATATTTTTCTCTTTCTTTTCAAGTTTTAACCCTTAAAAAAAAGCCTCCCTCAATTCTTATCCATTATGGTTGCAATTTGCATTGCTTTTGATGTTAACCTTCTTCTATGGCTAGCCTCCAAAAAGAAGGAAGAAGAAGAAGAAGAAACCATAGGAAAAGAAAGAAGAAGAAAGGAGAGGGAAGAAAATCGTAAACAGAAGATTGGAAAGAGGAAGAACATACAGTGCTTAGTTTCATACGTGCACAAGCGGAGGAGGGAAAGAGCTGCTTTTTGCTTCTTAAAACTTGAAAAACATGATCTGGAAATAAGTGATATAAGGACAAAAAGCTTGCATTCTTGAGACACGTGCATTACTTTCTAGTACTATTGATATGAAGTGACCAAACGCGGGAGCTGCGCAAGGAAATGTTTGTAGGATATAGATATAGGTTAGCTGACTCTAAATGCTTTTGTTATAAATTTTTAAAAATATGAGATATTCACTTGTTTGTGTATCTTAATATTTTTTTATATTCTTTGTAAATAAATTATTTTTACAAATATCAATTTATTTGGAATGCTAAAACTTTTTATGAATTATAATTGTTATCTCATTTATTATAATACATATATTGCCTTTACAATATTCAATTATCGATCTAGCTTTTAAAACATTATTATCTATTACAATTTAACTCTTAGTTATTTTAACTCTTGAACTACCAGCTCAAGAGTACAATTTGGTTGGATTTCTGTGGGAGCTTTCTAAAATTCCAACAAGCTCTAAAAGTAGTCAATCTATAGATTGGATTAGCGAAAATCATTAACAACTAGTCATTATTAATTAATCATTAATCATGACTAAGGATTAATACACCCATTAATGATATTAGATATGAACAACCCCCATTCTTAGCTTTCATTAACTTATTTAGCCTTTATTAGACTTAACTAATACTAGCAAACCACTTCATTAGCTTAACATATAGCTTACTTAGTATTAAGGTTAACTAGCGTTCACTCAACCTTGCATTGCACAAGAGCAAACACTTAATGTAATAAAAAAATTTTTGCATGTCATTTAGATTAAAATGTGAAAACATTTATCGATACTTGTAAAGTAAAAACTTACTTGAAAGTACAATAAATTGCTTACATTACTACTAACAACATGTTCCAAAATTAACTTCCATTATTAGTATAATCATCAAGTAAAATCATCCAAGATTCCTTGCAAGTTACTCCCTTTATCCCTATGTATAAGATGTTTTAATCAAAGCACGCAACCCAATAAAAGTTGGTTATCTAATTAAAAGTATAGAAACATTTCAATTTTGCCCTTAATTATTGTAAGTAGAAAATGAATCTTTTTTTTCAAAATAAATTAATGAGAGTACTTATCTTTTTTCTTTTCTAATTTAATAAGGGTATAATGGTCCATTCGTCAAAAAATATGCAAACAAACTTTTATATTTAGGGACAAAAAAGGTTCTAGAAGACCTCTTATATATAAAGATAGAGGGAGTACAAATTATCTCATGATAAACTACACTTAATGATGTCTTCTTACCATTATTATTATTATCATGTAGAAATATTTTCATTTCATCAGCAAATTTAACCCTTGACAAAGTGATTGACCTTGACAATTGTTAATAGTTATAGCAAAAGACAAAGTCATAGGAAATTATCTTCTCTACATACAAAAAGCCAAACTTTTTGAAGGATTCATGTTTATTCTATGTATTAAAACTTTTGCACAAGCCTAGATATGTTTAATGTTATTCCTTCAACAAAAGATTTCCCAATTGTTGTGATTTTGAGTCAAGTTTCATTGCATAGAGTTTGGTCAATATTCTTTAACAACATTATTGGTACATGAACTTTGAAAACCAACTTATGCGGAGGAAGTCTAGAGCTAGATATTGTATTAAAAAATTAAGGAAATGGCACTAAGGGCCTTAAAACATACATAATTACTGTTTAGGCTTAAAAAATTCTGATATTGCACTATAGGCCTTAAGGCTCTTATTACAATTTTTCTTGAAACTAAAAGTACATATTGTTTGATTTGAATTTTAAAAAAAATTATGTGAAACCATGCATAATATAATATTCACTATGCATAAGACAATACGTACATATGCTCAACTGAAAGTCCATGTCATTCCAATATTTTAGTAGCCTAGGCTTAATAAAATGGACAACTTAGGCAAACCATGCACAACACAATATCCACTATGCGTATAATCATGTGCACATATGCTCAATTTAAAGTCTATACTTTTTCAGTATTTCAGTAGCCTAGGCTTGACAAAATGGACACCTTAGGCATACCATGCACAACACCATCCACTATGTATAAGACAATGTTCACATATGCTCAACTCAAAGTCTATGCCTTTTCAGTATTTCAGTAGCCAAAGCTCAACAAAATGGACAAATTAGGCAGATCATACACAATACAATATACATTATGCACAAAACAATGCTTATGTATGCTCAACTCAAAGTCCATACCTTTTTCAGTATTAAGAAGGACAATTACATCATATGTGAATAATTTCATATTGGTACTGGCCTACCTACTCAAACAAGTACTCACATAAAATTTGACATGATATTTCAAGTCTAATATATACAAAAATTTAGCAACTATATCTAAAACATCTAACAGTTACTTTTCTATCTACAAACAAAAAATATTTGTGATTTTTAATTATGCAAAAAATATTACTTAGGAATACTTTCATATACATAATTATAGTTTCCTGTGTACACCAAAAAAGTACAATGTAATTACTGGTGATGGGTTAGGATTCTTGCATGTCTTGCGATTATGCCCAACCTTCCCACATCTTGAACAATGATAAATCTTCTTATCTTAAAATTGAGACTCTATCCTTATTATTCATGGCCTTCTAAGAGGATGACTAGTTAAAGACGGTTGCAAAAAAGTTTGTGATAAGTTATTTGTTAATGTTGCTATATCAATAGACTAAGCTTAACAAAATACACAAGTAAGCAAACAATGTATAACACAATATCCATTATGCACAGCACAAGGTTCATATATTCTCAATTAAAAGTCCGTAAAATTATAATTTATTAATAGGCTAGGATTAATAAAATGCTCAAGTTAAGCAAACAATGTACAACACAAAATTCATTATTCACAACACAAGGTTTATATATTCTCAATTAAAAGCCCATGCAATTTCAATTTATCAGTAAGTTAGGCTTAACAAAATGCTTAAGTTAGGCAAATAATATAGAACACAATATCCACTATACACAACACAAGATTTATGTATTCTCAATTAAAAGTCCATATAATTCCAGTTTATCATGAGGCTAGACTTAACAAAATAAACAACTCAACATTCAATAATAACAACTCAAAGTTAGTTTTTGCACAACAAATATTTCAACAT
Source organism: Prosopis cineraria (assembly GCF_029017545.1). Classification (NCBI taxonomy): domain Eukaryota; kingdom Viridiplantae; phylum Streptophyta; class Magnoliopsida; order Fabales; family Fabaceae; genus Prosopis; species Prosopis cineraria. The sequence goes on from NW_026555336.1 coordinate 28,572,640, forward strand.
TTTTTATAGTAGATTTTCTTCATATTAGGTCATACTTTGTTCAATTCACATGTTAAAGTTCAATATGAATAAATCAACCATCATTATTGTATAAAAACTAATCCACTCTAAAACTTTCACAGTTAACTTAATAGTTTAGCAATTTTTAGCTTATATCAATAGTAAAATGACAATTGAAATTCTAACTAAAAGTTTTCCCATCCAACTAAATATTTGGCTGAAATCTAACTATTTTGGATAATCCACTCATCAATTTATGTGGGGCTAAAAAGCCAACAAGTCTATTCCATCACTCTCTGCTTGTGATTTAATGAAGAAAACATGGCCAAGCAAAAAGCAATCAACAACAACAAATACTGAAAGCTAACAAAACTTACATCACTCTTTGCTTGTGGTTCCACTGTCAGCTCTTTCCTGTTTCAATATAAAAATGGTGGATAGCATCCTTAATCAAAGCTCAACACACAAATTTTCAACTAAAACACTGCTTAGGATGGAAGGATTTTGAAAGCTACGCACCTCAGAAGTTACTCCTCACCATTAGAGTTGAGAAACCTTCGTATCTTCCAGCTAAGTAGCCTTCTTTTATTTGTCATCAGTCCCATCACGTTCTGTTCGTTCATTTTCATTTCTTTTCATAAAGGATAAAATTGTATTATTTGTGTGAAGAAAAATTGCAATAAAAGCCCCAAAGCCTGTAGAGTAATATCAAATTTTTTTTAAGCCCAAAACGCAATAATGTATATTTTTAGGGCCCTCAATGTCATTCCCCTAAAAAAATTCTGTGGTATGTAGATTTTTAAGTGAATCATTACACCTTTTTTAAAAAAGTTTGCATACTACGTATTATTATATTAGATTGGTAGAGAAATGTTAAATTAAAGGTTAATCTTGAATTCACTTTAATTAATTTAAACTATTTGTTACTCCCTTCGTTCAAAAATATAAAACATCTTTAACCAAATCTCACCTCAATAAAGTAGTTAAATACTTTCAAACTAACTCTATATTTTCATATTTACCCTTATTAAACACTCTATAATAAATATAAAGTCATTATTAATAGGGACACTTTGAAAAAAAATAAATAATTACACCTTAAAAGACTAAAAATGTCTTATATTTTTGAATATTCAAATTCTCAAAAAATGTTTTATATTTTTTAACGGAGGAAGTATTATACATGAATATATTTTGATAAAAATAAAAAAGTTATATATTATTTTTTCTAATAAAAATATATTTGAATTTTAATTACAAAAAATATATACAAAATTAAAAACATTTATCTATATACATATTGTATGAAGTTTGTATTTAAATAAACTACATTGTTTATTTATGACCTATGAATATGTGACTTGTCTTCTCAAAAATACTTTTTCTCCTTCATTTCATGTTGTTATATGTACCAAAGGACCCGTAGGAATAAATCAAATTGGTTTTTCTTTTAGATATTTTTAATATATAAGCATAATTGTTATTTACATTTTTTTTGTCCTTTCGTTTATGACTTGTTGCTCATAAGTCCAAAAACTGTGTACTTAAAGATAGAAAGTTTGGTTGTCTTCTCTGCCATTCCATGGCAGCTTCTCCGCAAAACGTGAACTGTGAAGCTATGATGGTCTTTTAAAATCCTTCCCATTCTTTGATATCAGCTTTTATATTGTGACTATTCTGCCATCAAAACTTGTTATCACCTTTTATACTCCTAGTAATAACATAGTTTGCTTAAAATATCAGATGCATTGCAGAAGTAAAATCCAAATTTCTTGACATAGAACCATGCATAAAGCAAAAGCTCCCATACTCTTCTCATGTACTTCCCCTATAAAATAAATTATCACTTTTTACTTTTTTTATACGAATAAAGTCACCAATTTTAATAAATATTTATTATACATTTTTTAAATCATTCATCATAATTTATATTAATAAAAAATAATTAATATATGTTTGTATTGATTAATATAGAATATTTTAATTTAATTTTTTTAAATATAATTATAATAATTAACTAATTTTTTTAAATAATGTGACATAATTTTTTTATATATATAAAAACGAAGGGTGTATGCCACTCCCATTTGTATCGATATGGAAAGCGTGTATGGGATTCCATATTTGCCACAATTCAAAGTTATTACTAATAATAACGAAACAACGGCGGCTCGTATCAAAAGAAATCAATGTATCAATCTGCAAAAAATTAATAACGATCTTGACATCAAATGAATCTGATTCTATATCACCTCTTCACTCCTTCCCAAGTACTGGAAAGCCTCAAGGGATAAATTATTGTTCACAGTGCCTAGAATGGCTGAACCTTTAGCCTATCACTTATAAAGTGAGGACCTAAAGTTAGGTTTGACATAACCCTATCCCAAACTAGCCCATACTAAATTTAGGAAAAGGCATCTCTTGAATATTTGAAAAAAAAAAAAAGGTAGCATGGGACCACTCATAAAGAAATGATTTAATTATTTCTTTCAATTCAAAATATATACATTTTTTAATTAATTTTAATTTAAAATATAAATAATTTAATACATGAGAAAAAAAAATTTACCATGTTACCCATTATATTTACTAACCAAAATATTTATATAAATATATCTTTCACTTATCACTTATCAGTGTTTTAATAATTTAAATTAAAAGTAAAAAAATAATATATTTTTTATGAAAATGAGAATTTTATTAGTATATGAATTTCTTTAAAAGCTACTTATATTTTAAATTGGAGGAAATATATTATAAGAAAGTGAATTAATTAATGAAATAGTCTCTCTCTTTGATTGAGATGTCACAAAATGGAGTCCAATTTATTATTGTGTGATAGCAACATGGCTTTTTTGAAAAAAAAAATAAGGTCTATTAACTAGCACGATAATACTAGATAGGCAAAAATATTAAAATACTATATAAAAAATTAATTACTAAAATACTATAAAGAAAAATATATTTTTCAAGATGTTATAGAATCAAAAATTGATTCGATAAGAATACAAACAACTTTGTTTGATTGAAGCCAATTTTCACATTTCATTTCTTACCCACCCCAACCCTAATCCATTATTAGCTAATCATTGATTTGATTAACATAATCATGATTATAAAATGATTATTTTTATGATTATTAAATTATTTTCTACAAAAAAATTGATGGGATAATCATTAATGAAATGATAAGATACTAAGTAGATTATTTTATTTTATCTAATGATACTTTATTTGTAATTAATTTAGATTGAAGTAGAATAAATAATGATTTGAAAAATATAAAATAGTAAAATAAGTCAATAATAACAAAAGGCTATTGTTTTTTAGAATAATTAAAGATTAAATATTTTTACATTAAAAAACATAATCTATACATAATGGCTCCCTGTGCCACATCTTAGTCTCCTTATAACACAGTGCAGTTGCCCTTATCTTGTAAGCTCTTCACATTGAGATTCTAGTGATTTTGTGGTTGGTAGAATTGGTGGGTATTCAAATCAAAAATAGAAGACTTTGTGGGGGAGATCAAATGTTGTAGAGTCACAAAAATTTCTTTCAAGGGCCCTCTACATTCAAATATGTAACCATTTTATTCAACTACAAATAATGGTGAATCATCAAATAAAAGAGTGAATGAACCACATTGTTTAATATTTGGAGAGCTAAACTAGTGGGACAAGGATGATGGGGGCATGTGATGGGATTGTGTAAACAAGTTAGAAGAAAAAGGGCCTTGTTGGTCTTGTTCCACTTCATCTTTAATGGCATCAGGTGGTTATGTAGACAAATAGCCTTCACGTCTTCTACTTTCTCTACCTTGAGGAATATGTGGGCATGACATATCTACTATAGGTGGAGCAAGTTAAGCGACTATTGTGAAGCGTTGCTCTCTTAATGGAAATAATATGTTGCGTTGGTCTTGACAAACCCTTTTTTGATAATCTATTATTGGTATTTGTAAAGGGTTTTGAAAACTTAACTTCTATAAACCTTTCACTATATCTACTTGAAATTAGTTAAAAAATATTAAGAAGTAGGAATATTGATTGTAAAAAATATAATGATAGTGAATATTTACTGCAAAATCAGTTGCAACAGTTCTTGAGCTAATTCACCTTCGAGTATGTCTCCAATACCATTGCATGTACTCAGATGTTTGATCTAATGGCTTTTTTGATATAGGAAACTTTATAATAGCATGTTCCCATCCTTCTCATGCATCAATGAAGTTTGCATGCTCCACAATCCAATTTGATAATGTTCTTCCCCTAGGTTGTAATGTGTGGACATTCCTTAATCTAACTAGGGGAAAAGGAATTAGTTGTTGAAGACCAAATTGTCTCATGACGTGATCAGGATGGTGCCATTCTATTATGTGAAAGCATGTTAAGGGAATTAAAACCCTCTAAATTTATGGTATGACTGAACAATAGCTTGAGATTAAAAGTTACACCAATTGAAAATTATATGGTTTCCAAATTATCTCATCCTTCACCATTACATCGAGCCAAAGTCTATATTGTTGTAATGCCATGGCATTAGGACAAGGTGGTCACCTTATGTTTTTCCATCTATGATTAATTTTGGCAACTTGTTAAATTTATATGGTTAATTAATATAAACTCACATAATGAAATCCTAAAATAAGCATTACATAAATCTAAGAAGGGGTATGAAAGGATAAATATCTGTTTGTGGATCTGGAGTTAGAGGTCGCTCTAGTATGAGCATCAAAAAAGGGATCCATGCCCATAAGTAAAGTAATGCTAAGCATCTACCTATCACTTGCTCAATTCAATTGGTGGCATTACATAACTCTCTATAAAGATGCCTAATAATGTAGATCCCCATGAAAAGCAACCAGCTTCTTGAAAGTTCAAAAGCAACAGAAGATACATTAAATAAACTTTATGATCTGGCCTATCTGGCATTAAATACCTATCAATTAGCCTAAGTATGTAAGCTCTTGTGAATTGTTGGATCTGTATATCATTTGCATCATTTGGGAGGTGTGAAAGTGTTCAGCCAGCCAAGAAATTACAACACTTTGTCCTGACATTTTATCTTCTGGTGGTCATATTCCAAGGAGCCATTTACAAACATTAAACTAATCCCATTCTATTTTACCAGAGAGAAGTTCCAATACATGGAAGGACTAATTGAATAGCATCTTTAAAGTTATTGTGCATTCACCATGAGTGGTATGAAAATTATGTGTCTCAGATCACCACCTCTTAACAAATGCTAAGGCTAGAGTTGGGTCATATTCAAATTGTCCTATTCTTGCAACTCTATAAATTCTAACTTGTTTAAGATACTCTATGATTTAGAGTGGTGGATCTGTCAATCAATCCTCAAGCATGACTCTTCGAGTTTGAAAGATGTGATTGTGCTGAGAAAAATTAAAATTAATAAATTGTCAAGTATAATAATTTTAGACAAGATAAGGAGAAATGATACTTACATTGTCATTCCATACAATATGTAAAATATGTTGTTGTTGTAAATATAATAATGTATTTTCTTCTGGGCCTAGATTAATAACTTGCCTTGGGTGAGCCATTTATATGCCATTGCAATGTAATGTGAAGAAACAAAGAAATTTCTAATAGTAATAAGAATTTCAATTACAATTAACACACTTATCTATAATAATTAATGTCAAATTCATTACAAATCATATAAATTAATTTATATATGCTTGTTTATTTAGACAAGCAAACAAGCAGAGTGATTATGACCTACTTTTCTACATAACCCACATTTATTTGGCTTAATAGGCATGGTCCAATCCATTTCATTATGTATGCAAGTTAAGCGAGGACGACTTCTTTCTTTAATCATTGATGGATTAGGAATCAAACTAGGAATATCAGTTTTACACCAATGAATCTCATCTCCTATGGGGCAAAACTCATTACTATAAGTTTGCCTCATATATTGTAAGATGAAAATGGGATCCACAAAATGTAAATGGTCTAAGCCAACACTAACACATGCTGCAATCACATGCATGCATGTGTATTTTTCTACTTAAAACTCTCCACAATCACATTTTTCTCATTTAGGCTAACCTTGTAGCAATGTCTAAATTGATGCATTTGAACATTGTATGGTTCTTGCACCTCAAATAATGTTCCTCTTCAATTAAAAGTGCGAACAATACAAACTGATGCAGCTTGTATGGCCATTTCTAACTTCTTACTAATTGTCTCAAAAAACATTTGACCAACTATTATTTGTGCTTCAACTTATTGGACACGTTTAACAAAATAGTTGTTCACCCTATATATTGTACCCTTCATAAGTCTTGTGATTGGTAAGCTTTGGACACCTTTAAAAACACTTTTCATGCATTTTGCTAGATTAGTTGTCTTGTAATCATAATGCCAACCTTCAATATCATATGCATGTGACCACTTTTCTATTAGAATTTCACCTATCTATCTTGCTACTCACTTATGGATCAATGCTATCTCAGCTAATTATTGGTTAACAACATGACACTCATATGCATAACCTATATGTAATAAGAAACATATCATCAATAATTATATCATGATAAGATTTTATGATTAAAAAACTAATTGACTCATATCAATGTATATAAACTTTTTTGTTAACCAATTTGTTCCATGTGCTTTGTAGAGGTTTGTAGCCACATGCTTTAAATAAAAAACATGGTATCTATTTAGTGGTTTCCACCTAACATGTGGATCCCCAACGATAGTCATTATTAAGTAATGTCCATCAGAAATTAAACATATTCCATTTTTGGACTTTGCTATGTATGTGCAAACATTATACAAGAACTAATGAAACATCCTTCACTACTAAACATCATTAACCAATTAAATTTATAGTAATCAAATTATTAACCCAGTTAGGAGATTACAAGTTTTAGCTTCAAATCAAGGGATCTTAAGTTTTTAAAATCAAAATGAGTTTAAGACAATCATAAACTCTTATATCATAGTAAAAACAAGTTATGAAAATATAGGATACCTCAGAGGAGTGAAAAATAATAAAAATAGTTGAAAAACAACTTATTTTCTATAAAATAGGGCAATGTGCCACAGCTTATGCACGTTACACAGCAGCATGTTGCTCTTTGTGCCATACACCACAGTTCATGCGTCTATACACCACAACGTGTTGCACGTTAATGACAATAGATTCAACTGTAATTTGATAGTAGAATTAAGGAATTTCTAATACGTCTCGATTCTCTGTTTGATGTTTAAATGACATGATCTAGGTGTTTATAAAAAGATCTTTTTATAACTAACAAATGGCATGGGTCTCACTTCTAATGTAAGTCACATGAGAGAGTTGGATACCCAAACCCATTTTTATCACTTTTCACAACAAAGGGTGTCCAAAACCCAAAACAAGTTCCAAAAGCCTTTCCTAACACCCGAATCATATCCATTACACCTAAGACTATTAATACAATATGCCATACACACCCAAATACCAATATAATATTAAATCACTCTTCAATCCCTTTTTCACTAAAAGCAGAAGGGGGAGGAAATCTATTTACATTGCCTTAAAAATCATTTGTTTCATGAACAAAACAACATTTCTATACTTGCACCAATATTTTGGGCCTATCAACACAAATGACCACACAAGATCTAAAATACAATTCAGATACTTAAAAAAACCATTTAGTATGAGTGTAAATGAAATGCAACCTAAAATTAAAAACAATATTCTATTATACAAAATAAACATAAACTAAAGGCACATAGTAGGAATGAACTAATTCCTGAGCCTCTTAAGCCTTCTCCCTCTCTATACTAAAGTTAGAACTTGTAAAATATTAAATGAAAAAGGTGAGTCTATCCACTCAGTAACTAAGATAAAACCTACCATGCTGTTATATATTAATTGTAATCAAACACATAAATATTAAACCAAGTTCTTTAAACATGCTTGTTCACATATCATAACTTATCAATCCACATTAACTCATTTCCATCTCATGTACATTAGGTACATTGTCACATGACACTTAGACATGTGACCATGACCCAATATCCACACAACTTGCCACATCACAATCATGTGAAATGTCATAAGTTTATATAGGCAATGATCAACCAACTTTATACTCTCCTTATTTTCTCTGATTGAAACCCTGAGCTATAATATTAAATTTGGCTCCATCTATATGATTAGACTACCTAAGCTCACTAATTGTGAGATGTGACCTGGCCAAAGATCACATGATTCACTCTCAAACCATAGCTTTCCCTACTCTGGAATCTCTAGGGTGTTATACCCTAAGCTATTCTTCTCAATAAACTGGTAAAGAAAGCTAGGTTCTAGTCCCTCAATAAACTATGGGATAATCTCTCGATAAACTGTAAGACAAGGCTATAGTCCCATGCATTGGAAGGTAGCCTTAATACCATATAAAATTTCTCTACTCCTAATCCCTAAGTAAACTCTCGTCCACTGATCATGCCATGTACGATGCTCACTTTTATTCACATTCACATTTACTTATTACCACAATTATCATGTTGGGCTCACGACCGTGAGCTACCCCAAGTAAGCATCTAGTCTCATGTCCAATTATACCACATAAACACATCATTTTCAATCTCAATTATTCATCTTTATTGAGTTCATCATCAACTACTCATTCAAAACACATTGTAAACATGCAATTCATTTTAAACATCACTTTTTGCAATTGCTTTTGCATGTTTTAATACACATCAAAGTAATTATATAAACATAATGAATAAGGATTCATTGCATGATACACTCATTCACAAGTCAAAATTTGCATATTAAATACAAGATTCATACCATACTACAATTAATATATAACTATCTAAAGTAGGGTTCTCCTAATTACCTTAAACTTTTGAGAAGTTAAAGGTTTACCCTTCAATAATATAGCTTCCAAATTTGATTTTCCAAGCCAAAACGGTGTCTAAGAGCTTAATATACAATTCATAATTTATTGGATTCATCAATACGGTCAACCACATACTCTTCAACTCTTTTCTCCCCTTTCTAGACTTTCTGATGCCCAAATTGTATAAATTTGAGCCTACCCATTGGTTTATTAACTCTCTTTAGTCCCCATTAATATTAATAAGCCATTAAACTTCTATTAATGGCATCACACTCTTCCAACTGCCCTCGTTAATGTCATTTTCATATAATAATGCGACCCAACCACCAAAAGTGCCAAAACTCTATATCTAAGTTTAGATACTCTAATCTACTCCCATTAACTCTATTTGAGTCAATGGATACAGACTCATAACCTATATGGACTAAAAATCATCTTTTACTATCAAACCCGAACCATAAACCTCATAAATGTGAAAGAGAATGAGAGGAATGAGGTTTAGGGTACTTACTTTAGGTTTTTATAGCTTTCAAAATACTCCTAATATCATCCAAGATTAAACCCTAGTAGAGCTCATGTCACTAGATCCCGGTTTCTCTTTCTTTCTCTCTAATTTCTACCTTAGTGCATGACCATTAAATTGTAGAAATTAGCCGTGTGCAGCGGCATACGCTGCACGTGCCATGGCCCATGGCTCAAAGAGCTCTCCTATAAATCTAATATCTTTCTGTGCAAACATAATTCATGCCACTACGTGTGGCACAATAACACTAAACCTCTATTTTCTTCTCTTTTCAATGCCCAATTAGCTAGACTTTATATTGGACTCATAATAAATCAATTATTAGTCTCTCTAGCCACATATCACTATAATTTACTTAATTATCATAATTAAACTTTGTTAATTAGGGGATTAAAATTCAAGATGTTATTACCAAGACCAAACATATTTTGTCTCTCCCTCAACCACAGTAGATGCAAGGGTACAACATTTAGATCACCATCTTGTGATATACCATAAGAAATGTACCCTTATATTTTCCATATAGAAAAGCACTATAAACTTGGATAATGGGCTTTATGTGTTCAAACACATCAATACACGGCTTGAATGCCTAAAAAACACGCATAAACATTTCCACAAGCTGACCTTCAGAATTAACTTTTGAGCATAACTTACTTTTAAATCTCATGCATTATCCAGGCATGAAATGTTAGACTATGACTAACCACCTTGGTAATAACGAGTATGAGCTCTCCTAATTACCAAAAGCCATTACAACTGCCAACTATTTAGCCTTTCATGCTTTTTTATATGACATTGTATACCCAAACATGGATTGCATATGCTTAATTATTTGGGATACTTTTACATCTTGTCAATTAGTTATCTTCGTCACAATAAAGGATAAGATGATATCAATATCTAACTTAGGATGGTCCTAACTTAATGAGGTTGCCAAATAAGTATAAGTCCCTCCATATTTTACAATGTGCCATGATGTTCTATTTCCTTTTTTTACAAGCCCTTAATCTCTAATTGCAACTACTTTTATAATTTATACATCAATATTCTTCATACTTATCACTTGAATGAAACACCTTAAACATGTGATGAACTTTGAATGAAGTATAATTTGGCTGCACGTCTTAGTGTGTGAGTATTATTAAATACTTAACTGATGAAAAACTCCTAGCCATCATTAGGAGGTAAAAGATCTCCCATTTTACTAAACTCAGGAGTCGCTGCTAACTCTATGTTAATTCATGAGAAGAAAGTTTGAGGCAACCTCTTCATTGTTCTCTTTAAAGGCCTCATTGTTATCATGGTCGCCACTACCATTTATATAAAAATCATACTCATCTTTGTCTTCAAAATCATCCATAATATCTTCAAATGAAGTTTGTGAAGAAGATGATACACTATTATTACCAACATCAAGGTAAGGAGGATCAAACTAATAAAAATTTTTGAAATGCAAGCTAAGCCTTCTTCCTTCTTCCATTAGATCTATGTGATTGCTATTTGATAGAAATGAAGATATAATAAAGTCTTCTAGTGGTTGAGATTCATCAGGGAGGCCATCAACTTCTTCTACATTTGAAATGTGTGCATATAGCTCTAGTCCCATCAATTGATTTGAACATCGCAAATTTATATGCCACATTGGTTCTATCTTAAAATCATTCTGCAACTTACATGCCTGGTATCTTAGCGGATTTATGGCTTTTGGATACACACACACACTCTAGATTAGACACAATTTGATTAGAAGGAAGCTCTAGTATTTGTCTAACATCTTACTTCAATCGGGCCAAAGTAATATTTATATCAATCCTCATTATTCTCATATCATCATATTCAAATGTCACCCCATCTAAACCATTGAAGATTTGACTATTTGCATATATGCACACTAGCTCTTTTCTATTGTTCATTTTCCTTATATATTCAGCAAATGTTTTATTAATCAAATTAACATCAAGGTACCAAAAAATAATCTAATCCCTACACAATAAATAAACTAAAAAGGTGGTCACAATATATATATATATATATATCCAAATGTACTTTAAAATATTATTTTAAATATTTACATTAATGGATTAACATCTTATTTTATGTAATCAAATTTTATCTTATTTAATTTGAAGGTGTATTGACTTGAATTTTAAAGATGGATTTAATTTCAAAATTTGAAATTCCAAAATCATTCATAATAATTATTTATACTAAATATAATTTAAATTTTGAAAGTTGTTTCAATTATTTAAATTGATCTCATGTATAAAATATTTTAGTGAAAGGTTGTGAGAAAGTTTTTAAATTGACTAAGTAATAATTATTTTAATATGTAGTTATTTGAATGTCACATATCATTTTTTGTGTCCCTTTTTGAATACTCTAAATTAATATGTTCTTTTTTATATCTATCTAAGTTAATATATATATATATATATATATTATATATGGTTGATAATATTTAATATAATTTCATAATATAAAAGAATTTTACTTGAATTTCAAAAATTTAACCAATATAATCATGAGGATTTATAATTTAGATAAAATTATCAAATTCAAATCAAATTTCAGTCCCATTTAGATATTACGTCAATTATAAATAAGTGATGTTACCTACTATTTTATTTTTACACTTACATATTTGATTAAGGATTAAAGGGCAATTTCACTCTAAATGTGAAAAAAAATTAAATTTGAATGTTAATTGAACAAGAAATTATAGTAAAATATCCAAAAATATAAATAAGGACAAAAAATACACAAAAGGACCAAGAAGAATTTCTTGGTCTCTTTTCTATAATTTTTGACATTCTTTTTAGTAATTTTTTTGTTAACTAACATTCAAAGTTATCATTTATTAATTGTAGCGGCAATATTACACTATTTTTAAAATTTAAAAGAGGACATCGCACCAAAAATAAATTTAGAGTATCACGTGCTTTTGAACCTATAGTTCAAGGGCAAATTTACATTTTAATCCTTTAATTAATTTTGTAAAATTTTGAGTCTTTTTTTGCATGACTGATTTATATAAAAGTAAGATTTTATTTTGGTATTCTTTCAATAATTTTGTACTTTAAAAATCAAGTTTGATTGTTAATTTGTGAATATGTTTGAACTCAATTTTTAAGTATTTATGTATACAAAACAAAAAGACAATGGTTACAATATATCTTTTAAAAATATAAATTTTGTTATCCATCTTCATTTATATTTAAATCTTTAAAACTCAAATCACTGTGCAATATTGGAATGTGATGAACTTTCATAAGATTCAATATTCTCAGAAGGTTAAAATATTGTTTATTTCCGGTGCAAAGTTTGAAATCTAAAAATACTCATCTTTTATAATTAAATAATGTTATTTATATATGCTTGTTAAAAATAGTATTAATTAATTTAATGATATTTTTACTTAACTAATCATTTTATTTAATCATTAAATATTGAGATTTGAAATTCAAATATATTATCAAAATAAGTTAAAAGTGAAAAACATATCAACCAATTGAATATATAAAAAAATATCTCTAAAACATATCTTTGGTATTCTCTAAAATTAATCATAACTTTGAGAAGTATTTAAAATTTGGGCAATATTATAATTTGAGTAGGATAAGTTAATAATATTGGTCAATATATTCAACTATTTTGGATTGTCAATATAATTTAGTTAATAATAAAAAATACTTTAAATTTAAATTTTGAATTTTAAGCTAGATAAATTAAAATTTCAATATATGATGATTACAAAAGTTTGTAAATTTTAATTTGAATTTCCATCCATATATATTATAATAATTAAAAAAGTAGGATACATTGACTTCTCTTCTAGTTTACTTTAATTAAATGTACATTCATTTTATTTTTTAAACAAACATGAACCTTCCCTAAAATTAATAGTTTTAAAACAAAAACCTCCTTTCTATTTTAAAATTTTTATTTTCATTCACCCAATTGTTAATTGACTGTTAAATTACATATTGGATAAAAATAATCTATTTAAATATAGATGTTATCTAACAATCATTCAATATATCTAAAAAAGTTTAATGCATATATTTTTTTTAAACATTTTAAACATATTTTAAAATTTTTAGTATTGAAAACTTATTTACTTAATTATTTTTTAAAATATAAATACACAAGATTTCTAAAAATAATATTTTAAACATGGAAATAGAAAAATCTTAATGAAATAGGGAAGTAATGCATAATGAGAATAAATTAGTCAGTATAATTTATGCTTATTTTTCTTTAAATTTTATTAATTTGATCAAAAAATTCCTAAATTACTTATTTTAAAATTTTCACATTTAATCATCTAAAGTTTGTTAACTTGAGGCAGGGAGAGAATATATAAATACATTACAAGGGCAAATTAATACTTTTAGGTTTTTTAATATAATTAAAATTAAAAAATTAAAGTATTTAAATTTTTTAATTGAATATTTCTAGCGGGGCTAAAAATTAGACTAAAGTATAAGTTTTAAAATTAAAAGGGATGTTTGTGTAATTTTAGCAAAATGGAGGGAGAAGACTATATTTTGCTCTAATTAAAATAAATGGTATTGACTATCATTTCATTCTAGCCTTATATGATGAATTAATAAGATTGCTTTAGAGCCCAACTTTCAAAAAAAAGATTTATGATAATGCCATTGAATTTGATGAAGGAGATTTTTTTTCATGTACGAATATGATGATATTGGGAAAACATATGTTTGGAGGACGCTTCTACTTCATTAAAATCTAGAGGTGAAATGTTCTCAATATAGCATCAAGTGGGATAACCTACCAAGAAGACATATATTTCACTCAAATTTTGTATTCCTCTTTCTATGATTGAAGACACTATATTTTACATAAAACATGAGAGTAACTTGGCTGAATTATTGGTTCAAATATCATTGATCATATGAGACAAGGCTCTAATGGCACACAAGTTTTGTTTTAAATCTCTTGACATATGCCGAACGGATATTATAAAGTTAAGTAGCGTATTAGCTGATGATCTTTCCTTTGAAGGAAAAGTTACTATATTTGGTGAAGACTTCAGGAAAATTTGGCGTTCCTATTATTCTAGGTGGATCAAGAGAAGACATTATTTTTATAACTATTAACTTTTTATTATGGGACAGTTGTCAACTTTTGATATTAACAATAGACATAAGACTTTTAGAAACAAATAATGGATTATCTATTAGTACTCTTCAAAATTTTACTGATTGGATTATCTCAATTAGTGATTAAACTGCCGCTAAAGCTAATGAAAGATTGATGGATATTAAGATCCTAGTCGATTTGTTACAAGATGGTTAAAAAAATCATAAAGCCTATTGTTGATTTTGATTTTACCTAATTTCCTTACCAATATATATAATTCTTCATATTTTAAAGATAGGGCTATATTAGCTCTTATGTAGGTTATGACTAAAAAGTAAACAAGTACATGATATATCTATTTCTTGAGATAAAGTTGTATACTTGAGCTTTGATAGTATTATTAAACATCGTGGAGATATGAATTTACTTAATAACTTGCACTCTACACATTTTCTAAATTAAATAGCAATGTCAAGCCTCTTGAATTATGAAATAAGACTTAAAGTGGGTGCCTTAATGTTAATGCAAATTGAAATATTAATAAGTTTATGGTTTGTGTAATGGTACTTGTCTTATAGTTATATGAGCTAGAAAACATATTATTGAAGCCCAAGAAATGTCTGGATCAACTACAAGGATAAAAGTATATATACCAAGTACTGTTATGTGTCTATCTGATTTAAAGTTGTCATTCACTACGAGAAAGAAGCGGTTTCTCATTACATTAGCCTTTGCAATGCCTATTAATAAGAGCTATGATTTGATCATGTGTTATTTTGGTTTGTACATAACTCATCCTTTTTTCCCCCCAACAACCAATTATATGCTGTTGTTTGTCATGTTCAAAGCATGTAGAGTTTAAAAGTATAAGTTTTTGATGAGGATAGTTACTTCAAAGATATTACTTTTAATGTTGTTTATAGGGATGTCTTTGATAATTTGATTTAAATAATTATGAGTTTTTATTAATTTACCTCCCATTGTATCTAGGGGTGAGTAAAATCGAATCAAAAATCAAACCAAATGAAATTGAATTTTGTCTATTTGATTTAATTTTTTAGGTCAATTCAATTTTTTTAAGGAAAATTTCAATTGAAAGTTCGATTCAGTCTGAGAATTCTTGAATTAAATAAACCAAACTCACCGAATTATACATAATTTTCTTTTTATATTTTTAAAAATATGAATAAATTCTCATCTAGGTGAGTAATAAGTATCTTTTTACTACTTACAGTAGTTGTATTATTTTTTTTGTTTAATGTATGTTCTAATTTTTTTATTTCTGTAATTTAATTTTTAATGTAATAGTACTGAGTTTTATTAATTTTTTCATGAATTATGGTATAAAATTGTTATTTTTTTGTTGGGCCTTCAACATCTAGGGAAAAAAAGTAGATGAAAGAATATATGAACAATTGGAGCCAATAGACCCAAGTCAAAACCCATGAATCAAATAGACCAATTGAATTGAATCATTGTAATTCAATTCGATTCAATTTAAATTTTTTATATAATTTGATTGATTAATTTTAAAGAAATTGAAACCGAACTAACTAAATGCTCAACCCTAATCGTATCCATTTACATAGGATGCATTTAGTTTTTACCATTTTCTTTAGTTTAATATGTATATTTAATATTAATGATTATAATTATATAGCCCCACTACATATATGATGATATATATGGATAAAATATCTATTGCAAGTTATTCTTTCAAACCTATTTATAAAACCTGTAGTATAAAAACCGTACATCATATGGGTACTTTACTAGTTATGATTTATTTTAAACAGGGAAAGAATTAAATAAAAAACATGGAAGCAAAATAATATAATTGTAAGTAAACTTGCATAATTTACACCACCTCTTATATAAAATTCTCTTGAACCCAAACGTTTAAGTTTTACATAAATTCTTTTGTAAACTATGAAAAATAGTTTTAAAAAAAAATTAAAGACTTTTTATAAATTACGAAAATTCAGTTAATCAGAAGAAAAATGTTAATGAAAATAGGAGATACACCTGAAAAACTGTGGTCTCAATTAAAACACTTCAGAACAAGTGGAATTTTCAAAAAGATTACATTATTAATTCTTTACTGACAGATTCTTTAATGGATTAAAATAGAATCAATCAGTAAAACTTCAACTTTTTTCAAAACAAAAAAATTTACACTTTTGTTAATACGTCAGAAATACGAGATAATAAGCAAATAAAGGGAAAAACCATGAAAGGGAGCCTGTCATATATACTCCCTCCAATTCTATTTATAAAAAATTTTTTAAAAAAATTTTATTTTAAAATATAGGATACTTTACAATATTTAAACCATTTTTTTAATTTTACTCTTTCTTAATTAACGTGAAGGTATTTAATATAGTTGTATTATTATTTAAAGTTAAAGATAAAAATAAAAGTACATCTCACATTTTTA
The DNA here is from genome assembly GCF_029017545.1 of Prosopis cineraria. Taxonomy (NCBI): domain Eukaryota; kingdom Viridiplantae; phylum Streptophyta; class Magnoliopsida; order Fabales; family Fabaceae; genus Prosopis; species Prosopis cineraria. The sequence goes on from NW_026555336.1 coordinate 28,589,590, forward strand.
TAATATAAAAAATTAATATGATATGTGAAATAGTTAAAAGTATCTTATAAAAAAGACTGAAGGGAGTACTCCTCTGATCTTATTTATAGAATATAGAGAAAGTAAAAAAAATTAATCCTTGTTATAAGGCACTTGGCAATTTCTAATACTCATCTTTACACTTTTATCTTTATTAAATACTTTGAATAAAAATATCAGTATTAAAATTTAATAATATTTTTTAAGAATAAAGGTATAAACTTGTTAAATTTTAAAATAAGTTTAATGATATTCAAGGGTTTTTTTTTGTTCTGATAAAATATGTTAGAAGTAATTTAAAGATAGAATCAAAGGGAGTAGTCTTCAAGCATGAAACTAGAGATTAAAAAAAAACATGCATATTGATGAATAATATGGCACAAAAATTTGCTCCGCAAAAAAAAAAATTAACACTATATATATTTTTATATACATTCAGTGTCACATCTTGTAGCGTGGTGTCATATTCTAATAACAATATAAAAAAAAATAAGGTAAAGTTGGCAAAGTAGAAACTGAATCCGGACAAATTTTTTTACTTATGACTCAATACTGTAAAGGTCGAGTACGAGTATATATAAGTGTATCGGAAATCATTTTTTGCTATAGCCTATTCTTGCCATTTTTTTTTATATTTTTTACCTTTATACCATTCCACTTTATTTTTGTATGAAAAAGGTACAAGTACATGAAGGCTTTTGTTTCCTTTTTTATCTTGTCTTCAATCCTCTAGTCTACTTGTACTTTTCTGACTTAAGAAAATAAGATCATGTAAAGGAGAGAGACCAAGTAAAGTGAAAAAAAAAAATCTGACATGTACGAACTCAGTCAGATAGAAATCAATTTTTACAAATATTTAATAAAAAATTTGAAATTCAATATTTATCAGGCCAAGTTTTTAACTTGTAACATCTTGATAAATAAGTTTTAAAGTAAAATATTTTAAAAAATATTTTTTTTATAGCATGATGATGAATTTGCCCATAATGAACAATTTGCCTATTAAATATTAAAATATAGATGAAATACATAAATGGGATAATTGACAGATTGGCTTCCCACATTCAGAGGTTACAGTTGGCTTGTCTCTTTTGAGCCTTTCCTCTCTTGTTCTCTTTTTGCACCACATGGCAAGATATGGATTGTTTAAATTTAATCTAACAGTTTAAATTTAAAGTTTTTTTATTTTTATTGTATCTTTATTAAAATAAAAATTATTAAAATTATTAAAAAATTTAATAATTATGTAGATCAAGAATCTCGCAAATCAGATTTAATGTGAATAATTTAAATTTAATATTAAATTAGAATGATTAGATTGAATATGTACTATTCAGATCGGTGATAAATAAAATTATTAAAAAAATTTATGATTATTATAAATTTTTATTTTAATAGTTAAATAATAAATTTAGAATGTCCAGATCTTCACCGGCGGTACCAGCGGCAACATTCTAACATTGCGGGGGGCCAAATTTTCTTAAAATTAATATATAGTAAATAATTTATATTTTTTTTAAATGATTTGTACAAATAATTTTATAACTTAAAAAATCGTCAGATTAAAAATTGTGTGCATAACTATATAAAATTTTAAAAAATATTTCAAACCGTAAAGTGACATAACAAATCTATATATTAGTTTTAAAAAAAGATTATATGGTTTGGATATTCAAAATAATTTTAAATAAAAGTATATACGAATCTAATAAAGAGTAAATAACAATTTAATTAAAAAATCATGTGTATAATGTTAATATTAAATGTTACTTTTATTTTTACAAGTGGAGATTTAATAAATAACCAAAATATTTTAATAAAGTGGAAAGTTATGTATTGTATTTATGTTTAAACATATCAATAAGAATGTATGCATTCTACCAAAAAAATATTTTTTGTATAAACGGGGGAGAGCAAGGTGTGTGTTTCTATATATAACAGTGAAGTCTAGTGCCGTTGAGAGGGACCCAATCCTGCGCGACTACATTACTCCATTACTTGCAAGAACCACTGGTTGCCGTAGACTTCTATGCACGTCTGTTTTTATCAACGTACATATATTATTACAATGTAATTCCACCTCTATTAAATTGTCAAACTCATAAATTTAAATAAATTTATAATAAAAATACAAAATTGAATTATAAATTTAAATCATAAACTCATAAAAAAATTTTATTAATAAATATCAATTGAACATATATAATTAAGTAATTAAAATATAAAATATAATCATAATTTAATTTAAATATATTTTAAATATAAATTATTAAACTTAAGTCCATTTATTTTGATAACTTATCATATAAAACATAAAAATTTCATAATAGGGTAACTTAAGGCCTGTTTGTTTTTTTTAAAAGCTATTTTTTATTATTGAAAGTAGAAAAATTTAAAAATTTATTTGTACAAGTATTTTTCATTTAGTTATTTTTAAAATTATTTTTATTTTTTATTTTTTTAAAATAAAAACAACTTTAAGTTATTTTCAATTTATTTTTCTTATTTTTAAAATACACTATATTTGATTATTAAAAATTATAGTTATCTTGATAAATTTTTATTATTAATTAACACCATTAATTGTCCATATTCATTACTATCAGTTCATTTTTAATTCTAAAATTATTTTTAATTGACATAACTAGAAGAATTTTTATTTTATTTTGTTTTGAAAAACAATTTGAAAAAATGTATTACAAAACACTTTTTAAAAACAAAAAATGATAACCAAAACTAAACAAGCCCTCAGTTTTTGTATTTTTGTATTTTCTTTTTTATTAATATTAGTTTTTTGCTTTTTAAGTTTTTTCCCCGAACCAGGTCCTATCACTTTTATGAACTGAGTTTTAAGTAATATATACTTAACTCATTTAACTTGATAAAAAAATTGATGAATGTAAAGTTTAATCAAGTTTGTATTTAATTTAAATTTATAAATTAATTGACATGATTTTATTAGTTATAGAAATATAAAAATGTTAAACTCATGACTTTAACTAAATTTATATTTAATATGAATTTATCAGTAAGTTGATATGATTTTATGAATTAAAAATATAAAAATATTAAATTCAAATAATTAACTCAAAAGTTTAACAATTATACCCTCTATATATCTTATCATGCGGTGCAAAGGAGAGGTACGTAGTAGAAGGAAGGGTCAAAGGAAAAAAAGCCAATCCGGTCGTTAGTCTTAATCAATTCCTATACAATCAGTTTCTAGTAGTAGTTCTAATAACTTGTGGAGGAGCATACATTATCAACTTGATTTACAGAGATTTCAATAGATATCATCCTTTTTTACTTAGTTGAGGATGCCATCTTTCTAGCCAATAGGAATTGGAATTAATCAGTATGTTACATATTTATATTCTCTATTATATAGAGAATACAATCAAACCCCTAATAAGGGGCTAACCATTTAACAAAAACAAGATATGCTTATTAAATACTTCATCCAATTTTATTTATAGGATGTTCGAAAATTTTTTTATGTGCTTTAAGAATAGATACTCCCTCCGTTTTTTTTATTATTTGAGAAATTATCATACACTTTATCCGATCCTTATTATAAGAGAATTTTGAAAAACATCTTCTGGATATCCTCCTTCTAGTCTAAAATATAATTAGTTTTTAATAATAATTTTCATATTAATAAAATCATTATTCTCATGAAATATATACTCCTTTCGTTCAAAAATGTAAGCTATTTTTTCAGGAATTAAATGTTAAAAAATATAAGGAACTTGTAATTTTTTGAGGTGTAAGTATTGCCTTTTTTCTAAAAGTATCCCTATTAATAAATAATTTTATATTTATTATAGAGTATTTATCAGGAGTAAATATGAAAAGATAGGATTAGTTTAAAAGTAGATAACTATTTTATCGAGTGATAAGATTTAATTAAAAATATTTTATATTTTTAAATGGAGAGAATATTATTTTTTTACCTTTAGTTCTAATTTATAGTTAGTAAAAAAATTCATAAATTTAAAAATAAAAAAATTTAAGTTAATAAATATAAAGAGTAAAATAATTAAAAAATACAAACACCAAATTTATTATACTTTAGATTAAAATTAGTTAAAAATGATTACATTTTAAATAGGAGTAGTATCACTCCGTCAAGCACGTGTTATGAATTTATTCTCATGGTTTAAAAGTAGTGCGAAATCAAAGATTAAAAATAATTGTTGGGATCCAAGTTTCGAAGTTCAAACCTACTTTCCTCGTGTTCCCTAAAAACGTGTATTTTGGCTTTTACTCTTTCTCGGTGAGCGAGGTCGGTTGGCTTTTAGCAATCATGGCCAAAACAAGATGGTGACGTGGCGCTGATCCCCATTTCCCAATCAAATATTTTCGGTCAAGGCAGACAACTGGCGGGCCCCGCCTTCGAGCACGTCCCTTCTTTATCTGTACCCACACCCTAAAAAATAAGGGAACATTCAATATTTGCGGCGTCAGCGATTTCGTTCTCTGCTTTTACTCGAGGTCCAAAGTCAAAACATAATAAATACAACCTCTAGTCGACACTTTTTTTTTTTTTTTTTAATATGCACAGGCAGCTTCATTCAAACGAAGAAAAATTTAGTTGACACTTTCAGCTACTATTTCATCTTCACTACATTTAAAAATATAAAATATTTTTAATTAAATTTTATTTTTAATAAAATAATTACTTATTTTAAAATAAATTTTATATTTTTATATTTATTTTTATTAAATATTCTACAACAAATAAAATCATTCATTAATAGAGATACTTTTAAAAATAATAATAATTATACCTCAAAAAATTAAAAATACCTAATATATTTTAACAGAAAGAGTCTCAACTTGCTCAATTTAAAAAGTTTATATTTAAATATAATAATTAAGTCTCAGATTAAAAATTTTGAATTAAATTATTCGTGCATTTAATGAAATAAATTTGTTTAGTAAAAATAAATATTAACTTTATAAGAGATATTTTAAAAATGTGATAAATGTTTTTTGAAATTTTAAATTTTTCTTATAAATTAAAATAAATAGACACATGATAATTTATCTTATATTAAACAATAGAGTAGTATTTTATTAAAATTAAGAAATGATAGTTAACTTATTAGATATATTTTTTTAAAAAAAACTTCAGAAGAATTTTAATATAAAACCAAGGATGTGACATTATTGTAAAACAAACGCAAACAATTCCTAAAATTCACTTAAGCACCAAGACATTGAATTGAAAATAAATTTCAAAGGTAGATTACCATAAATGCCCTTCAAATATTATTTTAAAAACATGCACCTCATCAAAAACCCATTGCTAGCTACTAGACCATTACCAGAGCTTTGATGATCAAACTATCGTCCACGATTGCTAGACCTCGAGCACCGCTAGAAATAAATATTTAAAGGTGGCCAAAGGAGGCTCAAAGTCCAAGATCCCTCAGTAGACCAAAAGAATATAAACTATTAAGTTATTGATGCCCTTTGATAGTACAGTGCCAAAACAAATATATAACATAACCAATCTTCCAAAATTATGTCCAGTAAATTTATTCATAATATTTCTTGTTATTTCACTGTAAGTAATTTTTAATCTGCTAACAAAATTTGTTGGCAATACTTTCTACATGTTTAATCCTTGTGACTTGTCGAGTCCCTAACTTAATTTTTTAATTTGCTAATGTTATTTGTTAATTCATCAGCAAAATTTGTTGAAAGTACCTTTTATATATTGAATCTCGGTGATTTGTTAAAATCCTAACATAACTTGTTAAATTTACTAATGCTACTTGTTAACTTACTAGCAAAAAATTTTGACAATACCTTCTACATATTATTACTCATTAAACATCTAACTTAACTTGCTAATTTACTAATGTTATTTGTAATCTCACTAGCAAAACTTGTTGACAATACCTTATACATATTTAATCTTGATGACTTATTAAAATCTTAACTTAACTTGTTAATATATTAATATTACTTATTAATTTATTAGAAAAACTTGTTGACAATAACTTATATATATTCAATTATATTATCTTGTTAAAACCCTAACTTAACTTGTTACTTATCTAATGTTACATGTTAAGTTAGGATTTTAACAAGTTACCAATATTGAATATATAAAAAGGTATTACCAACAAATTTTGCTAGTGAATTGATAAGTAACATTATTGAATTAACACGTTAATATAAGGCTTTTAACAAGTCACTAGAATTGAATATATATAAGGCATTATAAACATGTTTTGCTAGTGAATTAACAATTAGTATTAGTAAACCAATAAGTTAAATTAAGATTTTAACAGGTCACTCGAATTGAATATGTAGAAATTATTGTTAAAAAGTTTCACTAATGAGTTAACAAGTAATATTAGTAAATTAACACATTGAGTTAGAGTTTTAACAAGATACCTGGGTCGAATATGTAAAAAGTATTGCAAACAAGTTCTTGTTAGTGAGTTAACTAGTAGTATTAGTAACTTAACAAGTTATGATTATTTTTTAATAAACCATTGGGATTGAATATGTAAAAAATACTCTCATCAAATTTTGCTAGTGCATTAACAAGTAACATTAGCAAATTAATAAGTTAAGTTAGGCATTCAACAAGTCGCAATGATTAAATATATAGAAGACATTGCCAATAAGTTTTGTTGGTAGATTAAGAAGTATTGTTAGTGAAATAATAAGTAATATTTATGAACAAGTTTACTAAGTATTACTTTGGAAGATTGGTTATGTTATATATTTTTTTGAACACCATATAATCAAAAGGCTTCATTGACTTAGTAGTTGATATTCTTTTGGTGTATCAAGGGACCGCAGGTTCAAACTCCCTTTAAACAACCTTGGGTATTAATCTCCATTAGTTGACACCGAAGCTTCAGCCACTAGTGGTGGCAGTCCAACCATAGGAGCTCCAACAACCATTGGAGCTCTAGTACTCGGAGCTCCAGTGACGGTATATAAATATTTTTTTAAAAAATAATTAAAGAGTATTTTAGTTTTTCTTTTTTATATAAACATAATTTCAATTTAATCCTTGGTCTTGTAGTTTAATATCAAAATTTTTTGGGATTGATTTGAAATAAAATTGCTACAGTGGTCCTATATTGAAATTCACTCAAAAAAATTTCTAATTTTATAGTATAATAAAAATTTCAAAATATATTTATTATATTTTTTAGTTGTATAAAGATATTTTTAGCAAACATAGATTTTTAGATAATTCTTATTTTAAAAAGGGGTATTTTAATTAAATTAAAAATTTAAAAGCAAAACTTAATGGTCAATTATGATTGAATGGGTGGAAATAGAATATCAAATATACAAAGGATGCTTATGTAACATATATTTTAATTTTAAGAAAATTATATATGAGTTTTCAAAATAGAGGGCGTTTTATGTAATTAAAACATAATAAAGGGTCGTCAATATATTTTTACATGCATAATTTATCATCTAATATTTCCTAATATATTGATTGTTAATTATAATGAATATTTGAAAATTAAATTTAATTAAATGTATATAATACTTCCTCCAGCATCTATTATAGAGTGCTTGTAAGAAGGACTAGTAGGTCCATAACATAAAACAATTGATAAAATATTAATTATATTTTTTTAATATTATATGTATATAAACTCATTAATTATGAGAGAGAATATAAAGTAAATTTAAAAATTTTCATTTAAACAGAAATAAAATTAAAAATTTATTTTACTTTTAGTCACATTTTATTGATTTTGGTGAGATAATTAGATGTGTTTTATAACAAAAACTAAAGGGACTAATAAATTTTTAGAAAATTACCCCCAAACTTTTGAGGTTGGGTCTGCCATTGCCCCTAATTAAGAATATTTTTGAAAAAAAATTATTAATTATACCTCAAAATACTTTATATTTTTAAACATGATACTTTTAAAAAAATAACTTACAATATTGAATAGAGGGATAAATTCATATTATTAAAATTGAAAAAATGTTTGACTTTTAAATTTTTCCCTTCATTAAACTTAATGATCACAATAAACTATTCTTAGGAATTAAAAGTTTGTTAACAATTTCGTACAATTGGTTTTAATTGGTTCATATTGTTTCAGTTTGATATAATTGGTTTGGATTAATTTTGCACAACTTTAGGCGCAACAAAGGAGAGACAATATTAAAAAATAATAATTAACTATCTTTTTTTTTTTATATTTAAGATCAAGTAGGGTTTTAAATTTTTTTTCAATAATAAGAACTGGAAGAAGTAATTATTACTTGTTTCCAAAATGCCTTTGTTACATCGAGGATATTAAATGGAGGTCTTGGGACATCTTTCAACTAGGATGAACATTGGATAGGGCCGAGGGCTAGGCATCAGACAGTGCGTGTTGCCGTGCCACTTTGGCATAGCTCGGAGTTTTGTATTATATTGTGTGCGTATCATACGTAATATATGCGCATACGTGGTTTAGTTCAGGGACTGTGAGAGGAGGTTTAATTTTTATTTCTGATTGTTTATTGTTGATTTCTTCCCTCAATAGTATTAATATGGATGATAGTACGACATTAAGTTTTTACTTAATTTGATCACTTTCCTTCAAGTTAAAAATGGTATTTATTTTGAAATATTGTGTTGGGGTCTTAGAATATATAATAATATTAAATAAATATACTTCAAGCATTTTTTAGAGTAATTGTCACCATGAATAAGAAATCAACACCACTTGATTCCGTATTCAACGCCATTTGATAACCTAAATAAATATATTAAAGTCATCTTCTCTCGATTCAAAAGTTTTTTCATGTCACCATAAATAGGGCAGCATCAACACCACTTGAGAAGAGCAGCTGATGCTGTCTATCCCATTCTGTCCAACTTGAAATGCTAGGACATTCTACAAGTAACGCTAGATAGCGAAGTCACAAAATGTAGCTTGTTCATCTTTTGGGTTGGGCAATGAGCAAGGGCATTGCCTATGCCATGTACAACCTTACATTATACTCTTTCCCAATTATAATATGTAACATTTGTAATTAATTCATAGTTTTAAAAAATATTACTCCTTTAATTCAAAAATGTAATACATTTTTGGGTAAAGGAACAAAAATACCCATAAAATAGTTAGCCACGAACACCTAGTATCCTTAAGTAATGAAAATGATAAAAATACCAATAACGTTACATGGATAGGTGTAAAAGTAACCAGACTATCAACTTTGACCTAATACTATTAACTTTAACTGTTAAATGCTGAATGTGCATGTCATGTGTCAGTCTTTGCTAACGTGGACTAAACAAAAGACAAAAATATCCATAAAGTCGTAGGCCAGGAGCAGAAATACCCATAACGTTATCAGAGTTGGTGCAAAAGTAACCATTCCATCCAATCCCTAAAATGTTGACCGTTTAGCTGACACCTAAGCAAAAGTTGACTATTTTTTCATTGATGTAGATAAAAAATATTGCAAGATGAATTTTTACAGATGTTGATTGATCATTGTATGAGTACTTATAATTTTACTTTAGTAGGTGCAATAGTGATCAATCCGTCAAAATTAATGCCATATAGTTTCTTTCCATCACAACATATCTCACCCTCTTCATTTCTCTCTTTTCACTCATTTTTCTTGTCTGCAAAACCTGAGATCTAACATATTGAGATAAGTTGTTCAAAATCGAAGATCGAAACTGAGCATATCTAGCTTAAGAACATTGTCACAATCTTAGGCAATTACATTTATGATAGATTCAAAATTTTTAAATGATTTTCACCACTATTGCAAAGAAACAAGCAATTTAATTTAATATTCAGTCAAAACGACATTTTCTCACATGATATTTATACAATAACTAATTAACTTTTAGAAAATTTCATCTATGAATATTTTTTGTCTACGTCAGTGAAAATATAGTCAACTTTTGCTTTGGTATCAGCTAAACGGTTAACATTTAAGGGATTGAATGGATTGATCACTTTTGCACCAACTCTGATAACGATATGAGTATTTTTGCTCTTAGCTGATGACTTTATAGATATTTTTGCCCATTTTTTAGTTTACATCAGCAAAGACTGACACATGGCATACATAATCAGCATTTAATGATCAAATTTAACGATATTAGATCAAAGTTAATGGTCTAGTTACTTTTACATCCATCTATGTAACGTTATGAGTATTTTTATCCTTTTTGTCACTTTAGAATATTGGATGCTTGTGGTTGACTACTTTGTGGATATTTTCACCCCTTTACCCTACATTTTTAATTAAATCTCACCTCTAATAGAGTAATTACTTATCTTTAAACTAACCCTATCTTTTAAGATTTACCCTTGTTTAATAGAGTATTTCACCCTAAAAATATATAAAGTCATCTATTCAACATGAGCATTTTGAAAAAAAGATAATGATTACAACTTGAAAGCCAAAAAATGTCTTATATTTTTAATATCCAATATATTAAAAAATGCCTTATATTTTTAAATGGAGAGAGTAGTTGAAACTTAAATTTTTTTAAAAAAAATTTACATCTTTTTAATTATATCCTCATTAAATATTATGTATAAATGCATTGATAATGACAATTAAAATTTGAATACATTATTTTTTTAAAAAAGAGTAAAAGATGAACTTAGGGTATAGTTAGAAAAATAATTATAAAAGTTATTTATATTTGAAATTAAATAAGTCTTCTAAAAAATATTTTATATTATAGTTCAAAAGAAATACATAGCTTTTGCTTTCTCCTTAATTTATGTGTTTTTTTTAGGACAAGCAAAAAAGAATGGAGGAATTATTAACCATGTATGGGTAGTATTTTAAAAACCAGACCTAACCAATTAGTTCAACTGGCTAAACTGAGAACCAGCTCTTGGTCCGATTCAGTTGACCCTTCAAAACTGATCATAAGGGAACCTATCAATGATAAAAAAAAAAGGTTGAAAACCAAACCAATTCCCTTAAAAACTAATCTGAATCATTGAAAAATTTTAAAAAATTATTTAAAAATTAATTAAAATAAAGAACAGCTAAGAATAATTAATACTAATCATGTATTCATCAACAATATATCATTTTATCAAGCATTTATTAATTTTTTTGAAAAACATAAATATGTGCTTGTATTTTTTATTTAATTATGATATATAAATTTAAAATATATTAATTTAATGTCAACCGGTTCAACCATGGTTCAACCACAGTTGAATCAATGAACTGTGAACCAGCAGCTAGTCTGGTTCAATGGCCAATCTAATTTTTAAAACCTTTTGATAATAAATATTATATTTAATCAGCTTAATTTATCTTGTAATACAGTTCATGTGAGACGGAATTCATGTAATTTTAAAATTAAAAACTTCTTGTAGCAGTAGCGATTGTTATCCATATTATATATTCTATCAGAAAAGTAATATAATTTTTATATAATTTAATATTTCTTTTGGAGTATTAATTTTTTTTCTCAACACTTCTCTTAAATATCTTCAAGTATGAAAACAAATTAAGACTACCGATATTAAAATGTCCATTATGACTAAAAAAAGATTTTAAGATTTTACCAAAAAAAAAAGATTTCAAGATTGAGAAAAATTTTTCAATCCATCATCATGAGTTCTAAATTTTTTAGATTAGAATCATATCTAAAATTTTCACTCTCAATTCACATTTCAAAAACCATATCGGACCACAAAGAAGAAAAACTAGTAAGTCACAATTATCATGATTAATATCTTAAATTGATGATTGAATTGGTAATATAATAATTTAATAAAAAAACATTTTTAAGCGTGCGCATAGATATGTATATATATATATATATAATAAAACATAAAAAAATAGTGGTATTGTCATTTCCAATTAAGAGTTGTTCACCATAGGATATGCTAACATATTAAGTTTCTTTCCTTTTTATAAACATATCAAGTTTTTATTTCCTCCTTATTTGTCCTTCTATACCAAGTGGGTTTTTAGTTTGGAAAAATTGGTTAAAAGGATCTAGTTAAAAGCAAATTTAGTCCCAAGGGCCAAACGTACTTGAAGGAAAAAGATTAATATTTCATTCATTAAATAATTTAAACAAATGATTGAAATACCCCTCTATGTTAATTATTTTTTTAAAAAAAGGTACAAAATTCGGCTATCAAAGCTTCGCTCTACTCCAATAGGTGATAATGTGCTTGCCAAAGCTTTGGTTGGCAGGTGAAGGGTGGCCGAAAAAAATTAACACCAGTTGATTACATGTAATCATCAAAGATTACATGTAAACTCAACAACTAGAGGTGCAAGGATTTTGGCTAGAGGTGCAAGACTTTTGCCTTAGAGTGTAAGAGGTATGGCTTAAAGTATAGGGAGTATGGCTTAGGGTGTAAAGGATTTGGCTTGGGTGCAAGGCTTTTGGCTTGATGTTCAAAGGTTATGGCTTAATGCAAGGTTTCTGGCTTGAGTGAAAGGCTTTTGACTTGGGTTGTAAGGCTTCTGGCTTAGGATACACATGTTATAGCTTAAAGTGTAAGGCTTCTAACTTGGGCACAAGAGAGATGCTTAAGGTGCAAGGCTTCTAACTTGGGGTGCAAATGTTATGGCTTAAAGCACAAGGCTTTTGACTTATGTTGCAAGAGTTATAGCTTGTGTTATAGCAACGGATTTACCTGTAATCCGTGGTCATTTTCATGTAATTTTAGGGCATTGACAAGGGTATGCCCTCTATGTGTTTGATTTGCATGTAATCCGCTAGAGATTACATGCACATCATTCCTCAATCATGCTCGCGAGTTTCTTCACATATTGATTTATATGTAATCTATAGTCATTTTCATGGAATTTTGGGACAAAAACAGGGGCATGCTCTATAATACCCTCACTGACATTACCATTCAACTTTTCACACAATCTACCAAACAATATAAAATCATTTTTCTTTGAAAGGGTTGGGATTCCAACATAAAAATTTTTGAAAATTACTTCTTAAAAACAACTAAGTTATGCCAAACAGCACACAGTGAAAGCATTCAATAAGGTATATGAAAATTTTAAGAGAAACCACTTCATAACAATAAGATTTGCATAAAATGAGTCATGCACCACGGCTCGTGTCACATGTGCCGTGGCATGTGGCACAGAGTTATTGGCATCATGCTCTGTGCCATGTGGCGTGGCATGTTGTCATATGCACCACGGCGCACATGCCAGACTTTGCTGTCAAATAGCAGCTTTTAGTATGAACTTCGGTCGTGCATCGTTTTTACATCCAATGTCAAATTTGGGTGATTCAAGTACCCACACAAAGCTTGTTTCATAATCTAACTAGCATGAATATTTATCCATCGATCCTTCAAAGTTTCCTAACATGAAATCACAGACTCTAATTGATCAATCATATATTGACTCAGGCACACCTTCGGTGGTAGAAACACCCAGCCAAAGGTATTCTATCTCACCTTCAGACTATAGTTTCTCTAATCTCACACTTGTGATAAAGGTATTGTTGACTCCTAACTGTATTCTTATAGGCACTAGGGACTTGTTAGATTGCCCAAATATCCCATGATAATAGTCCCAATATAATGCTATATCAGATAACTCATTATACCAGCCTGAATATAATGCTACACTGGGGATCCCATAGTGCTTATGGATTTGTTTCAGTCACATCGCCATGCATAAACATCCACACATATCTTAGGTGAACTCTCACCCCCTATAATCATGCTTTTCATACATAATTCACCACTTTTCTATACTTTGTACCACCCCTTACACACACACAGATATATAAATTTAATCATCCAACTTTTATTTCACAAATCGATTTCATGCTAAAAATTGTTTACATTACAAAACCATGCATAGAAACTTACAAAACAATAAATTCATAACTATACATTTATTTTTACATAGTTATATTAGCTAATAAACAAAACAAACTCTATTATTACCTTAACCCTTTTGTTCATAAGAAAGGGTCACCCATGTTGTACTCCCTTTCTCAAAACTCTATCCACTATTTAACATGTCACACATGAGAATATACACAAAAATTAGCAACTTGAGAGTCAATTATATTGGACATAATGTATTATGACATATTAATACTTGGACTAACTACTTTGTTTGTGATATATTATTGAAGGTTATCTAATGTGAGTGAGAATGAAGAGGAACCCATTGTTATCATTAGCATGCTTCACTCAAGAATGAAGAACAGTAAGATAAAGAGAAAGATGATCCAAGAAAAACTTAAGTGAATGAAGACATACAAGTTTGGATCCATCATAGACTTGATCTTGATGGGTATAATATCTTTAGGCTTTTAATATTTATATTAAACTCATTGTTTTTATATGCATTTATTTTAATTCTTAACACGCATTTTTGTTTTAAAATAAATAGTGAGATATAATCTTAATCTTATTTTTAATCAATTATATCTCACAAGATTTGAAAAAATGTTCTCTTAAATATTATTCCAAAAATAACTCCATAAAGTTACTTAAAATTTATATTTACTCAAAGTGAAGTTTTGTGTTTAACACTTGAAGTTTATACTTTGAGCTAAAAGTTTTAGAGATATATAGTTTTAACCTTTATTCAATATTTTCTATATATCTCTTAATATGTAAATTCATTTAATGTAAAACTTCTTTCATTTAAAAATAAACTTGTAATTCTTCACAAATATGTCTATTTCATTTAGAATGGATTTTATATGAAATTGTTATGATTTTTCAAATTTGGTTGTTAATTCACCAGATGCTTGGTAAAACATCGTTGACTTTTGCTTACATTTTTTATCATGTCTCTCAAAATACTTTAAATTTTTGGTGGGACTCATTTCATTAGAAGCTATACATCTACTGCTTTCCAAACCATTGGTCATTTCCTTGATTTGGATTTAAAATGAAAGAATTATGTTCATTAGAAGTTGACTTAAACTTCATTCCGAATCTGTGTCCGTTATTTTGAAATAACAAGTCATATTCGGGAATAGCTTGTCTTATTTGGGAATAAGCTTGCTAATTCCAATATAAGCATTAATGTTCATGCTCTGTTTCACGTGTTTGTTCTTGGCCTCTTCGATTCTCATTCCTTGTTCAATCCTTTCACCTTTTGAGTGTTGTGTTTACACTATAACCTTCCTAAAATTCTTTCAAACACAATTTTGGCTAGGATTAAACTCTTAATGATGGTTTTTTATCATCCCCTGTTCCTATATAGTCAAGAAACTCAATCTTAATATGTATTGAGTTTCTTTCCAAAGATTGAGTATTCGACTTGATCTTAATCTCTTAAGGACCTTTCCTAATTATCTAAGAAGTATTTTAGCTGACCTTATAATCAAATACTTAAAATCTAAAAGTTCATGTGAGATTTTGATGAATGGGTCCTTATTTTGGAAGAGCTTCCTTATTCCACAATAGCTTATTCCTGTGTTTATTCCTTATTCCTGAGTAATTAACTCTCTTGAATTAACTCTCTTGCCTATTCAAAATTAGCTCATTTAGGAATAGCTATCCTTATTCTAGAATAGTACCTATCTTCTTCCAAAGCTATTTTCACTATATCATTCCAAAGTTTTTTATTCAAGAATAGCTTATTTGAGAATAGCTTTCTTTATTCCCAAATAAATATTTTTAAACCATCATATGCATAAGTTTCTTCCTATATAAGAGCTATATTTCGAAAGAACTAATCATGTGCTTCTCACTATTTTGTTCTTCACTATTTTAGAATAAGCTTATTTATTTAGGAATAAGCATGAAGAAACTTGCTCTATTTCTCACATCTATAACAGGAAAATTTTGATTCTCTCTCTAATCTCTTTCTTCTCATTTTCTAAGAGTTGTGTTTGTCATTTAATCTTCCTAGAATCATTTTAAACACAACTTCAAGTTGGATTAAAGACGCCTTGATTATTCCAAATATCCTTACTCCTGAATAGTCTTTGTTCTTCTAGTATAATTCTTAACGATAATATTGTTACAGCATTAAATGCAAAAATGCTGTTATATTTGCTTTTGGCTCCAACATGATAACTTATCTGAAAAGCTACCATTTCCTACTATTCTTTTTGGGTAACAATACCATTGCAAAGCTATAAACCTATACTTATATCTACAATAAGTAATAAAAAATTAATTGTGTCTAACAGACACTTTGCAAGACTCAAGAAGAGAGAAGATGATAACTCCAATAGCTACTTTAATGATTCTAATGGATCACTTATTAACTCCAACTATAAAAGGACTTATCTATGAAGACTAAAGCAGAAGAGGGAAGAGAAGTAATTATGTGCAAGCTATGATATTCAACACTCTCAACTACCTCTGTTTTTATCTTCAATATTATTGTACTTTAATGTATTCATCTACTCAATGAGTGAGTTTGTATTAGGACTACTTTATGATCAAATTCTCTCTATTATTTATTTAAGAAAACTTAAGATTAGGGGATCTTAAATAGGTGCTAAAATTACCTTTAGAAAGGGGAGAGAAACAGACTTGTAATATGAGAGATTGTAAATGGCTTTACAAGTGCCCGGAATGAACTTATGGGATTTTTGTAAAGGAGAGTGATATAGACATTATGTATGAGATTGTACTATGGCTTCACAGGTGCTCGGATCAAACTTATGGTTATAGTAAAAAAATATCAAAAGATTCTTGAGACTAGATGTAGGCTAAGTGGATTAGGCTAAACTAGGATAAATTCTTTGTGTATTACTCTTTATCTCTCTCATCTTCATTAGATTTATTTATCCTATCAACATTTATATTCCAAGTTTTTGTGATCAAGAGCCTTTGGTGAAATATCAGAAGTCACTCAATTCACCCCCTCTTGGGTGACTAGCATATCTTACAAATTATCTTATTGATTAAAAGTGCCAATTATAGTAATTAATCATCTAAACCATCCTAACTATTAGTTCCTAGTCCATTTCCACCTATTGTCCCCAATCACCTCTTATTTCAAGCCTTTCATTCTTAGACTTTTCCCATTTTCATCTCTCTAATTTAATCAATTTGTGCCTACAGCTTTAAAGCTTTATTGTTCTAACTCAAACTAGTCGCAAAGTCCTAATTAGTCCCAAAGAACCTTTCTGTCACTATGGGGTAAGAAATTAATTCCTAAAAACTTTCAAATTTAATTTCTCAATAGTTTAAGCAAACAGAAAATAGGGTAGCATTGGAGGTTAAGGTAGTATAAGACTTACCCAATAAGTAACAGATCGAAAACATCGTCCTTGCTCCCAAAACTACTTGCCCTAGCAAATAACCCTTCTTCCTCCACCCTTGAACTTGCTTTTCCTCTTTTCTCTTCTATTTCCATGAGCTAAGCCATGAACTTGAACCTAAAATTTTGTGCCATGCGTTACAATGCATCCAGTACAAGCCTCAGTAAGTGGCATAATGAGGAAATTGCTCACCATGCTCACACGCTCTACTTCACAATGCCATTTTCTCACTCTAATATGTTTATATAACATCCCAAAGAGTCAAACTAACATTCTAACATCCAAAATCCTAGTCTTACATTAAATTACTAATTTACCCCTTAATTAGTATTAGTGCATGAATCAAAAATTTAAGATGTTACATGTTCTCTGTATATTTGATTTACATGTAATTTGCTAGAGATTATATCTAAATTATTTCTTAGGCATGCAATGAATTTTTTTCTAATTGATTTACATGTAATCAGTTGTTGTTTTCATGTAATTATAGGAGCAATGGAAGTGGCATGCTCTTTGTGTATTGAATTTACATGTAATCCACATGATATTACATGTAATATAATTGTCACATTGACAGGTGAGGATTTGACAACTTTACATGAATGAAAACTAAATTTCTAATGGAAAATAAGTAAATTTCTAGAGGGACTATGAATAACAAAAATATGAAAGAAACAATAATAATTCTCTTAGTTTAGGTATGTCATTGTCCCAATTACAAACCAAATGATAAGCAAAGATCAAAAGCCATCTCCAATAAAAAAATATATGTTATAGGGGTAAGAACACCATTATTCCATGTTAAACGACATCCTACCCTATACAAAAAACAAGTAAGGGAATCATCACAATAAGTTCTCTCTTTTTGAAATATAGCAAGCCATGCTAACTTGTAAAAGATGTAAATTCAATAATGTAATATGGAGGAGAACTAAATAGTCTCAAAAAAATAAGTAAATGTGAAGAGCAAGAATGAACGCTAATAATTTGAATGAAAGAACATTAATTCCATTAGATTTGGTTTATCTTTCTATCAAATACAATAAAAATGACAAACCAAGACAATAGGGCACCATATTTTAAAAAATATACCATGGGGGTTAAGAGCAATATCATGCCTATGTTAAACTATATCCTACCCTATACAAAAATAAAAAAATAAGGAAGATGGTCATAAGTACACTTTAAAGTACAATTACAATTTCATTCGATCTTTTAAGGGAACCCTTTGATATGCATGAGTTGAATTTGCAAGAGCTTCTTGACTTAAACTTATTTTTTCTCTCAACCAGATCCTTCCAGCATCCATGGCCATGAATGCCTATTCCATATTTGTAGCATCCTTCACACTTGTTTCTAGAAATGGTATGCTAATTTCATCAGCAAATACCTACAAGGGAAAAGCAAAATAAAAATGGTACAGTACAATGAGTGGCAGATTTTGCTAGACAAAGGATCTGTGTAGGAAATAAATTTAATTGTTGGTTTAAAATTGCAATAATTACATTAGTTACATTTATTCCCAATAGCTTGAAAGAATAACAATTCCCAAATTCTAATTCTAAGGAAGAAAAGGAATGCACTATTAAATTGAGTGTTTACTTTATTAAGTGGAAAAAGGATTTTAAGGTAAAAAATGCTCATTGAGATCAATAAGTTCATATTACTATAAGAAGTTATTGACAAACTTGAGCCACCAATAAGCACATTGAAAGGAGAAGTAGAAGTAAAATATTGACTAGTTTTAAAGATGACTAGTTGACTTAGGTTGATAAAGCTAGGGCTATTGAAGAGATGATAAGCCTACTCATTTGTTCTATATTTTTGGCTATACTCCAAGTGGATCATATCATATCATTCATCATCCATGAAAGTATTTTTGGTTGGTTAAAAAACCCTACAAATTCTCACTAAAATGATTAAGAAAGATGCATAAATCATATTAACAATGTTTAGCAGAAAGCCAAAAACTATGCAATTATGAAAGTGCAAAGTCTCAACAAATCACAACATTGGTACCTATAAGGACTGTAGATTGAGCAAGTTCAAATACATTTTCAAAGTTATGCTGTTCAATTGCTTCTTTATCAAATATGGCATTTGATAGAACCATTGATGATGCTCCTTGCCTAATATATTCCCTAAATGAATCTATAATCATTTAGAAAACTCATTTGCATTACACACTCATGGAACATGACAATAAGTTGACCTGTTAATTAAGATGCATGCATGTGTTCTTGTTTATACATAAATATTATCAAAATATGCTACAAAAGCTTATTTAATAATGTTTTTGTGTGTGTGTGTGTGTTTACATGTTTAGAACCTATGAGTATTTGTTCATAAGAAAAAAAACTCAATTCACACATATTGAAGTTTGGTGGCATGCCATGAGGAGTTCATTTTACAATGATAAACAATTTTACTAAGCATTCATTATAATAGAAAACATGTTAAATAAATATGGCACCTAGAAATGCAAAAGCTATTGAAATTGTGCCTAAAGCCAATCATTGTATTGTGAACATTGTTATTTAATGAATTTATCTTTTTTTATCATATTATTATATGTTCACTATGATAAATGTATTCTTACTATAATGATTGTCTTAAATATCTCTAGTCGGTCATTTATAAGGGATCATAAATGAAACAATACTAGTATGGCTTTGATTAATTATAGAGATCTAAATCAAAGTCGTAGGTACTTGAAAGGGTACAAGGTGCTAGACTAACCAACTATGAGAAAGCTGCATGTATAAGGTGCTAGAGTAACTCGCTATGAGAAAGCTACATGGTACAAATCATAAGTTTATCTCATATGTAATCATGTCACTAAGCCCTTTGACTTGAGATCATCATGAATTCCTACATGATGACTACTAAACTTTGACCTAATCAAAAGTCACCTTTAACTGGGTTATTATAAAGGCTATGATTGAATTTAGTGATATTCATGAAAAGGAATATGAGTGGTCAAGATGGAATTTGTCCCTTACATTAATTGAGAGATATTATTGGCTCCATCAATGAGTGAGACTAAAAAAATGTATGGTCATGCTATAATAAAGAGTTTTTCCATTACTATAGTTAGTTTACTCAAAGATCAAGAAAGTAACGGTTAGGTAACGGAGAATAACAATTTCATGTCTCACACTTGACTGAAATATTTTGTGCTAAAAGGAATGTGATATGGTTATATGATATATTACATCAGATCATCGATCCCTACATAAATTGGGTGGTCGCAATGTCTTGCTAGAGGCCACTTGTGACTTATGGGCTAGTAGTATTATTAACCGACTGCTAACTTTATATGGGCATATAGGGTTGCACACAAGAACAACCCAACTTAAGTTATAATGTTTAAGTTCATTAAATTTGTGATGTGTCTAGATTTAATGAATATAACACTTTATCTATGATGAATGAATTATATATGTATATATACATGTATGTGTGCATATGTTTGTATGTATGTATGTATGTAAAATATAAAATTCAAAATAATATGTGTGTATGTGTGTGTATTTTTGAAATATATATATTCGTGTATATATATAATATAATAATATACATCTGATATATTGTATTATATTATATTATTGTGCTAATTTAAATTTAATTTTATATGATAAATTAAATTTAATGACTAACATGATATTAAAAGATATTATATCAGTTCTATAATTTAAATTTATAAGATAAATTTAAATTAGATATGAAATCATAAATTTAATTTATGAGATAAATTAAATTTAATTTTATTGGCTACAAAAATCCTAATCTATATAATATAGATAAGGGGCAAGTTTTGATAGTAAAACTTTGAGAGCAACAGAAATACCCTTGAAAACAAAAGGAGCATCTAATTGATGGACGGACATTGGAAATACTACACGCTGTTCACATTGGAAAGCTATTCCTTTGGATATTGGTAGAGGGAGCCAATCTATATTAAGCTCCTAAGGTCCAAACACTTAAAGAAAACTCAAGAAGTTCGTTACTAGAAAAGGTATTTCTTCTATCTATTTTGACTTAAACATATTCGATCGGTTTGCGATCATGATTGAGATTTAAATTTTTTTACGATCATGATTGAGATTTAGATTTTTAATTTTTTACTGCACCTCCCATTCTTACATAAGCTACAAGAGAAGAACCAAGAAACAAACTTGAACTTTGCACTTTACTTAATGACATAAAGAAAAGGGTGAGAATTGCCATGTGTTGTAATGCTCTAAAGCATCTTGGAGAGTAATGTTCCCTTGCTTGTCCATATAGTAGAATCCACCCAGGAAGAACCTCCCATTTAATACCTACAAGCATCTAATAGAACATTGGATCTAACAGAAATACCCTTGAAAACAAAAGGAGCATCTAATTGATGGACGGACATTGGAAATGCTACACGCTGTTCACATTGGAAAGCTATTCCTTTGGATATTGGTAGAGGGAGCCAATCTATATTAAGCTCCTAAGGTCCAAACACTTAAAGAAAACTCAAGAAGTTCGTTACTAGAAAAGGTATTTCTTCTATCTATTTTGATTTAAACATATTCGATCGGTTTGCGATCATGATTGAGATTTAAATTTTTTTACGATCATGATTGAGATTTAGATTTTTAATTTTTTACTGCACCTCCCATTCTTACATAAGCTACAAGAGAAGAACCAAGAAACAAACTTGAACTTTGCACTTTACTTAATGACATAAAGAAAAGGGTGAGAATTGCCATGTGTTGTAATGCTCTAAAGCATCTTGGAGAGTAATGTTCCCTTGCTTGTCCATATAGTAGAATCCACCCAAGAAGAACCTCCCATTTAATACCTACAAGCATCTAATAGAATAGAAGCTTCTTTACCCAATTAACTCAATCTGAATTGTTTTGCTTAGGAAAGTCTGAGTCTAAACTATTCTCTTCAACTAAAGTCAGATGTTGCTGCATTTCTCATTCCATCGTGTAGAGCTTGAGCAAAAGCCTCTTGTCGTCATAGCTGTGATCAAATTTTCCTCCTTAATCTTCTTTTGGTTCTTGTAACATCCTAAAATTTTAGTTTGAGAAACTAGTTACTAATTAAAGGGTAAATTAATAAATTAGTGGATTAATTAGTCAATCAAGATTTTGGATGACAAACTAAGGTTTTGAATTTTTTAGATGTTAATTAGACAGAATCGGGTGGTAGAATGACGATATGAAGTAAGGCGTGCAAGCACACTAAAATTTCCCTTATTGTGCCACACACTGCAACATATGTTGTATGCGCCGCGACGCATGGTATAGAATTTTGACTTTAAATATGTGGATCAGTTCATGAGAGAGAGAGAGAGAGAGGGCAAGGGGAGGGAAAGAAGCACGCAGGAGAGGAGAAGAAGGGAACTTCTGCTAGGGCAAGGAAGTTAAGACTTTGGACGATATTTTTAACCTATCGCTTGCTGAGTAAGTTTCGTACCGCCCTAAGCTCCAATTCTACACTAATTTCTTTTAGTTTAGGTTATAGAGAAATTGAATTAAGGAGCTTTATGGAATTTTTTTCTTACCCTTTTGTAATAAAAAGACTCTTTGTAGTTAAATTAAGTTTTCTAGCTAGTTTGGAAGTTAATGGCTGAGCTTTGGAACTATAGGCTTAAATTAGCTATATTTAGTAGGTGAAAATGGGTTAAAATTTAGTAAGAAGTGTATTAAGGTTGTTATAAGTGTTGAGAGAATTTAGAAGAATGAGAAGGACCTAGGAAGGATAGATGGAAGGGTGTGGATATCTGATTATTTCAATTAGTGCTGTTAGTCAATTTGATAATTGACTTAGGGTACTAATTTATATAGATTATCATGGATTGTATGTTGCCAAAGTGAAAAGATTCTAAGTAAGAACATTTGTGCCACGGGTAACCTTTCTTAAGACGGGTTGAGGTAACAAAATAGTTTGTTATGTTTATTAGTCAGTATAACTGCTTATAAGTGAATGCAAAAATATGATATTGGTTTTTCAATTTAGTGTGCTTTGCAGTGTGCATGTTTTAGCATTAAAAGTGATTTGACAATGTTTATCTAGTATTGGTGGTTTTAAAAGATAACTGAATATATATATATATATATATATAAGTGTGAAAATGAGTAAAGGTGATTATATGTGTGTGATGGTAGTATGATCAAGATGATGGGTGAGAGTTCATCTTCTGTGTATGGTGGAGTTGTATATGTAAAGAAATTCATATAGTCAGGCTAGCACCACGAGATGTCCGGTGCAGCATATTATTTGAGATTATTATCATGGAACATTTGGGTAGTCTGGCAACCCCTAATATCTGTAAGGGTGAGTTAGGAGTCAATGACGCTCCTATCGTGTGTGTGTGAAATGGGGAAACAATAATTTAAAAGTGGGATGGAATACCTTTGGTTAGATGTTTCTGCCACTGAAGCTGTACTCAAATTAATAAGTGATTGGTCTAATAGAGTCTATGGTTTCAATCAGGGAGCTTAAAAGATCAGTGGATAGACGATCATGCTACTGCGTATTTTGTTTTATGAAAAGTGACTATAAGTGCATACATGCATATATGATTAGTATTTGTGAATATCACAATGATTTTGTTTACTTGTACATGGTTATTCCTGTTAGTAGAATTTAATGAATTATTTTGATTACTGACTCACCTATGGTTACCACTTTTACAAGATCTAAAGTTGGGAGCTCGAAAGGAAAAAATTCTTTCCAAGATTAGAGGATCTCTTAATAGCCCACTTAAGGGTTAGTATAATGAATATGTTTGTTGTAAATTGTGAATTGCATAAAAGTTGCCATAGGACTATATATATATATATGTGCATATCTATGTGAATGCACTTTGTGTATGAGTATTTATGCAATCTAGCCTAATAAAGTGTATATTTTGTGTGTTTTGTGATGATTAAAAGTATGGGCTAGGGTATAACTACAAGTGCATATGTATATATTGTGTTGATATGAGAGTGGGTGAAGTTTAGCCATGTGTGTGAAAATGCGTATGGATGCACTATTTGCCTAAGTGAGTGTAATGGATAGTTTAGCAGCCAAATTTATGGGTATATATGATATTGTGTATATAACAAGTCAATCAAGTGTTGAATGTCCTATTGGTTGTGGTCAAGGCTATAAAAATGACCAATGACACTTGGTTTGGAATAAAGGTGCTTGGGTGAGTGAAAATGACTTAATGCAATCATTTTGCATTAAGGTGATTAATTTTCAAACAAAATATCAGATTTTAACGAAATTACTGTCATTAACTAGATTTTGAAATAAGCTTTATGTGAGCACTTGAATCACCCCAATCAAACATTGGATGTGAAAATGGCACACGTTGAGATTTCATATTAGACATGCTATTTTAACAACAAAATCTGATACGTGTGCTATGACACATGGCACGAAATGAGAACATGTGGCTCTGTATCACATGCCGTAGCATATGCCCCAATTCAACCTGAAATCGTCATTTTGCTTCAGTTTTCCTTATACATTATGTATGTAATCTTTTAGCTCCCGTTGTTTATGAAAACAACTTTTAACCTATTTGAATTAGTTTTTCAAAGAATTTTATATGAGATCCTAATCTTTTAAAGTTTTTAGTATTAAACTTGGGTGAGTATATGTGTTAGTCCATAATGTCTGAAGGGCATTACAGTTATTTGATTAGGGATTGTCTCTCTGATTCAACTCTATCCATGCTGCTTGAAATTTCTAATAGTGCTTAGATATTAGTTCCAAAGAAGAGTTCTATGAGAGAAGAGTCACATAGTCATAGTAATGCATAATAGCACACATAGAGATGAAAGACCCAAGTTGCAACTTGCGTCACCGGTCGAAAATTGTCTCTGATTTACTTTATCATTGTCTCCGAACAATAAAGGATATTTTGGTCCATTCACCCCATCCTTTTATGAATAAATTTTACTAACAATAATTCATTCACTCAAAATTTTACTATAACAATCAAGAAGAAACTTGACATTAGTCTTTCTAAATTGAATAAAAATTCTCATTACTAAAGTAAGAGTGAAAATTTTGGTTTTCCTACAAAGCAAATGGTAATAGTCATTACAATCTAAAACAATCCAACTGCTTTACGTTTTGGGCTAATTTCTGGTCTATCAAAACCCATTTGGTTCAAAGCAATTCAAATGAGGTGTATCCTAAGAGTATTACCACCTCCTATCCATACCAATCTAAACCCTTATTGTATTAACCATTTTTACTAACGACAACCTCTCAGCTATCTCAAGAATTAATGTTTTTGACATATTTATTTAATTCAATTATATATTTCAAAACTTGAACTCAAGATCTAAGGATAAGCTAATTCAATTTTTCCAATTAGTTGAACCAAGCATGCTTAAATTAAAAGAAATTTGTTCAATAAAATAGGAGATATAATTGTAAGACTTTGGCTTTAATTAAAGGAAAAATGATAGTAAAATCCTTTTAAATTATATAAATGATAATTTAGTCTCTCAAAATATCATAATTTTACTAAAGTTCCTAGGGACTTTTGACTTTTTTTGTTATTCATGAATTTATATAAATGACCAAATTACTTTTATTGAAAATAAAATGATAAGTTTTGTTTAAATAATCACAAAATTTCTTTCTTATATTCATAACAATATAATAGAAAATCACAACTTCACATGTCAAATTCTTAATATTTCTATAAGTATTGGAAATAACAAGTAATGATAACAAGTTTTTTTTAAAATAATCACAACTTTTCTTATAATATTCGCAATAATGTAATAACAAATCACAACTTTATATGTCAAACTTCTGATATTACCACAAGTGTTAGGAATAACAAGCAATGATCACAAGTTTTGTTTAAATAATTATAATTTTTTTTCTTATATTCATAATAACGCAACAACAAATCATAACTTTACATGTCAAATTTTTGATATTGCTACAAGACAATTTAGTTACTTAGATAAATTTATTAATGACAGAAAAGTCTCTAAAGACTTCAGTGAAATTATGATATTTTGAAAAATTAAATTATTATTTATATAATTCAAAGAGATTTATTGTCATTTTTCCTTAATTAAAACACTTTAGAAAAAGTGGAATTTAAAAAAAAAAGGGGACAATCACATTCAAGGATCATTCAAAGAAATTTTTCACAAACAAAAATTAATATGAAAAGGATTATTGTTGAAATGAGAATATAATTTTTTTTTTTGAATGAAACTTGTTGATAGTCTAAAAACTTTTTTTAAGGGGTCCTTAAATGTGATTCTCTCTAAAAAAATAGATTATTAATTCTTTACTGATGGATTCTTTAATGGATTAAAATTAAACCAATAAATAAAACTTACACTTTTTAAATGGTCATAAGTACAAAATATTAAACAAATAAACGGAAAAACCGCAAAAAGCAAGCTAAAGGACGTGCTTCCTTGGGATTACGAGTTTAATTTTTTTAAAAAAATTAGAAAAGTGGAATTGAAAGCTTCTAACTAATTTTCCTTACTCTTTTAATGACATATCTTTTTTTATTAAAAATTTTGTAACCCAATTTTTCTATTTCTTTTAAATTGAACGCATTAAAATTTTTATTTCTCTTCATACTCCTCCAACCAAATAGAAGTTAATAAATACATGATAATAAAATATTGTGAATCTAATCTAATGATTAATAAATTAATGATATTTTATATAAATCACTTTACATAAAAAGTGATAATTAATCATTTTCTTATAATTTAATTTTCATAATTTTATATTATTATTAGAGTAAAATGATACATATAATAGAGAAATTGATTTTAAAGATGACGCATTTAATAAAAGTAAATTAATTTTTTAAAATAAAATTAATAATTTAACTATCTCTCTTTAATTTTGATAAGATAATTAAAAATATAAGATACCTGACAAAATTAAGATTTCATTTATTAACTTTTTTTTAATATCATCCTTTTCTCGTTATTATATTTTTCTATGTCGCTATGTTTTTTTTTTTACCAGCCTCTATGTTTCTATTTAATGGTTCACAAATAATTTATATCATATTAAATCAATGGTATTTTTTCAAAATTTTATATTTGTGTTTTCTAAAAATAAATAAAATATATTTAATAAACTTTATTAATATACAAAATTTTATTTAAAAACATATCCCATAAAATGGGACAGAAAAAAGAAGGGAAAATTGTTAGTAAGTCTTTTCTTGAGACTGAAATTATGCTGGAGGATTAAAGAATTAGAGCACAAGCAGATAGGTTTAAGGTGCAAGCAGATAAGTGACATACATGAAATTTCGAGGCCATATATTTACACCTTAGGCCTATCTACTTGTATTATGATCCTTTAGTCATTCAGTTCAATTTTGAATTCAAGAAAATATATATTATCAATTTTCCAAAAACAATATGAAAACAAAATTTTAAAAATTGAAAGTATCCAAATTCCAAACCTTCTTTTCTCCCTCCAAGTAATACATTTACACTTTGTTGTCTTGGTAAGAAAGTCAAAGGGAAGGAAAAAAAAAACTCACTTTTTTGACATTTTAAAAAATGATCAAGGCATCAATATATAATTCATTGGTTGTACCATGATTAGATTGAGCTGTGTCGAATTAATTATAATTAAATTAATATATTTAAATAATATATTGATTGTTGATTTTAGTTTTTACACAAAATAATAATAATAATAATAATAATAATAATAATATCAAAAATAAAATTTCAGATGACAAAATTTTTATTATATAAATTAAATAGAAGCCTTTTAAAAAAAATTCTTCGCCCACGTTTGTGATTTGTATTCACCTAGTAAAAAATAGGTTTTATTTTATATTCAATCTTGGCTAAATCTTAACTGATGTAATCATAATTTTCAAGATTTTAACTTACAGTTTTGCAACATCAAGTCAAACTTCCCGTCTTTTTTAGCATTTTTCCAATACCCCTGCAAATCTTCAGTTTTGTCGCAGATTACTTTTCAAAATTCAAAATTCAAAATTCTTTACTATTTTCTGGGCTCATGTACGCCGTTATTATTATTATTATTATTATTATTTTGGGATTCCACTCCTCTCCCTATCACATCTTCTTCAATTCATTTCATCTCTCATTGTTTGTCCTACTCCACAACTTTTTTTTTTTTTTAATTAGTGCCGCGGATGCATCCTCTATCATCTTGCCATCATTAAAAGAAGAAAAGGTAAATCGACATTTTTTTTTTCATTTTTTAAATTTGTTTCTAACTTGATTCAATGTCTTTCTGGGTTGGTTATAGCATTTCTCTCTCTTTTTTTCTTTCCGCTTCTTCTATTATTTTCTCGTTTTTCTTCTCGTGGTTCTCAATAAACCAAAAAATCTGACTGCTTGATTCGTCTAAACCGGCTCTTGTTTCCGGCTAAACCTTGGATTTTGACTCAACATCAAGTTCCGGACAACTCAATCCAGGCAATGTGCAAGCCGAGCCATTATATTATATTGAATGGGTCGACATTCGTTCTGATTTTAAAAACACTAGTTGTCACTTTCTATCTAAATTTTCTAATCTCATAGCTGCTCCTCCTTCCACTTTGGGAAATTGCATGTATTAAAATAAATTAGGATTTGGGAAATTCAGTTTTCTCTCCTCCATTTCCAGGGCTTACATCTCAATTGAAATAGTTAATATTTAATATTTTATAAAATTTTGCACCAAAAAATATTGTATAAAATTTTTATATCATATTAAATAATTATAAATAAATTTAAATTGTTATAATTTCACCTCAACAAATCAAAATTTTGATAACATATATTTCTTTTGATTTTATTTATAAGTCATTTCTAATAGAGGCAGTTGTTTGGATCAAGCTTAAATAAACTCAAAAAATTTTAGGAATAGATTTGGAAGCTTAGCAAATTTTCTTTACTCTGAGCTTATTCAAGCCACTTGAGTAAACTAAAAGAAATCCAAATCAACCCTAGACTCAAATGGGCTTAGTCCGAATACCTAATTTCTTTTTTGTATTATTAATAAAATAATATTAAAATAAGATAAAAATTAAAAATATTAATTTTTTAAAAAATAAAATTGAAAATTGGATAAAAATAAAAAAGTAAAAGAGTATTTAACAATTTAGATATTCATGTTAGCTTGAAGAAGCCCAAAAGCTCAATGGGTTAGGGCTAGGTTTGACTATAGGGAGAATTTCAGTTAAGAACCTGAAAAGACACTTAAATCTGAAACCTCAGTTCAGTCCTCCAGGATTGAAGTAAAAATAACTTGAATTGAGAAAAGATGAAAATACCCTTCTACAAATAAAGAAAAAATAGGCAATTGATGGAAGGAAAGAAATGCAAGCAAAAGCTCAATATGCACTTCTCTACTTCTCAGTCTTCACTTTAAGGAGAAGCAATTGGTAAGATTCATTATCCATAAGCCCATGAGATTCATCCCCCTCCTCATTCTTGATTATTCATTCTCCATGTAATCCTATTCTTCCTTCTCCATGTAATCTGATTCCAAACGAAATAGCTGTCAATCAGGGACATTTTTGGAGGACACCTTTGTAGCAATTAGTTGTGCGGAGGTAAAATACTATAACTTGTAGTAATCAAATGCATCTTCTCTTAAATACAAATGGGTATATGAAACATTTGATATGCGTTTGGGCATGGGTATGGGTTCAATGTGGGAAATGAGCATGGAATGAAATTATCATTTGGCATGGAAGAGTTGGATCTTTTAGTTGATGTAAAGTGTTCACGTTAAAACTCACAAATGCAAAGTTGCTAGGCATTAGAAGTTCTATCATTGTATTATGAGTTGTTAAAAGCTTAATGTTATGTTGCTAATATTATAATTCTTATTGTAAATTTATAACTTCACCCAGTACTAAAAAAGTAATTGAAGTTAACATTTTAATGACCTATAGGTTGACATGACTTTCAGTTCTGTAAATAAATTATTTTGCATCTTTCATATGGGGATGAATTTGTGAAGACTTTAGAGGGAGATATAAGATATGAGGTATATCGTTGCTTCAAGTATGGTGATGCTAATCATACAGGGAAGACTTACAAGAATCCTAATATTAGCTAAATTGGTTGATTGAAAGTTATTTTTTTTTCTTGTAAATATAGCTGTTGTTATTTTGTATATGAACTTAAATTTTTTGTTCTTTGGGAAAGCAACTCTTATGCATATTTGCACAATGCATATAGTTTTTTGTTGTAATAGGTTGCTATCTTCTATATCTCTTATGTGTAATTTTATAAGGGTACTTTATGGCATATTATTATAAGTACTAGCATGAATTTTTTTTTGGGTAAACTTTGTATATGTTACATGTTAATCAAGTTATATCACTTATTATTTCCTTTATGTTAGTTGTAAAAACTTCATATTAACTTGACTTGTCATGTAGTCATACAAGTCATATAGTCCCAGATGCAGAATTAGTTCTTGTTAATTGCCTAATTTCACTTGTTAATTATCCAATACTACTTGTAAATTTCACAACTTGGCCTAACTCACACAAGTCATGTAGTCCTAGATGCAGAATCAGTACTTGTTAATTGCCTAATTTTAATTTTTAATTCTCTAATACCACTTGTAAATCTCACAACTTAGCCTAAATCATACTAGTCATATAGTAATGTTAAAGATGCAAAATCAATACTTGTTACTTATCTAATACCACTTGTAAATTTCACGACATGGCCTAAATCATACAAGTCATGCAATAATGTTAAAGACACAGAATCAATACCTATTAATTGCTTAATTTCACTTGTTAATTCTCCAATACCCCTTGTAAATTTCATAACTTGCCTAAGTCATACAAGTCATATAGTCCTAGATGTAGGATCAGTACTTGTTAATCCAATAATTTCACTTGTTAATTCTCCAATACCACTTCTAAATTTCATGCCTTGGCTAGATGCAGAATCAATACTTATTAATTGCAAAATTTCATTTGTTAGTCTCCAGTACCACTTGTAAATTTCATGTCTTGGCCTAATCATACAAGTCATGTAGTCCTAAATGCAAAATCAATGCTTGTTAATTGCCTTACTTCACTTGTTAAGTTACAATTATCACTTGCAAATTTCACAATTTGACATACATGAGTTAAATCATTTAGTTCTAGATGTAGAAATAGGTCTTGTTAATTGCCTAATTTCACTTATTAATTCACCAATATCACTAACAAATTTTACTATTTCACTTATAAATTTCAATTGCAATTTTAGTTGTAAATTATAACAAACAAAATAACCAAATATGAACCAGTAGTACTGTTAAAGACATGACAAGTTACAAGTATAACAAGTAATGAAAATTGAGCTAATTATAAAAGAGTAATTATCAAATACATGTCATCAAAGATTACAAAGCAAAATGACATCAAAGATCTTCAATAATGTCATTTCCTTTTCTTTAAGGGTGGCTTGGTACTTGAAATGAGTGAAGGGCTTTTGTTGATTTTGCATTACATTGTTAGTCCACAAGCCACCAAAACAAGTCAAGTCTTGGATGCTAACTCATCCTACAAAACAATTATTCACAAGGTTAATACATTTCCTACTTTACTTGCAATAACTATAACTGTATAATATGTAAATACATACTTGATGCTATACTTGTGTATATTTAGGCATTGTGTAATTTAGCCAGTCCTTATGTTTTACAAAATTGGAAGCCATAAGTCATGTCAACCTATATGTCATTAAAATGTTAACTTCAATTACTTTATCAGTATTGGATGAAGTCATAAATTTACAATAAGAATTATAATATTAACAACATAACATTAAGGTATTAATAACTCACAATACAATGACAGAAATTTTAATACCTAGCAACTTTATATTTGCAAATTTTAATGTGAACACTTTATATCAATTAAAAGCCCCAACTATTTCATGCCAAATGATCAATTCATTCCATGCTCATTTCCAATATTGAACCCATACCCATACCCATATGAAATGTTTCATATACCTATTTGTATTTAATAGAAGATGCCTTTGATTACTATAAATTACAATATTTTACCTCTGCACGACTGACTGCTACTAAGGCATTCTCCAAAAACGTCCTTAGTCAACAACAATTTCATTTAGAATTAAATTACATGGAGAAGGAAGAATTGGATTGCATGGAGAATGAATAATCAAGAATGAGGTGGGGGATGAATCTTATGGGCTCGTGGGTGATGAATCTTACTAGCCGCTTATCCTTAAAGTGAAGATTGGGAAGTATAGAAGTGCATGTTGAGCTTTCGCGCATGTTTCTTTGCTTCCATTAGGTGCCTATTTTTTCTTTCTTTACAGAAGGGTATTTTTGTCTTTTCTCAATTCAAGTTATTTTCACTTCAATCTTGGATGACTGAACTAAAATTTTATATTTTTAGGGATCTACTAGAAATTAAGTATCTTCCTAGGCCGTTAATTAAAAGTCTGGTAGTTTTGACCATGAAGAAGATTTCTCAAGTCTTTATCATCAAAAGGTAGGGAAACTATAGAAGATTACAATGAAGAAGTCCACCATCCACATGATACAACATCTCAAGCCCCTATACATAAGAGCGCACCTTAATAGAGTACCAATAGTTTGCATCTTGGTAGACAATAGCTTGTTTGTAAATGTCTTACTAGTTAAGTCATTGTGGAAAGTTGGGAAGATGAAGCATGACTTAATCCCTACTGACATGACGGTGGCATCCTTCAACGATGACGAGTCCAAGGTGGTAAAGGTCCTCCTTATAGAGATCACCATAAGTACCAAGAGTGTAATGGCTGCATTCTTTATCATAGATTCCACTACTTAGTGTTAGGTCCTCCTTGGACACAATTGGATCCATACTAATGGGTACATCCCATCATCCTTGCACCAATGCTTGATCATATGAAAGCAAAATGAAGTAGAGGTTGTTTGGCTAGATAACTAATCTTTCCATGCTATGGTGGATTTTGTTGATGTTAGGTACTATAACCTAAATACAGGGATATTCAAATTTAGTGAATTGGCTAAGATCTAACAACCTCACCAATCAAAAAGTGAATCCACTATAGCAAGAGCCTAATGACATCTTGAGTATGGCCCTTATTATTGAAAAAGTTGTCATATAAGGAGCCCATTATTGAGCTCGTAAAATGATGGAGCCTAAAGAGCTCTAAATTATTATTGCCACAGCCCTTTGGAAATATAAAGTATAGTAAACCTTAAACAGATTGACCATATTAAAAGAATTCCAGATGTATAAGGCTGAGCTAGTTTATTAAGACTTGCAAGAGGATTTATAGTCCATGTAATGGAAGACCTACGAGTCATATGAAGGCATACAGAAGAGAGTCCTCTTGAGGTGAAAGATCCATTATAGGAGGTAAATTTGGAAAGCTTTGATACACCTTTACTTGTCTATTAAAGTAGTTTCCTTGAAGCTAATATAAAGGATAGCTTAATCAAAGTGCTCCAAGAGTATATAGATTGTTCCTCTTAGGAGTATAAATAGATGCCCATATTGGATGAGAAGCTATACCATCTTCCTAAAGTGCACATTTTGAGTACAAGATAGGAGCTTCTTAAGGTTCTTGGTGTATCAAAGAGGTATAAAAGTAGACCAAAATAGAGCTCGAGCCATATTACAAGTACAGGCTCCCTTTAACAAGATAAAGCTGTAACAGTTTTGAGGATAGTCAACTATCCTAGGCAATTCATTTTGAATATGGATGGGAAGACTAAAGAATTCTTAGATATGCTGAGGTTGAAACAAAACTAAGACTTCAAGTAGGAAAAGAGTCACTAGCACACTTTTGAAAAATCAAAGAATACCTTCCTCAACCTCTAATGCTAACTATATCGAGAGAGGGGGAGCCATTATTTTTGTTCTTGAAATGATTGCTCGTGCCTGATAGTTCCATTATTTAGACGTTTTCTCTAGTTGTATTAATTGAATTTTATCTAGTTGGTTGATTCAATTCTTTATTTACTTTGATTGAATTAATTATATGTTATAGGATGGCTTTTGCTAGTTCTAAAGATAACGAAACCAATATGGAAAAACCTTCTACGTGCTCTAAATATGACTCTTTTGTGTAACATCATTCAAATAAAAACGCTAAAACAAAAGGCTTGCATGTATAAAGTATGGAAGTATTGTGTTAAAATTGGTTTAGTAGAGGAAAAAGAGAACGCTACATGCAATGGTTATGGAAAATAATTTGCTATTAGTGGTAGGGATCATAGGACTTCAATCTTTGGCATCATGTGAACACATATTCATTGTAACCTCCCTAGTTAAACCATAATTTACTCTAAAACATAGTTATCTGAGGTGTTAAAGAAGATTTCACAAAAATTATTTCAAAGGAATCCCAATTTGCCATTTTAAATCTCAAACATAATTTAAGGACTCTAAATCAGAGTTTTGAAAAAAAGTGGAAGTTTGGAAATTAATCAGGACCTAAATAATAAGTTTTAAAACTCAAAAACCATTTCTATGCAAAAAATGACACGTGCACTACAGTGTGAGGTGCCATGTGCCACAGCGCATTACATGAAATTTGACAAGTCAATGCTGTCATTTGACAACACATAGAGTGAACTTTCGACGCGTCATAAATCTCTGCCCGACGTCTAATTGAGGTGGTTTTGGTGTCTGCACAGAGCTTTCTCCTAGCTATAGCTAATGGCACCGGTTTCATACTCAAATTCATTTTCTATCAAAAGTTGGACACCAAAACTCATTTTGACACATTTTAACAAAATTTCTCAAATGAGGTGTCTCAACTCAACCACACGTGCCAATAGCCTACACCAACCCTCCGACCATATTCAATGGATTCTTATGGACTCATGTAACACACCACATGCAATCAAGCACACTTATTTTACAAAATCACTACTCAACCCCAATTTTCACAAAACATAAAGGGGGAGGAAAAGTTGCACAAATCAACCATTCATTCATATTTCTCATAAATACATATGTTCCTACTTATACAAGTATTTTAGCCCTATCCACGAGTTCACAACAAAAACTCACTAACCCAGAGTACAAAATATACTAGTTAAACACAAAATTATAAAAGTAGTATACCAATAATGATAATTAATCTTAGCTGGCAATTACATTAACAAATACACATGTAAAGAGAAAAAAAGAGGCATATAGAAGATTTACTCCACTAATCCTAAGCCTCAGTATGTTTTCCTTGACTTGGATCCAATGAGCTAGGTCCTGAAAATATTGAGAATTGAGGGATGAGTACAACCACTTAGTAACCAAGTTTCGCTTAACCCTTACAGTTACATACCAATTATAAATAGATGCAATTAGGCACATAAACACATATATCACATAGTACTAGGCCACAGTTCACAAAACTAACAGCCATGTGACCGGGCTTGCCACAAAATATTATATCATGTTTTTTTCAAAAAGCATAACTCAGGGTCATAAACATAACAATCATGCACCCTTAACACATGCCGGACCATAAAACTAACAACCATATGGCTGGACTTATATACATGATCATGTGCTAACCTTATATCCTCTTGTTACCTCCGACACGAAATTAGTGGCTATTACGTGGCTACGTCCTTCACGGACTAATCCAGCCTTTTACTTGTGAGGAGTTATCGAGCTAAGGTTAACTCACACACTTATATAATTTAGTTTGCCCCAATACTAACAAACATAGGGTGTTGTACCCCTAATCTATCTTCTTCATAAACTGGTGAAGACTAGTTAGGTTAGAGTCCCTCGTAGAACAATTGGAATAGTCCCAAATCAAGCATGAGATAAGGGCTACCTCCTGATTCCAACGGTCAGTGTCAAGACTAGTTCTCGATTCTAACTATCAATTCCAATACCATGTGAATTTCTAATCAATCCACTCCTCTCCCTAGCTGAACTCCCGCCAATGATCATGCTATGCACATTTCACACATAATATGCATTTTAACAATCATTTCTTAACATATGAGCTCATATAACACAATTACTCTACAATTTAACACATAATTCATCACAATTCTCCACCCATAGTAATAAATTACAAGAAATTTTATAAAACATCAATGGTGGTAGAATCAAGGCTTTCTCTTTCCCAAAACCATTTCACAATCAAGTAGTTGCTAATATGCATCATCAATTTAAACTTATAAATCACATTTCACAAACACAATTAACATTCAACTATAAAAATTAAGTTTCCCCCTATTACCTCAAACCTTTAAGAGATCAAAGGTTTACACCTCACAACCCAAGCTTCAACAAGCTCAAGTGGTGTCAAAACAAACCTCTCTACAATCATATCACAAGGATATCATCATTATCTAGCTCTTGAAATTTTATCAACATAAACTCCATATATGCTATTTTTATCAATTCATAATCAATATCCATTCTTACCTAATGGGCTTGTCAGATTTCACAAATGTACATTATCATTAATAACACCTCAAACCATCATTAATGCACATTAACCTCTCCCAACTACCTCATAAATACCAATTTTCAGATGCTAAATGCTCCCATGCACCAACCACTTTCAAAATTATAAGTATGGTATTCCAATACATTAAACAACTCCCTTTTAACTTATTTTAACTAATAGGATCAGACTTATACTCCTATGGACTGAAAATTCATCTCCCAACTCAAACCCTACCACAAACAATCATAAATGAGGGAGAGAAAGGAAGAAGAAGGCACCAAGATCTTACCTTAAGTGTTTGGGAGCTTCAATCTATTAATAATGGGACCAAATATCATGCCCTAGTAGAGCCAAAACCAAGCTCTTTATTTTCCTCCTTTTTCTCTCTTTTGTTTTCACATAGCTCATGAGCTGATTTATTTGATTTTTGGCCGTGCGCCGCAGTGCATGACACATAGGAGCCTGTTACGTTTAAATTATATTTGTGTGCCGCGACGTGTGGCACAGAACATAATTCTTTACTTTTTCGTCCTCCTTCTTTGCCCGGGTAGCCCGCCATCGATCCAGACTCCTTCTAGGGCTAAAATTACGCCAATTATGCCAAGTTAAGCTCCTCTTGTGACATACCTCATTAACTTACTAACTACCCTAATTACGTTAATAAATCAGGGTTATAATTTTTTAGATGTTACATTCATCACTTCTAAAATATTATGATATTGGTATGATAGATCAAGTTAGGAAGTTTAGAGCTAGACAAATTGATCACAACAAAATTCAAGAAATAATTTCTATAGCTATCATTCAATATGATCTCCCCTATTCATGGGTTGAGTATGAATAGGTTAGGGAATTATGTAAATATTTGAATATTAATTCTAAGCTCATTGCAAGAAAAACTATTGTAGTAGATGTTTGGAATTTCTATCTTTGTCAAGAAAAGGATTTGAAAAAGATAATAGCAAATAGTCCTAGTAAAGGATGCTTGACTTCTAATTGTTGGACTGCAATAACTTTTGAAGGTTATCTGTGCTTAACTGTACATTTTATTAATGAGAAATGAAAACTTAATAACAAAATTCTTGCATTTACAAAGATAGATCCTCCATACTCTAGGGCTAAATCAACTAAAAAAGTGCATCAATGCTTGATAGATTGGGGGATTGAGAAAAAAGTATTTTCTGTCACTCTAGATAATGATTCAACCAATGACAATATATAAGATATATTGAAAGATATGTTCACCTAACAAAATGGGTTGATATGTTTAGAGGAGTTTTTTCATATAAGATATTGTGTTCACATCTTGAATCTCATAGTTCAAGAAGGCTTCATAGTAGCAATTGATGAGGTGTATTAGATTAGGGAGAACAATAAATATATGGAGGCATCAAAGGTGAGGATGATAAATTTTAAAAAATATGTTTGAGATGGAGGGGATGACATTTCTATGGGCTTGAGGTTAGATGTCCCAACTAGATGAAACTCAACATATGCAATGCTTGAATGTACACTTAAATATTGTTGTGCTTTTGTTAGTTTAGCTTTACATGATACTAGTTTTAAATATTCTCTCACAGGTGAAGAATGGTCTAAAGTAGAGGAAATGTGCAAATTCTTGAATCCATTTGTAATAATAACAAAGTTGATTTTTAGGTCATCATATCCAACTTCTAACATGTGTTTCATGTAAATTTCAAATATTGAGTCATTATTAAAAGTAAATTTAGATAACGTTGATCTTGTGATTAAAGATATGGCTTCTAGAATGCTTGTCAAGTTTGCTAAATATTGAAGTGATTACTATGTCATTCTTAATCTTGGGATTATTCTTGATCCAAGTATGAAGTTTGATATAATAAAGTATTCTTACTTAAAATTTTATCCCATACATTGTAATGAAAAAATGAATATATTAGGAGCAAATTATATTATTTGTTCAATGATTATAAAGATGTGGGATCATCATCATCATCTTTTACTACTAGTAGTAGTGTTGGAGGAGAAGGTGCATCAAGTTCTAATATGCCTATATCATTTCCATCATCATCATATCAATCTACTGTTGACTTGCTTGGATTAGTGGAAGAAAATTGCTTGGATTCTTTTATTGTAAGTTTTAAATATTTTCTCCTTTAAATGTGTTCTTTTAATGTTATTTGGATTGACAACTTTAGTGATGCTTAATGATTTAATTTCATATTCCAAGATTATCTATCTTATAAGAACAAAGACATTGCATCCATATAAAAGTTTGAATTAGACTATTACTTAGAAGAAGCAACATTTGATCCTAACTTGAAAAAAATTAAATGTGTTGGAATCTTAAAAGACTAACTCAACTTGATTTCCTCATCTTTTAAGAATAACATGTGATATTCTTAGTATCCCAATCACTATAGTGGCTAGTGCATTTGCTTTTAGTATTAGATTGAGAGGTCTCACAAAGTGTCAAAGTAGTCTTCTTTCAGATAATGTTGAAGCTCTTATTTGTACGCAAAATTAAATTCTTGGTTTTCTAACTCATAAGGGAGATAATGCTCAGAGACTTTTAAAAAAGTCCTATAGGGAATTGCTCATTTAATGGGGTAACATCCTCGGGTTCGTCTAACTAGGTGGAAGAGCGAGCTATCCTGTGATGATGCTGTAGACGCAAGGCATCCTCCTTCTCTTCTTCGAAAGATCCTTTGTCAAGATTAATTGGTTCTAACCTAGTTAAGGCCCGTAGAGCCCTAAACCTTAGTCTTTTAAAAGAACGAGTAGCTGTATCTGAGTGGATAGTCGAGGAGCACCTTGATCGACGAATACATCTAACTCCGCTTACCCTTTTACTAAGTCATAACTTATTTCTTAAGAGGATGAACCCTTTTGTGCTCTACTTGTATACCCCTTGGATAGTTGATCTATGATGACTACTTCTAGATCCGACCTTAACCTGTTTGTAATGGGATCGCTATTAGGAGGAATTGGAATAGTTGGGCAACATATGGCTTTCTTAAAGATAGCTTTGAGATAGGAATCAACCTTAAAACCTATCAAAGAGCATAATCAAATATTCTCTAATAGATATTTGACAACAATGTAAGGTGCTATACTTATAGAAAGAGCTATAAATGATAGTGGGGTACCTCTACTCCTATCATCTAAAAAAATATGTGTCTAGGGGTCGACCTCCTCATGGTAGCCATGGTTATAAGTCTAATAAAGTGTCTCGATACTAATCTCAAAAGTCCTCCTCACCTATTGGTGTATTGATGGCCTAGGAATGCATACTACTAACCCCAATTGTCAGGCTGCAAATTAAGGAAAATAGTTTTCAACATATAAAGTCAGCTTGGGTGTACCAATGCCACAATAAATTAAAGGTTTAGGGGTGGTGCAAGACATGAACAGAGCAACATAAAGTCATGAGAAGTCTTAGTTCTGAAAGGCTTCAGGAAACCAATGAGGAAAATAGAAATCTTCTAAAATAGAAAAATATGGTATAGTTGAACAGTGTTTGTAAAAGATAGAATCATAGTAAAAAGGTCCTTCTTAGTATCCCTTACTAACCTAATGAGGACGTACCCTATACAACCATGTGAGTAAGTTACGTTGTCAAGAGTAGTTAGGAAAATAGGCTAGGCTATAAAGTTGCAGGAACCTTAAACCCTTAAGGAGTTTGTTAAAGAGCTTTAAGGAGGTTATGGTGGACATTAAGAAGTGATATAAAGTCCCAAATAGTATCATACTAAATGCGAAGGGGTGCCTTATCGCTAGTGATTGAGCCCAAGCGAATAGCTTCACCATTAGTCTCCTGTCAAGAGGATAGAAGATATATTTACCCACTAGAACCTATAAGAAATAGATATGATCATGAATAGTAGGGAGGTTTACTAACCTCTGGACATCAGGAAGAGCCTTATTAATAAAGCTAATTAATATGGTGGCTAACATATGAAGCTGCAGAACATCAGGAAGAGCCTTATTAATATAGTCAATGTTTGATAACAATAATAATAGTTTGATGATGGGAAAATTCGTTGACATATTGCATTAACTGCATAATTTTAGAATGATATCCTTGCATTATTTCACCTTTGGAAACTCAATTCTTACATATTTAAGCATTTATAGGCCTTGGGAATCAATTAGGGTTTATTCTTAACTTAAGGGCATTTTGGTCATTTTGGAAATTTTTGGGACATTAACCTAATCTGTATCTTTTGTCTTCCTAAGTAAAATGAAACACATTTGAGCTTCAAATTCATTATAATTAGAAAAATATATCACAAGATATAAGTCATACTATGTTGTCATGTTTTGTAATTTAAGACATTGAAAATAGCATTGTATATTGCAATTGAGCTTGAATTATCATTTGATATTTTGCATACATGCTTTGTTATCTCTTATGTGCATAGTTGCAGGTGTAAATAGGAAGTTAAAAGAAGATTAAATGGCTAAAAGATTTTATTACAAAGAAACTACAAAGCAAGAAGAACTTAGAGTGACATATGTGCAATAGTTGATTCAAAGAACTTCTAATGACTCTTAGCCTTGAGGATTTTGACCAATCAGCCCCTTAATCACCTTTTGATCATATTTTTAGAAGTTTTTAGTGATTTCTAATCAAGTATAAAGCATTCCACAAGAGTTACATGTGCATCCAAGTTAACTTAGTTTGAATGGTGGCTACATTCATTCTTGAACTTCCTTACCAAGTTTGTTAAGTAATTTAAGATATTTTATGGCTTTGATCATATAAAAACAATCCTAGTCTATCAATTTTAGACCACCACATCATTTCTAAGAGGTTTTGGCCATGTATACACACTCATTCACTCATTTGCACATTACAATTCATACCTATTCTCTCTTACTTTTCTGAAAATTTCACCTCTATTCATTTGTATTTTCTCTCATTTTCCTCTACTTTCCCATACTTTTAGCCACAATTCTTCATGTCAATTAAATTTTGAAGCCATAGAAGTCATCTTAAAGAGAATTCAATCTTGGATTTAAGGAGAATTCACATGAGAGGCTAGAGATTTTAAAGCTTTCTAAAGAAGAAGCAACATCATGAGTTCTTATGAACTTTTTCTATTTCTTTTAATTGATGTAGATTCTTCTCTTCTTTTTCTCATACTCTACATTTCATGATCTATGAGTGAATAGTTCTAGGATTTAGAATTATTCCACATAGCCGATATTCACTTAAAGAAGAAGAGGATGTGATTTTGACTCTTGAACTAGTTGTGCAATTCTAGTTCTTGTGTTTATGATTCAATGATTTGATGAATAAATACATGATTCCTTTTCAATATCTTGTTGAATTCCATATCATTAGCTATGCATAGGTCTTAAACTTTAGTTAATATTATAATCTTGATTGGTTCAAAGTCTTAAACATGATCAAGGGAAGAGCTAAGACTAGTTTTAAAAATTGAATCACATATTAGTGTACCTGTTAGGTAGATTTGTGTTAGGGTTCTATCACTAATCACCTAGTCTTGATAGTCTTTGAGACACCTTCAGACACAATTGAAGAAAGCAATTCAATCTAAAATAAGGTAAGGAAGAATAAGGATAGAAGTGATGGATTCTAATCTTGTGAAGTTACTTTGATACTTAGTTAAATACTAGACTTTCTCTTTACTATTTCACATAAAACCAAACCTGTAAACATCTACTTTCTCTCTTGAACTCTGAATTTCAACTCTAGAATTTTAATTTGTCATTGATTATTGTCTTAAATTGATTGCAATAGCTTGCTCCTTATCCTTAAGGATATAATGACTTAGGGTGTTTACATTACTACATTTTAACTTTTTTGAGAAACTTGAGGAGACTAGGGATTTTTGTGTGGCATCATTTTCAGGGAGTAACATAGCCAATCATTTCAATTCATTAGTCATCATTTTAATTTTTTTCTTGAATTTTCACTTTTTTCATTGAGTTTTTCTGCTAAGGGACTAGCTAACCACAAACTGGACAAGTTCAACTCTACCTTTGTCTCAAGAATTCTTTACTCAAATTAAGAATTAAACTGGGAATGACTTATGTGGAGCTTGGAGTGAGAACTTTATTCATTAGAAAGATATACATTTTAGCTTTAATTCAAGACTAGTTTCACAACTTTTAGATGTGAGAATTACACTATACAAATTTTACAAGCCAAAGGGGTCCAGGAAACCTTACTAGAGGATTCCAAAATCCTAAGCTAACTTTGAGTAAGTATATCTCTCTATTTTATTGTCCAAATTTCTTGATTTTTGTATTGAAATCTTCTTTATTATCTTATATTTGTTTCTTACATTTGTCACTTTCTTTAATTCTGCCATTAGTCTATTCAAAAGAGTATTAGAATCTTGCAGGATCGAATAGAAAATTCTAGATCGCCAGAATTGCTGATCAAACTTGTGTAAATTTTG
This sequence comes from Prosopis cineraria, assembly GCF_029017545.1. Classification (NCBI taxonomy): domain Eukaryota; kingdom Viridiplantae; phylum Streptophyta; class Magnoliopsida; order Fabales; family Fabaceae; genus Prosopis; species Prosopis cineraria. The sequence continues at coordinate 28,632,678 of NW_026555336.1, forward strand.
GGCTAAAATTTTTATAGAGTTTTCCTTTACATTTTATCTAGAGCATATAAACATTTCATAGGATTTGGACATGGGGATTTTTCCAATGCACAACTGCTAAGTTCACTAACTCTAGAGAGCTATCACCAGAAATTCCATAAATATGCATAGACTTCAAATGAGCATTTACAACTCTCTACTCATCCAATTTGATTGATTCTTATTTCTAAATTTTATTTAAAATCTTAGCTTTATTTTCTATGTTTTGAGTTTTTTCTAATTTTATTATTTTTTTGCTTGCAAAAAGTCAAAAAGAAATTGTGGTTATCATTTGCATTTGCTATTTTATTGGGAAAATCATTCTAAGGTCTCATGAAAACATTCAAAATACGCTGAACTCCCATGAATTCATCAAATAGCTGCCAGATCTCTAGGGACTTAAGGGTGAATAAGTCTAAAAATAAAATTACTGATTTGTCCTCTACTATTAAAAAGGAAATTTTGCTTGAATGCATATCTCACAAAACCCATGATCAGCGATACTGAAGATTAATGCATATCCATGATTCTTGATCACGGTAGGGTAATTTTCACTTCCTCATATCTATGATTACCGCACTTGTCTTCATCTACACAAGGTGGGAGTGTTCATTCGCGATTGCAGTATTTCATCGACAGAAAATAATACAGTGATTGTTTAGTGAGTAAATGATTTCTTATACGTTAATAATTTCATTATTGTTTAAGGGTAGGATAATTCTTTCTAGGTATACCTGCGATCATTTGATTTGCATAGCTAATGGGTATGGATTTATCTAGTGCGACATTAATACATTGAAAAATATCTGATATGAATAACTCTATATGTTGTCAATAGTGTATTCTTGTATTGTCAATATGCCATGTATAACACTTGCCCCAAGTGTTATCCAAAAATTGCACAATTCAAATAAATTAAGTGTGGTTAAGGGGTTAATCCTAAAACTAACTTAAGAAGTAAACCATTTAAATCACTAAGTAGATACACGATTGCAAAATAAACATTTAAAACTTTTTTTAAAAAATAATTTATAGGTTTTACCTATAGCGCACGGAAGCAAGCTAGGCGAAAGCAGGGTAAAAGATGCACAGCATTAAATTGCTGTCATGACAGCTCTCCTGGGCCAACTTTCGAAAGGCATCGTTCTGTCATCTGATCCTCGATCAAAGTAATTTTAAAGCTCACACGTCACATTCAAAGGGTACTATAAGTGTACCAAATTTTAAAAATATCTAATGATCGAATTAAAAAATAAACATGTTAAAAGATTGGTCATTTTTGCTATCATGACAGCTAAAAAGCTGTCATGATAGCACCTCCAGACTAACTTTTGAGGTGCACCATTTCATCATCCGACTTTCGATCGAAGCGATTCTAAAGCCCACATGTCACTTTTAAATAGAACTATTAGCATACTAAATTTTGAAAAGATCCAAAAAATGGATTGAATTTTATACATGTTGCAACATCATCTATGTTGCTGTCATGACAGCAAAAGTGCTGTCATGACAGCTCCTTTAGGCCAAATTTCAGAGTGCTCCATTTCTCTATTCGGTATCTGATTGATATGATTCTAAATCCCATACAAAGCTTATAAAAGATTTTACTTGTGACCTAAATTTTAGAGAAATCTAACGGTCGGATTAAGATTTGGACACCCAGATGTAAAAATGCAATTTTTTAGTAAAAACTATTTTCAAAATTGTCCAAATCTCATCCTAATGGTCACAAACTTGTGGGAACACTTTGGACACGTCAAATAGGACTAAAAACACTTGATAGAACATTTAAATGATAAAAAAATCCTTTATATCAAAATTTGACCACCCGGGTGCCATTTCCCAAAAGAGACTTTAAACCCCCAAAATGCATAAATCACACAAGAGTGGTGAAAAACTATTCCAAATATCATATACACATATGAATACACACGCTAAACATTTTCACTTAACTCAAAGATCTTTGTGGGGCCCACACACCTACTCTCTCTATCCAAGGTATATGTTTGCCCATAGCACACCATTTGCAATGCAACTACTTTGCATTTGCTTGTGGAATCACATATATATCAAAATAAATATTTACTTGTAGTGAAAACTTGGTCTACTAAATAAATCCATCAAAACCACATACCATAGCCAAGTTTCCTAGCCACAAGTATACAAGCAAACAAAATTCATACACAAGCCATACAATCCATACATACTCACACACATATGCATAATCACATCCTATTGGCACCCTAATTCTAAATACATTACAATGTGCTTGCTCAAAAGAAAGGGGTATTCCAAGCAAACCCCTAGCTTAGCTCTTTTCCTCGTCCACCACTGGATCCTTCACTTGGACCTATAAATATTAAAAATAAAAGGATGAGATAACCACAGTCTCATTAACAGAAAAATCTATATTGATTATTACAAAGTAAACCATAATCAAATAAACGAATAATAAATTCAACATAGTATATAATTTAGCCATTTAAAATGCATGAATGCATGACATAGTTCAATATGGTCTTTCATGACCAATAGAATACCCCCTGGCACACTTTAACTCGTAAGTAAACCTTATACCCACTTGTACCTCCACAGGCACAAAACATAATCTAAGGCATGATCTAATCCACTGAACTGCCTATGTCCCTTTGACGTGAATCCTGAACAGTTGAAGCTAACTCCCTCCCAGAGCCAGCCTGACTTACTCTCCATGTGAGGGCTACCTTGGCCTAGGCACTCAACCCCACACTTCATATGTCAGATTTCCTCCCCCATTGAGAGGTGTCGAACACTCAATACACTAACCACTTTAGTGCACTAAGCCCACAATACGTAAAGCAATACTGAGTACTGGCAATGTGCCCTAGAATATCAAAAGTTCACACCTTCTCATTGGTGAACTCCCACCGAGATCATGCCTTTTACTAGTGTTTACTTTTTTCGAGTATTGACCACTTCAACACTCTAAGGTAGTATAACATTTATAAATCTCCCTTAAACGGTTCCTTAGCCTATCTAAGGTACCTTACTTAGTTACACTTCCTTAAGTGCAACTTCTATTCTTTATGAATACAATACATGCAAATAAATCTTGTTTTCATAAACACATTATTGTTAAATAATTAGAAAATATATTTGTATTATAATCAAAGTAGTATCCCATAACCCTTTATAAAGCATATTTAATCTTTTACAACATGTAATACATGATAGCTAGTAATATTTATTCAAAAATAGCTAAAATAAAGTAATAAGAAATATAAATTCCCCTATTACCTCAATCATTTGGTACCAAAAGGGTTTTTCATGTACAAAATAGGACTTGGCTTATTCCTTAACTTCTTAATAAGTTCCACCAATAATTCCCTATAACATATAAGTGATCCATATCAGTTATCATGACAAATAGCATTAATGAAGACTATAACTCATACCACACAACTTTGAGTTAACGAGTCATAATCCATCATAATGGTCCATATATTAAACCAATCATTCACATAGTATCACTTAACCACCAAAACCATTTATTAGCCATTACTAAGCTAATTTCCAATTTATATAATTTTTAATCAATTAAAAACCTTCACTTACTATCACCAGCTTTTACCATTAGCCCTTATAATAAAAATCAAACTTTAATTTAAATCTTATTGGGCTCAAATAGCAAAATTATAACTAAATCAATAGGTTTAAACCATTGAGGAGTAAAACCTAATCTCTCAGGGTTTAATTTGTGTCCAAAACACCTCTTTTCATCCAATTATCCACTCAAGATATTAGATCACCATATAGAAACTCAAAACATCCTCTCTAGGATCCAAAGAAATAAAAACTTACAAGAATAAAACTTTTGGGATCAAAATATAAAAATTTTCTCTTCCAAAAATTGAAGAAAATCAAGAGGAAGGGAAGAGGATTGAAGTAGGGAGTTTACTTATCATGTAACCAAGCTCGCAATGGTAGCAAAGCCTCTTAGATCTAAGCCTAACTCCCTCTCTTTCTCTTCTCTTCTTCCTCTCTCCCATTCTTTTCTTTCCTTTTTCTTTGTTCCATTTCATTTCTACATCCATTTTGGTCTTTAAAAAGCTAATATAAGACTTTGGAAAAAATTATAAGAAGAGGCCCAACATTTTTTATTATAGCACAAAAGCCCAGGTTAACTTTAATAATTTTTTCCATAGTTAAAAATAAAATAAAACCCAACTTTTGCTTAGAAAAATTTAAATTCTAGACCTCTATCAATTTATCCTTAATTTTAATTTAATTATGATATTTTATTTTTTTAAATAAATCTGAGTCTTAAAATTTTAAGATGTTACACCATGGATAGTTATCGATACACTGTATTATGTAGGATGACTTGTAAGAATGCTTATGCTACTGAAAAACATATATTATGTTATGTTTTTTTTCATATAGGGGACATTTTATATATTATTCTCAAGCATGTGATGCAAGCTTATTTTGTTAAAAAATCTCTATTATGAAACAACACTGCATCTTGTCAATAGTGGATGAATGTGTTGTCATTATGCTGTGTGTAGTTGGCAATACACTATGCATGGTATACGTTGACTTGTAAGATGGCAAGTTCTTCTGGAGAACATATATTATATTTTTTTGTTATAGGGGACATTTTCAAAATTATGACCAAGGAAGTATGTTGGAGGCAGTGTTAGAACAAAAATAATAAAGGAACGGACAACGTATGAAGAGTTGACAAGAATGATATCATCAAATGAGTAGCACATACATGCTCTTGTTTAGCATGACAAATGAGTGAAATACCTTGTGCACATGCATATACAGCAATCAAGCTAGTTTGTGGTAAGGTGTACAATTTTATGGATGAATGTTACAAATTTACCGCTCAATAGAAGATATATGCCAACAACATGAGGCCAATAGCCACACATGACTGTCCATGTCCATAAGCATTGACGGTGATAAATTTATTAACCCAAACCTGCTTGAAACTACCAATGACTATAAGGCTTTTGGGTAGGCCAAAGGGTAAAAGAAGAAAATCTCAAATCCAAAACAAAAGGGTTTATCATTGTGCAAGATGCCATGAGACTAATCATACCTCCAAGACTTGTAAAAATCCTAATCCATGCTAGAAAATATCAAAGACAATCATACTTTTTTGTTTATGTATCTAGAATGTATTTTTTGTTTATTGCATTTAATGTATCAACACTTGTCAATAAAGAATGCATAGCTTGTCAATGAAGTGATAACTTGTAGTCAACGGCCAATGGCAAGTAGTCAATCGATTCTTGTAACTAGTTGATTTTTAAAGGGAATTATTGCACCTAATGTATCATCACTTGTCAATGAAAAATGCATAGCTTGTTAATATAATGATAACTTGTAGTCAATGGCTAGCGGCAAGTAGTCAACAGGTTATTATAACTAGTTGATTTTTAAAGGGAATAACAACATCTAATATATTAACACTTGTTAATGGTGAATGCATAACTTATCAATATAGTGATAACTTGCAGTCAATGGCCAACAGTAAATAATCAATAGGTTCTTGTAACTTGTTAATTTTTAAAGGAAATAATAACACCTAATGTATCAACACTTGTCAATGGTGAATGCATAGCTTGTCAATATAGTGATAACTACTTGTCAATTGACAATGGCAAGTAATCAATAGGTTCTTATAGTTTGTTGATTTTTAAAGGGAATAACAGTACCTAATGTATCAGCATTAGTCAATAGCGAATGCATAGCTTATCATTAAAGTGAAAACCACTTGTCAATTACAATTGCCACTTGTCAACATTTAATTAATAAAACAAACTATTTGCCACATTTACAAACTTGTAATCATCATTTATAATAACATTGTCTAAGTTAACTACACAAAATGGGTTAACTATATAAAAGGACATCATTATCAATAAAGTTATATCATAAAGTTTTATTAATAATCTTCTATTTCCTCCTCTTCCTTTCTTGGGATCTTTCTAACAAGGGCATGGCTTCGTGTTCTTTCACGTTGTTGCAATGACTCAATAGCCACCACATGAATTCTATTTTCTTCCTATAGAGGTCATCCTACACCACAAATCAGTCTTATAAGATACAACAGAAATTTTTTAACAAAAAAAGCTTGTATCAAATGCTTAAGAATAATATATAAAATATCCTCTATATAAAAAAAACATAACATAATACATGTTTTCTAGTAGTATAAGCATTTTTACAAGTCATCCTGCACAATACAGTATATCAACAACTATTCATAGTATATTGACAATACAAGAATACACTATTGAGAACATGTAGAATTATTCATATCAGATATTTTTCAACGTATCAATGTCGCACCAGATAAATCCATACCCATTAGCCATGCAAATCAAATGATTGCAGGTATACCCAAAAAGCATTATCTTACCCTTAAACAATAATGAAATCATTAATGTATAAGAAATCATTTACTTGCTCAACAATTACTATATTGTTTTCTGTCGATGAAATATTGCAGTCGAGGATGAACACTCCCACCTCACTTAGATAAAGACAAGGGCAGTAATCATGGATATGAGGAAGTGAAAATTACCCTACCATGATCAACAATTATAAATATGCATCAATCTTCAGTATAGCTAATCATGGGTTTCGTGAAATATGCGTTCAAGCAAAATTTCCTTTTTAATGGTAGAGAAAAAATTAATAATTTTATTTTCAGACTCATTCACCCTTAAATCCCTAGGGATCTAGTAGCTATTTGATGAATTCATGACACTTCAACATATTTTGATTGCTTCCATGGGACCTTAGAATGATTTTCCCTATTTTATTTGCTTTGAGTAATTTTGTGTTTTCAATTTGTTTTGAATTTTTTATTGCTTTTATTAGTTTCTTAGCTTATGTTTGAGCATTGTATGTCTTGTAACAAGTATGAGACATTTAAAAAAGAGTTTGTTGATTTTAAAGCAGCATACTTAGATCTCATGGCATCTAATTCTACTAATTGCTTGATAGACAATTCTTTTGTATTTGAGCATATGGCTAACATGAATGTGAATTTGCATGGGAAAGATGTGCTTAAACCTCCAAATGTTGAAAATCAAAGGAGTATTAGAGAATTGGTTGCATCTAATGATACTTTTAGAGCTTGTAGTTTCAATATGAATTTACATGAAAATGTTGATTATGAAATTAAACCTTCTTTGATTAATGACTTACCAAAGTTTCATGAACTTGCAGAGGAGGATCCAAATAGACATCTTCAAATTCTTGAGAGAGTTTGTGCTATAATGAAGCCACCTTAGGCTACTTTGAAAAATTTGATACTTAAAGTCTTCAATTTCACCTTGAAGGGTAAAGTTATCACTTGGTTTAACATTGTGGCAACTAAGACTATTAATTCATGGGTAGAAATGAAGTAATGATTTTTGGAGAAATATTTTCCAACCTAAGTACTCTCAATTGATGGAGCAAATCATGAGGATTTAACAACATCTTCAAGAGTCTCTCTATGATTATTAGATAAGGTTCATTGAGCATTTAGGAAGATGTCCTCATCTTCGTGTAAAGAGAATTTTTGATTGAAATGATGCATACGTAGACATTTCTCACCTTTGGCATTGTTTGAACTAAAATCAGAGTGCCTAGGCCCAATTGTGATGATTCTTAAAGCCCAAACCGAAAAAAAAAAAAAAAGAATACTCAACCTAATAACAGTCCAACCTTACACGAATAAGTGAGACTATGTGTTTTGAAGGAAGACTTGATGGAGTCATACCTACTCCATCCACTCTTTGAAGTTCTCAGTGCAGCCCAGCCTATTGCTTTACATGATGGAGCTCTCCTCAAGAATCTAAAGGCATGAACAATTATCTATTACCATTAGTGCCAAATTTGAATTTCAAAATAAGTGCACTATTGCCATTTGCTATAAATAGTCAACACTGTGTAACTTAAGGGATTTTAACATTTTGCCAAACTTATACCATACTTTCCTTATGCAATTACTTAACTACTAACCTTTCATCATCTTCAATATTGCCCTGTGTAGCTTACCCTCTCTATGCAAACTTAACTTTCTAGGCTAGTTTTCCAAACTTTTTTTCTCCTTTGTAATCATGGAGCACCTCATTATACTTAGTTTCTCAAATAATGATACTGAGCTTCAAGCTTATTCATGATACACCTATTATTATTCCCATAATTTACTTGACTCTTTACGAAAATTATGACAAAGGACATTAACAGCTATTTTGATCATTTAATTTCAACTCACTTTTTTAAAAACATATTTCTCTAACATGTCTAGCACACTAAAACATCTAAAGAGTCACGACACTTCAACTCCTTTAGCTTGTAAAATTGGCTACATAACTGGTCAAATGTTTTACTTTAGTTGATAATTTTTTTGTATTACGTACTATGCTACAATATATTATTGGAATATGAATATCTTAATCATTTTATTTTATAATATTATTTCCACTCAAACCTACCATCTTGGAATTTTAAATTGTGTGGAGCCAATATGTACCATCCAAAGTCTTGGCTGAGATTCTCCTGAAAAAAAAAATTCACTTTAAATCGTCACTTTCTACCTAGATTTCCGAATCCCGTAGCTGGTGCAGCTTCTACTTGGGGAAATTGCAAGCATTAAAATAAGTAAGGACTTGGCTGGCTCCCTTATTCAGTTTTCTCTCCTCCATTCCCAGCACATACAAGTTGCATCTTGCAACAGTTAATATTTAATATATTATAAATTTTTTTACTATAACATAAAATAAAATAAATAAATATAAATTATTATAATTTCACATGAATAATTCAAACTTTAATGAAATATATTTTATAAAATGATTTTTTTTATTTTACGTTTTTCATTATTATTATAAACTATTCAAATCAAACTTTAACAGTATAAATTTCATCACTTCTATTTTACTTTTTAATATAATAAAAATATACTTACTATCTCCAAAATATAGGCATATTTTGAAAATAATCACATACCAATAAAATTTTTATTTTTATAAAAATATATGTTATATTTCTTTTTATTCTTAATTTTAATTTATGGTAAGTCAGAAAAAAGTTCTAAATTTACAAATATGAGAATCCAAATCAATAAATACAAGGGCTAAGATGATTTTTTTTATAAATACTAATTTATTTATATTTTGGATCAATATTAGTTTAGAGAAAATGTTTATATTTTAAATCGAGAGTGTAATAAATTTTAATTATTGCAATTGAGAACTAAATGTGAGAAAAGATAGGAGGAGGGAAAATGGGGCTACGACAAGAGAATTTAAATCCAACAAATTATATAGGATTAAATAAAAATTTGATCCTTAAATTATAAATTTAGCAGCACCTAAAATTATAAACTTATTTTTAGTATAATCTTCTCATTCAAATTTTAAAAATAGTGTAATATCACCTTCATCATTAATAAAAAATAATTTTGACTATCAGTTAAAATAAAAATAACAAAAAAAGATGTGTTAAGATTCAATTTTACTCTTCAACTATTTTTGAAAGAGTAAAAAACCTCTTCTATAGGGCATATAACGTTTTTTGAAAAAATAGTTCAATAATAAAATTATCCCACTTATTATTATAAGAATAAAACTGCTTTTCAAAAAAAAATGTAGGAGTAAAAATATACCTTAATTCAAAAAAATTTAAAAAATTTTATAATAGGATCAAGAAAAATTTCTTAGTCTTTTGTTGTATTTTTTGGATCTTTATTTATAATTTTTAAATCATTTTTATAATGTTATTTTTCTTTTTTAATTATAGTTAAAATTAATTTGTATTAATAATAGGTGCAATCTTTTGTCAAAAATAATTTTAAGATCAGTTTATGACCTTGTAATTTAAAGAATTCTCCATTGACCCAATTATATCATGCCAAAAAAATAAATTTTTTTGAAAAAAAAAAAATTGTAGCGGGGCAGACTGGCAGGGATAGGATCCAATTTTCCAACATCGTGCAGAAGCCTGTCGGCTAAGATCCCGGTCCCCGGTCGAGTGAATGCTTTCGGTCAAGAGAGACCCAGGCGGGCCCCACATAGATCACAAAAGGGGAAAATTTGCATGAAGAGTCAACAAGAAATATTTGTCAACATTCAATGTCGGTTCGAACACTTCACACACAGTGAACCATTGATAACATTCGTCAATATTTTTAATTTTTTAACTGAAAAATGACTAAACTAATCAGAGAAGATTACAAAACAGTGAATGCTAAACACCTCAAGTTTGCATAATTTTCAATAAAGGCCAAAAGCCCTTCATTCATCAGGATTTATTTAACCAGGGAAAGAATTAAAAAAAGCACTTGGAAGCAAAATAATACAGTTATCTCTTATATAAAATTTTTTGAACCCAAACGTTTCAATTTTACATAAATTCTTTTGTAAATTATGGAAAATATTAAAAAAAACTAAATAAATTCTTTTATAAAATACGAAAATTCGGTTATAATTTTTAAAATGCACAGGTGTTTCAATTCGTTTTATTTTCCCTTATCCTCCGTTAAAATAAGGAAGCGTACGTATTCGAGTCAAATTTTACTGCCATTCAAACTCTACTACATTCTACAAAATTCGCAGAAAACAAAAAGATTACAAGTTTAAAAGAATTGCATTTGCATGTCGCGGCTGAGAATTGTGCGTGTCTCTCTCTCTCTCTCTTTCTCATTAGGCTATTTTTGGGAAATTTTTCCCAAACAAGAGGGCAAAATTGCATTAGGAACCCCTCATTCCTTTGAGTTTACACTTGTGCTTCTCAACCGAGTCGACTCGTCCAGAACTCACACCCTTCTCGAATCATTAATCGTCCTTATGGCGCACCCACACTCGCATTCACACAACCCATACACAATCACCTACCTTACGGTCCCTCCGTCGCCACCTTCCGCCGCCGCGGTCCCCCACGTTGTTCACGTTCAGGACCCACCGGACGAAATTACACACACGGACCGGTATGTTCCTTTCTGTCCTCATTACTTCTCCTTCATCACACGCACATGCTTACACACAAGCACAACGTGTATGTCTATTTATGTATAGGAGAAGTACGAGGCTTTGTTGTCGGTCGCTGTCTCTGTCTTGGCTTTTGGATCCTGCAACTACTTCCTATTTGGACGATTAAAAATACTGTAGGTACTATTCCTTCCTTCATCCATCGATGCCGTATGTTTTCCACTTTTTTTTTTTTATTTTTGGGTTTAATGGATTCTTAGTTGATTGACTTATTTTGCATTATGGTCATTCGTTAGTTGCAATTCTAAGTTCTTTTTCAAATGTTTTCTTTGGTCATGATAAGCGATTGATGGTTGATGAAACTTAGTATTTTGGGGTTCCTCTAATGTTGGGGGGCACAGAGAGAGAGAGAGGGGGGGGGAGACATGGGAAAATAGGGTTCCTTATTATTATTATTATTTTAATTTGCATGAACATCCAGTATCTTAGATTTGTAGCACATCGTGCTGAGAGGACTTAATGAGGCAGGCTAATCCGCGATTGAGATAGGACAAGACTCTTCTGGGCAAAGGTTTTATCATTAACACTATTACATTTTTTAGATTCAAAAAAAAAAACAAAAATTAAGTTTTCTGATTAAGCTGGTCCCCTTAAATCAAGGATAAGAAAAATCAGGTTCCTTCATAGAATCCCAAGCCCAAATCATACTCGTTACCAGCCATGTGTAGCTGAGGACACCCTGTCCAACAAAGCAAAGGAAGTATGATGATGGATTTGTTTGCGACATACTTGGAATCGTTGTCACTTGTCAGTAAGATATATATGTGATATATATTGTAGCTTGTAGGTTTGGTGAGCCGGTTAATATTGTTGTTGTTGTTAGTTAGTTATAACTCATCCACCTATATATCACTTTCCGGCAAGTTGAAGCAGTGAATTTGCTGCTACGTACTACTGGGCTACATACACTTGGTGTTTATTTAGTTTAGTTTGATTCTATTTGGTATACATTAGGATTAATTATTTATCATCAGGGAAAAGCCTTTCATGGATTTGTCTCTTCTTAAAACAAACTCATGTGCTTGTGATGAGACCCTTCAACTAAACACGTCAACATTCACACTCATAAAGGATTAGGGAAACTTCAAACCTCATAATAAGGATAAAGTTGATTGCTTTACTCAAGATGTTCTTTGGCTACTTAATTATTTTAATTCTGTTTTTATCAAGGCCTGTTGATATTTTCTTTTGTAATTGTTCTTTGATGTTTTCTTTTGAGTTGTAGAACTATCTTGTACATTTTTAGCTAATATATTCATTTGACATTCTTTCAAAATAAATAAACACATGCAAGAAGCTTTTCGGGTTGGCACCTTTGACGCTACTCATGAAAAATCAGCTTTAATTTTAGCTTAATTATCACAAAGCTAGTACACGAAAGGGATCGAGCCAGGGAAGACCCAACTTTAGCTACTGATATCTGATAATATCACTTTTAAATCCTACTTTTTCCTTTCTTCTTTTGGAGACATTGCCCTCTGTGTTTTCCTTTTGCTTCCTTAATCCTCTACTTCATTTGGTAATGGTCCCTTGTTCATGCTTCATTCCCTCTGGCCCCTCCTAATATGATCACGAAGGAAGAAAGAGGAACATGGTCAGTAAGGGTGAGGTGGATCCTTAATTATTAAATGCCCGGCTTAAGGTCTCAAATCCATAACCCAGCCTGTTTTAAATTGGCCATATTTCTCAAACCCAACATTTATCAATAAGGCTTAGGATTGGGTTGAGGCGTTTAAAAGCTTGCGTAATATTTTTACGTTAAATATTTAATTTTAAGAAAGATTCAGCATTTCAAAATAGAAAATATTTTAATAAAAATTTTATTGATGATAATTTTTTAATATTACCCTTATTCTCTATCTTCAATATTCTTTTATAAATGGAGTATTAAATAAAGGGTATTTTTAAAAGTTTATATTCTTGTCTTGAAAAAATAAAGTATATTTAATAAATTTTTTTAGTATGTAAAATTTTATCTAAAAGTGTCTTATAATTTAAGACGGAGGGAATAATACACAATTTAACAAATTGTATCATTTTTGTTTTTTTTTAATCTTATATATTTATTAAAAAAATTAAAACAAATGAAACAATTTTATCAGTATTTTTTTTTTGAAATATATATCTAAAAATGCAACCATATGCTAATCAGAAAAAGAGAGAAAACAATATAAGATTTAAATGAGCTAACTCAAGTCCTAGCCCATATTTAATAAGCTTATAAGGGTCAAACATTGAAGTCATTTTATGTAAAAATCCTCCATTTTTCCAATCCCTGTCCTTAAATAATTTAGTCTAAAGGTCTAGGCCTGTATTGCTCTAACAACAATGTCCTACGCCCGGGAAAAAGGAGTTCACAAAGTTAAAGGACAAGTAGTTTAGTTTTGCACTTCAGCAATTTTGGGAAGAGTTGAGAGTACGATTAAGTTACCCGTTTCTTTTGGATTTAAGCCTTTGAAAAGTAGTTTTTTTTTTTTTAGTATAAAAAGCTTTTGGGTTCAAAAAATAAAGTGTAAAACGCAAAAGGCAAGTAATTAGGCCCTTTCTAGTTTTAACTTCAAACATATATTTTATGCAAATATAAAAAGTTGAGGGGTTGTTAAAAGTAAACATTTAATTTGCAATAGTGTGATCCTTTCACCTGGGAGGATTAAACAATTTAACTTTATTTTTGCAATTTTAACTTTTGAAACTTAACCCCTTGGTTTGTGAATGAGGAGAAAATTAAAAAGAAAAAAAACACTAGGAGAAAAAACTCTAAAAATTAATATTTTTTAATTATTTTAAGAGTTTATTCTTTAGGTAAATGATAAAGAAGCCTCAAAAAAATTAATTAATTCAAGTTAGGTTGCAAGTGTCAAATTTTAAAAATTTGTAACTCAATATTTCAACTTTGTAACTATATTGTGATGAGTTTATAATTTATTTTTTAAATTTTAACATAGTTATTGAAGAATAAAAAAATTATTTTCTTTGTTAAAATCTGGAATATAAGTTGTAAATTTATTATAACGGTGTTACAAAATTAAAATATTGAATTGTAAATTCTTAAAATTTGATACTTAAAATATAACTTAAATTAATTGATCATTTTGAGATCTTTCTATCATTCTTCCTTTTTCTTCCCATATATATTCTTTCCTCTACATTTCGCCCCTATTTTTTTATATTCAATCCAAGCCTTAATGTTGTACTACTTTAATTATAACAATTATAAAAAATTATTTTGTTAAAATTAGTTATACAAGCTCTTTTTGGGTTGGGACCTAAACTTGATCAATTCGGATCGAACTTCAAAACATAGGAAAAAAAATGGTAATAGGATTTACATGCCTAATCTTATTTGCTCCAGGTCCATATGGGTTAGACTCGCAATCTCACACTAGCTATAGACAAGACATGCTATATGTATACATGCACACGCCCCCTGATTTATTAAAATTAAAAGGCATGTATTTAATGCATAAAAAAGACTTGTAGTTAATACAATTTTTTGAAATTAAGAAATTTAATTAAAATAATTAAATGTAAAAAATTTAAAAATTTCTTCAAGGTTAAAATGTATAAACCCTCCTAAACTTTGACGCAATTACATAAACTCTTTTACATTAATTAATTATTATTTAATTAATATAATTATTGTCATGTTACATTTATACAACACACATGGCACATGCTATGAAAAAATATGATTTATTATTTTTTAACACAATTTTAGAAGGCATAAAATTGTAATTTTTAATTTTTAACATGCATGATGATACTCTCTTTTTTTTTTTTTTCATTTGAGTGACATTGTTATTATTGTTCACGGGTAATAAAATTTAAGAAAAATTATAATTCTGTTATTATTTATCAATTAAAATAGCCTTTTATAATAAACAAATGAAAAGAAAAATAGCCTTTTATACTAAGCATCGTCATGTTTGTTTAAAGAAAAAATTATGATTTTCCATCATTAAATTGTGTTAAAAAATAATAAAATATTTTTTTCATATCATATACCATGTGTATTATATTAATCTGACATAGCAATAACTATTTAATAAAATGTTAAAGTATATTTTTAATTCTCTAACTTTATGTAAGGTTTTAATTTGATTTTTTAAATTATATTTTTAATCATTTAACTCTAACATCATTTTTTTCAAATAATTATATTTTGTATCAACTATTATTATTTTAAAAAAAATTAAATTCAATATGTCAACATCTAAGAATGTTTTGTCAATATTTAAAAGTTTGATGTAAAAGTTTGTTAGGATAAAATTAATGATGTTAGAATTAAAAGGTTAAAAAGATACTTTATAAAATTAAGAGACTAAAATAAAATATTATATGAAGTTAGAGAACTAAATGTGTATTTTAGCCTTAATAAAATAACAGCTAATTAATGGTAGGAGATTCTAAAAAACTAAATTAAAAGTTAAGGATGTTAATTTTAAAAGTTAAAAGGTGAGGAGATTCTATGCAATTGCTTTAAAATTAAGGAGAGTTTTATACATTTTAACTTTCTTTAAAACAACCCTTTGATAGGCACATTTAATTGGAGGGAGAGAGATGAGAAGGATAGAAAAAGGGCGTCATGAATGTTTTCATTAAATTTTATTAAAACAAATATCTTGTATTAATTAATCAATAGATATGGTGTTGTATATAGGACCAAACCAATATTTTCATCTAATCTTGAGAAAGTTGAGAGAAAATGCAAAAACCAGAAAGAAAGTGTGTGTGTGTTAAAAAAAAGGTGTAACACCACAAGTTAAGGAATTATATTGTTTCTTTATGTAATTTGCCAGATGAATGCATTGAAACCGAGGTTCATTTTATGATCCAGTTGATCTATGAAACTTGTAATAACGTTACCTTCTAGAACATCATCATGTGATTGCAATTAGTGTTAAGGGGATCTGCGAAGTATTTTACTAATGCTTTATCCTTTCCTAATATATTCTCGACATCGCTTCTTACAAGACTGAATAGAAATGTTTAGTCATCCTATATTTTTTTTGCTAAAATATATTTTTGATCATTTAATTTTATATAAAATTTTTAAAATATCTTTTTAATCTTTTGACCTTAATGTAGCTAGTTTTAAATGATTATTTTTTTATACCATTCATTATTATTTTTAAAAAAATAATCTTAACATCTTAATATTTAAGAATGTTTTGTTAATATTTAAAAATTTAAAGTAAAAAATTTGTATGATAAAATTAACAATGCTAAGATTAAAGAATTAAAAATATATTTTGTAAAATTAAAAGACTAACATGAAATATTATATAAAGTTGGATGATTAAAAGTATTGTTTAACGTATGTTTTATTAATATTTTATTTCTTTTCTTTTTTTGGCCAAATGTTTTTCTTCCCTCAAAAACTTTTTATCTACCATAACTTGCATAGTCGGGTTTAAAGGGTTTTGATACTATACCAAAGAACTGATCATTAATGTGTGCATATTTCTATGATAAAATTATATAATATTTTTGGGAAATTCCAACGCGATATTCTCGGAGTGATTATATATACCTTTTTCTTTAAAAAAAATATTCCTTTTTCTTTTTTAAATTGAAGAACCCATCGATCACCATCAAGTGTGTACAAAACGTTGGCAACATACACGTGTCTTATTTTTTAAACTTGTTTTTTATCACAGTGCAATGCACGGGAAAATTTAAAACTTTAAAAAATTAATAATTATTAAAATATTGACATAATAATTTTATAAGAATTAATATTAATAATTTTTAAAATGCATAAAATAAAATTTTAAAATTCATAATTTATTCTATTCTTCAATTCATAGTTAAATTGTACATCTAGCCATTTAAAATTATATAAGGTTTCTATTTAATCACTTAATTTTATATAGTATCTTTTTATTCATCTAAATTTAATATTATTATTTTTAAATAAATTACTTTTTAACCAATTATTGTTATTTTTAAAAAATAAAACTTAATGTGTCAATATTTAAAAATTTTTTTTTATTATTGAAAAGTTCAATATATAACATTTTTGATAATGGAGTCAGTAATTTTAAGGTTAAAAGATTAAAAAGATCTTTTTATAAAAATTAAAGAGCTAAAATAAAATCTTGCATAAAATTAGAGAAATACGTGTACAATTTAGCCAAATTTTTCTTATTATTTATTTTATCTTATATTTTTCCACTTGGGCAATTTTAAATATAGTCTGGAACTCTGGATAATAATATGCACAAAATTATTTGATAATTTTTTTTTATGTTGAAAATTTATATTTTATTCTAAAACTTATCACTTTAAATTTAAATATCATCAGAAATTATAAATTATTAAAAAATACTCTTTCAGATTTAAAATATAAGTAATTTTTTAAAAAATTCATATATCAATAAAAAATTTTCATGAAAATATATATTATTTTTATTTTTTTACTCTCAGTTCTAATTATATTACACTTTATGATGAATAAGAGATAAATTAATATAAAGATCTAAATTAATAAATATAAAGAATCACATGAATTTTTTTTATATACTCCCTCCATTCAAAAATGTAAGGGATGTTTTGAGAGGTTGAATATTTAAAAATATGAGATATTTTTTAATTTTTTAAGAAATAATCATTGCTTCTTTTTCAAAAGTGTCTTTATTAATAGTGACTTTATATTTATGATAAGGTGTTTAATAGAATGAATATAAAAAGATAAAATTAATTTAAAAATAAATAATTATTTTAATAGGAGATGAGATTCAGTTAAAAATATTTTATATTTTTTAAAGGAGGGAATGTATTAGGTGGTTTGTCCATTTCTTTCTTTCTTTCTTTTTCTGTTTTTTTTTTTCGTTTTTTGATTGGACAACCGATCACAATCAAGTGCATTCCAAAAGGTAGGCAACACGTGCCTTATTTTTAAATATGTATGGTGGGGATTGCAGACTTGCAGTGAGCCAAGCAACACCGTGCGTATAGGATGGCTTCATAAATGCGGCAGATCCTCACGCAGCCCATCCGTTTTTCTTCTTGACTCTCATCTCTCATTATTAAAATTCATTTTCAAAGCTGCCGTGCTGCTTCAAAAAATTTGGAATCATCTTCAACATTAACATTATCAGAAGCTTATTATAGTACTGGTAAGTCATCCTTGAGATTTAGAAACCAATGCGTCTTTCTCCTTCCCGTTTCCCACTCAGAAAGCTTCTCTATACCTAGAAGAGACACACATATGACCATGGACACTTGAATCAACTGGCAATGGTTGTTCCAACTAATTAACTAGAGATTTTGATTTCAAGTTTTGAGAATGCAACTGCGTATGTGATCAAAGGTGCCCACTTTTGCGGTGCTTGTCAAATCTAGATTCAGATTAGTCTGACCCTGTTAAATCCTTACTCCTTGAGTGAGGTAGGTTCGGGATACCAGAGCACAAATAATAATAATAATAATAATAATAATAATAAAATAAAAAAGACACACACACTAACGTGTGAATCCTTGTTTAACCGTCCCGAAGAAGATGAAGTGTGGTAGCTAGCGTGTTTAGTGTTAGGAGTTGGTTTCTGTGGATTGCGCAGCTTAAGCTTGTGGAAATAGATTTGTTTTCATTTCTAGTTTGTTTCAATTGCTTTCTAATTCTTGCCGAGAATTTCTTCAATTTTTATTTATTAATAAAATGATACGGATTTTTGTTATTTGTTATTGTGAAAATGTGTAATATTTAATTGAATTTGCGTATACTATTAATTAAGACTTGTTTATAGCATGTCAAACTTGTAATTTTGTATTTTTCTTTTAAACTTCGTAGCTCCTATCACTACTACCATTTGATGGCTGTTGCATTTTGCATCACTTTCTCTCCTAGTCATTCCATTAACCTGACGTTGAATTATGAACTTTTCGCCGAGAGAGAGAGAGAGAGAGAGAGAGAGCATTATGCACTAGCATTGCATTAAAACTTAAAAGGCCATAGAAGGGATTGGTATAATTAAGGGTGGTTGAATGGTTTTGGGTTGGGCATTTATTACAGTGATTAGCATTAT
This sequence comes from Prosopis cineraria, assembly GCF_029017545.1. Taxonomy (NCBI): domain Eukaryota; kingdom Viridiplantae; phylum Streptophyta; class Magnoliopsida; order Fabales; family Fabaceae; genus Prosopis; species Prosopis cineraria. The sequence goes on from NW_026555336.1 coordinate 28,651,762, forward strand.
CATTGCATTGATGAGATATGGACATTTAAATTTGATTTGCTTTAGACGGCATTGATAAGATATGTACTATTTGTAATTCTTCTTAACAATGACAAACATGATTCAAAGAGCCTGGACTGATATCTCTTGTCATACGTTCTGAGTGTTGACAGGAGTGCCTTTGAACTAGATAGGGGGAAGAAAATGGATAAGAATCTCTTGGAGAGCAACGCAGAGCTGATATTGAACCAAGAGGATCATCTACACTTAACATGGCGTGTCCTTGCTCGAGAAGTGAAAGAGGTTTGTTATGTAGCAGGGCCAATGGTGGCTGTGAATTATTCAACTTTCTTTCTACAAACTATTTCTTTGATGATGGTGGGTCAATTGGGTAAGCTTGTTCAATCTAGCACTGGTGTTGCCATGTCTCTTTGTGCTGTAACTGGCTTCAGCATTATGGTAAGTAACTTATTCTTTTGCGTACAAGCATTCAACTCTTAAGACTATCAACTTCATCTTCTATTGCATGTTTTCTGCTTCCTTAACAGTTTGGAATGGCTTCTGCACTTGAAACACTATGTGGACAAGCCTATGGAGCTAAGCAATATAAGAAGTTTGGTGTTCAAATTCAAACTGGCATCTTCTGTCTTATCTTATGTTGTATTCCTGTGTCTGTGTTGTGGCTCAACTTGGGGAAGATACTAGTTTTGCTTGGTCAAGACCCTTTAATTTCACACGAAGCAGGCAAATTTGCAATTTGCTTGATTCCTGCTCTCTTTGGTTATGCAACACTTCAAGCCTTGATTCGATATTATCTTATGCAAAGTTTGATCACTCCTCTTGTACTCTCTTCTTCATTTACCATTTGCTTCCATGTAGTTTTTTCTTGGACATTAGTTTTTAAATCCAATTTGGGTCGTTTTGGAGGAGCATTTGCTATTGGTACCTCATATTGGTTGAACGTGACCATACTTGCATTATATATGAAATTCTCTAACTCTTGTGCAAATACTCGAGTTCCAATTTCCATGGAGCTTTTTCATGGGATTAGAGAGTACTTTGGCATGGCTGTTCCTTCAACTATAATGGCATGGTATTATTCTTTTCCACATAATAATTTGGTTTTCTATACGTTCTTATGTTATATTGTTAATAATTGATTATTGGATATTTCAGCTTCCAATGGTGGTCATATGAGGTGACTATATTGCTTGCTGGTCTTCTACGACCAAACCCAGAGCTTGAAACGTCAATCTTAGCCGTATGGTATATGCTATTTCTAAATGTTTTAGCATCCAAAATTTATTAAAAAAAATTTTCTTGTCAAATAATGCTTTTAGTCTATTAAAAAAAATAATGCCTCTAAATTAACTAATTCTTCATTTAAATTTTAATTTTGTGACCAGTGTATCAATGAACTATGCAATCTATGCAATACCAGAATCAATTGGCTCAGCAGCAAGGTTTGCATCACATAACGTTCTCCAATGCATTCATTATTAATAGGCTCCAATAATATAGAACTAATTAATTTGCATTGTTCGTGACTCATACTGCTTAATTTCTTAATCAATCATTTCATTAATTGTCATTGGTGACTCTTACGAATGGTTTTATTATTCAGCACAAGAGTTTCAAATGCATTAGGAGCTGGAAGTCCACAAGAAGCACAAGTTTCTGCCATATGTTCAAGGATTATAATGCTTTGTCAGGCCATAACAGTGAGCTCAATTATTTTCACAAGTCGGGATGTTTTAGGTCATGTTTTTAGCAATGAGCCAGATGTGATACATTCTGTCACAAACATTTCTCCTCTCTTAGTTATGTCGGTTTTTGTGGACTCCTTACAAGGTACCCTTACAGGTAAGATCTTTTGTTCCAAGGAAAATGACCAAAAAAAAATTCCTCCAAATATGCAAATGATGATAACATCCTACAAAATATGATAAATTCTCTTAAATTCCTAAGGACCTTTTTGACATTAATATCTTTTATGAAATGAGTACATAACAATAACAATAACAATAAGTCTTATCCCACTAAGTAGGGTTAGCTACTTGGTAATAACTATGTATATCATAGTTAAATGACCATGATGTCCTCAATTGAAAATAAAAAGAGAAATGCGTAGGGCATAACTTGTTATTGGCTATACCATTTTGTTAGAATAAAAGTATTCATTAGTTAAACCAAAATAACAATTGATATTTGCAATACTTGAGTTTCAATGATTAAAAATTTTGCAAAGAGAAAGTTGTAATTACTTATTCCATTTTAATCATTACTAGGGAAAAAAAAGTAGTCATTACTTAAATTAAAGTAGTCATTGATATTCATAACATTTAGATTTCAATTATTAAAAAAATTCTCAGAGGGGAAATCATTTGCTATTCTATATTAATCATTTATAAAAAAAAAAGTAGTCATTATTCAAATCAGAGTAGCCATTGTATGTTTCCTTTTTTATTTTAAATTAGCAGCATTATAATCATTTCACAAATGACATTAACATTAGAAAGGTCTTAAGGGAGTTAAGAAGAAATATCATATTCCATAGGACCTCATTGTCATTTGCATATTTCAAATGGATTTTTTTTTTGTTTCGTTTCTCCTGTCATTTTAATATTATTCATGATCAAATCAATATATATATATATATATATATTTTCATTTTGTATTTAAACTTTGGTTTTTGGTGTCCTACTAATCAAATTCTTGTCTAAAATAGGGATTGCTAGGGGAAGTGGGTGGCAGCACATAGGGGCATATGTGAATTTCGGAGCTTATTATGTTATTGGCATTCCACTTGCTGCAATTTTGGGTTTTGTGGTACATATGAAAGCAAAAGGTCTTTGGCTTGGAATAACGACGGGTAAACTTGTCCAAGTGATTTTGCTATTGATCATTATAAGTCGTACAGATTGGGCAAAAGAGGTTTGTTCTTCACTTTCAAGAATACTCTTTCAGTTCATCTTCAAATTTTATTTCTGGTCTTCTACTTTTGAACAATATAATTAATTAAGATTCTGCAAGAACATATTTGAAGATTTGTATAATGCTTATGTGATGAAATGTTCTCATTACGGGAGAGTTTGAATTTGCAGGCAAGACTGGCTAGGGAGAGGACTTTGCAGAGGACTTTAGCAGAAGATGAAAATGTTTTGATTTGATCAACTAGAGTGCATTACTTCTTGCTTTGCAAATTAGCATCTTCTTTAATTTGGACAGTGTGTGTGTGTGTGTGTTTTTTTTTTTTTTTTTTAAAAAAAAAAAGCTTTAGAACCACAATTACGTGCATTCTCTCCTTTCACACTTACAATGCCTGTATTGTCTCCATGTAAATGTAAGGTTGATAGTTGAATCTGAAGGCCACAAGCATTTGTCATTTGAATGATGTAGTCTAAATAGTCAACATCAATTCGCATTGCTTTTAATTTCAGGTGTTTGTTATGTTTTTCATGCTCGCATTGCTTTTTTAAAAAAAAAAATTGGGAGGGGGTTTTTGGACGTTGGGTATGAAATTAAGAAAGGATTGAGACTGCACCTACATGCAATAAAAAAAATTAAAGTTGTCAAATAACCTGAATACCCATTATTCCCAAGTTTTCCTATTAACTTAATTAACAAGTATGCGTTACTGAATGAATAAGTAGTAATGAAATAACATGTTAACTCTAACTTGGCTTGGAAACATGATTGTGTCTTACATGAGATTTTACATCATACAATTAAGAAACAGACTTTGTGGTTATGAATTTAATTTTTTGGTGAATTAAGGGATTATAAGTTCAAACCCCCTATCACTTTAGAATATTCATACTTTGCTGCCCATAGTGGTGGTTGTTTGGTCATCGATTGCTGGCAGTAGGGCTCTGGAGAGGTGGAAATTTTCTTTAAAAAAATGACTAATGTAGGGTATTTTTGTCATTCTTCATCAAAACAAATTTTAGAATTAATTCCTTGGTCCTACCATTTATTTTCAAGTTTTATTGATCTTGATTTGAAAATAAACTCCTATGGAACAGGTGGACTTCTTCCATGGATTAGTTGCAGTTCCACGCCCTTTATCTCATCTAACCCCTTGAAGAGATTGGTCCTCATATCTTCAAACTCTTCGCGTATATCAGCTCTAATTAGCTCAACCATTTTTATTGCGAATTCCCTTTCTTCCAGGAATCTTGCGTCAATTCTTCTCATCAGCTATCTCCGATTTTACCCTCTTGGTTCACTCACTCCCTCGATTTTCTTCTTGGAAATAGCAAAGCTTCGTCCATCAATAAAGGCAAACCCATCTTCTTGAGAGTTCTCAGACCCATCTCTTTACAACTTGCTTGAGCCTTCCCTTCTAAATAGACTACCTTATCCACATTGCATATATAAGATATCAAGGATCCATAGAGCAAATGCTGAGGAGCTCTCTGATGGTTCTACTACATAATGTATTGGTGGCAACTTGATCTTATCCTGTTTGATCGTAGAGGGTAAACGAAGGTTTGAGCAAGAGGAATTGAAAAAGATTAGGTACATTGAGAGAAATTAAGGAGAGTTTTTAAGAGTTTCGATAGAGGGAGAGAGAGAGTTGGGGAACAAATGAATAGAGCACATCTTTAAGATGAATATCAGTATTGATAAGCTTAGTATAGGTATTAACAAGTAACCGTTGTAAATTTTCAAAAATATAATTAATTAAAATTAAAGATTAACAGTTAAGAATTTTTCAAATCATAATTTCAGATCAATGAACAATAGATTAAACATAATAACTACTTCATAAGTACCTATATTGTTTGAATACTTTTGGTGTTGTTGCTTGGTTTGTGAGCCATTTCAGGTAGTGTTAAAGAGTGCTAGAATGGTTTTGCCTTTGTTCCTCGGTTAGTATATTGTTGAAGAATTCTCAACAAATACTTGAATTGTTTAAGTATTACCTGTATTCCTCTTGCTTTCTTTAATTTCTTTCACAATATCAGAGTTCTTGACTTAGTATTGGTATTCTTTCTTCAAATTCTTCCTCTTTGATTGTATATCAGTATTAACCATTTTAGCACTGGTATTTCTCTAAAATATCAATGTTGTTTTTTTCATACCGGTATTCTTCACTTCTTTTATGCTTCAACCCTACTTGAGTACTGATATTGTTGTGCTTAATATTAATATTCATTAATATTCTTTACTTGGTACCTTAACTGTTATGCCAACTTTCGATAGTGAGAACATAAACCTACAAAAAATCTTTATACACTTTGATGCTAAAGTTATTAATATACCAATAAATCAATTTAAATAAATATGGAAAAAGAAATACTTATAACTCATTGAAATTTACTAGTTCCAATTCTCTTTTCATAAAAATAAATTGATTAGCTGCTAAATATGGTTACTGGTATGTGTTTGGATTGGCCATAAGGATTGATATATATGGTTATTGCCACCCCCTTGAATTGTTGTGAAAATGGGTTTTAATGGCTAATTTATATTTGGGATGTAATTGTCATTGTATGATTTATGGTCCATTAAGTTGGTTCAAGTGGTTCTTAAGTTATTGGCACTTGGTTGGTGAGTTTGTACACCCTTATATATATTTTGAAAGAAAAAAGGATAATTTTGTGTCCAAGTGTCCAATTATTAATTGGGGAAGTGTTTGATTGTGAAACTAATGCTAATAGTTAGGTGGACCTAAAAGCTACGCGTGAACACTTAAATTACTCAAATCGAACATTGGATAGAAAAACGATGCTCTCCGAAAGTTGGTTCTAGAGAACTGTCATGATAGCAGGGGTGTGTCGTGACACAAGGCATACATGTCGAGGCAAATTACACAACAAGGGGAGTGAACCCTCTGTGCCATCTGTTGACATTACACAGCAAGGGGAGTGAATCCTCTATGCCATCTATTGTGACAAATGACACATGCAACACAGCGGATGGTGCAATTTGAGGAGTGTCCAAATTTTCCTCTGTTAATCCTTATATGTATTAATTTGTATTGCCATGCTTTCGTTACTTCTTTTTATTTGTTATATACTTTAGTTTGAGCAGAAACATCTTTTCAAAAAAGATTTCTTGAGATCCCAAATATTTTAAAACTTGATTTGTAAACATTGTATTATGATAACCTTATATAAAAAATTAATTAATCTTGAGTATCATAATGATATTATGTGTTTTGATAATATTAAAATGGACATTACACACATATTACAGTGTGCCCCTTTGTTTTTCTTTCTCCTTGTTGTTTTCAACATGTTTTGAGACTTTTTGACTACCAAATGATATCACATGCTTTCATATTTATTTATACTTTTTTTAACTCAATAAAGTCATATTTGATTTTTTTATATAAAGTTTTAAACTTGGGATCCCAATTATTAGAACAAATATCCTTTGAATTTTGAAATACTTTTAAATAATTAATCATAGTTGTGTAATCCTCTTGAGTTAAATCTAATTATTACCAATGGTGTGTTTAGTTGGATATTGGATTAGTGAGAGCGACTTTACAACTTACACCTAGCCTCCAAATATTACTTGAGAATGCTTAAAGAAATTCTAGACCAATCCTACCCCCACCTTCTCCTTCCTTTGATCACATATTTGTCCTTATTCAACTCTCTCCACAATCTTAGCTCACTACTAAAAACAAAATGGGGAGAAAAATAAGGATGCATCAATGTAACACTACTTTTTCACACACTTATTTAAACCTACCATGGTAATTCTGCCATGGTAATTATAGACAAATTTATCTTTTAAAAAGTTTACCATGATAGAAAAGAGGCAAATCAATTTAAATAAAACTCTACCATGATTAAAAAAAAATATGATTTTCATTAATTAAACTTATTAAACAAACCTACCATAGTAAATAGTAGTTTTACAAAAATAGAAATATCCACCTAATGGGATCCAGTGGAATCTCACTTTTAAAACAAGGTTATAAATCCAAGATACGTACAATATGAAATCAGAATTCTCATGAACGATTTAGTTTAACACATCATATCTTTTTCTCTCAAATATCCAAACTCAATGATTCAAGTGTCCACCCAAAATAATACACATAATCTAAATATTAGCTTTGGTTTAATATACAATGTTTGCAAATAAAGAATTAATTAACATAATCCATTTAGAGGTCAAACAATATTTTCCAAATATTTAACATTACAACTCACAAACCAAAACCAAAAATTAAGGTGAACCACTTAACCACAACACCATTATTCACAATATCATATAAAATTTTTATCATCAACTACAAACAATCAAAGTCTACTATTGAGTTACAGCCACCTAACACAGTTTATATAAAAATATTTAATAAAATATCATGTAATCTCTAAACATAATTTAAATATTTTAGATCAATCAAATGAGGCCATGGATGTTGGACACAAATCCCATGGCTACAATCTAAAAGAGATTAACAAAATTCAAGAGTCAACATGTTCTAATTCAACAAAATAAGCCCTAAGTTGGCAAATATACCTCAACTAACAAATGGAGATATAATAAAAATATAGTGGTATCCCATATATCAAATCTAACCCTCATGTGCTTCTATGGGTGGATTCACTCCTATAAAAATATTAATCATGAGAAATGAGATACAAAGGTCCTAATAACTAATACTAATATGCTATAATACATGTCGTGTAACTAATCATGTGACTGTTAAATGGGGAATGCAAAATAATTTCTAAACAATTTAGTCCGAAGAAATTCCAAAAAATTTTGAACATAATCAAACATATAAACAAGACCATATCATTATCCCCTCCTTTCTCAAAGACCCACGGCATACTTGAAGCGCAACTCACCTAGTCAAAGGTAAGCTAGTTCAAGTGTCAAAGAACCACTCATGGATTAGATGAGAGCATACCACGTGGTATAGTTTGTTTCCAAACAATAATTCTCCCAAATAATCTCCCACAACCAAACAATTCATGCATATATTATTTTCGAACAGATATGAATTCCAAACAATATTGCATACTTTTAAACATGAAATTTTCATACCAAACATAAATATATATATATATATATATATCAGTTTTTCATCTTGCTAGCAATACAATTTTTCAAACAATAATTACACATTTTCAACACATATATTTCCACATAACACTAATTTTTTAATAAAAACATGCGCAATCAATCAAACACAACTTGCCACAACATAATAGTAGAAGTTACATTTGCTTCTAGCAATTAAATTTCCCCGTACACTCAGTTCTTCATCATAATGATCACCAATATTACAATCTACATACATAATAATGTCAAACAGGAATGAAACATAATTAATACTTGTAATCAAACACTAATCATAACACCCTTTCATACACTTTAAATCTCAAAACTTAATCATCTCTATTGTTAATTCACTTGTAATATACTCATCTAATCTCCCATTAATATTTTGGGAGCCTTAATTTCTCATTTAATAAATCTCAAAAATCTAAAACTTGCCTCAAACCACATATCATTGTCCCAATACTTTACAAATATTTTTTTCTAAATTAAAATAAACTTTTAATCATCACAAAAAAAACCCCAATTTTCTCTAAATTTTAATTTTCTTTATATTTTATTCTTTTAAAAAAATTTAATTCACTACCACAAATAAAATTTCCCATCCTAATTACATTCATACAATTCAATAACTTCATTTTACTCATTAGAGCTATTAAAGAATAATAATTTTATCAAGTCATCCTTAATATCAAAATTTCAATATCTATAAAACCTACAAAAATCACTAATATTTACATTTCATCGTAAACGTCAAAATCAATTAATTTAATCATCAATATAACTTTCAATAACTCAAAATAAATCATTAAATTCAAAATATATTAATACCGAAATTATGAATAAAAAATTTCAACTAGACCCTAACTTTAATTTCTCAAATCAATTAGTTGGGCAAAATGTAAACTATACAAACTGATGTTCTAACATCATCATCTCCATTAAAAATTAAATAATTAATTGAAGTATTTTAAAATTTAAAATCTATCAAACTCTAAGTTTTCACTACCAAAAATTAAAAACCAAAAAAGATAAGTAATCAAAAAAAAAAAGTAGAACAGTTACATGGTTTTAAAAAATTTCAAATCACGTAATTTTTTTATAATAGAACTCAATCCTTGGAATCTCCTTCTGTCGACGCCCTGTTCATGACTCTGTTCCTCTTTTGTGATGCGGTGGTGGGGATAAAATAAAGAAATACGGCTGTATGGCCCACTGTCATTTCTTCTTTTTTTTTTTTAATATACTCCTCTCATCATCCTAATTATAAATTATTTTAATATATTTCATTTTAAATTAAAAAAATTTTTAAAACTCATTAATTTTATTTTAAATTTAATAAATTTTAAATTTGACCTCTGTTAAATATATATTTTAATTATTTATTTTTTATTAATGGAGGGTAAAAAAATTTATTATAAAAATTTAATGCCATACTTTATACTCCCTTCATTAAAAAATATAAGGTATTTTTTGAGGAGTTTGATATTAAAAAATGTAAGACATTTTAAGTCTTTTGAGGTATAATCATTGTCTTTTTTTTAAAAAATGCCCCTATTGATAATGACTTTATATTTATTATAGGGTGTTTAATAGGGGGAAATAAGGAGTGAGATTCGATTAAAAATACCTTACATTTTTTAATAAAAAAAGTAAATAAAACAAAAAAAAAATATTTCTTTAATTTATAGGTAGAACTATATGGAGCGTATACACACCCACGCCATCCCAAATGCGTAGGTGCTTGCTTTTTTTTCTTATATTATATTTTAGGTTAAAATTAATTGGAAAAAAAAAAGATCACATATTAGCAGGAGGACAATCACTCCATCAAACACATGTCGTGACTTTAATCTCAGGGTTTAAAAGTAGTATGAAATCAAAATTAAAAATAGTTGTTGGGATCCAAGTTCGAAAGTCCTAGCCTGCTTTTCTATTGTTACCGCAAAAACGTGCATTCGGCTTTTACTCTTTTGGAAAGCGAAATCAATTGGCTTTTGGCAATTACGGCAAAAACAAGGGAAAGTTTCAGTAAGGGACAAACATAATAAAAAAAACTCTTAAATTTTTAAAATTTTACTTCAAGCTTAAAATTGACAATGAAAATTGGGCTTGAGGATCGAACTTAAAAATTCTATTTAAATAAAAGTTTAAATTTTAAAAATAAATTTTTTTAAAGTAATCAGATTTGACGGCTTGGCCCTAATAAGCGCTGTAAAAAAAAGATTTAGGCTTAGACGACCCTTCAAGCTCTATTATATTATTATTATTATTTTAATAGAACATGTATTTAAAGCTAATGACCTGCTCACCTGATCCTATATTCATTATATTATTATTAATTTTAATTTATTCTAAAATTAATTTAATATAATTTAATAAATATTAGTATATGGTATAAAATTTATGATATTTTTTTCTATAATTATTATATTTGTGTATTTATAAAAAAAATGAACTATTTTTTAACCAAGATTTAAATTTTATTACTAAATTTCTAAATGTTTGTTGTTTAATTTCTAAAAAATTATGAGAATTTTAATTTTTTTAATTTCAGAATATTTTAATTAATTTATAATATTTAATTTAATTTTAATTTTTTATTTTTTAAAATGAGCCTCTAGCGATTGTTTAGTTAGAAAATGAAAATAATTTTATTATTTATGTCACAAATTTAAATTCAATTTCGTTGGTTCTGCAGTGAAATTTTAAAAATTTTAAGATTTTTTTTATTATATTTAATCAAGGATCCCCACTTAAAATTTTCCCCAAAGAGATGGTGACATGGCGCTGATCCCCATTTCCCAATCAAATCTTTGGCATGGGATATTTCCTTTCTTCTCTGCTTCCTCTTCTTAATTATAAATCATTCTATCAAAATTTTGAAAAATTTAAATTGAATCTCTTTTAAAATATTTCATTTATTTTACTTTTACCATATTTTTAAATTTTTATTATCAAATTTGATAATTTAAATTTTATTATTTAAATTTTTATAATTTAATATTTTAATAATAATAATTTTATAAGAGATAAAAATCTAAACAATCTAAATATTAATCTAATGATTTGAAGGGGAAAGAAAAGAAAAAGGATGGAAAGGAGAAGAACAGAATGTCTTGGTGGGTCAAGTTAGATATCTGGCAGGCCCCACCTTGGGCGACGTCCCTACTTTACTCCGACCTGATTTAGTGCTGAGATTTGAACGGGTCGAATTTTAATTTGAATGGATTAAATTTAAAATATTATTATATATTATATTTATTAAAATAAATTATTATATATTATATTTATTAAAATAAAAATTTATAAAAAATAAAAATAATTTAATAATTTTTATTTTAAATATGATCTAAATTTAATTTAAGGGCTCAATTTAATATAAAATTTTTTATAATTAATATATATTAACTATTTAAATATACTTTGTTCATTTCCAATTATTGTATATTAAATATGAATTACACAGACATCTGAATAATTAATATATAGCAATTATAAAAATTTTAATATTAAATTAAACGTTTTAAATTAAATTTAAATTAAATTAAAAAATAAAAAATTTATTAAAATTATTTTATTATATTTATAAATTTTTATTTTAATAAATATAATATTATAATATTATAATATTTAAATTAAAATTTGAATGGTTCGAGTTTCGTTAGTGATGAGCTCTATGGTGCCGAAACCAATCTCCCTTTACCCTGGCCGTACCCACCGGGGGAATATTTAAAAAGAAAAAACATAAGGAATATTCAATCTTTGCGGCGTCAGCGATTACGTTCCCTCCTTTTACTCAGAGTCAAAACATCCGAAATACGCCCTCTAGTTGACGCTTTCTTTTTCTTTCTTTTTTTTTATGAAAAAGGAAATAAACTACAGGTACAAGAGGGGGGGAAAAAAGGTCACAACTGCCACCTAATGAGAATGGAGGCTTTTATCGAAGATATACATATTATTATAAGAAGAATTATAATCAAGTCCTATATAAAAAAATTAATTATTATATAATTTATTAATAACTAAACTAAAGTCATTAATAACATAATTAATTATCAATAATTTTAGTTCAGTTACTAATCAACTTTGTAATAATCAATTTTTTTGAGGCTTCAATATAATTCTCTCATATTTATAAGAGTATGACAATTTCTAACTAAACAATCAGCTAGAGGCTCATTTGAATTTTAGTTGGGTATAGCTGATTATGAAAAAATTAATTACTATGTAATTATTTATATTATAATGTGATCATGTTTGGATATTATTTTTAAAATTAATTTTGATAGAATTTAAAATGTTTGAATGATTTAATTAAAATCCATTTTAATTGTATAAATTACCATAAAGGACATTATCTTTTTAAGATATAAATATTAATATAATTTCATATAATATTATTAAATTTGTTAAATGATATTTAATGATTAATTATGTATGATAGTGACCCAATTAATAATTATGTAATATTTCGCGCGCGCGCGCGCGAGAGAGAGAGAGAGAGAGAGAGAGAGAGAGAGAGAGAGAGAGAGAGAGAGAGAGAGAGAGAGAGAGAGAGAGAGAGAGAGAGAGAGAGCGATTAGTTATCAAAATTATATTTGAAAATCAAATTAAAGATAGAAAAATATTTTATAATTTCAATAATTAATATTTTAATATGATATTATTTGTAAGTTGACACTTTCAACTACTATTTTCTTTCAATTTATACAGTTTAAAATAATTAATTAAATATAATAATTATATTTAAATTAAAAAAATTTATGCTGCATTATCCATGTGATTAATGAAATAAATTTGTCTAGTAAAAATAGATATTAACTTTATGAAGGATAATTTAAAAAAAAATGATAAATGCTTCTTGAAAGTTATAGTTTTGCTTATTAATTAAAACAAATATACACATGATAGTTTCTCTTATATTAAAAAACAAAGTAATAATTCATTAAAATTAAAAAATGAAAGTTAATTCATTAGATGTTTTGAAAAAAAAATATTTGTGTAAAATTCTAATTTAACTTGTTAATTTACTAATATCACTTATTAATTCACTATCAAAATTTATTAAGAATATTTTTTACATATTCAATCCCAATGATTTGTTAAAAAACATATAACTTAACTTATTAATTTATTAATGCTATTTGTTAACTCATTGGCAAAACTTGTTGGCAATACCTTATACATATTCAATCTTAATATATACCTTATCCCCATTCACCACCACCTTTGGGTATTTATTTTCAGTGTATGAATATTTTTTTAAAAAAATTGAAGGACATTTTAGTCATTTATTTATAAAAACATAATTTCAATTTAGTCCTTAGTCTTGCAATGTAATATTAAAATTTTTTGGAACTGATTTGAAATAAAATTGATATAGTAGTGGTCCCATACTTAAATGCTCCCAAAAATTTTTTAAATTTTACCCCTGATAAAAATAGGAAGGGAGATATATGTAACACATGATTAGCCAAAAAATTAAATTTATAAAGCATAAAATTAGAGGATAATAATAAATAATCTTTCATATTCTTTATCTTAAACATTAAAGAATTTTTCAAAAATATATCTTATAATCGGAAGCAAGGGAAGTAGAAAGGAAAAAATTGCGCGAACCTTGAGGGTCGTTTTTTCTTCCGCCATCCAAGCAGCAATCTCCCGCTCTCCCACAGAGCTTCGACAAATCGTGCTTTTGTACGTTGTCAGGCATTCTCCAAACACGGTCTTGGAGGAACATGTTTTTCATTAAAGCGCTCAAATTTATATGCTTCCCTGTACTTTTTTCAGATGGCACCCTCGTTATTTTCATTCTACTAAAAAGAGAGTTTTGAGGTATACTAACTGTCATCTTTAATGTGGTACAGTAAAATTAGCTAACCCCACCTTTCTTAAAGAATAATTCTCCATTTTCTAATTAGTATTATAATGAACTTTTAATTAAATTACATTTTTAATAAATTAGCTACTTATTTTTTAAATTACAAGTTTTTTTTATGTTTACATTTATTTAATATGTTGTTTCAATTCAAAAAATCTCAATAATTACACTTCTAATAGGAGGCATATCCACGTTATAAGCGAGAGAAACCTTGCCCCTAAAATCAAAAATAAAGGCTAAGCTATGAGTAGAGGTGGAAATACGGACGAGCTCGGCCCTTTAGGGCCTGGCCCTTACGGGCTCAGCCCTTTGGGGCCTAAGCCCTAAAGCTCAGTTTTTCATTTTGACCCCCATTTTTCAAGCCCGGCTCTTATACTCAGGGCTCAGGGCCAGGCCCGTAAGCTTTTTTTAAAAAAATAAAAAAATTAAAATAAAATTAAACATTATAAATAAATTAAAATATTTTAAAATTAAAAAAATTAAAATCATCATAATTTTTTAGAAATTAAATAACATACATTAGAAGTCTAGTAATAAAATTTAAATCTTCATTTAAAAAATAGTTCATTTTTTTTATAAATATACAAACATAATAATTATAGAAAAATAAAAAATATCATAAATTTTATACTATACACTGATATTTATTAAATTATATTAAACTAATTTTAGAATAAATTAAAATTAATAATAATATAATGTATATAGGATCAGGTGAGCAGGTCATTAATTTCAAACACGTGTTTTACTAAAAAAAATAATAATAAAAATAATATAACAGGGCTTGAAGGGCAGCCCGGGCCTGAGCCTTATTTTACAGGGCTTATCAGGGCTAAGCCCTCAAGCCCGATTACTTTAAAAAAAATTATTTTCAAAGCCCGAACCCTTATTTAAACAGGGCTTTCAGGCTTGGCCTTTATTCCCGGCTCTAGCTATGAGGACTGAGCCTAGAAGCCCTATTTGAATAAGAAATTGATCTTGAAAATAGGAGATTTTTAGAATAACTAAGCTTCTAAGCTTTGATAAGCTCTAAAACAAGAGCTCAGGCCCAAGCGGTTGGCCAAGCACTATTTTAATTTTGTTTTCCCTTTTACTGTGAAACTCACCATTTAAAAAATAAGAAAAAAAAAACTTTAAGCATTTGATCATTACAAGTTCTCTAACTCTTTTTGTCTCTCAACTCAATCTCTCCCTCATATCCTTTCTTTTTCTCAAATTGTCTCACCTATCTCTCTTGTGGCTATGCTTGCCCTTTGGCTCTCTCTATCTCTCAACTCATCTCTTAACTTAGCATCTCTCAACTTAGTGTCTCCATTTTAGCATTTTATTACTTTGGCTTTTTGACTCTCTTACTTTTGGCTTTTTGACTCTCTTACTTTTGGCTAATTCCTCTTCCAACATAAACCTTTTTTTAAGCCATGAATGTTCAAGATTTTAATTTAATGCTCACTTTTAATATTTTAATTTGATTTGAAAATTTTAATCCTCATCTTATTCTTCGAGGATTATATTGATGTGCTCATTTATTTTATTTATGGAACTTTATTGTGAATCATGATGGCATTAACTAACTTGTATTTAGATTTTTAAATATTTTATTTATTTTCTAGATGTTATGAGACCTTGATTTAATTTACATTAAATTTTAGAATTGAATTATAATGTTAAATATTGTAATGTTAAATTAATTTTTTAAGAAGAATACTATTAAATTGTAATATTAAATTATTTTTGTAAACCAACTTCTAAGCCTGCCCTTGAGCCCTTTCAATCCTTTCAATAAGGATCAAAAGCCTCAAGTTTCTATCAAAAATTGGGAAATTGAGTTTTAAGGTTAGGCTCATCATTTTTCTCATCTCTCTTTGCCCTCCAACTTCACTTGATAATGGGAGGGGGGGAGAAGAGGAAGAAGATGAATGTGACATGGTGAGAGAAAAGAAAGGGTGGTGATGATGATGAGAGAGTGAGAGAGAAGAGAGAGAACATAAATATGAGTAGGGAATTGAAATATGAAAATATTTTTTTATTATTTTATCTGTTACATATATTTTTATATTTTAGAGGCTTTTATATATATAGCTCATTTTATAAAATCAAAATCAGTGAATATACAACATTTGTTATATTTTATATTATGGCTATTTTAATATTTAGTTGAGCTTTATATAATAAAATTACCTTTTTTGCAAATAATATGACATTGTTTCAAGGCTAAAATACATAAAATCTCTCTAAACTTTGAAATGGTTGCATGTAATTCCCTTCACCTGTAAAAGTTTAAAATTAACTCCCAACCTTTAATTTTGTTTTGCAAAACGCCTTATTATTAGTTATGTTATTTTTTCATGAGGGTTAAAATATTGTTCAACTAAAAAATATTATTAAACAAAAATATTATATTGTATAACTATTTATAATAAATTTTTTATATTTTTTGAAAAGTTGAGGCATTGATAATAGCCAAAACAAATATCATTATCACCATATAAAATTTTAAATATTTACTTTTGTGTTATTTTTTATATTTTTTTGTTATCAATGGTGCATAGTTTTCTAGCATTAAAAGATAAATTAATCTAACATGATAATATTTAAAATTTTAAATAGTTTAGCCATATGCATTACATTAATCTAACAGGAAAATATAAATAAAAATTTATATTTTAAAACAAAAAAATGGAAAAAAACTAATATAAACATAAATATTTAAAATTTTATATAGTGATAATAACATTATTTTTTTTGTTATCGATGCCTCAACTATTCAAAAAATATAAAAAATTTATTATAAATAGTTATAAAATATAATATTTTGTTTAATAATATTTTTTAGTTCAATGACATTTTAATCCTCATGAAAAAATAACATAATTAACAATGGGGGTTTTCAAAAATAAAATTAAATGCTAGAGGGTTAATTTTAAACTTTTAAAGGTGAGGAGGGTTATATGCAACTGTCTCAAAATTTAGGAAAATTTTATATATTTTATCCTTCTTTCAAAAATTTTTTAGACAAAAACCTTCTTTCAAATACTCAAAGACGGAAAAAAGCTTCATTTGACCCTCTTTAGATAAAAAAAAATGATAAGATTAAGCATTCATGTATTTACAAGATTAAATAGTGTTAATAAGTTTTCACTGATATGATTTATCAGTATACTATCATAAATCATAAACAAGGAATAAAACAAAATTCTATGTCTAAAACAAATCAAACACAATCTATAAAAATTTTTAGACATTTTAGCTTATCATAAAGAATCGAATACCTAAATTAATAAATCTCATTTTTCATTATAAGAAATGACAAGATTAAGCATCCACATATTTACAAAATTAAATGGTATTGATAAGTTTTTCTTGATATGATTTATTAGTATTATATTATCGTGGATCAGAAACACAAAAAAAAGACATAATTATTTGCCCAAAACAGATCAAATGCAAGTTATAAAAAATTTTGGACATTTTAGCTTATCACAAAGTTCAAATACCTCTCTAAAATGAAAGTTTTGGGTTTACATTTATCTTCATGTAAAGAAGCCAAGAAATGAAACTTATTTGTAGAGATACAAAATTGAACTACTCATGTTAGGAGATCTCTTACAAAAGAATACACTTGTTAGGATAATAAGAAAACAATCAGTGAATATCACCTTGATTCTTCCACCCATCAAGAAAGAAGGGAAGGAATTATTGAGAAAGGGGAAGAGATATGATAAATTTGATTCAATTAATTAAAGGTTAAAAGCATTTAGTTAATTATAAGAGATATATATGTAGACTAGTTTTATACAAAGTGTTTTAATAATTTATTTATTCTATGGATAAAATGAAAAATTCACCTCTAATTAATTTTATGAATGAGCCATATTTTAAAATATTTAAAAACTTCATCCATAATTTATGAGAAGTGTATTTTTTATAGTTATTGGGCCAGTTTACTCTATTTTTTATTATCACAGAATATGAATTTAATTTATATCCAATTAATGTAATAGCTAATATATTGAAAATGTAAAATTTTTATACATTTTTTGTAAGTTTTTCTTGAAAGTTGAAAACCAATATATCATATGAAATTCTACTTTTATATTTTAAATTTTTTCAACATTATATTATATGTAATTATGCATAATTTATCATCTAATATTTCCTAATTTATAGATTCTAAATTATACTAAATATTTGAAAATTAAATTTAATTAACTATATAATACTTACTCTCCTCTCTATTATAAATCACTTCTAAGAAAAATTATTTGCTTCTTAACGTAAAACAATTGATGAAATATTAATAAAAAAATTAATCATTTGATCTTTATAATTTTAATCTAATTGTAACTCAATTTCTAAATTCTAACTCACTATAATTTAGTTTTTATAGTTTTAATTTAATTGTGACTCAATCCCTAAACTTTATCTCTTGTAATTTAATCCCTACAATTTTAACTACTTAAATAATGGCCCCTACATTTTAAAAAATAAAATTAAAAATATTAAAAATATTTTAAAATTTTAATAGTTATAATATTTATACAAATTAAAGAGGTTTAATAATTTAAAATATTAGTAATACATTTTAAAATAATTTAATCTTTATAATTTTATTACTAATATTATAAATATTAAAAGTTCACAGTATTATAATTTGAATCTTTTAATCTTTAAATATTATAAATATTAAAAGTTTAAAATAATTTTAATCTTTATAATTTTATTTTTAAAATATAGGGATCAATATTTAAGTGGTTAAAATTATAGAGACTAAATTACAAAAGGCAAACTTTAGGAACTGAATTACAACCGAATTAAAAGTATAAAGACTAAGTTGTAATGAGTCAAAATTTAAAAATTGAATTACAATTGAGTTAAAACTATAAAAACCAAATGATTAATTTTTTTTATTATTAATTATATTTTTAATATTACATGTATTTAAACCCGTTAGTTATGATAAAGAATGTGATGTAAATTTAAAAAAAATTATTTAAATAAAAATAAAATTGAAAGTTTTTTTATTTTTAGTCTAAGTTAATAACACCAGTTTTCATTGATTTTGATGAGATAATTAGATGTGTCTTATAAAAAGAATTGGAGAGACCCATTAATTTTTAGAAAAATGCCCAAAAAACTTGAGGCTTGTCATCCATTGCCCTTAATTCAGAATATTTTTGAAAAAAACTTATTACTTGTACATTAAAATACCTAAAATGCCTTATATTTCTAAATATGATACTTTGAAAAAAATTTATAATATTGAATGGAGGGAGAAATTAATATTATTAAACTTGAAAAGAGTTTGACTTTTCAATTTTTCACTTCATTAAACTTAATGACTACAATAAAACATTTTTAGGAATTAAAAGTTTGTCAACATCCATAAAAAAAAAATTGTCAACAATTTGTTGCAAGTAAGAAGTGCCAATATTGAAAAACATAATAAACGACTACTTTTTCCTATATTCAATGTTTCCCTCGTTTGCAAGAAAGGAGAACCCTACTTGATCTTTTCCTTTTCAGTCAAAAATGAAATAAAATATTAAATGAAGGACGAAAACTGAAAAATACCGTTGGTTGTTGCGCAGCCTGGACCAAAAAAAAAAAAAACACCTCAGAGAGAATTTGGAGATCTTCCAACTAGGCTGAACAATAGATGGGCCTAGGCATCAGACAATGTGTGTTGCTTGTGTCGGCATTCGGTGCTCGTAGGAGGTGGCTTTTCATTTTACTCTCAAATAATATCGATAATTCATATCAATTAATTATTAAATATTTTTAAATATTGTGTTTATTAATATAAAAATTATAAAAAATTTAACATTAAATTTGGACTATCAAAAAGAAATAATTAATTTATAAAATTTTAATTTGTTTAATATTAAATTGGATAATTTAAATTATATCTCAACTATCTAATGTCTAGCTAAATAATTAAATTGTAACATTATAAAAATTTTTAATATTAAATCTGAATTATTCAGAGTATATCTATATAATTAATTTATAAAATTTTAAATTTTTTAATATTAAATTAAGTCATTTAAATTATATTTGAACTGTCTAATGTACATTTGGATAATTAAATTATAAAATTATAAAAAATTTAATTTTAAATTTGATCATCTAGATTAAATCTGTAATGATAATATTTAGTTTATAATTTTGTATATTAATAAACACAATATTTAAACATACTTAAATTAATTTAAATGAAAAGTAAAAATCATTTTAGAGTAAAATGAAAGGGTCAGATGGAGCCATGTGGCCTAGCCCGAAATTTATATTATATTGTGTGTAGCACATGTAATACATGCACATACATTGCTTAGTTCAGCGATTGTGAGAGGAGGTTTAATTTTTATTTCTAATTTGTTGTTGTTAATTTCTCTCCTCGATAGTGTTAATATGGATGATGATGCGATATTAAGTTTCCTCTTAATTTGATCACTTTTCCTTTAAGTTAAAAATAATGTTATCTTGGGGTAATGTATTTGAGGCCACATGGCTCATCACATGGCTCGAATGGAGCCACGCGGCCTATCCCAAAATTTATATTATGTTGTGTGTGTATTGCATGTAATATATGTACATCTATTTAGTTCAGCGATTGAGGGAGGAGGATTAATTTTTATTTCTAATTTTTTGTTGTTAATTTCTTTCCTTAATAGTGTTAGTATGGATGATGATACGATGGTAAGTTTTCTCTTAATTTGATCACTTTCCTTTAGGTTAAAAATGATGTTTATCTTGGGATCTTATATTCAAATTCTAGAATATATAATCGTGCGGTGGCAAAAAGAGAAGGGAATCAATAGGGGTCGTAGCCCTTTTAGTTTTTTTAAATTTTTTTTATATTATATAAGTGTTATATATTTCTGACTTTCCTAAAATTTAAAAAAAACTTTATAGCATATATGTTTTTTAATTTTGGACTCCCTTATTTTTAAATGCTGGCTTTACCCCTAAGTCATGTTAAATAAATATGTCAAAGGTACCTCTAAGATACTGTCATTAGGAATAATGGTTTTACACAATGGAGGTTTAGATTAGTTTGAATGGTAGGTAATAATATTCCCAAATATCTCAAGATACTAAACGTTGAAATAAAAGTATATATATTTATTAAGTATTGGCTAGATGGATTTTTTTTAAGGTAGAAATTAAGTTATGCTCGTATTTCTTTTTTCTTGCTTGTATATATGAATTTTATCTCATTTCATTGGAAATATAAATATATCAAAAAAAAAAATTGGGATTCAAAAGTTTTATCATGTCACCATGAGCAAGGCATCAACACACTTGAGAAGGGCACTATGTTCAAAAAGAAGAGAATTTATGAGATTAAGGTATTTTTGAAGATATTCAGAATGATGTAGAGAATCTCAAAAAAGTCTAAAACGTTCAAGAAGAATCTCAATTGTTTCAAATGCTTTCAGAAACATTTCAAAATAATTTAGATTTTCCTAAACATTCTAGACTATTCTAAAATTCTCTACATCATCCTAGACATCTTTACAAATACCTTAACCTAATAGGTTCTCCTCTTTTTAAACATAAATTGTGACACAATGCTATCTATTGCATTCTATGCAACCTAAAATTTTAGGGTATCCTACAAATAAAGTTAGATTATGGGTTGCAAAATGTAGCTCAATCATCTTTTGGGTTGGGCAATAGGCAAGGGCATTGCCTAGGTGAGGTGCAATCTTACATTATATTCTCTCTAAAGCATAATATAATATATTTATAACTAATTCATGATTTTTGAAAAATGTTAGTTAAAATTTAAATTTATTTAAAAAAATATTATGCCTTTTCAATTAGATCCTTATCAAATATATATCCTATATAAAATGTCTTAATAATAATAATTAAAATTCTAATATATTATTTAAAAAAATAATAAATAAAATAATAATATAATTAAAAAAATAAAAATTACTCAATATTTTATATTATAGGCCACGCAAAGTTTTAGAAGATGTATTATATTATAGCCACGAGGGATTACATAGCTTTCGCTTTCACCTTAATTTATGTGTTCCAGGACAAGCAAACAAAAACGGAGGACTTATTAACTATGTCCGGGAATAAAAAATATTTTCAATTTTGTTTATGTTTAAATCCATGCTTTAAGCCAATGTGACTCTTGACCTAATGACACGGGCGTCTCTCTCTCTCTCTCTCTCTCTCTCTCTCTCTCTCTCTCTGTGTGTGCCTCTGTCTCTGTGAGATATCGTATATTGTTCTATCATAATATTATATTTAATCAGCTTGACTTATCTTGCAATTCCGTTCATGTGAGATGGAATTCATACAATTTTAAAATTAAAAAACTTCTTACAGTAGCAGCGACCGTTATCGATATCATAAATAATATATTCTACAAAAAAGTGTTATAATTTTTATATAATTTAATATTTCTTTTGGAGTATTAATTCTTTTTCTTAACATTTCTCTTAATATCTTCAAGTATGAAAATAAATTACGACTACTAATATTAAAACGTCCATTATGACTTAAAAAAGATTTTATGATTTTACCCAAAAAAAGATTTTAAGATTGAGAAAAATTTTTCAATCCATCATCATTAGTTTTAAATTTGAGATTCAAATCATATCTAAAAATTTCACTCTCAATTAACAATTAAAAAACTAGATTGGATAACAAAATAGAAAGGCTAACAAGTCACAATTCTCATTGTTAACATGTTAAACCGGTGATCGAACATGTGATATAATAATTTAATAAAAATAATATTTTAAAATCGTGCATATATATATATGTATATAAGAAATAAAACATCAAAAACATTGATAATGTCATTCTCAATTAAGAGTTGTTCGCCATAAGATATAACATATTAAGTTTATTTTTTGTAACAACATATTAAGTTTATATTTCCTTTGTCCTTCTACCACAAGTGGGTTTTTAATTTTCCCAATAAACTAATTGATATAATGACAGCTAATAATTCATGTACGCAAAATTTTACTATACAAGAATCAAGAAGAAATTTGACATTAATCTTTTTAAATTGAATAAAAATTCTTATTACTAAAGTAAGAATAAAAAAAGATGGTTTTCCGCAGATGGTAATAATCATAACAGTCTAAAACAATCCAATTGCTCTAGGTTTTGGGTTAATTTTTGGTCTATCAAAAGCCATTAGTTTAAAGCAGTCCAAAATGGGTTAATGCTGCTTAAAGATGGGTATTACTACTTTCTACTCAAAACTAATCCAAATTCTTGTTGTATGGCCATTATTACTAACGACGAAATCCCAGCTATCTCATGAATATTTTTGAAATATTTATTTAATGTGCTTATATATTTCAAGATTCAAACTTGAAATATAAGGATAAGCTCATTCAACTTTGTCAATGAGTTGAACCAAACACACTTAACTTATAAGAAATATATTAATGAAAATAGGAGATACCCCTGTAAAACTTTAGTTTAATTTTTTCTTGTTTGGAGAAAGGACCATAACATTAATATAAAAGAAAATAATTTACAACAAAGTTAATAGAAAGATATGTGATATGGGAACCACATATCCTTCTTACTTAAGTTTGGGTCACCAAGCAAAAAATAAATCAAATTAAAAGACATTAAAATAGACAAGATATCTTCAAATATAGCTGAGGAAGACATTTATGGACCATTGAATTTGAAGAAGAAACAGCGTTCGCGAGAGACGAGGATGAAAAAGAAATAAGACTTTGGTTTTTATTAGAACACTTTAGAACAAGTGGAGTTTAAAAAAAAAAACAAAGATTATTAACTCTTCACTGATGTGATCTTTAATAAAAAAAAAAGCTAAGGATCTATTTGCTTTGAGGGAAGGGAAGGTAAGAAAAGAGGAGGGAAGAGAGGGGGAGGGGGAGGAGAGGGAAGGGAGGTGAGAAGAGCTCCCCCCAAATTTAAAGGGGAGGCTTTGGAGGGAAGGGGAGAGGCTTCCCTCCTCCTAACCAAATGAGGGGAGGGAAGAGCAGCCCCTCCCCTCCCCTCCCCCCAACCAAACAGGGCATAAAAGACGTGGGTCTTGGGGATTTAAGGCACGTTTGGTTTTTCACTAGCCAAAAATTAATTTGTTAAAAGTTCCTTTAATGAAAATTAATTGTGATAATAAAATTTGTATTTAGATATAATTTTTTAAAAATAAATTTAATAAATTAAAAATTATTTGAATTATAAATATTTCAATGTGCTTTTAAATATATAATTATTAAATAGAATATTGATTTTTATTATTGGTAATTTTTGTTGTATAGCTATTTTATATTAGGACAATTTAAATATAATTACATTTTTCTAATAATTGTAAATACCCCTTTTCTTTTTAGGACGCATTTTTGAGAAGGATATTTAATTCTTATCATAAGTACTTAAAAATTATTTAATTATTTATTACAAATTTTAATATAACCTTTTTTAATATTTTTGCTTTTCTGTTTGGATAATTTTTTTATTATAACATAAATATGAAATTATTTGATATTTTTTATTTAGTGTTATTGAATTAAACAAGTATTTTAATTTTATCTTCTAAGACAATAGAAACTGAGAGCGTAATGCAAGTAGTTTGAAAGTGCAATAAACAAGGTTTTTAATTTAATTTGACTGGGAGGCTGATGATGGAAAGAAGAGTAGAGAGGCGTCCGCATTCGGTGTCCATCTCACATGCTCATCAAATTGATATAAAAAAATATAAAAAAATTTAATATTAAATTTAAACTATTTAAAATACATTTAAATGGTTAATTTTTAAAATTTATAAATTTTTTTATATAAAATTAGGTCATCTATATTATATCAAAACTATCTAGGGCCTATATGAATAGTTGAATTATAAAATTATAATTTTTTAAATATTAAATTGGATTATAAGATTAAATCTGTACTAGCCAAATTGATAATGAATAAACTTATTAAAAATTTAAATTTTTTATATAAATAAATATAATATTAAAAATAGTTAAAAATAATTTAAATAAATGGCAAAGATTAATTTAAACTAAAATGAAAGGTCAGAATGGCTCTTGGCTTGATAAGCATATGGGATGGACACCAAATGCAGACGCCTCCCTAATTTTCTTTCCATCATTGGCATGCTAGTCAAATTAAATTAAAAACCTTGTTTACTGTACTTTCAAACTAGTTGCAATACGCTCTTAGTTTCTGTAGTCTTACAAGATAAAATTAAAAGACCTGTTTAATTCAATAACACTAAATAAAAAGTATCAAATTATTTCATATTTAAACACATGTTACAATAAAAAAATTAGCCAAATAAAAAAAAACCAAAAATATTAAAAAAGGTAATATTAAAACTTGTAATAAATAATTAAATAATTTTTAAATATTTATGATAAGAATTAAATATCCTTCTCAAAAATGCGTTGTAAAAAGAAAAGGCATATTTATAATTATAAAATTTTAAAATTTGTATATTAATAAATTATTACATGTAAATTATTTCTCAAGTATGCTCGTAAATTTTTTTTCCATATCGATTTACATGTAATAAATAGAAGTTTACATGTAAATCTAAAGCACTAATAGGGGCATTCCCTCTGTATGTTTGATTTATATGTAATCTATTAAAGATTACATGTAAATTATTCCTTAGGCATGCTTACAAATTTTTTTCCATATCAATTTACATATAATCAATTGTGGTTTACATATAAATCCGAGACACTAACAGGGATGTCCTCTTTGCATGATTAATTTACATGTAATCTGCTAGAGATTATATATAAATTATTTCTTAGGCATGCCCATAAATTTTTTTTCATATTGATTCACATGTAATTAGTTATTGTTTTCATGTAGTTATAGAGGCACTAACAACGAGGGCTCTCTTTATATTTGATTTACATGTAATTTACAAAATATTACATATAATTGTCACACTGACAAGTGAGAATTGAACAATTTTACATCAAGGACAATTAAATTTTCAATGAAAAAAGTAAATGTCTAGGGGCATTACGAAAAACAAACATATGAAAGAAACAACAATAATTCTCTTAGTTTAGGTTTGTCATTATGCCAAGTACAAACCAAATTATAAACAAAGATAGTAAGGCATCCCAAATTTAAAAAATATATCATGGGGATAAGAACATCATATCCATATTAAACTACATCCAAAAAATAAATAAGAGAATGCTCACAATAAGTTATCTCCTTTTCAGTACTCTCTCCGTCTCAAATTATAGGATATTTTTAAAGAATTTTTTCCGTCCTAACATGTAAGATACTTTGAGTAAATTAAAATTTTATTAAATACACCAATTTCAATATTACCCTTTCTATCTCTATAATTAATTTTCATCCCTTCTCTTTTCAATGTATTAAATAATGAGTAGTTTTAAAAGTTTATATTTTTATTTTGAAAAAATAAGGTCGTTAAGTGTGTTAATGTGGTTTATTGATATGTAAAATTTTATCTAAAAGTATCTTATAATTTAGGACAAAAGGAGTATTATATATTGTATATTAAGCCACGTTAACTTGTAAAAGAAAATGATTTAATAATGTAACATGGAGGACAACTAAATTGTCTCGAAAAAACAAGTAAATGTAAAGAGTGAGAACCAACAACAATAATTTTAATGAAAAAACATTAAGTCCATTAGGTTTGTTTTATATTTCTATCAAGTACAATCAAAATGATAAATAAAAATCATAGGCACCTAATATTAAAAAAAAAATATACCATAAGGGGTTAAGAACAATATCATGCCTATGTTAAACTACATCCTACCCCATATTAAAAAAAAACAAATAAGGAAGATAGTCATAAGTATAATTCAAAGTCCAATCACAATTTCATTCAATCTTTCAGAGGAATCCCTTAAGCATTTCCTTGTAGCTCACTTGATTTATAATATGTATGAGTTGAATTTGCAAGCACTTCTTGAGTTAAACTTATTTTTTCTCATCTTCAGACAAAACCTTATGTTTTAGTGCATCTGAAACATTATGCCTGAAATAAAAATTAGTAGCCATCACAAGTAAGTCATTCATGCTATACTATATTCAAGTATAAGATGTTTATCCAAAATGAAATGATTAATCAAAAGCCAAGCTTATTATCTAAGTCAATATATAGTGCATGCTCATGATAGGACTCTAGATTTCATGATAATTATAAACAATTACATGAAAACTTCATCACAAGTATTGGACATTTCCTGTACAAACCCCTAGAAATGGTGAATATTGCATACCCATAAAGAGAGAGACAATGCATTTTGAAGTATAGAGAGTCACAGACACATAGTTAAGTAGATACCAAGGAATTGGCATAGCAAAAAGGCATCTTCAGGTGGCTTTTTTGATTATTTAAAGAATGAGACCCACTTGTCCTAAGGATCAAACAAGATTAGAGTTGGAAAAAGGGTGAGCTCGACCCTTATAGGCCTGGCCCGTAAGGGCTCAAGCCTTAAAGCTCAATTTCTCAAAAATTTTTTAGATCCTAAAGTCCAACCTTGAGAAGGGCCAGGCTCGAAAGCCTAATTACGAAAAAAATTAAAAAAACTAATGTTATAATTTAATTAAAATATTTTAAAACTAAACATAAAATAAATCAAGGTAACTACTTTAGTTGGCCAAAAAAATAATAATTACTTTGGTTGAACTTGGTAAGAATCAGAGCACCCATATAAGACAATTAAAGATCAAAGTAACAGTTGCAAGTGAAAAGTAGATCATGAGAGGCTTGAGGGAGACTAAATGCAATAGACATAAGGAGCGACAGGGCAAGTAGATGTGGGAGGAAGAGCCGAGTGACTCTGTGTGAGGCAAATATCAAAGGTGAGGTAGGGATGACCAATGACTAATAGGAGAGCAGAGACGTTGATTGAGGCAAAGATAAGCGACAATCGACAGGAGAGCAAATAAGTGACTATAAATTTTCAATCTTCAAGCTGAGAGAGTGAGAGTCGAGAGATCAAAAATTAGAGAAATGTAAGCCTTAAATTATTCCTCTACATACCATTTTTATATAGATTACAAAAAAAAAATTAAAGATAACAAGGCTTAAAGGGTTGCCCTTCTTTTAGAGCTTATCTTGGTCGAGCCCAAAAGCTCAATTACCTTAAAAATCTTTCATTTTTCAAGCCTGAATCCTTATTTAAATAAGGCCTATAGGCTCAGTCCTTATTCCCAACTCTAAAAAAGATGGGGCTAAAATTTATGTGAAATGTGATTGGGCCAACCAAAACAAAAACATAAGTTAGAAGAGAAATACATTAAAATTTTGTTATGAAATTATAAAGGACATAAATTTCTTCATCAAACTTGTGGATGCTAAATGCATCTAGTGTTCAACATTCGAGATTTATAAATCAATTTCCATTGTTTTTCACTTATTATTTGACGATTCAAAAGTGCAGTACAAAATTAATTCAAAAATTTCAATTTAGAATTACATTTAGGCGTTTAAAGAAGCCTCTATTTAGAAAATATAGTTTTGAGTTAGATAAGTCCAAACCTTTGAATCATACTTGCACATTTGTAACTTTAGGTTCAAATAATTACTTCTATCATTTCTCAACTTAATTAATACATTCAAGAGGTGACGATTAACCAACAAATGAGAAAGAAAAGCACTTAAGTGAAAGTTAATGCCCATGAAAAGAGAAGAAAGGTTTATGTCTAGATGAAACGAAGCACGTGGACCTGTAACAAAAAGAAATTTTAAGAAAAATACCTACAAGCTCTATTTTATATTTTTGAATCAACGGAGGCTCCTTGATAGCCCTTTCACACTTGGATCAACTAAAATGTTTGAGCTTGGAGATATATGCCTAACTTCTAGATGAATAAGAGATAATGGAGGAAGTAAATCTTGCAAAAGGCACTATTACAAGATTAGCTTTTAACAGCAGGTAAAAAATACTTTTAACAGGAGTTACAAAACCATTATTGTTTCAAGCGATGTTAAAAGTATGTGACTTTTAACAGCGATTGTCCAATTGCTGTTAAAAATAAACTTTTAACAGCGGTTCTAAGTTTGTTATTGAAAGTTGCTTGTTGATTTCATTTTTTGGAAAAAAAAAGAGGGGACTTTTAATTGTTTAAAGTCCCACTTTTAATAATAGTTATAACTATAACCACCATTAAAAGTAGAGTTTTAACATCAGTTATATGTTTAACCATCATTAAAAGTCCACTTTTAATAATGATTATAGTGGGACTTTTAACAGTGGTTATTGTCATAACCACTCTTAAAAGTAGTTTTTTTAAAAAAATTAATTTTGTTTTTACTTATTTCCTCAATTCTTACAAATGAAAATGTTTTATGTAATTTATTACTAGTCAACCAGTTCTAGTACATATAAATAATCTAAATTTTAATATAAAATTTTATAAAAATTACACAATACTCAAATGGTCTATACAATTTCTTAAAAAACTATATAAACCTCACATATCATTCACAAAATATTGTGCTCAACGTGTGAGGGTGTCTTCAACTTCTTTCTCAAAAAATGGATCCATAAGGTCAAACATCTAAATAAAAGTATAAAATTATAATTAAAACATTAACTAACTAATTTAAATAACAATAAAATTAGATTTTAAAAAATATAATTATTTCATTTGTAAATTCAGTTATTTCCAATGTGATGATGTTAAGCATGTGCCTTATCACATATATACCGCACAAACTAATATTCTCTATACAACACACAATCAATTAGACATGCGTGTATCTTTTTAAAATTCATACACATTGGGCATAAGATTTTTTTGGCATTATAATATTGATTTAGTAGTACATTTTCTTTTGAAAACATTATTTGGAATAACTTTAGCAACCATGTAAAACTCTAGTCATTCCATTCATCTCTTGCCTTCAACATAACTAATCTTAACACCCTAGATAATAGATTGAAATGAATACACTCCAAATATAAAGGCTTCTCCACATTAATGCACAAGTTATTATACACATGCGCTCATTCAAAAGCTTCTTTTTCAACATTATGGATCATATCCTCTAATTGATTTTCATCCATATCTCCTTCATTATTAAGATTATGATCAATTTTCACATATTGAAACATACTGCTACGATTTTTCAATCATTCGCCATGTCAAATCCATATCATATAATTCTTGCAAATTTTATCGCAAATCAAATGTTCTCTTATTTTGGCAACACTTAGTCTCCTTTCATGCAATCAATTTACATAAGGATAATAGAACCTCCTACTATTGTCAACAACATTTTTCTTAACAAATTTCAAAAACTCCTTCACCCCATTATTATATACATTACTTTTTTGTCTAGCATTCATTCAACTACAATTCATATGTCATTACCTAAAAGAAAATAAAACTAATGTGCATGTTATCGTTTTCAAACTATTTCAAAAAAGTAAATTCTTAATTAATCTATGATTTTAAGTAATTTAGAAAAATAATAAGTTTAAAAAAATTTTGGGGAAGTCCCCCTACAAATTGGACCTCACAAAAATTTTAAAAAAATTTTACAATAAAAAATTTATAATTTTACACCAAATAAATAATCATATGCAATAACCTAAAGCCTTATGAAGCCATTAATAGCACTCCTAGCAATGATAAATATCAATAAAATTTTGGCATATTTTCCCTAAACATTGGACATCCAAAAATAATAATGACAACAACAACAATTTTATATAAAAATAATGACAAAAGTAATTCAACAATAATTAATTAAATAATAATTAAAAATAAAACTACAATTAACTAATAATTAATATATATAAATTAATAATTAAAAAAGAAAATAAAGGGACAATTACTTGGGCTTAATCTTAAGGTTAAGGTTCAATTTTATCCTCATATTTATTTTTTAACAGTGTTGGGCATCCTATATTCTTAAGTGGGACAATTTTACCCTTAAACTATTTTTTTTGAAGAGCAATAAACCCCCTCCATTAATGAATTATTAATTCTACTATTATATGTTGACGTGGCATGTGTAAGGCCACGCATAGTGATATGTAAGACTTTAACCATGTACTTTAATGCTAATTTGTCCCTAAACTCTTTTTTTATAAGTGCTGAGCACCTAAAGTCTTTTTTTAGAAGTGTTGGGTATCTTGAAATCTTGTTACAATAATATTTAAAACATATTATGAAAATATTAAGTATTTTAATATTTAATAATTTAAATACTATAACTTAAAACATTACATCACCTAATTTAATATTTTAATATTTTTAATATTTTATAATTTTGTATTAAAAATGAAGGAAATGAACCTTCAAATTGATGAAGATATTTTTTTCTTTTTATCTCTCCATTTTTCTTTTGTTAAGTAACTTTTGGCATATTTTCCCTAAACATTGGACATCCAAAAATAATAATGACAACAACAACAATTTTATATAAAAATAATGACAAAAGTAATTCAACAATAATTAATTAAATAATAATTAAAAATAAAACTACAATTAACTAATAATTAATATATATAAATTAATAATTAAAAAAGAAAATAAAGGGACAATTACTTGGGCTTAATCTTAAGGTTAAGGTTCAATTTTATCCTCATATTTATTTTTTAGCAGTGTTGGGCATCCTATATTCTTAAGTGGGACAATTTTACCCTTAAACTATTTTTTTTGAAGAGCAATAAACCCCCTCCATTAATGAATTATTAATTCTACTATTATATGTTGACGTGGCATGTGTAAGGCCACGCATAGTGATATGTAAGACTTTAACCATGTACTTTAATGCTAATTTGTCCCTAAACTCTTTTTTTATAAGTGCTGAGCACCTAAAGTCTTTTTTTAGAAGTGTTGGGTATCTTGAAATCTTGTTACAATAATATTTAAAACATATTATGAAAATATTAAGTATTTTAATATTTAATAATTTAAATACTATAACTTAAAACATTACATCACCTAATTTAATATTTTAATATTTTTAATATTTTATAATTTTGTATTAAAAATGAAGGAAATGAACCTTCAAATTGATGAAGATATTTTTTTCTTTTTATCTCTCCATTTTTCTTTTGTTAAGTAACTTTTTTGTAGCGCATTAATGAAATAAGTGATATCTTTTAGATAAATATTTTTATTGTCATTTTGTTGATTTTGATTGTCATATTTCTGATTTTACTCCTAACACTGCAATATATAGAGAGCATTAAATTTGGGTAGTATAATATTTTGGAGGAAGATTGTTAGTTGACAAAAAAAATTAAGGAACCTAACCAATATTAAACATATAAGTAAGTTTTGACATGCATAAAAAATATAATGATTTGAGCATTGTGTCAGAAAGAAGATTAAAGATCGAAAGAAATCATCTACAAAATTATAAAATGCTAATTTGAATTGTTAATATTTAAAAAGTAATTCATAAATTTTGAATGAATATTTATAAATAATAATATTTCAACTATTAAATATGAAAATATTTAATATTTTAATCATATTTATTAAATTTTATTTTAATAAGACTTCAAGATACTCAGTGTTCCTAAAAAAAATTTTAGGATGCTTAGTGCTCTTGAAAAAAAGAGTTTAGAGGTAAATTAGCACCAAAGGATATGGTCAGAGTCTTACATGTCACTGTGCATGAGCCCCACGCACAAGTCATGTCAGCATATAACAGTAGAGTTAACGGTTTATTAACAGAAGGGGATTTTTGCTCCTCAAAAAAATAATTTAGGAATAAAATTGCCTCATTTAAGAGTATAGAATGTTCAGCATTCCTAAAGAATAAATACAGGGGTAAATTTGGACCTTATTCTTCTGATTCTATTTATAAGGCACTTATAACATGTTTTACTATAATCAAAAAAAACTTTAAAATTTATTAACTTTGTCTAGAAATTTAATAATTTCTCAACTTTACTCCTATTAAATTATAAATTTTAATAATGTATTTTCTCTCTTTAACATTCAATGGAGGTTAAATGCAGAAATTTACAATAAAAATTTAATGAGGTAACTTATAAATATGATAAAAAAATATTTTATTTTTACTTTATAAATAAGACCAGAGTAACCCATAATAATAATATTAAGAATAAAATTTCAGATAACAAAATTTTTATTACATAAATTAAATACTCCTTTCATTTAAAAATGTAAGACATTTTTAATTGAATTACACTCTTAATAAAAAGAGTTACTTATTTTTCAACTAATTCTATCTTTTCATATTCACTTTTATTAAATACCCTACAATAAATATAAAGTCATTATTAATGAAGGTATTTTTTTAAAAATAATGATTACATTTTAAAAGATTAAAAATGTTTTATATTTTTAAATATTTAATTTTTAAAAAAATATTTATATTTTTAAATTGACGGAGCAGAAGCATTTAAATAAATTCTTCGTCAACGTTTGTGGTCTGCATCCACCTAATAAAAAATAGGTTTTATTTTCCATTAAATCTTGACTAAATCTTAACTGATGTAATCATAATTCTCAAGATTTTAGCATTAATGATATACAGCTTCCCCAATATCGAAGGCAAACTCTTCCCCTTTCAAAGCATTTTTCCACTCCCCCTCCAAGACGTTAGTTTCGTTTGTCGCAGACTACTTTTCAAAATTCCAAAATTCTTCACTATTTTCCAAGGGTCATGTAACTCTTCTCTTTCCATCACGTCACCTTCACTGCGTCTTTCACTATTTGTCCTTCCCCACGTTCTCTTCATTAGTGCCGGTATCATCTTGCCATTATTCAAAGAAGACAAAGTAATTCGACATTTTTTCCATTCTCTAATCAATTTTCAACTTGATTCGTTGTCTTTTTCGGGTTGGTTACCATCTCCCTCTCTCTCTCTCTCTCCATCTTCTATTTTCTCGTTCTCAAGTAAACAATAAAATCTGGTGGCCAAAAAAAAAAAAAAAGGACTCCATCCTGTTCGTATTAGCCGACTCCAGTTTTTGATTCAATATTCGGTTTCGGATGGCTTAATGGGGGGCCAACTATTTCAAACGATCTAAATGTCCAAGCTAAGCTATTTTATTGAACGGGTGTCGGCCGAACCTGTTCAACTGTCTGATTTGATTTTGAAAACACTAGTTATCATTTTTTACTTAAATGTTTGAATCTATAGTAGCAGCTTCTACTTTGAGAAATTGCAAGTATTAAATAAAAATTAGGACTTGGCTGCCTTATTCAATTTTTTGTCCTCCATTTCCAGCACTTACATCTCAATTGCAATAGTTAATATTTAATATTTTATAAAATTTTTACTATAATATTAAATCGTAATAAATAAATTTAAATTATTATAATTTCACCTTAAATAATAAAAATTCAAAATTTTGATAAAACATTTTATTTATAAATTATTTTTAATATGTTTCACCAAAATTACAGAAATATTATAAACCTTAGTAACTCTATCTTAAGATTTAATAAATTTTTATCTCTATTCTTAATAAGGACCAAAAGAGTTATAATTCTAAATTATTCAAATCAAATTCTAATAGTATAAATTTAATGATTTCTATGTTTCTTTTTACTATTGTAATCATAATTTAATAACATTCTTCTTTCAGCCCAAAATATAGGCTTCTTTAGAGAATAATTCACATATTATTAAAATCTTTATTCTTATAAAAATATGTATTATTTTTTATTTTTATTCTAAGTTTCAATTTATAATGAAGGAGAAGAAGGTGACGAATTCACAAACACAAGATCTAGATTAATAAATATAATGAATATAATGAATTTTTTTAACAAATAATAAGTTATTTATATTTTGAAATTTGAATCAATGATAGTTGGGAAAAAATACCTATATTTTGAATGGAAGAGTGTAATAAATTTTAATTATTGAAATTGAGAACCAAATGCGAGAAAAGATAGGAGGAGGGAATTTAAGTTTAAACCCAACAAATTATATAGGGTTGAATGACAATTGAACTCTAAAGTTAAATGTTTAAAAATATTTATGATTTTAAATTTATTTTTAGTATAATGTTCTCATTTAACTTTTAAAAATGATACAATACCGCAACTATCATTAATAAAAGCTAACTTTGACTGTCAATAAATAGAAAATGATCTCAAAAATTAATGAAAGTAAATTTATTACTCCATCTGTTTTAAATTATAAGATATTTTTAGATAAAATTTTACATATCAATAAAACTTCTCAAATATATTTTACAACCTTACTTTTTTAAAAAAAATAAATTTTTAAAAAATATCCTTCATTTAATGCTCAATTGATGAAAGAATATTAAGGAAGGAGAATATATGTAAAGGATAATATTAAAAAGTATCATCAATAAAATTTTATTTTTATTAAAATATTTTATATTTTGAAATATTGAATCTTGTTTAAAAGTGTCTTTTAATTTGAAATGAATGAAATATTATTTATAATTTTTATTTTAATAAATATAAAATAAAATATAAAAATAAAATCCGTAACTAAGACGGTCAAATTACTCATCGTATGATAATGAGCACTGAGCACCATCACCAAAATCTGTCGGCTAAGATCCCGTTCTCCCGCTGAGTCAAATCCTTTTGGTCATGAGTGACCATTGCAGGCACCGCATGAATTAAAAAAATATATACATATTTAAAGACTCTTCAAAAAAAATTATTTATAAATAAAAATTAATATGAAGAAAATTATTATTAAAATAAAAACATAACTTACTTTTTTAAAATAAAATTTATCAATAATTTTATTTATAAATAATTTTTTTAAAGGATCTTTAAATATGATTTTTTCAATAAAAAAAAGTGAAAAAGTTGCATGAGGAGTCAACAACAAACATTTATTATTGAACGCGTCAACTTTGCATAATTTTCCATAAAGAGCTACAGTCTTCATTCATTAGGACTTATTTAAACAAGGAAAGAATTAAATAAAACACTTAGAAGCAAAATAATATAATTATAAGTAATCTTGCATAATTTACACCACCTCTTATATAAAATTATTTTGAACCTAAATGTTTAAGTTTTAAATAAATTATTTTGTAAATTATGCAAAATAGTTTAAAAAACTAAACAAATTAAAGTATTTTTATAAATTACGCAAATTCAGCTAATTAGAAGAAAAATGTTAATGAAAATAGGAGATACACCTGAAAAACTGTGGTTTTAATTAAAACACTTCAGAACAAGTGGAATTTTTAAAAAGATAGGTTATTAATTATTTACTGACAGATTCTTTACTGGATTAAAATAAAATGAATAAGTAAAACTTAAACTTTTTTTAAAACAAAAAAATTTACACTTTTTTAATACGTCAGAAATACAAAATAATAAGCAAATAAAGGGAAAACCCATGAAAGGAAGCTCGGGGACGTATTTTCTTGAGATATACTCTTCTGATCTTTTTTATAGAATAAAAAGAGAAGAAAAAATTCAATCATATTTATAAAATACTTGGCAATTTTTAATGCCTTTTTTTACATTTTTGTTATTATTAAATACTTTAAATAAAAATACTAACAATAAAATTTAATAATATTTATTAGGGGTAAAGATAAAAACTTGTTAAATTTTAAGATAAATTTAATGAGTCTTAATTTTTTTTAATTTTAATAAAACATATTGAAAGTGATGTATATATAGAATGAGAAGGAATAGTCTTCAAGCGTGAAGCTAGAGATAAATAAATTTAGGTATTTTAGATAGTGCCTTTTTAGCCGCATAAACTTTTATCTAATGAGAGATTTTCACAAGTTTAATTTAAAAACATTAGAAAAATGGAATTGAAAACTTTTAATTAATTTTTATTACTCTTTTAATTACATATTTTTTTATTAAAAATTTTGTAACCTAATTTACCCATTTCTTTTAAACTGAACACGTTAAAATCTTTCTTTCCCTCCATTCTCCTCCAGCCAAATAAAAGTTAATAAATACATGATAGAGTTTGATCATAAAATATTGTCAATATAATCTAATGATTAATACATTAGCGAACCTTTATATAAGCCACTTTACATAAAAATGGATAATTAATCATTTTCTTATAATTTTATATTTCATAATTTTCTATTATTAAAGTAAAATGTTACATATAATAGATAAATTGTTTTTAAAGATGATCCATTTGATAAAAGTAAGTTGAATTTATTTTTAAAAAAACTAACACTAATAATTTAACTATCATAAGACAATTAAAAATGTAAGATATTTTGATAAAAATAAAATTTTATAAATTAAATTTATCTAATATTATCCTTTTCTCTTCATATTTTCTTTATGTTTCTATTTACTGTTTCAGAAATAAATTTATATTAAATGAAAGATATTTTTAAAATTTATATTTTTGTATTTTTAAAAAATAAAATATGATTACAAAATATATTTAAAAAAATTTATTAATATGTATAATTTTATTAAAAGTTATCATATAACTTGAAATGGAAGGAAAACGATATGAAAACAAAATTTAAAAAATGATTGGGACGCAAGTTCCAACCTTTCTTTTCTCCTGGTCGAAGTACCTACATCTTCGCTTCATTATCTTAGCAAGAGAGTAAATAAAAAAAAAGAGAGAATTTTAATTAAAGATTATATATATGATATTTTTTAAAAAATCAAACAATGTGTTGCAACGTAACAAGCAATATTAGAAAATTAACAAACAAAACATTTAATAAGGAATATAGCTAGTCAATTAACAACAAAAGTTTATATGTCAATTTAAATCTATAACTTGTCAAACAGTCATCATTATAAGTAAAATTAATTACATTGCTTGTTAATTTCCTATTAATACTTAAAAAAGTTGTTATTTTTTTAAATTTACTTGTTCATTCACTTATATTGCTTGCTAACTCCATAACTTTATTTGTAAAGTCCATGTAGCGAGTTAAATATATTACTTGTTAAGCGCTGTTAGCATAACTTGTACAATTAATTAGAGTTGATAATTTGGATCAAATTTAAATTTGCTTGAAAAAATTTAAGGCCGGCTTAGAAAAATATTTTGTTTTTTTTATGTATGGGCCTAAATAGGTTAGAACAAATTTAAGCCAAATTTGATCAGGTTCGATCTTAGTCCAAATATCTAAATAAAAAGATTATATTTTAAAAAATATATAAAAAATAATAAATATTAATTAATTATTTAAGTTTTAGTTTATTTTATACTAAAATATCATATATTTGAGTCCTATACATAGTTTAAGTATTCAAAAAATATAATTTATATTTTTTATAAAATAAAATAATTAATTTTACAGAAAAAAATTAATAAAAGATAATTTAAAAAAATCTGTTATTCAAAATTCCCAAAGCATGAAAAAATTCAAGTCAAGCTTAGCCATTCAAACTTTTCAAGGAGTTGGACTTATTTGGATTTGGGCCTATTAACTAAATATTTTTTATACTAATTAAATGTTTTACTTTACTTGTTAATTACATTGTGTCACTTATTTTACTGCAACATATTATTGGAATAAGGATATTTTAATATTTTTCTTTATACTACTATTTCAATTCAAGCTCAACATCTTATAATAAAATTTTAGATTGTGTTAAATATATCGGTGTTAGGTGAAATTCTCCCAAAAAAAACCTACACTTTGTTGTCACTTTCTAGCTAGATTTTCTAATCCCCCACCTTGCGCCGCTAGTTCTTTAGGAAATTTCAAGTATTAAAATAAATTAGGACTTAGCTGCCTTATTCAGTTTTCTCCCCTCCATTTCCAGCACTTACATCCGAGCTGGAGGTTTTAGCACAGAGATAGTAAGTGATATTTATTACTTATTCTTGAAAAAATATATTTACAGGTCTTTATAATTTTACTCAAGTTTAAATTAAGTCCCTATAATTTATTTTATTTTAATGAGCCCTTATAATTTCATCTGTTATATATATTAACCCCTGAAGATTAAAATTAATAATGAATTATTAAATTTTACAAAATAAAGATATTCTTAGAGTTTGCAGAAAATTTTATTTAATACTTTTAGCCAAAGTTGCAAAAAATTGGTTTGATCTATCTTTATATTTTTATTATATTTTGGATGTAAATTCTACATGTATAAAAAATATTTAGAAGACAATCTAATATTATATAAATTATGAGTTATACAAATTAGGTAATTAATTCTAAAATCATACAATCATTTAATAAAAAACAAAAGTTCTTAATTTTTTTAAAGGAAAAAATGTAAGGATTTTAACTTTTAGGGAGTAAAAAATTAATTGGTGAGACTACAAGGGCTCAATAAGAAAAAAATAAATTATAAGGATTTAATTTAAAATTAAGTAAAATTATAAGGGCCGATATGTTTTTATTTTATTTTTTACTCTCCAACTTCAACATAATTTATGTAGAAAATTAAAACCAACCCCCATTTAAGCTGACATGTATCTTCAGTTTTTCTCCTTCTTTCTTTAGTTTCTTGCTCTTGTATCTATTTTCCCTTTTTTAATTGTATTTGAACTATTCAAAAAATTGCAAAAATTATTTAATCATTTTTATGTTACTTTTTAATATATAATAATAATAATTTTAAAATATACTTACTCCTGTCCAAAATATAGGCACATGACAATAATTATATAATAACAAATTTTTATTCTCATAAAAATATTAGAGGAGGTAATCTGGGCCAAGTTTAAAAAACAAGCACGAATAAGCCTAAAAGATATTAGGGCCTGGTTTAGGAGTTTAAAAAATGTTTTTTACTTTGGACCTAAATAGCCAAATTTCTTTTTTATCATTAATAAAATAATATAAAAATTAAAAATATTAATTTTTTTTAAAATTAAAAATAAAATTTAATAATTTGAGTATTCAGACCAGTCTAAATAGGTTTAAAAGCCCAAAAGATTAGGACTGAATTTGACTATATGAACTTTTTATATATAGTATGATATTTTAAACCTAAC
Source organism: Prosopis cineraria (assembly GCF_029017545.1). NCBI lineage: Eukaryota > Viridiplantae > Streptophyta > Magnoliopsida > Fabales > Fabaceae > Prosopis > Prosopis cineraria. The sequence goes on from NW_026555336.1 coordinate 28,691,541, forward strand.
CTAAATAAATATGGCCTATCCAAATTATCAATTCTAAAAAATATATATTACTCTATCCTTTTGTTCTTAATTTCAATTTATAATAATCCAGAAGAAAGTTATAAATTCATAAACAAGAGAATCCAAATTAATTAATACAAGAGATAAACTAATTTTTTTTAAATATTAAGTTATTTATATTTTTGACTAAGACTAGTTGATATAAAACATTGTTATTTTAAATTTTAATTCTTGAACTTGAGAACTAAATGTGAGAAAAGATAGGAGGAGGGAAAATGGAACTAGGAGAAGGGAATTTAAATCAAACAAAGGATTAAATGATAATTTCATATTAAAATTATGAGTCCAGAAGTGTTTAAAATTATAAACTTATTTTAGTATAATATTCTTATTCAAATTTTAAAAAAGATATAATGTTATATTTATTATTAATAAAAGTTAAATTTAATTATTAGTTAATTAAACAATGATAAAAAAAGGTCAAAGAAAGTTTCTTAGTTTTTTGTTGTAATTTACTAATTTTTTGTTCCTCATTTATAATTTTTGAATTTTTTTTATAATTTTTTATCCTTTTCCATTGTTATTTTTATTTAAGGGGCGATGTGGTACGAAGACGAGTTTGTGGCAGTAGACAGACATCGATCAACTTATAATTTATTTAAAGGCCAAATTCTGCTTTGACCCAACTCTATGTCTGGCTTAAAAAAAAAAACAACACTTTTTTTATGAAAAAAGGTTGTAGCGTAGTAGACTCGTAGGGATAGGATCCAATTCCAAACATTATGCAGACGTCAGTCGGCTGAGATCCCGTTCCCCGGACGAGTCAATCGTTTCGGTCAAGAGAGACCCACGCGGGCCCCACACAGATCACCAAAGTGGAAAATTTGCTTGATGAGTCAACAAGAAACATTTGCCAACGTTGAACGCCTCCAGTTTGCATAATTTTCAAATAAAGGCCAATGTCTTCATTTATTAGGATTTATTGAAACAAGGAAAGAATTAAAACACTTGGAAGCAAAATAATATAATTACAAGTAATCTTGCATAATTTACACCACCTCTTATATAAATTTTTTTGAACCCAAACGTCTCAATTTTACATAAATTCTTTTGTAAGTTGTGAAATTAGTTTTAAAAAAACTAAACGAATTGAAATATTTTATAGATTACAAAAATTCAGTTCTGAATTTTAATATGAAAAAAATATAATTTTTAATCTCTGCATTTTGCTCACATGTTATTGTAAGTTTCTATACTTTTTTTTGATATTGTAAATTTATACACTTTTATTTTTTGATATTCTAAATTTTTTGATAAACAATATTTTATTCAAAAAAGATTTAGAATGTAAACAAAATATAAAAATTTAAAGTTATGTTTTTTCTTTAGGGATACACAAGTGTTTCAATTCGTTTTATTTTCCTTTATCCTCTTTGAAAATAATGAAGCATACGTATTCGAGTCAAATTTTGCTGCCATTCAACGTCTCCTACAAGTTCCGCCTCAAAAAAAAAAGACAAAAAGAAAAGCAAAATAACAGGTATAAAAGCATTGCATTTGCATGTCGCAGACTCGCAGGTGAGACTTGTGCGTGTCTCTCTTTCTCATTAGGCTCTTTTGGGACAATTTTCCCCAAACGTGGAGGAAAATTTTGCACTACCCTCACTCTTTGCAGTTTACATTTGCACCCCTCAACCGAGTGGACTCATCCCGGGCTCGCTCCATTCTGGGCTTCTGGACTCATTATTCGTCCTCATGGCGCAGCCGCACTCGCATGCACACAACCCATACACACTTACCAACCTTACGGTCCCTCCGTCGCCGCCTTCCACCGCCGCAGTCCCCCATGTCCTCCGCGTTCAGGACCCACCGGCCGAAATTACACATACCGACCGGTACGTTCCTTTCTGTCCTCATTAATTCTCCCCCATTGTACGCATGCATACACACACAAGCACAACGTGTTTGTCTATTTATGTACACCGGAGTAGTACTAGGCTTTGTTGTCGATCGCTGTCTTTGTTTAGGCTTTTGGATCCTGCAACGACGTCCTTTTTGGACAATCGAAAGTACTGTAGGTACTATTCCTTCCTCCCTCCCTCCATTCATGCCGTACGTTTCCTTTTTTTTTTTGTTGGGGTTTTTATGGATTCTTAGTTGATTGATTGTCTTGCGTTATGGTCATACTTCGTTAGTTGCAATTTTAAAGTTCTTTTTCAAATGTGTTATGTGGTCATGATGAGTGATTGGTGGTTGATGCAACTTAGTATTTGGGGTTTCTTCTAATGTTGGTGCGCAGAGAGAGAGAGAGAGAGAGAGAGAGAGATATGAAAATAGGGTTCCGTTTTTTATTTTTTTTCATTTACATGAATATCCAGTATCTTAGATTTGCAGCACATCGTGCTGAGAGGAGAGGAATTAATGGGACAGACTAATCCGGAATTGAGGGCGAAGGCTTTATTATCAACACTATTACAATTTTGAGATTCGAATTTAAAAAAAAAATTAAGTTCTTTGATTAAACTGGCACAATTCTTTTACCGGTTAAATCAAGGACAAGAAAAATAGGTTCCTTCGTAGAATCCCAAGACCAAATCATACTCGTTACTATCCATGTGTAGCTGAGGATTCCCTGTCGAACACAGTAAAGGAAGTATGTTGACGGATTTCGTAGGTTGCCACTTGTCAGTAAGATGTGTGATATGTTGTATGTTATTATTATTATTATTATTATTATTATGACTCATCCCCCTATATGTTGCTTTCCGGTTAGTGGAAGCAGTAAATTTGCTGCTACTACTGGCTACACTTCCGACCCGTTTGATTCAATGCTATTAAGAGAGTAGTTAGCTTTTTAAGTGGACTCATGATAATAATTATTACACATCATTGCTAAAATGATGATAATACTTATGCATATCCCCTAAATTTTCATTATACTCTATTACCTTCTCCCTCTTCTAAAATGATATTAAAATTGCATTGTATTGTATCTCTCCAGAAAGAGTGAGAAATTAAACCAAACAGCTGGTTGGTGTTTTTTGAGTTTAGTTTGATTTGATTTGGTATCTATTAGGATTAATTATATATCATCACGGTAAAACTTTTCCTGGATTTGTCTCTTCTTCAAACAAACTCATATTCTCGTGATTGGACCCTTCAACCAAACAAAAGAAGCTTTTTTGGGTTGGCACCATTGACACTACTCATCAGCTTTAGTTGTAGCTTAACTATCACGAAGCTAGTACACGAAAGGGAGCCAGAGAAGGCCCAACTTTATTTACTGATATCTGATGTTAACAATGTCACTTTTAACTCTTCCTTGTCCTGCCGATTAAAAAAAAAAAAACTCTTACCTTTTCCTTCCTACTTTTGGAGACACTGCTCTCTTGGTTTTTCTTTTTGCTTCCTTCCTCTACTTCATTTGGTAATAGTCCCTAGTTCATGGCTCATCCCCTCTGGCCACTCCTAATATGATCAAGAAGGAAGAAAAGAGATCATGGTCAGTATGGGCGAGCCTGATCCTTAAATTTAAATTCCCAGCTTAAGTTCTCAAATCCATAAACTTACCTGTCTTAAATTGGCCATATTGCTCAAACCCAACCTTGATTGATGAGGCCCAGGGTTGGGTTTAGATGTTCAGAAGCTTGCATAATTTTTTACCTGAAATATTTAATTATACTACTATACTAACAATGCACAATTTAAGAAATTGTATCATTTTTATATATTAATTATAAAATTAAAATAAATCAAACAATTTCAATAGTATTATTTTGAAATATATATCTACAGTTGCAACAATATGCTGGATTAAAAAAAACAAAAAACAAAGAGAGAACAATATAGGGTTTAAATGGACTAGCTTTAGCCCGAGCCTATATTTAACAGGCTGACGAGGGTCAAACATTAAAGTCATTATATTTAAAAATCCCCCATTTTTCCTATCCCTGTCCAACAAAATACAATGCCTAAATGGGTGTCTAGAGGTCTCTGCCCGTGTTGATGGTTCTAAGTCAACAATGTCATGTCCCTCGAGTAAATATGTCTAAATCCAAACCAAATAGATTAAAAAAGTAGTTCACAAAGTTAGAGGACAAGTAATTTGGTTTTGCACACAAGCAATCGTAGATAGAATTGAGAATACAAGTGAGTTGCCCCTTTTTTTTTGGGATTTAAGCTTTGAAAATTAGTGTTTTTTTTAAGTATAAAAAGGTTTTCGGTTGAAAAAATAAAGTGTGAAACGCAAAAGGCAATTAAGTCGCTTTCTATTTTTAACTTCAAAAATATATTTTATGTAAATATAAAATTTGAGGGTTGTTGAAATAAAACATTTGAAATAGTGTCATCCTTGCACTTGGGAGGATTGAACAATATTTAACTTTGCTTTTGAAATTTTAACCCTTGGTTTATGAATGACAAGAAAATTTAAGAGAAAAAAATACTAGGTGAAAAAATTGTAAAAATTAATATTTTTAAGATTTTTTTTTCTCATAATAGATATTCTTTCCTCTATATTTTCCTCCCATTTTCTTCCTATCCAAAGGAAACCTAGATAATTTAAAGGAGATTAGGCATTCCAAAATATAAGATGTTGACAAAAATAAAATTTTATTAATTTTATTTTTTTAACATTATTCTTTCTATATATTCTTCTACAAGTAGATGATATTTTTGAAAATTATATTTTATCTTAAAAAATTTAAATTATAATATAAGGTTTTATTGATAATATTTTTTTAATATTATCTTTCTTGTATATTCTTTCTTTTTAATATTTTTTTACAAATAAATAATATTTTTAAAAGTTTATATTTTTATTTTAAAAAGTAAGATTGTAAGGTGTATTTAATGAACTTTATAGGTACATGTAATTTTGTTTAAAATATCTTATAATTTTAGATGGATGGAGTACTTTATAACAATTATAAAAAATTATTTTTTAAAATTAATCATACCTGCTCTCTGAATTAGGACCTAAATGCGATCAATTCGGGTTGAACTTAAAAAAAAAAATGGTAATAGGATTTATATGTCTTATCCCATATGATCTGATCATCTGAGTCCATATGGGATAGTCTAGCGGTCTCCCACTCTAGCTATAGACAAAACATGCTATATATTCATGTTAAAAGGCATGGAGTTAATGCATGCAAAAGACACGTAGTTAACACAATTGTATGAAAAGTTCTACTCCCTCCGTTTTTTGTGAAATTAAGAAAATTAATTAAAAGTAATTAAATGTAAAAAATTCTGACAATTTTTTTAAAAACAACCCTTTGATAGGCACTTTTAATTAAGGGGGAGAGATGAGAAGCATGGAAAAATGTGTTATGAATGTTTTCATTAAATTTTATAAAAAAATGTATTGTATTAATTAATATCAGTAGATATGATCTTGTATATAGGTCCAAAGACAATATTTTCATCTAGTCTTGAGGAAGTAGGGGTGTTCACATGTCCTTACCTCGATAAAGAAGATAATGTAAAAAAATTATTTGAATAATAATATTTAGTAATTAAAATTTTGAATTACATAACTGATTAAGTTTAAAATTAAAATAATATAAATACATAAATTACAATAATTATTAAATTACATCAATTACAACTATAAGTGCACAACTTATAGTCAAATATACATGAAATATAACATATTATGATAGCAATTACAAATGACCTCTAGATTATAAGAGCAATAATATAAATACATAAATCACAATAATTATTAAATTACATCAATTACAACTACAAGTGCACAATTTATAGTCAAGTATACATGAAATATAATATATTATGATAGCAATTATAAGTAATCTTTAGATTATAAGAGCAGTAACAACAAACAAATCCAATACAAAATCAAGTCACTGTTTTTCTTTTTTAATTGAAATATGTTAAGTTAGTAACTCTTTTGAAAATAAAGCAAGAAGAATAATAGAATCAAAAGTTATTAAATAGGTAGATATAATAATAAATTATATTAATATAATTAATATATTCTAAAAAAAGATATTACTCATACTGTTTTCTTTATGTCATTCAAATAATCAATATAAAAAAATTTTAGTTTTAAATTAGAACAACACGTATTGAAATTATAATTAGTATAAATATAAATTATATTAATATAATTAATATATTTAATATATATTTTTAAAATAAAAAAATAATATATATCTATATAATATTTGAGATGGGATAGGATGGGAGATCCAGAAGTAAACTCGTTCCATTTCAAACCCCTTTTCTGATATATCTGAGACAGAATTAGGACAATTAGAACTTGTATAAGTTGAACACTATGTATAAGTTTGAGAGAAAATACAAAAAAATCCTGTTGATCCATGAAAATGTAAGGTTGCTAGAACATCATCACGTGATTGCCATTGATGTGAAGGTGATCTGCGAAGTGTTTTATTAATACTACGTTCTTTCCTAATGTGTTCTCAAATCTCAACATCGCTTCTTACAGGACTGATGATTCTAGAAATGTTTAGTCATCCTATATTTTATTAATTTTTTTTTTCCTCAAAAGCTTTTTATCTACCATAATTTGTACAAGGGAGAATGATAAGTAAAGATCTTACAAAAATATTAATATTAAATTAAAAATTTTAATATTAAAATATGATAAAAGGAATACTGAAATTTGAGAATGTTAATGTTATAAAATTTTAATTTAATATTAATATTCTTATAAAATTCTTATATGTCATTCTCCCTTTTAATTATCTGGTTTAAAGGGTTTTGATAATATAATAAAACAGAAGTATCATTAATGTGCACTAGCACAGAAGTATCATTAATGTGTACTCATATTTCTATGATAAAATTATATAACATTTTTCGAAATTTAAACGCGTGATTCTCGGAGTGATTATATATAATTTCTTTTCCAAAAAATATATATACCTTTTTCTTTTTTCTGTTTAATTGAAGAAGCGATCGATCACAATCAAGAGTGTACAGAAGGTAGGCAACATACACGTGCCTTATTTTTAAACTTGATTTTAGCACAGTGCAATGCACGGGAAAATTTAAAAAATTTAAAAACTTTAATAATCATTAAAATATTGACTTGATAATTTTATAAAAATTAATATTAATAATTTTTAAAATTTATAAAATAAAAATTTAAAATACATAATTTATTTTATTCTAAAATTTTTAGTTAAATTGTACCTCTAGCCATTTAAAATTATATAAGGTTTCTGTTTAATCACTTAATTTTATAAAGTATTTTTTCATTTCTCTAAATCTAATACAGTTGGTTTTAATTAATTATTTTTTGTACTATTCATTTTTATTTTAAAAAATTAAACTTAATGTGTTAATATTTAAAAATATTTTATTAATATTTAAAATTTCAATATAGGAAATTATTGCTGATGAAGCCAATGATTTAAGGTTAAAAGATTTAAAAAGATCCTTTATAAAATTAAATGATTAAAATGAAATGTAGTATAAAATTAAAAGAATACATGTACAATTTAGCTAAATTTTTCTTATTATATTACAAATTGAAAATATAAATAATTTATTTTATTTTATATTTTTTCGCTTGCGCAATTTTAAGTATAGTCTAGAACTGTAGATATAATATACACAAAATTATTTGGTAATTTTTTTTAACCATCAAATTATATGATAATTTTCATTTTATTCTAAAATTTATCACTTTAAGTTTAAATATCATCTGCAATTATAAATTGTTAACAATAAATTCTCTTAGATTCAAAATATAAATAGTTTTTAGGAAAAAATTTGCATACCAATAAAATTTTTATTCTCATAAAAATATATATTATTTTTATTTTTTATCCTTCATTTTAATTACCAATGTATCTCATGATGAATGAGAGATAAATTTATATATTATATAAGAATTTAATTTAATAAATACAACGAATCAAATGAGAATTTTTTTATGTGTTAGGTTGTTTATATATTTATTTTTCTTTTATTTTTATTTTTTAATTAGAGAACCCATAACAATCAAGTGCCTGCAGAAGGTTGGCAACACGTGATTTATTTTTAAATATATATGGTGGGGATAGTAGTCAGACAAGCGACGGGTTAAAACTGTTCAGATTTTAAGGTTTTAATTTAATATTTATTAAAAAAATTATAAAATTTTAATAAATTTATTTTATCATTAATTTGAACAATACAGATTTAATTTAAATAGTCTAATTTAATTTTAAATTTTAATATATATTAAATATATATTATTCATATTGATGATAAGATAGATTTATTAAAATTTTATAATTTTTTATAATAAATATAAAATAAAATATAAAAATAAAATTTTAAAATTTGGTCTAAATTGCTCATAAGTAGCTTGTGGCGCTCATCAAAACAAACGTGTCAAGCGACACCGTGCGTGTAGGTTGGGTTCAGAAATGCAGCAGACCCTCACGTAGCCCATATAGCCTGCGTTGCATTATATATCTCTTGCCTATCTGTTCATCTTCCTCACTCTCATGAGTTTCATCTCTCATTATCTAAGTTCATTTTCAAAGCTGCCGTGCTGCTTCAACGTAAGTGTTTAGGGGCACCCACTTTTATGGTGCTTGTAAGTCCTGATTCGGATTAGCGTGGGGCCTGTTAAATCCTTGTTTGCTTTACCGTCCCAGAAAAGATGAAGTGTGGTAGCTAGTGGGTTTAGTGTTAGGCGTTGGTTCTTATGAGATGACTGACCCGTTGGTTTCTGTAGATTGCACAGCTTAAGCTTATGGAAATAGATTTTATCATTTGTAGTTTGTTTCAATTGCTTTCTCATTCTTGCCAAGAATTTCTTGGATTTTTATGGTGTTGTGGCATGTATACCTTTTTCATGGTGGTTCCTTTTGCATGCTCTTCTTCTGTGATCAATATTATGATTACTGTACATTTAATTAGAAAGTTAGAATAATCATGTCCTACCAATGGTCCACAACCCATTAGGTCGTGAAATCTAAAGATATTGTCAATATAAAAATTTTATTGATGAATAATATATAAGTACCTTTATAAATAGTCTCTGAGTCTAGAGATACATTTGACATTCGTGAGCTTTTGAGACCCGTTTTATCATGTCCTATAATTAAGATTATATCGTTAATTAATATTAACTATTTATTAATAAAAAGATACGGATATTTGTTATTTGTTATTGTAAAAATTTTGTAATTGCATGAATATGATTTTTTTGTTATTTAATTTAATTTGCATGTACTATTCATTAAGACTAGCTTATAGCATGTCAAACGTGTAATTTTATACCTTTTTTTTTTTACTTTTAATTTCGTAGCTCCTCCTATCACTACTATCATTTGATCAATTCCATGGTTGGAAACTAATTGCATTTCGTATCACTTTCTCTCCCAGTCATTCCATTAATTAGGGGTGGTGGAATGCTTTGGTTTGGGCATTTATTACGTGATGGCTAGCGCCATCATTGCATTGATGAGATATGGACATTCAAACTTGATTTGCTTTAGACGGCAATGATAAGAAATGTACTATTTTTAATTCTTCTTAACAATGACAAACATGATTCAAAGAGCCTGGACTGAGATCTCTTGCCGTTCTGAGTGTTGGCAGGAGTGCCTTGGAACTGGACGCAGGAAAGAAAATGGATAAGAATCTCTTGGAGAAAAACACAGAGCTGATATTGAACCAAGAGGATCATCTACACTTGACATGGCATGTCTTTACTCAAGAAGTAAAAGAGGTTTGTTATGTAGCAGGGCCTATGGTGGCTGTGAATTATTCAACCTTTTTTTTGCAAACTATTTCTTTGATGATGGTGGGTCACTTGGGTAAACTTGTTCAATCTAGCACTGGTGTTGCCATGTCTCTTTGTGCTGTCACTGGCTTCAGTGTCATGGTAAGTAACTTAATTATAGCCTATTTGATTACTTGTTTTCGTAATAGTTTTTTATTCTGAAAAACCAAAAAAAAAAAGGAAAAACATGTTTAAAAATGTGTTTTTTGTTATCTATTCTGAAAAATTTAAAAAAATTGAACTAAAAAAAAACAGAACATTTTAGATATTTTGTTACATTTTATTGTGCAAAAATAAATAAAAGATGTAAAATATCATACTTTTATTAACGACAATTATTCTTTCACTATTTATTTCACCAATTTAGATATGTTTTTTTTTTAAAATAATGATTCAAACAGATTCTTTTTTATTTTTTGTTTCCAAAACTTGTTTTGAAAAACTATTTTATTGACTTTTAAGAACACAAAGATAGAAGACAGAACCAAACAACCCCTCATTGTTTTACAAGCATTGAACTCTTTGTGGGGTTTTATACATTTGTTTAACAACTAACAATTTTATCTTGGATTTTGTGTTTTCTACTTCCTTAACAGTTTGGAATGGCTTCTGCACTTGAAACACTATGTGGGCAAGCCTATGGAGCTAAGCAATATAAGAAGTTTGGTGTTCAAATTCAAACTGGCATCTTCTGTCTTATCTTATGTTGTATTCCTGTGTCTGTGTTGTGGCTCAACTTGGGGAAGATACTAGTTTTGCTTGGTCAAGACCCTTTAATATCACATGAAGCAAGCAAATTTGCAATTTGCTTGATTCCCGCTCTCTTTGGTTATGCAATACTTCAAGCCTTGATTCGATACTATCTTATGCAAAGTTTGATCACTCCTCTTGTACTCTCCTCTTCATTTACCATTTGCTTCCATGTAGTTTTTTCTTGGACATTAGTTTTTAAATCTAGTTTGGGTCGCTTTGGAGGAGCGTTTGCCATTGGTACCTCATATTGGTTGAATGTGACCTTACTTGCGTTACATATGAAATTCTCTAATTCTTGTGCAAATACTCGGGTTCCAATTTCCATGGAGCTTTTTCATGGGATTAGAGAGTACTTTGGCATGGCTGTTCCTTCAGCTATAATGGCTTGGTATTATTCTTTTCCACATTATAATTTGACTTTTTATACATTCTAATGTTATATTGTTAATAATTGATTATTGAATATTTCAGCTTCCAATGGTGGTCATATGAAGTGACTATATTGCTTGCTGGTCGTCTACGACCAAACCCACAGCTTGAAACGTCAATCTTAGCCGTATGGTATATGCTTTTTCTAAATGTTTTAGTATCCAAAATCCATAAAAAGTATTGCTTGTCAAATAATGCCTCTACTCTGTCCAAAAAAAAAAAAAATTAATGCATCTACATCAACTAATTCTTTATTTAACTTTGAATTATTTGACCAGTGTATCAATGAACTACGCAATCTATTCAATACCAGAATCAATTGGCTCAGCAGCAAGGTTTGCATCACAATGTTCTCTAAGGCATTTATTATTAATAGACTCCTATAATGTAGAACTAATTAAGCTGCATTGTTCATGACTCATACGGCTTAATTTCTTAATTAATCATTTCATTAATTGTCATTGATGACTCTTACGAATGGTATTATTATTCAGCACAAGAGTTTCAAATGCATTAGGAGCTGGAAGTCCACAAGCAGCACGAGTTTCTGCCATTTGTTCAAGGGTTATAATGCTTTGTGAGGCCATAACAGTGAGCTTAATCATTTTTGCAAGTCGGGATGTTTTAGGTCATGTTTTTAGCAATGAGCCGGATGTGATACGCTCTGTCACAGACATATCTCCTCTTTTAGTCATGTCGGTTTTCGTGGACTCCTTACAAGGTACCCTCACAGGTAAGATCATTTGTTCCAAGGAAAATGATAGAAAAAATTGCTCCAAATATGGAAATGATGATAAGATCTTACAAAATGTGATTAATTCTCTTAAATTCCTAAAGACCTTTTTGACATTAATATCTTTTATGAAATGACTATATAACAATAACAATAACAATAATAATAAACCTTATCTCACTAGGTAAGGTTGACTTTGTGGTAATAACTATGCACATCATAGTTAAATGACTATGATGCCCTCAATTTAAAATAAAAAAAAGAAACGGGTAGGGTGGAACTTGTTATTGATTATACCTTTTTGTCAAAAAAAAAAAACAGTTATTACTTAAATTAAAATAATAACTGATATTTACAACACTTGGGTTTCAAAGATTAAAAATTTTGCAAAGAGAAGGTTGTAATTACTTATCATGTTTTAATCATTACTAGAAGAAAAGTAGTCATTAATTAAATTAAAATAGTCATTGATATTTACAATACTTAGATTTCAATGATTAAAAAAATTTTCAAAGTGAAGCTTGTCATTTGCTATCTTGTATTAGTCATTTATAAAAGAAATGTAATCATTATTTAAATCAAAGTAGTCACTGTATATTTCTTTTTTTATTTTAAATTAGTGGCATTATAATCATTTCACAAATGATGACATTAATGTTAGAAAGATCTCCAAGAACTTAAGAATTATCACATTTTATAAGACCTTATTGTCAGTTGTGTATTTCAAATGGATTCTTTTTGTTATTTTCCCATCATTTTAATACTATTCATGATGATCAATATATATATATATATATATATATTCATCTTGTATTTAAACTTTGGTTTTTGGAGTTCTATTAAATCAAATTCTTGTCCAAAATAGGGATTGCTAGGGGAAGTGGGTGGCAGCACATAGGGGCATATGTAAATTTCGGAGCTTATTATGTTGTTGGCATTCCACTTGCTGCAATTTTGGGTTTTGTGGTACATATGAGAGCAAAAGGCCTTTGGCTTGGAATAACAACTGGTACACTGGTCCAAGTGATTTTGCTATTGATCATTATAAGTCGTACAGATTGGGCAAAAGAGGTTTGTTCTTCACTTTCAACAATACTCTTTCAATTCATCAAATTTTATTTATGGTCTTTTACTTTTGAGCAATATACTCCCTGTGGTTTTATTTATAGGATAGAGAGAGAAATTTTTTTGTTCTATTTATAAGTCACATCATTAAATTTTTATCATAAATTTTTTTTGTATCCTCCATTGAATGGCGGAGAGAGAAAATATATTATTAAAATGTGCATATTTAATAGGGATAAAGTTAAAAACTTATTAAATTTTAAGACATAGTTAATGAGTTTTTAAGTTTTCTTTGACACTAGTTAAATAAGTGACTTCTAAATAGGATCAAAAGAGTAATTCATTAATATTCTGGGACAACACATTTCAAGATTTATGTAGTTAGTGCTTATGTGAAATGTTCTCATCACGTGAGAGTCTGAATTTGCAGGCAAGATTGGCTAGGCAGAGGACTTTGCAAAGAACTTTGGCAGAAGATGAAAATGTTTTGATTTGATCAACTAGAGTACATTACTTATTGCTTTGCAAATTAGCATCTTCCCTAATTCGGGCAAAGTGAGATATATATGTGTGTCTGTATGTGTGTTCGCAATTAAATGCATTATCTCCTTTCACACTTACAATGCCTGTATTGTCTCCATCTACATGCAAGGTTGATAGTTGAATCCGAAGGCCACAAGCATGTGTCATTTGAATGATGTAGTCTAGTTTGTCAACATCGATTCGCATTAATTTTAATTTTCCTGCTCGCATAGCTTTTACTTGCATTTTATTTTTAGGCTAAAATTGTGTTTGTCATGTGTATTCTTGCTGGCTTTGTTTTTTACCCCTTTGGAGTTGGATGTTGGGCATGAAATAATTACGAAAGGAAGGAGTTTTTTGACCAACAAAGGAAGGAGTTAAAGTGGCCCAATAACTTGAACATTCCCCCATACCCAAGTTGAATTTTCAAAATTGTGAGCTCTATTTCAATATAATAGAAGACTAATTTTATTTTTAAAAATACATTTAATTATTTGTATAAAATGAAAATTATTTTTAAAAATTTCAAAATTAGAATATTTTAAATCAAAAAGAGGTAAAGTTGTCAAAATATTTATGACTTTGGACAAATTTGACAATAAGTTTTTTCTTCCATGGTAGGATGCACCTTTCCTCACCTCATGTGAAGGAGGTCTACTTCCTTGTATAAAGTAAGCATCAATTTCTTGATAAATTAAGGGTCTATTTGGTTTGATGGGAAGGGAGAGATGATACCTCATTTGGTTCAAAAGGAGAAAAAGCAAATATATATAGATAACTTTACTCTTATAAAAGCTTCTAATATAATATAGTTATTAATGTTTTAATAAATAATCATAAGTATATTATTATCTATAGTTCATATATATATTGCCAACAATGTATTCAATAATAATTTATTTAAAGACTATAAACCAAAGGTATATGCAATCAGTAAGTTTATTAACATAAAATAGAAAAAAATAACAAAACATGACCAAAAAAATAGAAGAATAGCAAAAATAAAATAAAAGGAGGGAAACAAAAATGACAATGTAAGTTAGGAGGAGAAATGCAACTTAAACAAAAGGACTCATAGCTCTAAAGAGAGAGGAACATTTTTGGATTATCATATTATAATAGGAGAATATTAGCCTAATATAACAAAATTATATCCCTTCTCCCATCCTCCGATTTTGGAGGGAAGGGTCTCCTGCTTTCAAATCAAACATATCCTAAGTAATTTTTACAGTCTCCATTTATTATTATAAATAATTAATTTTTAGCTAACTCATCTGAACTAATGCAATTAAGTAATATCCCTAAAACATTTCAATTTTAAATGTATATCATTTTTAATTAATTAACACATCTTAAAAAAATTAGTTTTATTCGTAATATAATCTTATCTAAAGAGCAGTTGCTTTTAATCTTACTCTTATCAACCAGTATTTCTATTATATATATTGTCTGATTTTATTCAACTACATTTAGTACTCCACATCAAATGAGACAAGTGTAGAGCAGGAAAAAAAATTAGTTAACAACATAAGATAGACCTACATTTTGGAATAAACATCACTCCTGGGAGATGCCATATACTACGCTATTTTCAAATACAAGAAAAACTATCCTGTGTTTGTTTATTTTTATCATAAGTAAAACTATGAAATTTAAGAAACATTAATTAATTATATTTTTTCAAAACTGTTCCTTATAAATGAATAGTATCATTAAACTAGGGGAAAATAAATATTGATTACAAGGGCATTTTATTCCAAATGTTTTAATTTTAGACATAATTATTATATCAATTAATTTTCTTAAACTGTTTAAGTTAGTTAAAATTATCCTATATTCAAAAATGGAGAAAGTACCTAAGAATTTTTTTTTTTGGGGCCAGAAGGAAGTACCTAAGATTGAAGACTACACACACACATATTCTTCTAATATATATATATATATATATATATTTTCATGGGCTTGTAAAATGAATTTTCTTAAAAAAATTTAAAATTTCCCACTCATATATTTTTTTAAGGGCAAGACTTGTATATTTAACATTATATACTTAGTATACTTATATCCAATTAAATCATGATATGTAGATCTTAATATATTAGTTTAATTAATAAAAATTTTTATTATAGAATAAATAATCTATAAATGATTCCCATATGTTGTTAATTGGATACAATATAAGGTTTCTCCTTCTTTTTAAATCTTGGATTTCACCCCATAGTTTATATGTGGGGTTTAAAATTACTATAATAATAATTGATCAACCATGGCTATTACAACCCAAAAGAAAAAAAAAAAATCATCAGCATTTGCCTTATGTTGAAATTGACCTCAATAGTTTGATTAAATAGACAGCATGCCCGCATGAGAAACCAGTGTAAGGAGGCGAAACCCTTTTCGCTATTTGTCTAGCTGTAAACGTTGACGCTTCAGAGTTTCTTGTCAAGACTCTTTTGGCCCCAAAATAAAAAAAAAAAAAAATTCCTTTTTTATTTAACAGTGACTTAGCATGCGTTAATATACAATAATAGGTCTCGCACTAGCGAACTAATCACATTGTGACATGCCATCCTTATTTTTCAATTAAATATTTTATTAAATTAAAATACTGAGGGGCCTCATGAAAATTTATGAGTGATTTTCCATTTCTGCCGGTGATCGTTCTTTTTCTACAATTTGGCTAGTTTCCACATTTTCAGCCCATCATCCTCAAGAATGAAAGAAACTTGTTAAAAAAAAGATTTGGAAAATTTTGTCTAACCATCGTAGTAGCTATTTATTTTATAAATCAGATCCAAAAAATTCTAAAAAAATTACATTACAAAATTAGAAGACCTAAATGAAATAAGCTTTTAGTATGGAATCGTCAAATTACCCTTATGTTTACAATCAAATAATTATGGACTTAAAAAATAACATAAGTAGATTAATATGTAATGTTAGCTATTTTACAAATTTTTTACAAATTTCTTCCAATCTATTGAAGATGTTAAAAAATGTGGAAGATCAACTGCGGAAAAAGGAGGACCAATGGCAAAAATAGGAAAATCACTTGCAATTGCTTTTATGAAATATTCGAATATTTTACCAAATATTCAAATACTTTAGCATAAAATCGAATATTTGGTATAAAATATTCAAATAATTTCATTAAAGCAGTTGAAAAAAAGGGCGTTTGCGAGTTTCTTTCAAGCTATTAAAATTTTGTCAAAATTATGATCAAATGTAGAAAAAGAAGGCCGACCACAAGGAAGATCATTTGCAAAAATTTTTCACTTGCAATTTTCTTTTACTTTTCTTTCTTCTTCTTCTTCCTCTTTTTTGTTTTTTTTTTTGGCAAATTTCTTCGATTCTATAGGAGATGTGTAAAATTTTTGCAAATTTTAGCAATGACTCCGCCATGATAAACCTAGGAGACCACCCATACGCAAAGAAGATTACCTGGTCTGAGCAGTGGTATAGTAGGCTCTGTTCCATGTGATCGAAAGTCTTGGTTCAAGTGTAGAGATTGCTTTGCTAGGTAAAATCAGGAATGCATTAGCATGAGCATGATGAGATTGATCAGAATGAATTCTTATATATGATGCTATGTTATTTTTATTGAAATACATGCTGCTTTATTTCTTATTTATGATTTTGCTTACTAACCGGTAATTGGAGTTACCTTTGAGTTATTGGGACATATGTCTCATTCCATTACTTTTGTATAACAGGTGAAGAGGGCACGAGAAGGTCGGGAAAGGAAGCGAGAAAAGGGTAGCCTCATTTGGTAGTGAGGTAGTGGTATGACTATCAATTATACATAATGAATGTATAAAGTTGTAATTAAAACTTGAGTTGCCAACTAGGATGCATTTGAGTATGTGGATATGAGATTATGAATGTGTATATGAATTGTGAATGAAAACTTGCTTGTATATATATATATGATGTTTTTTCTTGTCGAGGGTGCCCTAGCGATAGGTATGTGGGTTGGCTTGGATGCGGTTCAAGCAAGTGTATGACATTATGTAACTTGTTCCACTTGTATATATGTGTTGAAAGTGAAATTGAATGTGAATTGTGTATATATATGTGATAACTTGACACAAATAATGAGGCGGAGCCCCATTTAGAAGAGTTGAGTATATTTGTGATTCCTGACTATATAATGAGGCAGAGCCCTATATGTAAAAGTCGGATGATTGATAGTGAAACAAGTCTATATGTATATGTGTTTATACGTTTGTGCTTAATATAAGTCCATAAGTGTGTAATGTGGCATTGAGAGGTCAAAATGAGAATATGATGTGATATATGTGATTAGAAGTGTTAATTAGGTGTATATGATCTTTTTAGACTTAGTTCAAGGCCAGGAGTAGTCTAATGAGACAAGGAATGTGAATTGAGCACTTAGAGTACAAGTTTTGAAAGAAAAAGTGACTTTTTGCACTCAGGTTTTCAATTTTAGATCGGATTGTTAGATCGAGTCCAAACTTGTCTTATTAGCTTGAATGTGTTATAAGCTTCATGCAGTGCTTGAATCACTCCAATTGGATGTCATATGTGAAATGATGTTTGGTAAAAGCTCGTCTTTTAAGCTATCATATGACAATAGAATTGCTGTCATATGCATTGCGGCACATTGTATGCCACGCCATGGTGTATGGTATAGATAGAAAGGGCATGTTGCTTTGTATCACATGTCGTAGTGCTTGGTGGTACAAGCCATGGCACATGGCACTTTTTTAAGAGAAAATGTTGTTTGCTTGAGTCATAGAATTGTGTTTATGCTTCCGTTAGCCCTCTTATTTAAACATATACTTTACAAAGTCGGGATCTCCCATTTTGAAAACAATTCGAAGGCTATTGCTTTGATATTTTATGATGTTTGATGATTGTGTGTTTGTGAATAGTAAAGCCCGGATCAAGTAGGGGCTTCATAATTTGGCATTGGTTTTCTTTGGTTTTGGTCTTTGTGTATTACATCACAATAATTGGTAACCTTTATACATTCATTACTCTTTTTTGGTTGCTAACTACCTATTTACTAATGTCATCTGACTTTACTTTTTAGGAGGGGAGAAAGGTACGTGAAGCTACTGAAGTGTTATGAGAGGACATGGTAAAATTTCATAATGCACACAAGCTCAAAATGCCTAAGATGCACAAGATTTAGAGGTGCCATTGGAATAACCTCAGTGTAATGACCCTATTATAGCACGTATATTGGAAGTGATGCTAGATATTCAATGGAATCTAGCTAGCCATGATGCCCTGAATTGTAATGGGGATCACGAGAAGTTGAGACTAGAGTAAGAAATAAGGCCTAAGACTGAAGTAAGAATAGAACCTGAGGCATAATTAGTAGGCCAGTGACCTTTCATGCTTTAGGGAGTAGGCCAGTGAGTGGTAGGGAAGATCAGGAGTTTCTTATGGATTAAGTCTGGAGAACCTTTTCACGATTGAATTCACTAACCCTTAGTAGCACTATGAAAGAAAGGGATGCAAAGAATTAGGTTGAGTGAATGGAGATGATCTTTGAGGTTACTCCGTGTCTCTTTGAGCAGAAGGTGATATTAGCCATGGTGCAACTAATTGAGGATGCCAAATATTGGTGGCATTTAGTGAGACCCTCTAGTGGTAGTTAGCTTAATTGGGAGAAATTAAATAAAGGTTCTTTGACTATCACTTCCTTATGGCGTTTAGAGATGAGAAAAAAGTGAAATTCTAT
This sequence comes from Prosopis cineraria, assembly GCF_029017545.1. Classification (NCBI taxonomy): domain Eukaryota; kingdom Viridiplantae; phylum Streptophyta; class Magnoliopsida; order Fabales; family Fabaceae; genus Prosopis; species Prosopis cineraria. The sequence goes on from NW_026555336.1 coordinate 28,710,531, forward strand.
GCTTTCCAGCAGGGTGATATAAATAAGGAATCATTTATGAAGAAATTCAATCAGTTTTCCAAGTTTGTGACTTACCTGTACGAAAGGAAAGATAGTAAATGGAAAGTTAATAGATTGATTTAGAAGATGCGCCCAAAGTATAGAAGGCAGATAGCCTTACTGGGAGAAGCTACATATGAGGAACTTGCAACCGTTTGATCTTACCATTTGATCTTCCATCCAAAGCCTCAATCTCTACTTGAGGTCATGGAGCATTTTGGTCAACTCAAGAACTTGAAGAAGACTTCAATGGAGCTTGAAGGCTAAGGTTCCCTTAGTACTAAAGGAGAATAAAGATTTGATGAACTATTTTGATCTTCAATTTGTGTAACATTTTCCTTTCTCTTAGTCTTTCTCCATTCACTTAACATTGTAAGATTATAATCTTAGATTATGATGCTATTATCTTGCAATCATAATCTTGAGCTCATCTATTAGTATGGAGATTGATTTGTTGATGGATTGGTTTGGATATGTGATTTGAGTATTTTGGCCATTGATGAGAATTGTATAATTTTGTGTTTTCATTGATATTTGTACCTTCCATATGCCTTGTCATAATCTATAAAGGTGTGTGTTTGGTTTACTTGTAGTTAACATAGTCTTGGGGGTCACATAGGCTCTTGATCGAATCATCTAGCCATTTTAATCACTAAACACCTAACCAATACTTAACACTAACTTAGGTAATCGAATTAAGCATTATAGCCTTAGGCTTTAAGATATTACTTATGGAGGTAGGGTTACTAGAGATAGTCTTCCTAGTAGCTATTGAATTTGGTTAGGAAGGGAAGGAGAATTAGGGCACACTTATTTGCACATTGGTCATGATTTAATTCCTAATCCAATTCTAGGCACCTACTTCCATAATAAGTTCATGACACATGCTTTAGGTTAGGTTTTAAGTTTAATTCTTTAGGTAACTAATTAATGATTTCACTCAATTTAGTTAATCTATTCACCTAGTTTACTTGCTTAAGAAGCTTAGATCACCTCCTTAGAAGATGACCTAGTGTTGACCTTATATCACATTAGGGTTATTACTAGTTTAGTTTTGAGGATTAAGTGACTATAACCAATTAAAATTTTGCACCCTGGGGAGGCTAGGTTTAATACCTAGGAAGATTTACTTGGTATTTTAATTTATTTTCTTTTCATTTTTAGTTTAGTTTGTGTCTCTATTATTTTTGTATTTTGTGTCAAAAAGTTTGTAAATGAAAAAAAAATTGTGTGCATTTTGGTTTTTCTAGTGTTGAGCTTAATAGTTCTCTGTTTTTAGTGTTTCTACCTTATGTCAAAAATTTTGGAATGTTTTGGACTTGAAATTTGATTCATTTGGAATCTATGTCTCTTAGCTTCATTTTAAAACTGGCTTGGTTGATTTTGGATGTGGGAATTGCTTTGTGCACATTTTACAAGCTAACAAGGTCTAGGGAGACTTTACAGAGGATTCTAAAGTCCTATGGCAACTTTGAGTAAGCATAATTTTTACATTGTGTGTCTAGATTGAGTGGTTCAAGTCTTGAATTGTTTCATATTGTCTTGGAATTATTTCCTATGTTCATAATTTTCTTTGATTCTCCCTTTATTTAACAACAATATTCTTTGAGCATACATCACCCATTGACATTGAGTATCTAGAAAAATTATGTGCACAAAGGGGTGAATTTTATTATGTGTATTTTGAGGCTACATCCCATTTCTATTATGATTGCCTTATTCTCAAAGAATATTATAAACCACATGCAGTAGCTCGTGCTCCACAAGAAAGCAATTACATGTTCCAAGTTAGAGATACACAAAAAATTGCTCATGAAGCTATTGAAATTATAAATACACCTCAAGCAACTCAATCTCTAAAAGAGAAGGAATCAATCCAACTTTTACTTCAAGAGGTAATTTCTCCTATTCTTGATAAAGTGTATTCTTCTTTGTTTTATACTTTGTCTAATGAGCTATTAAATGATTTGTATAATGATGATAATATAGATGAGACATTCATATGTGAGCCCCTAATATATTAAAGAATGAGCATGATAAATTGATGTTGCATAATGATTGTGCGATGAAAGAGCATGATGTATCTAGTAATGATATTGTTGATAAATCTTTGGAAATTAATGCACATGTTTCTTGATCCGTTTATGATGACGAGCATGAATGTGATGCATGTGTTGAAAATAATGTACCTTATGTGGATGAAACTCAAAATATTTCTTGTGTTATTATCTATAATGCACCTATACTTGCTTTTAGCGATCAAAATATGCTTGAGAAAGGTTGTGTTACTTCTCTTATAGAAGAAAGAGCCATAGAGGCTGAGGTACCTACTCCTACTTCTTTAGAGATTGGTGTTCAAAAGAAGCCTCTGTTAAAAGAGGAAAATTCTAACACCTTTAGATATTAAGGCTGACGCAAATCAAGGAGTTAAGCATGATAAAAATGTCATAAAACATGAGATTGAGTTATTTGGTGATGAACTTGCTTTATTTAGTAGTGATCCATCTCTTTTTATCCCCATAACTCCTTGTATTTGTGAAGATGATCATATATTATGTAAATATTGTGTGGATCTTGAAAAATTCTTGAATGAACTTGACACACCTTCTTATGCATTGCTTAGTGATATTAGAATGTCAACTACACTTGAAATTGCTAGGCATGAGGAAGGTTTGGTTTCTTGTATTGATATAGGTACCACTGTTGAGACTGAATGCTTGGAGTCACTACCACTTGAGCTTGAGGTTCACTGGATTCCCAAGCTATTAGAAAGTGATTTTACACTAGATAAAATACAAGATATGACCTACATTGGCATGGTGGTTGAAAATAATGAGAAGGTTGAGGAGCTACTTACACTTTGCTTTGAAGGAATTTTTAATCAAAGTGTTTTTAAGGGTGTCAAGCAAGAATAAATTGCAAAAGAAATTGTGCCACTTCAAGTGGAGGGCAACATGCTTGTTTGTAACATTTTCAAGGAAATTATATCATGTGACCTTACACCGAATAAGGGAGACATTTATTTTCTAAATCTTTTGATAACATCCTCCTTGATTTCATTAATTTTATTAGTTGTCTCCCCTATCTTGACAAATCTCCTTTTCATTCTCTTGCACATAATTCCATTTCACATATCATGTTTTATGATCATGCTACATATGATGCTTCCTAATTTAAAAAATAAAACATTAATGATTGCATTTTATATGATTTAAAGGGACAATCCACACCATATATCTTAGAGCTATTACAAATTGATCTTGAGCCTCTACCTAAGATGCTTGAAAAGAAGATTATAGTGAGTAGCTTCTCAAAGGTGAAAATTTCAACTTTTAGAGTTTATGGAGATTTAAACAAGATTGTATTTTCTTCACCCTTACTCTTCACTTTACTTTTATTTGTTCTTTAATTTGTTGATTGAGTAAATTATAAGTATAAGGGAGATGAATCTAATAGGAAAAAGTAGAATTTCATCATTTTATGTTGTTGTTTCATTTTAGTTTGCTTTGTTTTTTTTTTCAAACAAAAAAAAATTCTGCACTTACACTTTTGTGATGCATGCATTTATATCGATTTTACCTTATTTTATCATTAGTCTATACATACATTGAGGATACTACATGATTTAAATGTGGGAGAGAGACATACATATTTTGTTTTGTTTGTTTTTGTGTTTTGAAAATTTTTTAAAAATTTTTCAAAAAATCTTCATTTTGTTTGAGGTTACTTAAATGACCTAGCTCTTTGAATGGATATTTTAATGCTTGAGATGTGTTAATTTTTTGGTTGAATAGGTTTGAAGTGAGTATTCTTTTACCTTGAATTAACAGAAAAGAGTGGCAATTTACCCCCTTATTGGAAGGAGCTAAACACTCTTGGGTGTGATTAGTTTTGTTATTGATGATACCTTCTAGAACTTATTTCACTTCTTATTTGAGGTTACATTTTATGCACTTGGTTGATGGAAAATGATAAAGGGTATTTATATAAAATATAACCAAGAGTCAAATAGCCACCCCTTTATTATTAAGTATTAATTATTCTTTGTTAGCCACTTTGAGCTTTTGGTTTGATTCTTTCAAAAATATATTCACGCTATTTTCTCATGGGATGCATGTTATATTCTTATGTCTTACTAAGGCGTATTGCATATACTATATCAAGTGAGTGGATCTCTTCTATTGTCATTTTTTCATCTATTAATTTTTATCCTCCATTGTTATATCATCATATCCATTATTATTTATTGTCTACACAAAGAGTTAGGGGTAATCAAAAGGAAAAAAACAAAGAAAGATTAAAAAAAAAGAATGTGAAAATAAAGCAAGAAATTTTCTAGAAATGAAAAAAAAACAAAAGAAAAAGAAGGTGAAAAAGAAAAGAAAAAGAAAAAAAAGAATAAAAAAATTTCCTAGCTCATTTTCATTCATTTGTTCTCTTCATCCGCAAAGTGTTAAGATTTTCACTCAATTGAACTTAGTTATACTTTACATATTAGGTGTATCTTGTTTATAACATTATTTTGATGCTAATCCTATTTTCTCACATGTATTCCCTAGTTATCCTTTCATAAGCAATATTATAATCTAATAAAGTCTACTTTATTTTTGAATTCAAGTGCTATTTTAGTGGTGGAGGTGTAGAAGATTTACATATGATAGGGTTTGTCCTAAGAAAACTTGAGTGAAATTGAATACCTTATATACTCTGAGTGAAGAGAGTAAACATTTAACCTAGTGAGACTTACTCTTTGAAATTAATTCTTAGTAAAGTTTTGTTTATGATATGCATAAGTTTTTCATAATTGTTGCCACATTGATTAATAATTAAATTGTTGAATTTCATGAGTTAATAATTTGGTAACTTTGTGCATTTTTTTTTTCTTTTGAAAGAGAGCTTTTATCTTTATTTTGCCTGAAGTGCAAATGATAAGTGCGGGGGAATTGATAAGACAAATTCTTCAAATATTTTATCTAGTCATTTAGGACCCATTTTACATGTTATATTTGCCATTTTAGTGCATTTATAGTCTTAAAAGTAAGAAAAGTGCTTAAAGGGCAAAATTGTGCTAGGAGTATTTTAGTTCAAAAATTTAAATTTTGAGAAAATGTACAAGAAACTTAGTCAAAATGTGTTTGATTACCAGGAGAATGAATATAAAATTAGATTTTAAAAATTCAATGTCGTTTGAATCACAAAATTAGGGTTGTTGGCTTTTTAACCTAATTAGGGTTTTGTGTATCCATATGTGCATTGGTTTTCATTTATGGTAGCCCTTAGATTTCATTTTATTATTTATATCCCATCTAAATAATTAATTTCATATTTCTAAATATGAATTATTATATCACATACATTTATTTGATTAATATTGTCTATTATGTGATATAAGTGACATATGTGCAGTTGAACTTGTATCAATTGGTCAAGGAAGTGCAAGAAGGGTATTTTGGACATAAATGGCATGAAAATGGCTGAGAGGATGGGGTAGATCAGATTTCCTAGTGAAAAGCATGAGAATATTTATATTAGCATAGGAATTATCACCCAACTAATGAGAAAGTGCCATATAAGGGCATGTGTGTTAAGTGTGAAGCTTTTTTAGGCTTTTGAATTTCATTTTGAATAATTTTAGGAGCCAAATCTAATGGAAAACCAATATTCACATCTCATACACATAAAAGTCAGATTCAACTCATTTACAATCATCTTTTTGATTTCATCTTTTTATTTTTTCTTTCTAATTCTTAGGGTTCTTCATTTTCCTCTCCTCCTCTTTAGAATTCTTCTACTCCATCTCCACATCCAACCATTAGATATTCACAAAACCACCACCATTCTTCTCCTCTCATTATCCTTTACACATTCTTACCATTTGATCTTCCATCCAAAGCCTCAATCTTTACTTGAAGTCATGGAACATTTCGATCAACTAAAGAACTTGAAGAAGACTTCAATGGAGCTTAAAGGCTAAGGTTCCCTTGGTGCCTAAAGGAGGATGAAGACTTGATGAACTATTTTGATCTTCAATTTTTGCAACATTTTCCTTTCTCTTAGTCTTTTTTCATTCACCTAACATTGTAAGACTATAATCTTAGATTATGATGTTATTGGCTTGCAACCATAATCTTGAGTTCATGTATTAGTATGGAGATTGATTTATTAATGGATTGGTTTGGATATGTGATTTGAGTATTTTGGCCATTGATGAGAATTGCATAATCTTATGTTTTCATTGATGTTTGTAGTTTCCATATGCCTTATCATAATCTTGAGAGGTGTATGTTAGGTTTACTTGTGGTCAACTATAGTCTTAGGGGTCACATGGGCTCTTAATCAAATCATATAGCCATTCTAATCACTAAACACCTAACCAACATCTGCCTAAGTGCCTTTAGCACTAGTACTATGCCTTTAACACTGGTGCTATTGATCTATTTCCTTTATGTCACCTTTTCTGGGATTTAATATTTGTGCCTTTAGTACTGGTACTATGCACTTAGTAATGGTGCTACCTATTTTTCCACACTTTCTTTTTTCTAAAAAACTTTATCTCATTTTCCCATTTCTTGTCTAGTACCAGAACTTTTTTTTAACACTAGCATTGATGTTCTAAATGTGTAATAGTTTCCTTCACCAGATGTCCTCTAAGTTGAGTTAACACCTATGCTAACTTGATAGCATCGGTGTTATGCTCCAAGTTTTTTTTTAACACTTGTGCAATTGCCATAGCACCTGTACTTCTTTTAACTTGATTCTTAGGGACTTTATTTTATTTATTTTAACATATGTGAGATTTCTTTTAACACCTATGCTATCATGCTTCTTGAGAAAATCACGTTATTCTCATAAAATTGATAAAGATCTTTATCATTCATGAAGAAGCTTGATTTTGGTACTGTTAGAGTAACACTTGAGCTATTTTCATTGTGTTGTTATTGTTTCTCATCACAACAATGGTACTAATTCAAATAGCACCAGTACTAAATTGGTTTTTCATGCTCTGTTTTATGCTTTCAATCTTAACATTTGCAAAACTCATTTCTTAACTATTCTTTTCATCTATAATCAATTTTGTCCACTTAATAACTTTCCTATAATTTATCTAAACACAATTATTACTTGGATCAAACTCTTTGTGACTCTTTCTTGGTTTATAGCACCTATGCTTACTTGCATAACTGGTATAAACCTTCACCTACTTCTGTCAAAAGAATTTAATATTTATAGCCATTACATTAAATAAAGATAAACCTCCACTGTAAAGTATTGTTACATTGCTTCAATCACTAAAGAAAACTTAGAAACTCTCATATATCTAGAAAAGCTTAGAGAAAAGAAGAAGAGAGTAATTGACATCCAATGGGAAGAATAATGAGTCTAATGACTCATTTATGATTCTTAACTATAAATAGGCTCATTTATAAACAATGAAGATAGAGAAGATACAACTAGAACGAAACTCTATCATCATTGTGAATTCATTTTTTACAAACATTTGGGAAATATTTATTTTTGGTGAGCTTCATTGATTACATGTATACTCTTAAAGAGAGTTTATAATAGTAGTAGTTCATTCTTGAACATACTGCATTTATCCCTCTTTAATTTTATCAAAATAGAGGAACTTAAGCTCAGGGAGCTTAAGGGATTTTGGCTTTACCTTTGTAAGGAAGGCTGAGCAGATGCTTGAAAAGATGTAGTTGGATTATCAACAACAATTAGCATTGTTTAACATTATTTTCTTTGAAGACATATGTAGTGAGCTGAGGGTGGTGGCTAGAAGAGGACATATGGCTGAGGATAGTAAAGGAGAGATGGTCGAGGTCATTTCTCTACCTATATGGGCCTTACTAGAGGTGTTAGCAAGAGAACTGTATTTAACTTTGGAGATTCTAGTTTAATAGTAGTAGTAACAAAAGGAAGAGTTTTCCTAAAAGGTCTTAGTCTAAGGGGTCCCAGATATTGGATAATGCCCCCAGGAGTATAGGAGGGCGAGGTCATGCATCTAGACAAGAGTCTACCCTTACTATAGTTGGACCAACTAAAGTCCCATAGTGCAACAAGTATAAGAGGCATCACACGGGGAGTGCTAGATGTGCTTTAACTACCATGCAGTTGAGCATATTGCTTATTATTATCCTAAGAATGCTCTTATTACTAACAAGAGGTTTGCAATTCCTAGTTGAGTATTTGCAATTTCTAACAAGGAGGCTGATGCTTTCCTAAAGCTCATTTGAGATATGATTTCTCTCAATGATCATCAAATTATTACATTATTTGATTTTGGTGCCCACTCACTTGCTTATTTCTAATGAGTATGCAATAAGATTAAATTTGCATATGATTGAAATGTTGTTCTTAATGAATGTGTCAATATTAGCTAGTGCTTCTATGAAAACCAGCCATGCATGGTTGAAAATTGAGTTAAAGTTAGGTGAAATAGCCATAAGATTGACTTGGTTTATTTGCTTATGTTAAGAATTGATGTAATAATTGGGATGGATTAGTTGTTTTCCAATAGAGTAACTTAGACTATAGCAAAAAAGATGGTTTCATTACCAGTGAACATAGTGATTGTAGTTAATCTTGAGTCTACATAGTCTTTGTCTATAGTCACTCCTAAAATTTCCAAGTTCTTATCAGTTATACAAGTTGAGAAATTAGAAAAGGAAGGGTGTCAAGCCTTCATAGTTTTCTTTTCAGTGCATGGAGTGCATAATGGTTCCTTAAATAAGATTGAGGTTTCGAATGAGTTTCCTGAGGTGTTTGTGGATGAAGTGTTGAGATTACCACCAATGAGAAAAGTAGAGTTCTTAATTGATCTAATACCCAGTACTGAGCCTATCTCTAAGACTTCATATCTGATGGCTCCATCTAAATTCAATAAGCTTAAGATTGGACTGTATGTAATGATATATAACTATTCAATTAGGTATAGTGTGGTCTATTTAAGTTGGTTTAAGTGGTCCTAAGGTTATTAGTACTTGGTTGGTGGGTTTAGACAACCTTCAATTAAGTGTGTTTGGACATGAAAGTTATGAAAAGGTTAAAGAAGTCAGGATCCTCAAAAAACCCTTTTTAAAATGCTATTTAAGCTCAAAGTATAGCTCAAACTATACAAGATAACGGAAGGATGGAAAGTAAAACCAACTCTTAAAAAACAATAACTATGTCCCTCTCTGTGTATTGTGTCATAGTGTACTTGTCATACACCACAGTATGCGCTTGCTATCATGACAACAAACTATTATCATGGTAGCACTCTTGGCTAACTTTCAAAGCACGCCGTTTCACCATCTGATGTTTGATTCAAATGTCCATGTATAGCTCTTTAAGCCACCTAGCCATTGGTACTAGTCTCACATCTAAACACTAAACCAATTAAAAGGTAGACATCAGAACATAAAATGGTGTCTTTTATTTCCAAAACAACAACCAAGATGTCCAAACTCACATACCAAGTACTAATAACCATGAAATCACTTAACTCAACTCAAATGGACTATAAACAACCTGTTTGCACGGTTAAATCATAGCAATATCAATCCATACAAAATTTGGCCATCTAGACCCTAAATTAGCATAAACCCAAAAGGGGTAATGTAACGCTCTGATAGTAAGTTGTAATATATCCTTTACTAATCATAGTTAACCATTCAAAATCATAGTAATCAATAGATTAAGCCATTTAGAAGATTATCAAGTTTTAATTTTAAAATCAAGGGATCCTAAGTTTTCTTAAGTTAAAACATGTTCGAATTATTCATTAACTCTTTAATTAGAGTAAAAATAAGTTATGAAAGTATGAGATACATTAGAGGAGTGAAAGAAATTGAAAATAGTTGAAAAATATCAAGTTTGTTGAAAAATAGAGCCATGTGCCGCTGCTTGTGCACACTACGCCATGGCATGTTGCTTTCTGTGCCATGTGCCGTGACTCAAAAGCTAATGTGCCGTGACATATTGCTCGTTTTTGACAGCTAAATTAGGAAACTTCTAACATGCCCTAAATCTCCATTCGACGTTTGAATGACATGATTTAGGTGTCTATAGAAAGCTCTTTTCATAAATTAGCTAATGACACAGGTCTCACTTCCAAAATAAGTCACATTAGGAAATAAGACACCAAAATATATTTTTTTTACTTTTTACAACTTTCACACATAAAAAGGCATCCAAACACTCATAACAAGTGCCAAAAGCTATTTCTAACCACCAAATCATGTTCATTGGATTGAGGACTATCGATATAACACATTACATATACTCAAATACTAGTATAACACGACACTCCTCAACCCCTTAATACCAAAAATAAAAGGAGGAGGTAAATTCATTGCATTGCATAAAAAATTGATCATATAGTCTTTTAAACAATATTTCTACACTTGTACTAGTATTTTGGCCTTAGCAATATATATAAATTATCATACACAATTACTTAGGGTCTAAAATACAATCTAAATATTTGCAACGACTAAATAGCACAAGTGTAATGATATGTAACCTAGAATTGGTAATAATATTCTATTACATAAAAGAAATGCATACAAGAGGCATACAAAAAGAATGCATAGATTCCTAAGCCTTATGAGCTTTATCCCTCTTAACACCAGAGGTAGAGCCTATACAATTTTAAAGAAAAAGGGTGAGTCTAATCACTCAGTAATTAAGATAAAACCTACCCTACGCAGTTATATGTCAATTGATATAAACATAAGAGTATAAAAATAATTTCTTGAAACATATACATGCAACGAATCACAATGCATCAAAACTCAATCAGATTACTTCTTATTCCAATTAGTTAATATATAGCCACCAGACACTTAGACATGCAACCATAACCCGATATCCACATGACTTGCCATAACACAATCATGTGACACATCATAGATTTACATAGGTAATGGATTAACCATCCTTACATCCTTCTTATTTCCACTAACTGAAACCATTGGCTATAACACTTAATAGGGTTTCATCCATGTTACTGGAATACCTAAGTTTACTAATTGTGAGGTGTGATCTAGCCAAAGATCACATAACTCACTCTCAGACCATTGCTTCCCTCACTCTTGAATCTCTTATGTGTCATATACCCTAAGCTAACCTCCTCAATAAACTAGTGTAGATAGTCAGGTTATAGTCCCTCTCCAAACTAGGGACAGTCCCTCGATAAACTATGTGACAAGGCTATACCCCAGGGCACCGGAGGGCAACTTAAATATCATATGAATTTTTCTCTGCTCCTAATCTGTAGACAAATTCCCACCAATTAATCATGCCATGTTTGATTCTCACTTTTTTTCATAATCTTATTACTTCATTATTACAAATCGCAACGTTAATCTTACTTATCTCAACAATCCATTTCTTCATTAACACACATTTATCTCAACACAATATCACATTCATATTTGTAAAGACTTATGCATGCTTATAGTTTGAAAACTATCTTGATTTCACATTTGCATTTCAAGCTAAATAAAACATCATGCACATTTATGTTTTCAAACATTGATCAAAACTAATAACATGCTTTTACATTGAAAATCAACTCATGCATGTAACAATCCACAAGTAATAATCAATTAATATATAACTATCCAACATAGGGTTCTCCTATTTATCTCAAATCTTTGAGAAGTCAAAAGTTTACCCCTCAATGTAATAGCTTTCCAGCTTGATTTTTCAAGCCACAATGGTATCCAAGAGCTTAATGTACAATTAACTAAGCTAATCTTCATTAACCTTGCAAAGAGCATACTACTATCTCACACTTTCATTTTCCCATTTCCCCAACTACACCAATTTCACCATTTAGTCTTACTTATTAGGTTTATTAACTCTATTTACTTCCTAATAACATTAATGAGCTATTAAACTCTCATTAATGGCATTAAACTCTTTTAACAACCTTCATTAATGTCATTTTTGTATAATAATGGGACCCAACCACTAAAAGTGCTAAAACTCAATAGATCTAGGTTTATAAACTTTAATCTACTCGTATTAACTCCATTTGAGTCAATGGATTCATACTCATAACTTATATGAACTAAAAATCATCTCTCACTATCAAACCTTAACCATAAACTTCATAAATGTAGAAGAGATAGGAATATATGAGTGTAGGGCACTTACTTTTGATGTTTAGTAGCCACAAAATACTCCCAATATTATTAAGGAACAACCCTAGTAGAGCTCCTCATAGTTCTTCGTTTCCTCTTCCTATTCTCAATTTTTTTGCTTGATTTCACAACTCTTAATCTGTAGAAAATGGCCATGTGTTGTGACAAACATTGAACGTGTCACAATGCACGGCACAAAGAGGTCTCCTCTTATTCTAATTGTGTTTATGCATTACGATAGATGTGATTCACGCCGTGGCATATGGCACAATAATACTCAATCTTTCTTTTCTTCTCCTTTCAATGCTCAGTTAGCTTGACTCCACACCAGACTCATAAGTTTGGCTACAACACAACCCACATCAATCATTGAACCTCCATAGCCACACACTATGTCAATTTACTTAATTATCATAATCTAGATTAGTTAATCAGGGGATTAAAATTCAGGATGTTAAAGGTAACAACCATACAGTAATCATTCTTATGGCCATTCAAATACACAAATCTACAAAATAAACACTTGCACTAATATCTTAACCTCTCACAACTATTACATCACAATTATAACATTCTAGGTCAAGATACCTATAGTCTATAATAGAAATTCATGCAAGTGACAACAAAATAGCTTTATGATCTGAAGTTGGCATAAACATAAATAATTCATTATAGAACTAAAAGAAAGAGAAAGGACTATACAAACACAAGTCCTCTTAATGCTTATCAACACCTTCCTTTCCTTTACCCCCATCAAAGCCTTCACCTATAAAATGTAACCACTAGGTGAGTTGAGAACTTAGTAATCAAATAGTCTAAACAAACTTCTCATGTATGAGAATAGTTTGTGAGTATGTAAAGTGACACTACATGTCACATACATATAAATATATATATATATACATACGTATGTATGATTGTAAAATGATATGCATGATCAACTTAGGCCTTCCTTATGCCCTCCTTATGTATTTTGACTGAATTTGTGGGTTGACAACTCAATAAAACTAAATCCATGTGACTGGATTGGCCAAGAGCACCTTAGGAATGTTAATGAATATTATGAATGTTAATGCTTAATCTATCTTACATAGTACTGGTACTTCCAAATAAATATAGAACTGTGTACCGGGGCCTCTATGATGCCAGTATATCATATGAATTTTCAAACAATATCTCCAAAACCATATTAGGGTGAACTCCTACCCTCTCATAATGATCATGCCGAAAATATGCTCAATGAATCCACACATAACTATGACATATAATTTCCATTAAGATGATCATTTTCACAAAAACTATAGAATTTTACAAATACTTATGCTTGAATATAGGATTTAGTCTTCAAAACCAAAAATGTTCAAAACGTGATTTTCCATTTTACTCCACATAAAGTTTCTAAATTCATAATCATTTTATATTAATACTATAATTATACAAAACAAAGATGTTAACTTTAGTAACTACCACACAACCATTCAAATACATAAAAAAAAGTTCAGACAATCCAATTAACTCAACCTTTTTTTTCATTAAAAGGGTTACCATGGTCAAGATTTAGCTCCATATGTGTTCACTAACATAAAAACACCCAATCAATATTTAATCTACAAGATTAAACATTTAATCATCAATCCACACACCAATTAACCCCATTTTTAACACAAAATAGGTATCTACTATATCCAAAACCTTACTTCAACAACACCGACTCTACTAATACGCTCTAATAATCTCATTTAACACCCAAGCATACTAATAATGTCAAATATCCACCCACATTTGCAATGTCCACCTTGATATTACTAGGACAATACTTTAACACTTCATTGTGATAACCAAGATTAATTAGAATCTTTAAGAAAAATCATCATAACCTAAGAGTTTAAAAGTAAATAGTTGAAAATATTAGGATCCCAAAACTCTTTTTAAAAAGTCATATGACCTCAAATGAAAACAAAAACATGAAAACCAAAACCAGCACTTAAAAGTACAAATAGAGTAATTTGGAAAATATGCCATGGCGTGACTGTCATGAGCCATGGTGCGTATATGCTATCATGATAGCAAATTGCTATCATGATAGCACCCTTGACCAACTTTCGAAGCACGCAATTTCATCATTCGATGTCTTATTTGAGAGGTTCAAGTGTCCATACATAGCTCTTCGAGCCCTCAAGCTATTGGCATTAATCTTGCACCCATATTCTCAACGATTAAAAAGTTAGATACCAAACCCAAACTAATTTGTTTTCATCTCATAACACACTCAAGGGTGTCAATATCACACAACCTAGTGCTAATAACTCTGAAACTACTTGGACCAGCTCAAATGAACCACACACAACCTAATAGGATGATCAAATGACAACAATAATGACCTAATCATAAAATGACCATCAAAACCCTTATTTCTATAATGAATTTAAGGGGAACAATTTAATTCTCAATATTATACAGGGCTCATTTTCATACATATATATTACTATAACATCACTTGTATTAGTATCTTGGCCTTTCACAATCATTTAACTATAAGTACATCAATTAGGTCGAGATATGCATAAATTTTACTAATTCTCATACAAGTGATTCAAAACATGCATGATTTTAAGTTGGCATAAATTTCATAACATATTCATTACAAAACCAAAATATAAAAGGAAAGAGCTATACAAATGAATCTTTTCATCTTCAGTCGTCCCTTCCTTTCTCTTGCCCCTACCGGAGCCCTCACTTGTAAAATATAACCAATTAATATGCATAACTATAAGTGAGTAAAGCTCATATTGGTTGAAAATACTGACTTAGCATATTCAAACATATCCTTTCTATAAACACAAATAATCAAGCACTCTGGCATGATTAATCTACCATCTGAGCCTCTATGTCACACTGACTAAAACTATAGACTTTTGGACTAAGTGCATATTCACAATAGCCTGAGCTCACCTTTATTGGTAGGATCACTTGGCCAAAGTTATCCTATCCTACTTCCAGACTATGGCCTCCCTTTATCACACATGAATCAAGATCTCGTTACTCCTACATCATATTATTGATGCTAAGGAGCGTCAATCTCCAATGTCATACCCCACATGGATACTAAGGAGATAATCTCCAATATCATACCTTACTAGGCACTAAGGAGATACATGCCATATAGACTTCTACTATGCCTTCCTATAGATGAACTCCCACCCTTTATCATGATCATGCTCACACACCTCATACATAACACATGTTTGTATCCAATTCATATTTAACTCATATAAGATACTTTCACAATTTTCATCATTTGAAAATCATTTCAAATGCACAAAACTCTTATTTTACAATATGCAATGCTTTCAAAATACATGTAGACAATTTACATATCTACTCACATATAGTTAAGCATTTTAATCAAATAGTATAAATTATTCTATTATCTCAACCTTTTTGTCATAAAAAGGGTTACTATGGTCTAACATTTACTCCACATATTCCACATGCACGATAATACTTGAGAAATACTTAATCTACACAATTAAGCGATAATTATAAATTATCACTTTAATTAAACTCAAATTCACTAGATTTCTATACCTATTATGGCTAAAATATTTATTTAGCAATATCAACCCTTTCAACATGTTTCAATGATCCTATTTAACATCCAAACATTGTAATATCACCAACCATTTACCCACATTGTTTCAAAACTCTCAAATTATGCCTAGGGTTCGTTCATACCCTAACCAAAAATTTTAAATCCTTATAAAACCCATAAACCTAAGGTTAAAGGTTGATTTAACTCACCAAGACCTTAACCAAGTTGACGGGTTCAGTTATAGTATAAGAAAATTGAAACCAAAACCAACATGGCCCTATATTCATAAAAATTCATATAAAAGGGAGAGGAAGAGGTGTAGGAAGCTTACCTAAAATAAATCTTGCTCTAAATGCTTCCAAATTGGTCCCAAAGTTGTGCCCTAGCAACTATAAATTCTTCCTCAGATGTTCCTCTTGATATTTGTCTTTCTCCTTTTTGAATTCAGACACATTTCGCGTCTGATAAGTGCAAAATTTTGGCCACCTTCTCAAGCTTGGTTGATTCATACACCATCTTAACTCATTTTCAATACTGTTCAAAGATCAAATAACTATATTAGTGTCCTAAAAATACCATTAGTCTAAAAAGCCATGTATTTTGATCAAATTACCCTTCTTAAACACTTAAACATTGGATAGGCTAGTACCCAAGAAGGGTGAATTAGGTGGCAATTAATAATTTTGAAAACTTAAAGAGTGAAAGATTTAAGTGAGAAGGGAAGACATGAAACAAAAAATATTTATCCTGGTTCAGCCCAAACTTAGCCTATGTCCAATCTTCAAGATCACACTTGAGATTTCCAACTACAATCACAAGCTCAATGGGTGCTTGTCACCATGGTACAATTCACAAGACCTAACTTGTCTTGATTCAACAATAATCCTTGCTACAATCCAACAAGTTATTACAAGCACTTAAAAAACTCCTTTTTAAGATTTCAGATGAATAAGAAAACTTTCACAAAAAATTTCTCTTGAAGAGTAGATAGATTACAAAATGAAGGGTTACAAACTTGTGAGAGCTTTTCCAAAAACTTTATCAAGAATGATAAATGATTACTAAATGTTTAAGTATAATTTGAAAGCTTTTTGAATGCTCAGATAGATAAAAGTTCATTCAAAGATCAAAAGTTCTGTTCTAGGCTTGAATTATATCGCATATATTGTTTTGGCAGTTGACAAATTGTTAGAACAATGTTACTAGCCATTGGTGACATTTTTTGCATGCAAGCTTACATATCACGTGTGAAATGGCTTGTATCAAAGATTTAGATATGCATATGTGACAATTCAAGCGTGAACCTTAAGGTGTCTGAAGCATGTTTTGGAGTATATGAATATGCAACCTATCTATATGATAAAAGTTATGTGCAACCCTCATACTCTCACATGTGGTTTGGTTGGTAGAAAGCCAAAACCAATTTTGTGTGATAAACCTCATGTGTAACCCTTTTGTACTCATGCATGATTTGGCTGACAAAATGCTAAGGCCAAATCTGTATGACAGAACTTGCGTGGAACTAATATGCTCTTACGTATGGTTTAACTGGCAGAATGCTAAAGCCAATTCTTTATAACGAAACATGGAAGCCACATACTATCACATATAAAATGGCTTGAACTAAACCCAACCTATTCAAAAAGACATATCACCTGTGGAACACAACAACATGAAATGGCAAGTTGTAAAACTTAAACCATTTTGGGATATATATCATAAATGGAACCATTATGCACTCAATAAATTTTTTACATGATCAAGATATATGGAATAAAGAGTGATAGATCATATAAGGTACAGTTTTAAATTAGGCTTGGGATGACTTAGACTCAATTTGGCAAGATGTGTTTTAAAGGACTAATGACAAATCATGCATAGTTACCTCTACTCTCACACGTGAAATGGCTTATGATAGAATGCAATAAAACACAACTTGATAATTTAGGTGAGCATGCCTAAGGGTTGCTTGTGTGATTTAGAACACAAAAGCAATTTCAAGGCATCACACAAACACAAGTGATAAATCACACATGCATAACTCTTTGTTTCAAGTGTGAAACATTAGCTAGTATGCCTAACATGACAAATCTCATGTATGACCATACTAAATCATGCGTGATTCTTTAGTTAGTGAAAAGTTCAACTTCTATGAATCACTGCAAGCTAAAATGACATAACTTGCAAGCTTAAATGTAATAAGATGAGTCTTAATATGAATAATTGAGACTTATAAGCTAAAGATGATGCATTTATTTTAATGATAATGAAATGTAATTAAGTTCTCAAAGTTTTCACATTGAATCTAAGAGAATTAAATAACTTATCCTATAAACCTTAATCTTCTCTTTATTCTTTATGTTCTTGAGGTTTTGTCCTCATTCATGATTCTTTATTTCTCTATACACATAACAAATACCTCTTTTCTTGGTTTTTTTTTATCATCAAAATACATGATCCAACATTAAAGTCTTAAGTTAAAAACTTAGGATGTTACAACATTGCTCTTAATCTCCTAATTCCTACTTAGGGTTCATCTAAACACTACTTAAAAACTTCAAGTCACTATATAATCTATAAACATAGACTTAAAGGCTTGATTTAACTCCCTAAGGCCTTAACTAAGGTAAAGGGTTCGGTCACAATCGAAGAAAAATTGAAATCAAGTCCTAGATTACCCTAAACATATAAAAATTCACATAAACGATAGAGAGAGATGTAGGAAGCTTACCTAAAAATGAATCTTGCCCAAAATGCTTCCAAATAGCTCTTAATGTCAAGCCTTAGTAGCCATGAACTATCCACCATCACCCTCTTGCATTCCTCTTTCCCTCTTCTATTTTTATGTCCGGTTTGCGATTTTGATATGTGCAGATTTTTGCACATCTACCATGGCAAATGGTAGAGAGGCTTAGACATAATTTTGGGCTCTCTCTATGCTATGGTCTACTCGAACTATGATCCAGCTCTCTTCTAAGGATCTCTAATGATCTAATAACTACATTAGTCTTCTAAAACATCATTAATTTAAAAATTAACTTAAATTTACCAAATTACCCTTCTAAACACTTGAAATCTCAAGATTTGAAATTTAGGATGTTATAGGATTGGCCCCTTTTCCTTTTTTTTGTTCATATTTTGGCTTTCATAACTGGAGGCGTAGATGATAAAGCTATGGCCTTTTCCATCAATTCTTGTAACATCCTTAATTTTTGACTTTGAATTTTTGTACTTAAAAGGGTAAATTAGTGAAATAAAGTGATTCATAAATTAATGATATTTTATACCACTAATGAGGTGTTAAACCTTTGGGTAGCTTTGAAAATGAGTTTGGATGGAGTTCAAGTCAACTGGGCTTAAGAGGGTAGCCAAAAATGGCATATGGATGAGAGAGACGAAGGAGACTAAGCTTGTGGCTGCTAGGGCTTCCCTTTGTAGACAATTTAGAGACATTTTAGTCTTGCTACATATTTGAGCAATCTTCCTGTCCCTCTCCATTTCCCTTTATGTAACTTTTTAGTAGTTTTGGTTAGAGTAGGGGTTGATTTTAATTTTCTTTTAAGTTTAGACCAAACCTATTAGTGTAGTTAGGGCCTTGTAGAGTTAAATAAAGATTCTAAACCAAGGTTGAATAATTTTATAGTGATTTGAGATTTTTTATTAGGGCTACCCTTAATGAAAATTGGAAGATTAGGAGTAATAAAGGTGATGAATTGATGTCACCTAGGTGTTTGGGTGTTAAATAGAATTAATGTGAGGTAATAGTCTTAAAGAGAAGATTTGGGTATAGCAGATACCTAAAATTAGGTGAAAGGGAGTTTAATTAGAGTTATAATTAATGACTAGTGTTTAATCTTGTAGATTAAATATTGACCGAGCTCTATTAAGGTAGTAGATAGTAGACTATTGTAGAGTTGGTAATTTGTCATGGTAACCCTTTTTGTGACAAAAGGTTTAAGGTAATCAGATAATGTGATCATTTTACTTTTATATTTGAATGTCTGAGGTTTGAGAAAGTGTATATGTCTATATATATTTTATTATGAAAATTGTGATTTATATTTGCATGGTTAATATTTTAGAAATTTGTGTGATGTGTGTTAGATACGGCAATACACCCAAGGGGGTGAATTGGGTCTTTATGAAATTTTTTGGTTCTTTTGAAACTTTTTAGCAAAACTATGTTCAAAGAAGAGTTTAGGAAAATTTGAGTTCTAAACTTTGTGTGTAAGAATGCTAAAGTAATTTTTACAAGCTCAATGTGCAAGAATGTTTAGAAACAATCTCTAAGTATAAGTTTGAATGAATGCATGTAAATATGTTAAATTATATTTTGGATACTAAAATACAGCATAAATAAAGATTGTTGAAAATATAAAGAGTTAAAGAAAAAGAGAGTGCAAACTATGATTTATTCTGGTTCAGTTTCACTACTTGAGCCTTCATCTACTCTCCAAGAAACTACTTGAGATTTCGTTATTATAACACAAGCTTAATTAGGTGCTTGCCACCACAATACAATCACAAGTTTAATTTAGGAACTTGTGAGCCTTTATAGCAACTCACTTTACAAGTAAGCTTCTTTTTCCAAGAGAACAACCTCTCTTGAATACAAAAAAAATTCTCTCCATCACCTTTACAATGATTTAGAATATGTAGATCACTCGGTTCAAACTATCTCTTAGAGTAATAATGAGTATAATGAAGCTTTAATACTCAAATGATGAAGATATAGATGATATTGGCTCAAGAGCAATGATTTTTTATATAATAGGAGTAATATGAACGAGTTTCATAGTTTCATAATTTTTGGGCTTAATCTCCTCTTAAGTGTTTGACATAATAGCTTGTGACATTACGCTTAGCTTAAGTTTTGATGATGACAAATATAAATGAGTTAACTAGACTTATGCCTAATTGTTTTCATATATATAGTAGTTAAATATGACCATGAAAAATGTACTTTAAAGTATTTTAACTCATGTTGTTCCATAATACATGAGATTTAAAAAAATAATTTGTGTACATCAAAGTTATTTTATACTATCATATTTTTTCTTATCTTAAATTGATTCTATATCCTAAAGTGTTCATAGTATTATCTTTCACAACTTGGATATATGCATCCTGATACTTGGACTAACCATTTTATTCATGATATATCATTTAAGATTGTCCAAAGTGAATATGAGAGTAAGCATGAAGAGAAACAAAGTTGAAGTCAGCATTTGCATTTCATACTTATGATTGAAGAACATAATGATAAAGAAAATGAGGATCCAATAAGAGCTCAAGAAAATTGAAGTCTTTTCATATAAGCTTGGATGCATCTTGAAAGCCTTAGACTTGATAGGTATAATATCATTAGACTAGAATTCTTTATGTGAAACTCATTGATTTAGATATGAAGTACTGGCTCAAGATAATTTAAATCAAAACATGCATTTAGTTATTAAAAGAAAGAATGAGATATAGTTTTCTATAATCATAGTTTTCATCTTTAATCACATATGTTTCAAAAAGTTTGAAATGTTTTGATCATTAACTCCATAATATTTTCAAATTTATTCTATTTACTCAAAATAGAGTTAATTTAAAAAATTGATGAACATTTGAAGTCTAAACCTTGAAAAGGAACTTGTGCAAAAAATCTGTATCATGTTTCTTATCATATCTCTCACTAAAAAGATCATTTTAATGTGAAATATTTCTTATTTGAAAATAGACTCAACATATTTTTAATGATAGTTTATTTATTCAAAATGGAGTTCTGTTAAGAAAGACATGAACTTTAGAAGTTGAGTGTTGAGATATTGATTTTGCACAGCATTCAGTCTTGACCTTCATCTACTATTTTAATCATATCTCCAAATATACTTAATTGTAATGAACTTATTGTAAGGGGTAGAGATACTATTACAAATGGAGTTATTATGGTGTTTGTATGTTTTAATGGCTAAGAGGTTGTTATATGTAAATTGTTGCCACTCCTTAATCTGTATGAGATTGGGGTTTTATATATTATGTTTGGAATGTGTGTGATGTTGTATAGATCTTCAATTAGGTGTGTTGTGGTTCAAGTAAGTTATTTCAAGTGGTCCCAGGGTTATTGACACTTGGTTGGTGGGTTTGGACACCCTTGAGTTTGTTTTAAGGGGAAAGAAAAGGATACTTTTGTGTTTGGGTGTCTAACTCTTAAATGATAAAGTGTTTGGTTATGAAACTGGTGCTAATAACTAAGTGGCTTAAAGAGCTATGTGTGAACACTTGAATTTCTCAAATCAGACATTGAATGAACAAATGATGAGCTTTAAAAGTTAGTCTCAGAGTGTTGTCGTGATAGCAGGGGTGCACCGCAACATATTACACAATGAGGGAATTGATTCCTCCGTGCCATCTACCATGGCAAATGACACACAAGCTGTAGTGAATGGTGTAATTTAGGAAGTGCCTAAATTACTCTCTTTTGATCATTGTATGGATTAATTTACATTTTCATGCTTTCATTACTTCTTTTATGTGTTTTAAATTTTAGTTTGAGCTCAAATATCATTTTAAAGGTTTTCTTAAGATCCTAAATTTTAAACTAGTTTTTCTCAACATTTGTGTTATGATAACCTAATATAAGAAATTAACTTAATCCTTCTTATCCTAATGGTGTTGTGTGCTATGCCCTAGTAATGTCAAGGCAAGTATTAGACCTCTTCTTCTCTTTTACTCTTTTTTCAATCATCATTACCCTTTGTAGGACTTGTGTTCTTAGTTCTTGCCATAATCTAACACACAGAGCACTTCTTTGGTTTCTCAATAGCTATGGCTTATATCAAGGATTTGAGATGGTTTATAGAGGATTAAAGAAAAAGAGAATGGTTTGAGGATTATGCGTGATGATTTTTTAGTGTGGGAGAGGAGAAATTTTAATTAGAAAGTGGTTTCAAAATAAGAAAGTGAGTAATGAATAGAAATATGACCATTTAGTGTACGTGAGAATTAGATAAAGAGCCATGCAAGCAATATATATAATCACTAACACATGCATGTTTTACCTCAAATACATGATTGAATCAGCTTAATCCTCTCTAGAACTTGATTCACATGTGTTTTCATGCTAATTCATGCTTGTAATAAGTATACAAGCAATCGCACATGAAAAGCAATGCTAAAATATGCTTACATGTAATCTCGATTAGGAAAGTTTAAAATTAGTACAAAATGCAAGTTTTCAGATACTTACTTCATTCATGCTTGAATGAGATGGGGTGCATACTTGAATGAGCTCTTGTATAGTAAAGTTGCCTTTCTATCCTCTTGATTATGCTTGTGCTCCTTAAAATGAATTCTTGAATTAGTCAAGCACTCTATAGATTTTAATTCTCACTTAATCTTCTTCTAATGCTCATGTGAATTAGATTTTCCACTCCAAGGCAAGTATGAAATTTGCATACTTTACAACCTCCACACACTCAAATAAAATTTTAGAACCTTCTAAATCTTTTGACTTCTAGGTCATACTTGTGTATGCCCTTATTCTCCAAAGTTTAAGTTTGTAATATATAAAATGTTAAATCATGATAACATAAAGTTAAAGAGTTAGAGATACAATACAACTCATTAAGATTTATCATTCCTAATTCTCTTCTTACGATGGTGAATTCTTCTTCATCTAAAGGCTTGATGAAGATATTAGCCAATTGCCTATTGTTAGGCATAAATTTTAGTACAATGTCCTTCTTTTATGCATGATCTCTAAGAAAATGATACCTTAGATCAATATGCTTAGTCCTTGAGTATTTTATTGGATTTTTAGCAAGCTTGATGATGCTTATGTTGTCACATCTAATTGTGACTTCTTTGAGATGTACCTTAAGTCCTCCAATTTTTGTTTGAGCCATAACACTTGAGCATAATAGCTTCTAGTGGCCAAGTGCTTTTTCTCACATGATGAGAGTAAGACCTTATTATGCTTCTTGCTAAACCATGAGATGAGAGCTTCCAAAGAAATGGCATGTTTCACTTCTTCTCTTTCTGTTAATCTTGTACCTAGCATCGTCAATATATGAGGTGGTAATAAGTTTAGATTTACGTTCTTTGGGAAGTCAAAGTCCCAGCTTTGTTTTCCATTTAAGTACTTGAAGATCCTCTAATGGGATTCTTTTAGATTAGCTTGAAACCTTACACATATACAAACACTAAACATAATTTTAGGTCTGCTACCAATGAGGTATATCAAGGAGCCAATCATTTATTTGAACTTTCCTTGACTAACCTTCTTGCCTATCTTATCTTTATCCATTTTTATGGATAAGCTCATTAGATTCTTGTTGGGATTTGAGTTTCTAAACCTAAATTTCTTCAACAGCTCTTTTATATTTGCTTTGGTGAATGAAAATTCCATCTTTCATTTGCTTAATTTGAATCCAAAGGACTAAGTTAAGTTTACCCATCATAAGAACTTTTTGAATTCTCCTTCTTTTTATCATAAGAACTTTTTCTAGTTAGTTTTCGTGCTTGCAAGCTATCTGATGCTTGCAATAATTAGCATGGTTTTGTAGTGTTATTCCTTAGAATTCTTATCCTTGCGTGTATCTATCCTTATCCATATAGTTTCTAGTCTTGTTCCAAGGTGAATTTTTTGGATACTCAAACATATGAACATTTCTTCTGAACCATGCCTGTTTTAGGCTTTGATGGTGCCTCACCACTTCCAAACATCTAATCCTCATGTATATAACTTCTGATTCATGTGAGTATGAAATAATCTATAGGATTTTTCTCCTTATTGAATTTAAGTCTTTAAAAGTTCACAAGCATATCTTGTAAAGACATGAACTATATAGTACTTATCTTTATTAAGTTCCATAAGGTTAGCTAATGCAAAGCATGATTTTCACAATATGTTTTGTGAGCTTCCCTAAGAATGAGAAAAATTGTCATTTCTTTCCATTCATTTCCTAAAACATGTTGTTTATGTATAAAAATTATTAATATGATTTTTTAAATTGTATGTAAAATCATTAGCTTTCTTAAAAACATGATCTATCTATTGAATGAAATAGGAGAAAAATACTTATTAATTGAGTATAGCTTGCAATTTCTTTTTCTTTAGCTCATCACATTCACTTATTAGATTTTTTGAATTTGTCTTTGTTGAATGTGATTTTTCTTTTGATGATATCTGAAGATTATGATAGCAAAGGTGTCATTCTTTGTAGCTCATCATCATCTAGAAGTTTTGATCTTTTAAGGGAGTCTTTAATAGTTTGATTAATCTTTTCATGACATACCCTTAAATGATAGCTTCCAACATTCCTTGATACTCCTTTGACTAGCTTCTGTTGTTAGTCATATCACTTTTATGGCTAAAGCTTCTTTCCATACTTGTGTACCATCTTCAAGACTTGATATAATGTATGGAACTTTTGTATCAAGTCTTTTTATGTAATAACATACTAAATTTTTCTTTTATCTTGGTATGCAATTTTACTTAGATCTACACAAAGTTGGTTTGTAAGAAATAATGCTAGTATGCAATAGTATACTGACTCATATTTAAAGTGGGTTTTTATGCATAAAATAGTTATTCTTTTCAAAATCATATATGCATGGGAGGTTATGCAAAACATATACAGGGATAATAAATAGTAGAATTTTAAACTTAGGTTGAAAATTTATGCATCAAGTTTACCTTTTTTGAAAATTTATGCATCAAGTTTTCCTTTTCTCACTTAGTGTTAAGTTTAACTTCTTGCTTTGGGTAGATGTTGGAAATCTCTTGTGGCATATAGGTTTATATTTTTCTTTAATTGAGAGATTCTTTTGTTTCTCCTATTCTCCTATTCTTGTTAGGTGAGAAGCTTCTCTTCTGTATGATTCTTTCCTTTTCTAATGTCAAGGCTTTGTCATTGTTGCATGTTGTTGCTTGAAGTTTCTTTGCCCTAGTGCAGGCTGTGTGTATTGTTTCTTATAAAGTTGAGCAACATCTGCACATGAACTTCTTTGGATGAAAGGTTTTTTAGCTCTTATACATGAGAAGTAGTTGCTTCTTAGTTTAACATCCCTTTCATATGCATAAATGAAGTTCTACAGGTTTCCTTTGGTGCTAATTTCATCTTGAGTCTATAATGGTTAGAAGTGTACTTCATTTGTCCTTCAGGACATATTGAGTGGCATTTCTCTTGTATATATTTCTTTTATGATAACAGTCATGATAAATATGACCACTTGTACCATAGTAACAACAAATTACAAGATGATGTAATTACATTTGTTATTACGAAAGTTTCCTTTAGAAAATTTATTTTTCTAAAATTCTTCTTTTCAAATTTCCTATTATTCCTATTAGAAAATCCTAAGTTCAAGTATTTTCTTCTTTTAATTATAGGATTAGTTTTAGGTTTGAAAACAGTTATATGATTTGTTTCACAATCATGAATCCATAAGTAGTAGCAGTGAATTACCTTATTAGAGTCATCTTGCTTATTTAATTTAGTAATATCTTGTCTGCTTATTTAATCTCGTTGACTTATTAAGCTATTGATGAAATCAAATTCTTGCTCTTTCTCAATAGTGAGAGTACTTATGTTGCTCTCAATGTCATTAGTGTATTGATATAGCATTTCGAGTTTACCATAGATTTCCTCTATACTAATGCAATGCTTTATCTCTACAAAATCATATTCGAGTAAAGCACTATGCAATATGTTGATAGCTATAACGTTTAAAGAAGCATCTTATAAGGCTTGGTTAAGTTTCTCTTATAGATATTTCTTCTTTTCTCTTTTAGTTAAGTTTCTCTAAGGTTTTATTTTGAAACTAGCTTAAAAAAATCCTATAAGTTAAGGTTAATAGATTTGATAAAAGTTTCATTATAATCTCCAAAAATCAAAATGTTTTCCAAAACAGGTGTGGAGATAAAATATCAAAATCTTCACGAATACAACCCAATGTTGCCATATTCGCTTGAGATTGCTAAGTCCTTTCAACAAGTAACTTATTCTAATACCAAATATAAGATCAGACAATTACACCCAAAGAAGGGTGAATTGGGTGTTTAGAAGATTCTTGACTAAATAGAAAATTCACAATTTTATGCTCAAACAAAGGAGCAACTTCAAGTTTATTAAAACCAAAACAATAAACTTTAAAACCTTAAGTTGCAAGTAGATTGTAAAATACTTTATAAGAGGTGTAAATTAAATTTTCAAAGATATTGAATAATGAAGTTGAAATCTAAAACACGAATTTGAAAGCCTTTGGTATGATAAAATAGGCAAAGAGGATAAAAATCAATTTATCAAATAAAATTCTAAACATAAATTAAAATAGACTTAGCAAACCCAAGCACTAAGAGAGAAAGAATAAAATAGGTTGAATGTAAAAAGAGTGAGGACAGAGGTATTGCATAAGAGATTTGTCTTAGTTCAGCTAATTCAACCATGTGTTTTGATGATTACAAAATTAAGAGAAATGGCTTTGTTACTTGTGTATATTAATATTTATAATCTAAGTGACAAAACCTTCAAGAGCATGAAGGATAACAGAAGACTTAAACTTAATAAATTTATTTATGTTCTCATTCTCTTATATATCAATGTAAAGACTATTTAGAGCAAAACTACAGTTTGAATGGTAAGAATGCATTATATTAGAACATGTCATAAGCTTATATGTCATAAAACTTCATTGTCAAACACTTAGCTGAGAATTCATTTAAGCTTTAGAGTCTAATTCATGCTTGTTCTAGATAGAGCACATGCATGAATCAACCATCCTTAATTTATCATAGGACTTAGTAGATCTAATTCGAGTTTGAGTTCGAACTAATACTAGCTTGAATTAGCATCCAAAAGTCTTGCTAGGCAGTATTAGCCAATTCATGCTTGTCTTGGTTTAGACACACATGTATTTGAACTTTTAGTGCAAGTAAGTATTTTGAGTCCAGCAATAACTTGCTTGTCTTAAGATTAAACATATGCTTGAATTAGCCATTACTCAAGGCTATGCTTTTATGACCTAACTCTCACTTGGGTTAGATATTATACATGCTTGAATTTATCCCGATGCATCAGCTTGAAATGTGCCATAGTCTAATACACGAGTGTTGCCTTGATGATTCATGCTTGAATAGGTTTCAACATTTAGATTTTTTCAAGCCTAACTTAAAGAGCTTTTAATTTGAACAAGTCAATTCAAGCTTGTTTCAGCAATCATACAAGAGCTTTTTTACCTTACAAAGAGTCCATTCAAATACATGATTAAATTAGTAAGTACCCATGCATGTTTGAGCTCATAGTAGAAGCAAGAAGCTTCTAACCTCTAATACACACTTGAACTATATAGCCTTCATGCTTAAAGTAACTAGAAGTAAACCAAGCATTTATGATTTAGGCCAATCCATGTATGTCCCCTTGTTAATGCACATCTTAATCAAGCTTTGACAAGCATTTATGCTGTTGGAAGAAAAGTTTTTTTTTTTATGATTTTCTTACTTTTACTGTGAGCTCAAATGTGCATGGGTGCACTCTGATACAAGAATATAATGGATTTGTACTCTTTAAAAGGTAAAATATGCAAGTATGACTACTGAAATAAGTTTGAGTTGGCTTGCTCAAGTTCAAGGCCCTCTAAGTCAAGCTTGATAGTTATAAGGCATGAACCTCATTCAATAGTGATCATTAAGGTGACACGTAGATTATACTACAACTTAAGAAGACATACTAAGACTAATTTAAGTGTATATAACATCTAACTCAAGTATGAATTAGACCATAAAAGAAAATCATAAGGGAAAAACTAGTTAAAGCATATGTTCAACCTAACATAAGTGAGTTCTAGCTAAGCTTAGAACACGCATGTCAATTCCAAAATAAGCAAGAATTAGCTTACAGTGTCTAACAAGGCTTCTGGAAGCTAACTCAAGCGAGTGTTAATTCTAACTCAAGCTTGAATTAGATCTACTAAATCATATGATGCATTAAGAATGGTAGATTCACATGTGTGCTTTGTCCAAAATAAGCGTGAATTAGACAATGAAGCTTAAATGTATTTTAAGTGTTTGACAATAAAATTTTAGGACATGTGATCTATGACAAGTTCTAAAAAACAATATTATTACTATGCAAAGAGTGATTTTTCTCCCAAATAGTTTTCACATTAAATCTAAGAGAAGATAAAACAAATAAATCTATTAATGCTAGGTTTTCTCTTATTTTTCATGCTTTTGAGATTGTCACTTAGACTTGTAATCATTGATTTGTGTAAGTAACAAATCCCTTTCTCTTAGTTTTATGGTCATCAAAATATAAGGTTCAAAACTTATAATAGCTCCTTTAACACATGGAGAGGCTCCTCTTCTCATAAGTTTATTACCATGTTTCATGCAAGGTTTTCAATTTTTTTCTCACTATCTTCATGAACAAGATTCTAACAAGTTTATTGCCATGTTTCATGTGAGGTTTTCAATTTTTTCCTCACTATCTTCATGAACAAGATTCTAACAAGTTTAAAGGAGTGAAGTGAAAGAGGAATTGACCACCATCGTTGGGGTAGGAAGAATAGATAGATAGAAGAAGAAGAAGAAGAAGAGGATGAGGGTTAATGAATGAGATATAGTTTTAGAGGAGGAAGATAAAGAAGAAGGATGAGGGTCATGGATGGCATTTGGGTTTGGAGGAGCGAAAAGTATCACATGTGGATGCTAATGTAAGAAGCCAATAAGGCAGTTAACGATCAAATTGTTTAACTTAAACATGATCAAACCTTTAGGTCAAGGTGACATTGTACCAAATTAGAAAACATTAGGGTGACATTGTGCCAAAAAAACTTGATGACATGAGGTGCACTTGCGTGGAAACTTCAAGAGCATATTTATGCCTTAACCATTTTTCTTTTCATGATATAAGCTTTTTATTTTTCTAAATCTTATAATGAGTTTTGTTTTATAATTTAGATGAGATGACTCCTGTTCTTAACTTCTTCATAGTCTTGAAAGGACTTTCTTAATGCCTTATCCTTCCAAATATGGTAAGACTATAGTTTTTAACTAATTTCTAATTTGAGAATTGAGACAATCATAATGGCCTTTGTCTTACTCCAATTTTCTTCAATACACTTTATTACTTGGATTTTAATTTTAGCCCTACACATATGTGGAGTTATCTCTTTGTTTCTCCAATTATTCAAATTAACTGAATCTAGTAATGGACCTAGAAAAATTTATTTGTGGGGGCAACATTTATACCAAATATAAATATTAATATTTTTAAAGAAAATATAATTTTAAATATTAATTAAAATAATATACAAATAAATTATATGAGAAGTTTAACAACATAGAGTTAAGGTGTATTTTTATTCCTAAACTATTCACAAAATAGCAGTGAATAGTTTAAGATGCTAGGTGTTCCTTCACAAATAGTTTAGAAGCAAAAATGTACCTTAATCCAAAAATATATATTAATTTCATTTACATCATTAATGTGTTCTTATAAAAAAAGAATAACCAATATTTTTAAATATATATGCTTGATAATTTTAAAGAGAGTGTAGAACAATTGATCTTTTGTGGGGGGCTAATTGCAATTTTAAGGGGGCCAAGTGTAATTTTAATTTGAAAATATGTGAAATTTTGCCAATTTGGCCTTACTTTGCTTGACATGGGTACATACGTTAGATCCCAAAACTTGATATTAGGGAGTCTACTTAGTATAGCACTTTCCCAACCTCTTTCTAAAAAAATAATAATTATTCCTCTTTTAATTTAGCTCATTTGAAGCATCAGTACTTCAGCTAAAAAGTGATTATTATATGAGTTTTATTCATGGTTATTCATATATCTTCTCACCTTTTTTCTTGTTGGAAAAGTTCCCTCAATATTAACTGTAAAAATTTATATTTATAATATACTTTTACAATATAAGTATCATTTCACCAGGATTATTTCACTTTTATTTAAATTTGGCTCATATTTGATTCGAATCAACAACTATTTTGTTGGTTCAATTTTCAAATCACTTTCATGATTCACCTTTATCCTTAAAAGGGTGAACGGTGCATACCGGTAATGCTATACATAACAGCAACATCTTGGAGAACATTCCACAAACGGGACAACAAATATCAGAGTAGCCTCCACATCCTCCTAACATTTAGAAGAATTGAAGGAGTTGATGCTAGAGATAAAGAAGAAGGTTGATTAACATGATATTTCTTTCAAGGTGGGATAGGGGGAAAGTAACAAGAGTGTGAGCGATCATGATTGGGGAAATGACCAGGAGGATGAGGTGTGAGACGAAAGGATGTATGATGAAGACATGAGATAACTAAAATGACTAAAAAAACCAAACTTCAATGTATGATGAAGACATGAGATGACTAAAAGGACTAAAAGGACCAAACTTCATCTTCAAGTTAGAGTAGACAGAGGACCGAGCTTTCAGGCCACTTGGTTCAATCAACAACTTCAAACCCATTTAAGCTTTTGGTATATATGTCATCATCTCTATTAACTTCTCTTCTCTACTCCACATATTCTCTACCTTTGTAGTTTATGTCTATGAGTGTGCGTGACAAAGTGAGAGAGAGATCATCAGAAATCACAATATTAATTAGCTTATTACCTTCTTTAATCTATCCATCTTTTTGAAAACTATGTGGATAATGTTATAGGATGTGAGATATTACATGGATAAAAGCTCTATTTACTATTGACAATATATCTATTATATTCTATATACATATGAAAAGTATATTTTTAATTGTTTATTACCATTATTAATGTCTTGATCATCAACTTACAGTAACATCATTTTTCTTATTTCACTTTGTGTTTTCAAAATTTGATATATCATCTTGCAATGCATAGAGCAGATCAACATATGATTTGGAAGATAATAATTAAGTTCTAAAAACTTTTAGGTGGTATTATATCAAAGAAATTTTTTTAAGATATTAATTTTATTATTATTCTTTAAAATGATTGGCGATATTAATGTTTGTATAATTAAGAGGTTTGAATTTTAATTTATTCTATAATAAATTCTTAAATGAATAGCTTAATAATGAAAATTTTGTAATCATTTATTAGTTGATGATGTATTTTCTTTGATTGGGATAATATATACTATACTGATTAACAAGGTTGATTTGAGTAGAATGATTTTCTTCCCTTCAATAGATATGCACATTTGACAACATACAACTCATTTGCAAATCAAAGAGAATGGCCAAAAACAAACATAACCCTAAATATTACAAAGCTTCCAAGAGTTACCTTCTTAAACTTCATATAATTATCTTTATTTTTTAATATAATTGAATGTGAAGCCTAAGAACTTATTATTAATGTAGTTTAGACATTTTAAAGTTTGTTGCATGTTATTATTGATTGTAACTAAAATACTTTTTTTTTGTAGAAGATTGTTATATGGATTTATTATGATTAACTTTTAATTTTTTGTGATAAATTTTATACAACTATAAGTACTTTTATTGTCTTAATTAAGTTTATCAATTGTTGACACTCATAGAGGAAAAAGTGAAAAAACAAAGAGATGTACTAGACTACTAGGATCAATCTCTTAGTCTTATGGACTAAATTTGGTCTTATTTAACTTTAGATTACCCCTAGAAAGGACCACACTACAAATTACCTAATGTAGTCCATTCTATAAAAGAGACTAACAAACTTCGAGTTAATCTTAAGTTCTCTCCTATTATTCTTTTGTGTAGCTCAATTTCCAATTTGTATTTAATATTAAAAACATTAAAATTTTGAAACACATATTAGATGGTTTTGAAAACAACCATCCAATGTATGCCTATATATTAAACTATTATTTTTAGAACCATCTAATATGCTTCCTTGCCTCTATTTACTAGATGGTTGTACATATAACCATCCAATCATAGGTATCATAGATGAGTTATTTTACAGTAGTGAAGTTGGTTACTAGGACTCTATCTAACCTTGTGGTTACACTTTTGCAAGTGAAAGTGTTAGAAGGTAGAAGGGAGAAGGCAATCAAGACAAGGAGTAGACCAGTGCCTTGATTTCTGTATATGCTCTTATTGACTTTTGAGATATGTGTAATCATGAATATATATACATTTGAACATTGCTAACTAGGATCATATATTTATCTTTGGTGTACTTGCATTATTAATGTGATTTTGTAATGTTGTAATTTAGCTGGGATTGTGTATTTCATTATGTAATTGTAATGTTTGGTCAAATTACTTATGTAAGTGCATGATTAGCTACATAAATATATTGAATTG
This sequence comes from Prosopis cineraria, assembly GCF_029017545.1. Classification (NCBI taxonomy): domain Eukaryota; kingdom Viridiplantae; phylum Streptophyta; class Magnoliopsida; order Fabales; family Fabaceae; genus Prosopis; species Prosopis cineraria. The sequence goes on from NW_026555336.1 coordinate 28,743,576, forward strand.
ATAGTATGATTGATTTGATAGCCAACTGTTATATTATGAAATATGCCCCCTCTATGATTGGTATTGGAATTTTGTATGGTTAATTTATGTCTAGATTTTGTTATTGACTATATGATTGTTCTATTAAGTGAATATTAGTCCATTAAACATGCTTTAAGCCTCAATTGAGGCTAATGACATTTGGTTTGAATTCGAGGCATTTGTATGTTAAAATTTTTGTGAAAAGGGGCAGTTTTGAATCTGGATATTCAGCTTTTAAATTGTATATTTTTAGGATGAAATCAATACCATTAGCTAGATAAGTGAGTAAGTTATGTGCAATCACTTAAATCACCCTAATTGGACATTTGATGGAGAAACGATGCATATTGAAAATTTACCTTGACATGCTATCATAATCTGCAAAATGCTATATGGTGCATGGTGTCCACGTTGCAACAAGAAGCGTGACTCTTTGTGTTTATGCCATAGTGGATGGACCCTATTTGAAAAAATTTTAGTTTTTCCCTAATCTCAATAATTTTTTTTCTTACTTAATCCCATGCCTCCAATGTATTTTAAACTTTGATTTTTATCACATGTTAAGCTCAATCAATATTTTAAAAAAAGATTTTTATTGAGATCCTAACTTTAAGTGATTTAAAAATAAATTAGTTAATTTTTTTCTATCATGGTAAATTATCATAGTTAACTTCCAATTGCCATAATTGTGTGTTGTGTGTGTTGTGTTAGATCCCAACTTTAAATTATTTATAAATAAATTAGTTAATTCTTTTCTACTATGGTAAATTATTAGAGTTAGTTAATTCCTAATTGCCATGATTGTGTGTTATGTATGTTGTGTTCTAATAATGTCAAGACAGACATTACCCCAATTTTTTGAATTATCTCAAATTAGACTAGAAGCCAATTGTAGGTCTAACCGGTTGAACTAATTTATCACGACCCAAAAGTTGAGTTGTGATTGGTACATAGGTTAAGCTAATTCAATTTCACTTAGCCTAGCAAGCCTTTAACTCATTACATCTCTTGCACAAAATATCTCCCAACAATAAAAATCAAATGGGAAAACAATATTTGCATGAAACCATAACTATTCATTTGACATTACACCTTGACTCTAATACCACCATAGTAGTCACAATATCATGGAATCTCATAAGACTATTCAACTATTTGCAATCTACTCCATTTGTCTAAAGATAGCTAATCATAAAGCACTTTCGCAGTTGCCTTAGTTGAAAAAAATCAAGAGAGGAGTGAGTCTGTTACCAACTTAATGAGGGTATAAATAACAAAGTGCACAGAAGGGAAGCAAAGGCATACAAGAGTTTTTCATGATTGATTCTCAATGATGAAATAAATGTAATCATAGTGCTCAAAATATCAAATATTAGCTTTCACAAATTCTTTATATCCTAGAGAAATAATATTTCAAAGTTTTACTGATAAATCAGACAATCATGCAACAAACACCAAACATTCAATCTTAGCATTTCCTACAATTAACAATCACCAATTTTGATGGGAGTAACCATCCCACCTATAATATAATATATGCATATCCTTTCTATACACAATGATGGGGAATAACCATCTCACCCAATATTATATAATATACCTTATGATGTATAGCTCATGGTGAAGAATAACCATCTCACCTACACATCATATCTTATATATAACTCTTATATATAGTTGTGAGGAATAATCATCTCATTGAATAGCATATGCATATGAATATAAATAAAATAAAGACTTGAAAGGAAAAGAAGTTGGATAGAAAGACAAATAAAAAATAATTGAAATAATATTTTTAAAGAAAATAAATCTAACCTTTTTTAAAAAATGAATTTAAATTTATTTTGAAAGAAAAATAGAAAAAAATACATGATCATGTTGCAGTAATAATAAACCAACACTCATAACTATCATCATGCTTCCATCATATAATCACCACATCAACCTCAAATTCACATAATCATAATTTATAAAATTTTCACCCTGATTGCCCCTAACATCTAAAGACTACAGGGAAAGGAAAAAAAAACGATTTGCTTTCTAGAGAAAGAAAACTAAAAATAAAGAAAATGAATAGTTGAGGCTTAAAGAGATAACAAAGGTGAAAATAAATGTGCCACTTTGCTATGTACAAACTCACCTGACAATATGTTGACAATGGTCTTATTTTGTTATTGCTTATGACTTAGCTCCAATCGCAAGCCTCAGTTGCATCACCTATAATTATTTGGGATGAAGATATTGTCGTAACTACAAAACTATAATGTCTATAATTAATTGAATGCACCTTATATCAAGATCCTAATATTCAATACAAATCCTTGTTATCATCACCAGTCTAAAAATTAGTGTTTCCACCTAAATTCTTAATTTAAATTGAGTTTAAGAATTACCTTATAGACCAGGGAAATCAAAACCGAATGAGCCAAAATCTGAATAAAAGAATATATGGAATTCCAACTCCAACATCTACAAGTGACGATCTGGAAATATTCACGATCCATGTTGGTGGCGTGGCAACTAGAAAGATGCTAGCGAAGTCCATTAGGAACTATTCTAATGTAGAGAGTTACACAATTTTGACATAGGAATGTGCAAAGGAATTGAAGAAAGAATAGTAACATCAGGTTAGGTATTAAAAACGCTAAAGCCAAAATGGAAAAATAAATTTAAAGGACAAATGGAAGAGACTTAACGTGATAGTTGCTGTGTATGGGAGGCGAAAAGCAAAGTGAATTAAGGGTTGTGTTCCTCTTGACTTTGTGTGTGTGTATATAAATACCCACATGTAAATCTAAATAAATTATATTGAAGACTGGGTGAAATATTCTAAATGAAATTTTAATCTAAATAAGATATATCAATATCTTACATATTTATTTATTTTAATAAATTAGATTCTATTGAATATAGGATAGATATAAGTATTCAAATAACTCCAACAAAATTCTAAGATTATCTATTTTTTTATTTTTGTTTTCTACTTTATTATAATTTAATTTATCTATTTTTTCTCTCTCTTTATTTGATGGGTTATCACATAATCGATACAGCTTTTAAAACCTTGCTTAAAATAATATAGCCTACATACAAGTCACACAACATAGTCATCAATCAAAATCAAAATCATTGTCAACAAACGTATTTAGGCCTAAATTAATTTCATGCAAAACACAAAACCCATTATTTAATTTATCAAACAACATTACAATAATGCAAATGGGCCAATTTTAAAAGGGCTAAATTGGGTTAATAAAACAGTAAAATACACATACTTAATTCCTCATCTAAAAGATGGTAATTGGCGCAACAATTAATTAGTACATTTTAGTTGCTCAAATCAAAATATTTTCTTCTTCTTCTGCCAAAGTTCTCTGCAATGTCCTCTCCCTAGCCTGTTTTGCCTGCAAATTCATAGTCTTTCACAATGAGAAACATTTCAACTAAGCACTACATAAATATATTCAAAACTTACTAAAGAATCTTGATTGCTAAAAAGCAAAAAGGACATGAAACAAATTAAATCTCAAGATGAATATATAGAAATGGTATTCTTAAAAGTGAAGGACAAACCTCCTTTACCCAATCAGTACAACTTATTATGAGCAATAGCACGACCACTTGACAAAATGTACCAGTAGTTATTCCAAGCCAAAGTCCTTTTCCTCTCATGCATGCCCAGAAACCCAAAATTGCAGCAAGTGGAATTCCAACAACATAATAAGCTCCAAAGTTCACATATGCCCCAATATGCTGCCACCCACTTCCCCTAGCAATCCCTATTTTGGACAAGAATTAGATTTCATAATGCACTAAAACTAAGAGTTGGAATACAAGCACACAAGAGTATATTTTACCTGTAATGGTACCTTGCAAGGAGTCTAAAAAAACAGACATAACTAACAGAGGAGCTATATCTGTGACATAGGCTATTACATCTGGCTCGTTGCTAAAAACACGACCTAAAACATTCTGGCTAGCAAAGACAATCGAGCTTACTATAAGAGCCTCACAAGTTGCTAGAAGCCTAGAACATAAGGCTGACACACGTGCCTCTTGTGGTTTTCCAGCTCCTAAGGCATTTGAAACTCTTGTGCTTAGTAATACCAACCACAAGAGTCACCAATGAGAAAGAATTGATTAGTTGACAAGTCATGAACAAACTCAATTCTATATTATTGTAGATAGAAATAAATGGAAACATGTATAATGTATGGATGGATGTTATGTGATAAAAACCTTGCTGCTGAACCAATGGATTCTGGTATTGAATAGATTGTAATGTTCATTGATACACTGATCATAAGATTCAAATTTGTACGAAGAATTAGTTATTGTAGCATATTGCTGTAGTGGTTGAAACATTTAGAATAGAAAAGGCATACCATACGGCTAAGATTGAAGTTTCAAGCTCTGGGTTTGGTCGAAAAAGACCAGCAAGCACTGTCGTAAGCTCGTAAGACCACCATTGGAGACTGAAATATTCAATCATCATTATCAATATAAATATACCAATTTTCATCAATTATAATATAAAATGTATAGGAAGTTATATTATTATGTGGAGAAGAATGATACCAAGCCATTATAGCGGAAGGAATAGCAAAGCGAAAGAACTCTTTAATGCCTTGGAAAAGCTCCTTGGAAATCAGAACTCGAGTCTTTTCACAAGAGTTAGAGAATTTCATATATGACCCAAGTAAGATCACATTCAACCAATATGAAGTACCAATGGCAAGTGCTCCTCCAAAACGACCCATACCAGATTTAAAAACTAATGCCCAACATAAAGCTATGTGGAAGCATATGGTAAATGAAGAAGAGAGTACAAGAGGAGTGACTAAACTTTGCATAAGATAGTATCGAACCAAGGCTTGAAGTGATGCATAACCGAAAAGTGCTGGAATCAAACAAACTGTAAATTTTCCTGCTTCATGTGCAATCAAAGGGTCTTGACCAAGAAAATTCAATAATTTTTCCAAGTTGAGCCATAACAAACATACAGGAAGACAGCATAAATAAAGACAAAATATGCCAGTTTGAATTTGAACACCAAGCTTCTTATATTGCTTAGCTCCATAAGCTTGGCCACACAGCGTTTCAAGTGCAGAAGCCATTCCAAACTGTTAAGAAAGTACAAAATATGGAATCCAAAAAATGCAATTATTAGTTATTGAACAAAAGTACAAACCCCGCAAATGCTTGTAAAACATCAACTGACTTACCATGACACTGAAACCAGTGACAGCACAGAGAGAGATGGCAACACCAGTACTAGATTGAGCAAGTTTACCCAAGTGACCCACCATCATTAGAGCAATAGTTTGCAAAAAGAAGGTAGAAGAATTCACAACCACCATGGGCCCTGCTACACAACAAACCTCTTTCACTTCTTGAGCAAACACTTGCCATGTTATACGTAGATGATCCTCTTGGTTCCCCACCTGTGTGTTTTTCCCCAACAGATCCTTATCCATTTTCCTTCCTCTGTCTAGCTCATAGGAACTCCTGTTAAAAATTCGAACAAGAGATATCACTTCGAGCTCTGGATTCATGTTTGTCATTGTTAAGAGATATAGGCCATACTAGGATATTTGTCCGTAATTGCCAATAATTTATCTTGAAGTTCTTTAACCACTATTTTTTTTTTTCGTTTGAGTGATGGTGTGTTATTAATTTTTTTATCAAACATTTTTCCCTTTTATTTGCTATAGAAGTTTTAAAATTATTCTTGTGAGTCACGTGCTTCAAGGTTGAAGCAATAGTGATTGTATGTCTTTTCTTTAGCAATAAAATTCAACCGTCCACACTGAACAAATTAGATTTAATATTATTTATTTTTGTTATATTTTTATTTTAAAATATAAAGTATATAAAAATGAAGCTAATCTAACAGCTGCCACTTTGTCAAGGCTGAATTTATTATTTAAATAATATTAATTCAAAACCCATACAATATATAGGGTGTAAATCTGAGTTGTCAGACTTGAACACTTGCCAGCCAATACATTGCGCAGCATGATACAACTCAAGTGGCCTAGAGTATTGAACTTAATTTCATGATCCATTCCAAAAGAATTGGGGCCCTAGATTATGAGTTGAAAAGGGAGATGGGCTTGGCATGAAAGACGCCCAATTTATAATTGATGAGAAAATGAAGTGAACTCGGCCTGAAGATGTTCATAAGTGTAGCAGATGAAAGAAACAGACACTGAAATCGATAAATCTTATTACAAATTGATGAATCTTGCAGTATAAATGCTCTGGTAAGGGATGTACTCAACAATCTAGGCTCTGTTGGAGACATTAGTGGGAAGTTCCTAACTCTTATCCCTAAGATTGATGATCTTGAAAACCTGAACAATTACAGGAAAAATTACATCTAAAGACCTCCTAAAAAAATTATTTGTAGATAAGGATCAATATGAAATTGTTTGTTGTTAAGATGGTAATAGAGACTTGTTTTTTTTTTAAATAGTGACTTGTTGTTGACCTTTCCCTATGAATAATTTTCTCAAAAGGTCATTGGATGTGATTTTCCCAATATATTTTCATCAAATCTCTCTTTATAATGTCAGTTATAAAATCATTTTGAAACTTATTACCAACCATTTGAGAGAGTATATGGATTTTATTGTCAGTAGTGCTCAAAGCAATTTCACTAAGGTAGTAAAATTAGTGATAATATCATAATTACTTAGGAGGTGATTTACTCAATGAAAACCAAGAGTGGAAAGAAAGGTTTTATGGCCATTAAAGAGGATCTTGAAAAGGCTTATGTAGATTGTCTTGGACTTTCATTAAAGATACCTTGAGACTTGGTGAATCAAGAGATGAGTTAGAATCTAACATTTAGTACCTTTGATCCGTTGCAAGGCATTAGAGGATCAATGATTAGATCCAAAGTTAAGAGGATGAAAAAAGCCTTAAATTCATTAATTAGGGATGTCCACATGATCAAGGAGTCCTAAAGATAAATGAAGTTCTAGAAGATCCAAAAAAGACTCTTATTATATTAGGCCAAACCCAAGATACTTAGGCCCATAAGTCTAATTGGTTTAGTTAATGTTATTTTTTTAAAATTTAGGAAATTAGTTTATCTTATTTTATTTTCATATTTAAATTTTGGTAATTAGTTTATTTTGTTTTAAATTTAAATAAGGATACAATATATCCATTGAGGATATGATTTATCCATTTGAAATTGTAGATTAACTAGGATTGTGTTATTAAGGATTTTAGAAGTCTATTTAAACGGTTTAGTCTTTTGTATTTTTAAGAAGAATAATTGAATTTATGAATTGAATTATTTAATTGTAATGCTATTTCAATTAGTGTTGTTCTTCATGAGATGACGCATTATGGAATTTTGAATTATTGTGAGCTATCATTCAATTGCCTCGTATCATTTGGTATTCAGAGCCTTGGTTGCTTTTTCAGGTTGTGTCCTTCCATTGTGATTTTCCTTTGTGTTCTTTATTATTTACCATTTTTATCTTTCTCATTCATTCCTCTTTCCTTCCATATATCACTCATTTTCATTGTGGTATTCATTATTTACCATATTCATCCTTCTTATGTGTTCATCATTCCTTCCATATATGATTCCTTTTCATCATGTTCTTCATTATTTTTCATTTTCATCTTTCTCATTCATTCATCTTTTCTTCCTTATATCATTCATCCATTTTTTTTTCCATCTATTCATCTATTTATATTTTTTTCCTTCTATTCTCTTATAAAAAAAAACTCTTTTGATTTGTTATTGATTTTTGGATCTTTTTCCCTTATAGATTTAGATTGAAATAAAAGGCAATGTGCACCAAAGGAAAAAAACTAGAATTGTTATGAAAAAAGGAAAAAATTGTGCAAAAAAAAAAGAAGGTGCAAAAAAAATTTTGAAAAAAAAGAGAGATTTGAAATGAAAAGTTTATATGAAAAAAATAAAAAAAAAAGAAAGAGCAAAGAATCAATCTGATACAAAACATAGTTGATATATTTTTCTAATTTGGTGAATTTTATCATACCTTATATACCATATCTTCTATTATCTCATCTTTTTCTCTTTTTTTAATTGTATCATCTAATCTTATTTTATCTCACCTACCTTATCACATCTCAATTTTACAATTCCTATGTCAATTAACATTAGTTTCACCATAACTGTTATCTCACGCCATTATTTCTCGCCTATAACTTCTCCTTTACTATGTCAACTATTTTATCCCATCCAAAATGTTCGACTAATCCATCATCATGTGCTTCCCAAATTATTACTTCCCATAATGAATATTGGGGAATACATAGGATCTTTTTATAGAATAAAAACCCCTTATGCCTTTAATACTGGTGGAAAGGTTGTTCTTTAGTCACTTCTCATGCTCCTCGAAAGGCAAGGTCATATTGGTATAGCTCCTTGACAAATTCAAACCCAACAACTTTGGCTTAAATTGTTGATAGCAACACATGTCAACAGCTAAGAGCATCAGCTATAGCATTTGATGTTCCTATCTCATGCTTAATAAGGAATAGATAAGACTACAAAATTTCACTCTAACGAGCATGTTCACAACTAATCCTTTACTAAGAGTTCAAATACTTAAGGGCTTCATGATTAAAAAGAGTATAAACTCTTTACATAGGAGACAGTTGCTCCAATGTTGCAATTTCTTTATCATAAGTAGAATACCTAAGCTTGACATCATTGAGCTTCTCACTGAAAATGGTGATCGGATGTCCTTCTTGGCTAAGCACAACACCAATTCCTACATTAAAGGCATCACAACTGACCTCAAAAATTTGGTCAAAGCTTAGAAGGGCTAAGACAAGAGCTTCAGTCAATCATTTCTTTAGCTTTTCAAAACTCTTCTAAGCATGCTCTGTCCAATGAAATCTATCTCCCTTAAGGCAATCAGTTAATGGTGAGGTGATGGAGCTAAAAATTAGTGTTGGCTAATTATAGCTTTAATCTTGTTAGGATCAACATGAACACCCTAAGCAGTAATAATATAACCCAAAAATACAACCTGATTAGTTATGAAGTTGCACTCCTTCAAGTTGCCATAGAGTTTATCCTCTTGTAAAGCTTACAAAACTTGTCGTAAATGCCCAAAGTGCTCCTTTCGAGATTTACTATAGATTAGAATATCGTTAAAGTAAACAACTATAAACTTGTCAGTGAAAGGGCACAATACTTGATTGATTAGATGTATAAAAGTGCTAGGGGCATTAGTTAGCCTAAATGGCATGACTATTTACTCATATAGCCTATATCTAGTTTTGAAGGCAGTCTTCCACTCATCTCCAGGTTCGATTTGAATCTAATGTTATATACTTTGAAGGTCAATTTTGGAGAAGACAATAGCTATATGTAACTAGTCTAGCATGTCATCAAGATAGGATATCAAAAACCAATACTTAATAATGATCCTGTTGACTACTTAACAATTAATGCACATTCTCCAACTTCCATCCTTCTTGAGCACAAGCAATACAGGTACGACACACAGATTGATGCTTTCACAAAAAAATCCTTTCTTCAACAGCTCTTTAACTTGCTTGTAAACCTCTGCATGCTCCTAGGGACTCATTCTATAGGTAGGCTTGTTAGGAATGACGATACCTGTCATGAAATCAATGGCATGTTGTATGTCTTGTATCAGTGGCAATCTTAATAGAATGTCATATGGTATCACATTCAAAAACTCAACTAACAGTTGTTGAACATTTACTAAAATGGTGGAAATTGCAACATATGTTTCAAGCACCACGATCAGGCTCAAAGTTGGGACTTCTATTTTTATCACCTTGAACTACTCTCTAGTCACTAGGAATACCAGGCCAATGGCTTAGACTCTTACTTACTTTTTCTATACTCCTTAGGTGGTAAATCCATCCTTATTGAAAGAGTTGGTATTTGTACGGCCATAATGAAACACATGTCAGTCATACTGCTAAGGTCTTCCTATAGCAGATGACAGGCATCCATTAGCACAACATCGCACCATACTTCATCCTAGAATTTGTTACCAATGGAAAAAACTAACCAAGCAGCATTTAGAAACCTTTACCTCGCTAACTTTGTTAAACCATTGGACCTTGTAAGGATAGGAATGGTTTCGGGTAGGCAGTTTTAGGTTTTCCACCATATAGTTAGACACTACATCCTCATAACTTCCATTGTCAATAATGACATCGCATACCTTCATTTGAGTAGTGCAATAGGTTTGGAAGATATTATGGTAGAGCCAAGGCTCTTCCTTTACTTAGACCATGAGCAAGCTATGCCAGACCACCAACATCTCCTCATGGTCAGTAGGTACAAACTCTTCATCATACGCTAGCTTTTGGGTGTTAAATGAGGATTCTTCCTCTTCCACGATCTTATATGCATCATATGGGTCTCCTTTTATGTTAGTGATGACTTTGCAGTTGTGACACTATGAAGCAATGTGTCTAATTCCCTGGCATTTGAAGCATTGTATTATCTTAGATCCAAATTCTCTAGCCTTTAGCAGAGGCTTGCTAGCAGTGGTAGGATGTCGGGGTTAAGCTCTAAAAGAACTAGAAAAATCCTAAGTCCATGAAGATAGCTGGTATAAAGCCCTCCTTGGTGTTTGCTTCTCAATACGAATTGCTAGTCAAATCACTTCGTCTAAAGCCCAATATTGTTGCAATTGCACCTGATAACTAATAATAGTGTTTAACCCTCCTAGATAGCGTGCTATGGTCTACTCCTACTTCTCCTAAATGTTGGATTTCATCATAAGCTTTTTGAACTCTTAAGTATACTCCTCTACAAATTTCACTTATTAGAGTAAATTCTGTAGCTGGATGAAGTTATCCTAGTAATAATGTGCAGGAAAAAGCTTCCTAGTCAGTTCACACTTCATTTTTCCCAAGTCTAGATCTTGGTTTTTCCTCCTCTCTCATACTTTTTCTTCAAGTTTTCCCACCAGATGGATGCATACTTCTTGAGTTTGATAGCCATGATCTTAACTTTATGCTTGTTAGGCACCTCTTTGAACTAGAATTTGCGTTCCACTGTTTGTAGCCAATCGACAAAGTCATCGGGATGGAGTTTTCCCTCAAAATCAAGATTTCCACCTTAATATCACTGTTGTGAAGAGTTTTTCATTGATCTTGATGGTGTCCAATAGATGATGAACTGCTGCTACAAGAATCCCTTGTCAGGTTTCCTCCATGAGCTTCCAATAAAGCTCAATGCAGTTTAATGGTAGCCTCTAGTTCTTGTATTCAACGTCTCATCTCATGCATCTCAACTTTGTGCACATTCTTGCATCTTGGAGACATTTTGTCCTGTGTCAAGGCTAAAATAAGGAATTTCTAAGAAAAAAATAAGTGTAAATTAGTGAATTTAAGGGCAAAATGGGAAGACTAGAAAGGTTTAGGAGCAACATGAAGATTTTAAGAGGATATAAGGGTGAAATGGGAATTTCAAAAAGGAATGGGGGTAAAATGAGAATTTTAAGAAATATAGGGGAAAACAAGAATTTAAGGAAGTACAGGGGCTAAAATGAAATTCTTGTAAATTTAAGGGGTCAAAGTGTAATTTATGAGAAGTTCTAGGATGAAAATGGAATTTCTATAAAATGAAGGGGTCAAAGTGAAATTTTAAAAAGTTTAGGGGTCAAACTGTAATTTAAAAAATATAGCTAACTGGGCAGGATGACATGGCACAATGGATACATGGCAAATTCTGAGTGGATGACCTGTTGCTGACTAGGCAAATCTAGTGACATGGCAGATGGCGTCAATGTCTTTAACCTCCAGCAAGTGCGCAAGTGGATGGTGATGGCCCCTAGATCTCCAGCAATGGTAGATGAGGGCGTGTTAAATATGTTTCATTGACAAGAAACCTCTTATTCGAAGGTTTAAACCTCCTGAGCATAATAGTGAAGTTAGTTTCTGGAAAGAACGTCTGGATTGCAAGGTTCGAACATGCCAAGGACTCCTCCATTGAGTGTCTCTCTCCTCCAACGTAATCCCTCATTCTCACCTCACTCTCTCACTCTCTGGACCTCTGGGAACTAGTTCTGATAATAAAATGATATAGAAACCACACTCTAAACAAAAGCTCTCTATTTATTCTCTATTTGATATCTTACAAGTGAAATGGAACGATTATTTACACAGAGTCTTAAAGAACAAAGACTTAAATGCTGAGGAGGGATCGTTTTAGCTGTTACATACTTTTAATAGGTTGGGAAGGTTATAGAGAGTTACTGAGCATTTAAGTTTATCAATGAAGACGTTTCGGACTTCAGGGAGTTATGTTTTCAGGCTTCTGTTTTAGAAGTTAGAGAAATGATAGAACTTAATATATTAATGTGTATGCATATAGACGATGATGGCAATCCTCAAAAACTCATATTTTTGATTGTGCATCAAATATATCAACTGTCTTTTGGTTTTAACCCATTTGTAGAGGACAATTACTTCATCCTCAAGTATTTCTCGTCCCAAGAGAGAATGATAAGTCAAACAAGGATACAAATTCATGATCTAAGAACATGAATGTTGGACGCTCCAGTGATAACGATAATGCAAGAAAATTTCTGATTTCACAATGGGAAACAGGAAGAGAGAGAGACGTATTAGTTTCTGAATCTGAAGGCTGACTTACCTCTAATAAGCTTCTGACAATGGAATCTTGAAGATGTTACCAAATCCTTTGGATCAGTACGGCAGCTCTGAAAATGAAGAGAAAGATGAAAGTGAGGAGGATGATTAATATATATCCACGATAAATGATACTTCCTCCGTCTCATTTTATAAAATATTTTTGTGTAAAATTGCAAATACAAATGAAATCAATTAAATACATTTTGAATAATCTTAATTTTTTTATAAATTTTTACAAATACCTTTCATTTTATAAGGAGGAAAAGATAATAAATATATATATATATATATATTTATTTAAGGAGTGAAATAATGAGGGATAATTAGAATAAGCTTCATTAATGAATAATTATTTTTCTTATAACATTTTATATTACGGAACATCGAATCACTAAAAAAAAAAAACATCTGATAAAAGAAACATAAGTCGTATCATCCCAAACTTCTTCAAGCTTAGATGAAAAGTAAATCAAGCTTTCTGGAAAACTATATTAATTACTCTTTGCATTTCTTTTCTTTTTCTCTTTTTGATAGATTACTTACATGTCTTTTATAATGGGGATATGTACCATGTGTCCATAGCAGAGGAGGCACTTTCTACACTAGTTTAATGAAAATTTATGCCCGTAAATTTAACTGGTGTAGTAGAATTTTCTACAATAGTTAGTTTGAGAACCAATGTAGAAAATCCAATGCTGTAGTTAATTTAGCCTGTGTAAGTGTAATAGAGTTTTCTACGCCTGCTAAGAACCCATATGAAAGTCTAATGCTCTACACCAGTTTTTTAACTGGTGCAGAACGCAAGTGTGAAACTATTTTCCGCAGCAGTAGTATGTGAGAGTTATGGCTACTGTTAGAAGCTGCGCAAAACTAAATTCCATGTCTTTTAATTTTTTTTTTTTGAATAATTTGAATCTAATCGCTTCAATTTTACAGTTGTTGAGTGTTGTCCCCATGTAATCCTCTTCTACCTTCCCGATATTGCAGATGCGGAAGGAGAATTAAAGAAACTTATGAGGATTCATTTGTAGCGGTTCAATCCAAACACAACATGGGACGCTTCTTTATTTTAATTGATTGATTGTTTCTTTATTGGCAGTGTGATTGAACCTTTTATCATTATGAGGAAGGGAAAAAGTAAGAGTTAAACTTGAAAGTGATATTATCAGCCAATAAATTGGGCTTACTTGGCTTTCTTTCATTGAGAGACAGAACTATCGTAAAGCTAAAGCCAAAGCTAAGATGAGTGAGTTTGAAAAAGAAACGACAAGCCCATTCAGAGACAGATCTATCATGAGCTTCTAGGACAGAGGGAATATGAGGTATTTCAAGAATAAGTGCCACGTACTCCTCTCTCCGTGCCTTACTCATCACAAGCACTTGCACACCTCCCCAATCTCCGCCATCTATCTCTCTGCCCAAAGTTGGCATCATCACTTAGCGCTAGCTTCATCAAATGGAGCAGAGATACCCATTGGAATTGGTGAAAAATTAATTCCAGGGTAGTTTAGTCATTTTATAGATGCATATTCGAGTTTATGAAAAAGCTTCAGGATAGTTTGGTCATTTCATACTCTCCTCTCCCAGGAAACAAGTATCCCATGGAGGCAGCCTTCTGTTGCTGCCATCAGAGTTCCGACTCCCAACCAAACAACTGAATTCCGTTGTTCATTTCTAACTCTCTTCCCACCCAACGTTAGAGTCCAAAATGCCAAAATTCAACCATCGAATACTCATGACGAGGAAGAACTAGAATAATTTAAAATTGCCTACGAGCTAGCGAATGTATACCAAGCAAAAACTAGTCAAGCAATTAAGGATCGAATACGATGAGACAAAAAATGAAAGTTAGTTCTTAAAACAATGAATCAATTAATGATAATTAACTGCTAACAATATTTGTTGAAAATTAAGTTAAAAATTAAAATATCAATTTAAACAATTATAAATTTTAGAATTTCTCAGATTGTAACCGAAAACCGAGACTTACTTTAGTATCTGACTCAATTGATATTTATAACTATTTTTTTTAAGAAAAATGTAAGCGGAAAATGGCTCCATGCAAAACGGACATAAAGAAACGGCAAAGCTTTTCCCTGCTGAATGCAGTGACCTAGTTCTTGTGGATAAGCTACGGTTTGTTTAGTTTGTTTTGGGTTATTTCCCTTCTAGCTTTTCTTAACTGTTTGACTCTACTTCAGGCTTTGACCTGCCTTATCTATTCAAAAAAAAAAAAAGGCAAAGCTTCTCTTCTGTTGCATCTCTTGTGGTTCCCTGAAATACACTTTCACAGTTCATGTTTTTTCTTTTCTTTTTTTGCGGACTTCTGTTTCTTAAGACTTACCATCATGTTACATCTAGAGTTGTCTATTAAAGGTTAGAGCATAAATGGACTGATTTTATAAAACTCGATTTTACTTTAGAGCTTAATTTTGGCCAACACAACCTACTCTCAAAGCTGCTATTCCTATATATATTTTTTTAATTTAAAATTTTAAAAAATATATTTAAAATTTAAAAAAAAATTATTACAAATAACATTAAATATAGCATAATAAATTTAAGACAATACATATAACAATAAATTTAAGTTTAATAAAAAGTAACAACATCACAAAATCAACACCAATAATAATTAAACTTATATCATCAGCTAAATCTTAATAGTTTTTATTATTATCAATATCAATATAATTTAATCTTTTTTTTATAAAGCCTCATCAGTTATTAAATATAATATTTTCTTTTGAAGTGTTTATTTTTATATTAAATTTAAAAATATATATAAAAAGATTTAAAAGGGTTAATAATTTTATTTTTGAGCTTTTTAAGTCCGATTTATTATTATATAGTTTAAAGAAAAAGTCTAACCTTATATTTTTTTGAATTTAAAAGGGTTAATCTGTCGAGTCCGAACTTAACCAACGGCTCTAGTTCTGTTCAGAGGATGGAGAGAAAGCTTAGACGGTAAAGTTAAGGAAAGTTAAGAGTCTATTTCAAGAAAGAAAGAAGGAAGGAATGGTACCTACAATTCTCGCCAAAGCCAAAAAAGAAAAGAAAAGAAAAGAAAAGAAAAACATAAAAAAGCCGCGGCCGAATCCCAAACCTAGACAGATAATTACAACATAAAGTCTAGATGACGCTGTATATATGTGTGTGTGATATGTGTGTGTATAGAGAGAGAGAGAGAGATAGCAAATGTGGCCGGAAAGGAACATACCGGTCGCTGTGTTGCTCGGTGGCGCTGCGCCGTGAGAACGAAAGATTAATGAGGCCACAAGAATGGTGCGAGAAGAGAGCTGGTTTTGTGTGTGGTATGGTAGTACTGTGTGGTCCTCATGCAAAATTTTCCCTGAAGGTCGACCTAATGTGAAACATTATTTCTCATTCAGGACTACAAACATTGTCAACCTTTCAGTTTTATGAGTAGATGATGATGCTCTTCTCTATCGTACTCTGTGTTTTCCGCAAGTGATCATTCTTATCCATTTTTCCTTTCTCTTTTAGGTCACAGGTGTCAGAACGCAGAACTTGTTAATTAGAACGGCAAGAGGTCATATCGGTCCGGGCTCTTAATTCATGTTTGTCTGTATTGTTAACAGAAGAACAAATTAAACAGTAGAAGACGGGTTCTATGAGGTGTCTACATTCTAGTAGAAAACTACGCTACGTGTTCTATTTATACACAATATTTGGATGTCATGTGAAAATATTTGTCCTTCAGGAGAAGGAAGGACCACAATACTTTTAAACTGGTCTTGTAAAGATGCTTTCAATATGTGAAAATGACTGAAATAATACGCTGCTCGTTGCTCTTGATGGAAGAAAGTAAAAAAAAAAAAATGCTTGGATCTAAAGTAATATTTGGTTGAATGGTTGCATGATTCAGAAGATATTTCATTTAATATCGATCCCAGTCCCTATTGCTTCTTATTGGCACAAAGGAAGTAATTTGTTTTCCCCTCTTTTAAAGCTTCTTGGCACCATCTAAAGGGCATATCGGTTATTTCACGGTTCATCTAATTAATTGTTATTTTATTTGGGGGGGGGGGGATATAGACGTGCAAGCTATGCATGACAGATGCGATGATGCTATAGACTCTTTGTAGGAGGACGCGACACCTGTTCATCTACGTGTTGGTAGTAAAAGAAAGGGTCAAGGCATGCGACCTGCCACCTGTCAGCACAAAAGATCCTCAAGTCTGATATGCTGGCCTTGTGTTCACTGACACAAGTTTTAATAGATCAGGCCCATACATATAAACTCGATAAACATGGGGTTTTATTAGGATACAAAGGAAGTTTGGATATTTAAGTGTAATTAAAATGAGGATTTTAGTGTAATATTCCCTTTCTTCCTGAATTGTGGAGGGAACGGTTGTATGCATGTGTGTAAACCATTTCTTGAGCAGGTGTTATATATGGGACACATGAAACTAGAGGGAACTCGCTCTGCAATATCAGCAACAAGCAAAATCTTCTCTCTAGTTTTCTTCTCTCTGTCTGCATCTGCTTTACTGTGTAGAAAGAATCGAGTTCTACGGCAACTCAATTCTCGCGTAGTGACCACTCCATCGGCATGCAAACAAGCATGTTTCTCCATAATCATACGCTAGCATCAGAGCTTTTGCTAAATCCTAGGTTGTGTCTCCGTGACTAAAGAAAGATATCATTTGCCTACA
The DNA here is from genome assembly GCF_029017545.1 of Prosopis cineraria. NCBI lineage: Eukaryota > Viridiplantae > Streptophyta > Magnoliopsida > Fabales > Fabaceae > Prosopis > Prosopis cineraria. The sequence goes on from NW_026555336.1 coordinate 28,760,924, forward strand.
AGCATTCTATGCGAATCTACCATACTTTTATATTTTTCCTTTTACTGTATAACTGTTTTCTACCTTTGCTTTGTTTTTCCATTTCTGTTTCTGATTTAAGAGCTTGTTGTGTTATTTTTTAGGTTATATAAGTTATATATGTTCATGAGTGTTAGCTATTTATGTTGTCCCTGTGTAAAACTCCAGTAACGTTAAAATGAGAGGATAAAATAGAAAATTGGGTCTCTGAAAATGGAGTTTTTTGGGCAGCAAGAGGTCATAAACTAAACCAGAAGAGCACCAAAAAATAAATAAATAAATAAATAAAGAACAAACAGCGCCAAGAATCGCAACGATGGCAGATGGCGAAGACATGGCTCCTCGTAAGATTCAAGTCTAACTAACTCGACCCAGAAATTCAATCGAGCAAGCATGACTCGGCTGGAGGACTGGGACAACGGAAATGCACTGTTTCAGTGTTTATAAAAAAATTGTTCTGGTTCTAGGCCTGACGTGATCTTGGGCCTAAATGTATTTCGAAAAGAAAGATTCTTAAGCCTAGAAAAAGTTTGGGCTACGCAAATTTTTCTTTTTAAAAAGGTTGAATGGTTTATATTTGGGTAAACGAAATGAGTCAGATCTGATCAACCGACCTATCGGCTTTTAATAAAATAATATATAGATATGTATATTTAAAAGGGAGGAAAATGTATCAAGTTGTATGTGGAGCCCACTGAAACAAGGGTGGAGGCAAGAAATTTTTTAAAAATTTTATTAAGGGAGGCCGAGGCAAGAAATTTTATCAAGGGAGGCTGAGATGAAAAGTATGTATAATAATTAAAGAAAAGTTATATATATCACCTATATAATATAAATATTTTAATATATATATTTATATTTAATTACACATATATAACAATTTATATGTATATATATTTTAAGTTTTGCTCATTCATTTTTTATGATACATAAATTATTAATTATTATGTATATAATGAATATTTTAATAATTTTTTTCAATATAAATTATCATTAAATTGGTGCAAACTTTATCATCCCTACGAACATTAAATGATTTAAATATATCAATAGAATCCAAAGTTCTGCTCAATATAATAAGTTCTATTACTTACTTATTGAATTTATTATCCAATTTTTTTAATTGATAATCTTAGTAAACAAATATATTAACACATTAATAATGTTCGATTACCATAAAATCTTTATGTCAATGAGATTAAATTATATCAGAGTAAAAATCACTCATATCATAAATTTCAATAGCTTGATTATTTAAAAAAATAATTTTTTTTCTAAAAGAACATCTTCACCAAACTTTTCAATTTTTGGACAGGTGATTTTTTTTTTGGATGAAGTTTGGACGAGTGATTTTATGATAGATATTAAGTACAAAGCATTTAATATATCTTAAAATTTTTATTGCAGTACTTAACCAAGTTTGTTAATAATAATTCTCATAATTTCTTTCATTAAACATAAAATAAAAGAAAAAAAATGACATCAATGCTTTAAGAACATTTATAGCATTATCTTGTTAAAAATAAGTAAATCCTATGACAACCATATTTTCAAAAAAATTAAAATAGTTGCTCTATACATATGTAAAATATTACATATAACATTAAAATAAAAATTTCATCTAATATTTCATGACTTCTATAATGTGCCAACTTATAGAAGCCAAAAAAATATAACCTCTATATTTTATTAAAAAAAGTTAAAAAGTTAAGGGGGCTGTGGCCCCCTACCAGTCCTCCTTCTCTCCACCCCTGCATTGAAGTACTCAATGGACGTGTGGACTATGCCACCCAAGGCAACTCAACAAGTGGCATTTTGCAGTACAACAAGTGGTATCTCAACTAGCCTCTAAGCATGTTCGGATAACATCTCAACTTAGGTAGGGATGGCCCAAACCTAAGTTGAGATGTTTAAAACTCAATTTATGATGTTTAGATAGCAAAAAATTTTCAACCATAGTGAGCTCCAAACTAGCATTTTGGATGAAGCTAATCTGCCTAGCTTTCTCATTTGTGTTAGGGTAAATGAACATTAGTAGCATTAAATGGTTTTTCAATTTTTCTCCCTCTCTCTTTATTGTTTGCTACTTGAGCCAGTGTGATTGAAGCCTTTCATTGTTGTCACCCTATGCTAGCTCATCCCTTGCTCGCCCTTCACCCACTAGATCTGACAAGAGATCACAGTCGCCACAAGACCTTATCTCCACTATGTGCATTGCTGCCGTGCCTTCCCCCTTACACTACTTCTCTCTCTTCATGATCTCTATTGCCCGAATCCTTGCTTTGCTTCATTTATTATTTTCACCTTTTTCTCCTTTGCGCTGCCAAATTTCACCTACGATCGCAACCACCGGCACCACTGCTATTGTCTGATCTCAACCTTGTGTGTTACTCATGTTGATTCTTGCTTCTTGTCATCCCTTCTTTTTAGGTTAACATAGATTCTTCTCCTATTGAATCTGTGTTTCACTGCATGGAAATGATCGTTGCTGCCATCTGTTATTCATGTGTCAAGTTAGGAGTGTTAGGATCTTGGGATCGAAGATGGTGGAGGAATGATGCTTGCTTATAGTATGAATTAAAGACGGCAAAAGAATGTTGATCTTGGTATATGAGGACTTGAATTTTTTTAGCTTTTCATAATTAAATATTTGATTTTTTTATTAGGTAATATTATATAGTTAGAATTGAATTTTTTATTTTATATTTTTTTAAATATTAATATTTTAGTTATTAATTATAATTTTAAGTTTAATATTTTTTTATTTTTAATTAGTAACAAAAATATAATCAAGAAAATTTAGGTTTATTTTTATCATTAAACATCTCAACTAACTTTTACCTTAAATCACCCAAACAAATTTTAATTTATCTAATTGACTTTTGAAAAAAAAATATCCAAACATAAATCATGTTATATTTACTGACTTTTTTTTTCTAACCTTAATTGAATTCTAACTTTAATTATAAATTTTTTAATCCAAACACACACTTTATCCTCTAAGAAAGGTCATCCATGGGAGTGAGCTAGCTAGTCTTGTTTTTCCTATTTGTCTAGAAATTTTAATTTGGACTAGTTTTAGGGGTGCATATGGGCATGTGGGACACTTGATTGAGAAGCGAATGTTCCAAAAAAATTCCTAAATTCAATATATACATTTTGATATGTAATTTATCTATTTTTAGGCACTTGTGGATTACTTTAATATGCTTTTAGTACTTATATGAGTGTATTTTAAGTATTTAAAAATCATAAAAATAATTATAATTATTGAAATTATTTATCATATGGGAAAATATGAATAATGAGTTCACCAAAAGCATTGAAACATTGGAGAATGTCTTTCTAAGTGGTATTTCAAAGAAAACATTTTTAGAATGTGATCCTTTGAGTAAAGATTCTAAAATGAAACTTGTGGAGGTTTAAATACCACTTAATACCATGACACAAAGGAAGCAAGTTAGCCACTAGCTGAAAAAGGGAAGCAATATGTGTAATAATGATAACTGTCAACTTTTTATATGCAATGTACAATTAGACTCACAAATAAGGCTAAAGCACAAGGCTAGATCTCGAAACTCAAGAATTTGATATCAAATTGTAATATTGACCTACAAACTGCATGAACTTAACAATAATATCATACCTTACCATGGTAATTAGAGATTAACAACCCTAGCTAACTTACCATAGTAGAAAAAAATTGACTACAATTAAAAAGAGCAAACCATAGTATAAAAGAAAAAGACCTAAATTAAAGGTCTATTACAATTAATAAAATTAAACTTACAATTTGGACTTGAAATAAATACAAATAAATAGACCTTACCATAATAGAATAGTCACTATTATGGTAGAAAGGATTAAAACAATTTTATTGGCTATTAGTATACTAGAAAAGTTTAAAACCCATCATAATAAACTATAAAAAAAACCAATCAATAAGATCCCAAGATAACAAGTATTTCAAAGCATAGAAAGGCCCAATTATACTTAAAGCAAATGTTTATTTCCTTTTTCAAAACTTCATTTTTAGTTTCTAGAATTATATTTTCCTTTTATGAATTTGCAAGCTTCTTTTTAGTTTGAGCAAGATTTTTCATTACTAGAAATGACTCATCATGTAATTCTTTAAAAGCTATTTTCAATTCTTCAAAACTGAAATCAAATTCAAAGTCTAAGTTAGAATCATATACTTATGTGTCACTTTTTTCTATTAGATAGAGATTTGCTTCTTCTTCTTCTATAGATTCCTTATCACTATCATCCTATATTGAAGAGAGATATGCCTTGAATTTTTTTTGTCATACTTATAGCTCTTGCTCTCTTGTTTTAAGGGACAATTAGCTTTGATGTGTCCTGACTTTTTACACTTAAAGCATGTAATCTCCTTGTCTTTCTTCTTAGAAAATTTCTTGTTAAACTTCTTCTTCCTAAAGAAGTTTCCAAACTTTTTGACAAATATAGCCATTTCTTTGTCAGAGTCTTCATTGTCTCTGGTTTTAGAATCAAAACTTTCTTTTGAAACTTTCAGTCCCAATAATTTCTTTTTCTTCTCTGCATCTTCTTTTAGCATAGTTAATCTTCCTTCATGTTTAGCAAGATTGTCAAATAATGCAGGAACTGATCTCATTGATTCACTCTTTGCTTTTTCAATGGCAATGATTTTTAGTTTCCATTCAATAAGGAGTCCTGTCATGATTTTTCTAAATTGCTTCTTTTGTATGTATGTCTTTCCAACTACAACAGGCTCATTCATCATGTGAGTATATCTTATTTGCATTTCTTTAATGCTCTCCCCAAGTTTCATCTTGAGAAGTTCATATTCTTGAGTAAGTATGCCCATCTTGTTTTCTTTGACTCCTTTTGTGCCTTCATGAGTTATCTCAAGAGCATCCTACATTTCCCTTGTAGTTTTAAGATTGCTAACATAGAAGTACTATTATTAACTCAAGGAACTTGCAATGATCAATTTAGCTTTAGAGTTTAGTAGCACCAGCTTGTTTTCTTTTCTAGTGAATTCACTCTTCATTTTCTTTACTTGCACTCTTACTGTTTTAAGAAGAACATAGGGACCATTTTTGACAATTCCTTATAAATCTAGATTTGATGCCTTAAAGAACAATCTCATTTTATTCCTTTAGAAAGTATAGTTTTCACTGTTGAATCTTATAGGCTTATTGATCTCGACACCTTGGACACCCAGATGCAAAGAGTTATTTTTTTTTTCAAATTTTGGCAATTTAAGTATTCAATTCTCACATTTTGCCTCATCAAACCACTTTGGACATTGAACTAAGTCCAAAAGAAACACATGCACATAATTAACACAATAAATCACATATATCACATCAAATATTCATTTTGACCTCTCATTACTACAGTACACAATTGTAGACTTATATGAGGCACCAACATATAACCACATACACATATATACTTGTTTCACTATTAACCATCTGACTTTTTCATATGGGGCTAAGCCTTTTCATATGGTCGAAAACCACAAATACACTTAACTCATACATATAGGGCTAAGCCTCACTATTTGATCAAGTTTTCCACACATAAACATTTCATCATAATAATTTCACATTCAATACTAGTAGATGAAGTTTCATAACATAACATACACTTGCTTGATTAGAATCTAAGACTACCCATGTATCTATTATTATGGTACACTCGGCGAGATGCAATACAAAGTATACAAGTAAGTTCTCACAAACACACTCAGATATACATATTCACATACACTTATGGGTCATAATTAGCAACTCAAATCTTTAACAACATATATAGTTACACATTCATTACACAAAAGTGGTCATACCACTACTAATAGAGGCCACTCTTTCCTCATTTCCTTTCTCAACCTTCTTGTGTTATCATCACTTGCATGCAAAAGTAACAGAGTGAGACATATGTCCTAGTAACTTAGATAAATCCTAAATACCAATTAGTTAGTAAAATAATAAATAACAGATAAAATAGCATCATTTCAATAAAATGGTATAGATATGCATATACATGAAATCATGATCAATCAATCCACTATGTTAATGCACTCTTGATTCCCATTGGTAGAGCAAGTCAATACTTGAACTAAGACTTCTAGCCTTACACGAAATAGGGCTCATCAAACTATTGTCTCAGATTAGTTACCATCAATATGGATGGTCTCCTAAGCCCCTACTAGTACAACATTCTTAATGCTTGAAATATCAAGACTTCTTAGCCTTACACAGAGCAAGACCATAACCCCTAACCCTAGTTTAAAGTATACTTATAGATCATTCTCCTAGGTTCTTCCTGGCAGAGCAAGCTTTATACTTAAGACCTTTAAGACTTTTTAGCCTTATATAGAGTAGGGTCGCGATCCCTTACCTAGTCTAAGGTACACTGATGGATGCAAATGCAAATGCAAATGCACATGTCTCTTTTCATATATTTCAAGCATCAATCTCACACTCACATGCATATTTCTTTCACAATATTGCTACTTTATTAATTCATAAAACACAATGCATACTTTTATATAAAGTACTTGTAAATAATTTAACAAACTAATAAGTAAAAGGGTTACTCCAGTTACTTTTGTACTCTTCATATTAAGAGTTACCGTTTATACTAAACTTTTCAATAGTATAGATTCCTATAAGCAATCCTTTTAATGCTCAATTTACACAAGTGAAATTCCTCAATCAATTCACAATATAAAACATAAGCACTAATTTGGTTAAGCCAAATCTCTTAATGCATAAAACAACTCAATTAAAGCCTTTTGAATTCATATAATCATTTTTCTATAGTCATTTGCCCTTAGGCTACTCAAATGACTAAAGACATTTTCCCTTCTCACTTATTTATCAATTCTTCCCATTTTAACCTAATAATATTGGTTAAATCAAGTCCATATCGCTAAAAATCAATCATTAAACCTTCAATTAGTTGCAAAACCTTAGTTTTCCACTCAAAACCCAATTTTAACCTTTTCCTTAGATTTTAACTCCTTCAAACTTCCTGATTCAATTTTTCTACTGACCAAACTTAAAGAAACTAGGGTAGAAATGTAGTATAGGATGGTATGGAACTTATGTAACAAGTCATTAGCTAAAGTAAACCTCTAAATCATGGATAATTGTAGCCCTAGCACAAAGAGCCTCTCTCTCCCTCTCTAGTGCATTTCTTTCCCCTCTTTCTTTTGATTCACGATTTGATGCACATAAGCTTTAAGTGAATTCTTTAGCATGTGCGTGGTGCATGCAGCACATGTCGTGGCACATGGTAGAGTGAGATAACTCATCACTAGTGCTCACGTGTAATGTCTAGAATCATCATTCTACCACCCAATCCTATAACCACACTAATTGGTTAGCATAAAGAATTACCCCATCACCCACCACTATAATTAATTCACTAATTACTAATTTACCTTTAATTAGTAACTAGTTCCTTAGACTGAAATTTAAGATGTTATAATTCTCCTTCCTTTAAAGAAATTTTATCCCCAAAATTCAAACCCAACTACAAGCTTACCTTATGAAAACAATTGGGGATACTATTTTTTCATACTTTCCTCCATTTCTCATGTTGCATCACTAAGAGTCATTCTTCACTAAAAGACTCTCATTAATCGAATAGTCTTATTATGTAAGTATTTTTCTTTGATATCTAATATCCGATCTGGCTCAGCCCGATAAGTAAGATTCTCTTGAAACTTTCTTTCCTCTAGCTTAATAACATGCGACGGATTGGGTGGGTGCTTTCTTAGCTGTGACACAAGGAACACATCATAGATCTTGGATAAAGGCTGAGGTAAAGTGAACCTATACACAATAAAACCCACTCTGTTCAGAATCTAGTATGGTACCATATAGCAAGTGTTAACTTTTTAGCCTGTATAGATCTGCCAATACCATTTAGTGGAGAAATTTGAAAAAATACATGGTTTTTGACTTCAAATTCAAACAGTCAATGCTACCTATTAGCATAACTCTTCTGACGACTCTAGGTAGTAAGAAGCTTTTGCCTAATAACTCTGATCTTTTTTATGGTTTGATCTATAATTTTTGGACTAATCACGCTCCTCTCACTCAACTTAACCTAACATAGAGGAGATCTATACTTCTACCCATACAGTGTAAAGTCTCCCTTACATAACAACATTTAAGTCTAAAATTAAGATAATTAAGGAATTAACCCTCAAATGATTACCAAAGTTGTAAAATTATATAAATGAGAAAATTTTCAAATCATATACAATTGGGATTCCATATGAAACATTTCAAATCTCAAACAACTTATTATGCTCAAAGTAAAGTTTGAAAATGATGCAGAAACTTGGAAAACAAATGGAACCCCCATTGGCTCAGGACTTTTTGGTCTACTTTCTTCGTAACCGTCCACCTCAAGTTGGCTAAGTGCCTCCCTATTAAGTCTCACTTTACCATGACCATCTTCAACCCTCTCTATAGTCTTGCTAGATTCTCCAGGTCTCTTCTTTAAGATTTCATCGTGCTCATCGATTCTTTGCTCATTCCTCTCCATCATGCTTTTCAGTTCGAGCAATATGTTCTCATTACCTACTGTAGTCCTCGATTGCTCTTTAGCTTGTCCTGAGCCTTATCCCATCTCAACATGCCTACTAGAGATAATATTCTCCTCTTGTACCAAGATTCCTACTCTTGTCTTGATACATTTGCTGGAATGTTATTAGTTGTATTTCTAGTTTGCACTATTCTCCCCTCCTAAGTATGGAAGTTATCCTAATAAAGGAAAAGAATTAATACTAGCTCAATAGGGGAAAAGAATATGTGTATAATGTTAATTGCCAACTTTCTGTATGTAAATGCATGAGTTACAAGCAAATACAACTCCTAATCTATAAATCCACAATCCAATTCTTATGACCAGAGAAACTAATACCAAGTTGTAAAGTCTCCCTTACTTAATCACATTTAACTCCAAAATTAAGGTTATTAAAGGATTAACCTTTAAATGATTACTAAAGATGTAAAATTATATAAATGAGAAAATTTTCAAATCATATAAAATTGGGAACCTACATGAAACATTTTCAAATCTCGAACCACTTATTATGCTCAAATCAGATTTTGAAAATGATGTAAAAGCTCGAAAAACAAATGGAATCTAAAAAAATATTTTAAAACTCAAAACATAATTTTTTGCAGAAAAGGTGATGTGTGCCATGGCTTATCGTGGCATAAGGTGCCATGCGCTATGGTACATTGCATAAAAATGACAACATCTATTGCTATCATTTGACAGCACAGGGAGTGAAATTCTGACATGTCTTAAATCTCCATCTGACATCCGATTAAGGTGATTTTGGTATTTATATGGATCTTTCTCCAAGCTTTAGCTAATGATACTTGTTTCACACTCAAATTATTTTTCTATAAAAAGTTGAACACTAAAACCTATGTTATTACTTTTTCATAAAAATCTCACATCAAAGGTGTCCGAACTCAACCTCACGTGCCAAAAGCCTACACTGACCATCAAACCACACTCAATAGACTCTAGCGGATTCATATAATGCACTAAGCACATCCAAAAACTCATATTTCTCAAAACCACCACTCAACCTCAAATTTCACAAAATATAAGGGGGAGAAAATTTGTGCATAAAATCATCATTTTCATTCTAAATCTTTCAAAATACATATATTCCTACTTGCACAAGTATTTTGACCCTATCTATGGGTTTACAACTAAAACTCACTAATGTAAGGCATAAAATACATAAGTTATACACTAAACTAATGCAAGTAGTGCAAAATAACAATATGTGATTCTAGTTGGCAATTCAATTAACATTTACACATAAAAACAGTAAACAGAGGCATACAAAAAGGAGTACTCTACAATCTTGAGCCTCTGTGTGTTTTCCCTAACTTGGATCTAATGAGATAGCCCTGAAAAAATTGAGAATTGAAGGGTGAGTACAATCACTCAGTAACCAAGTTTCACCTAATCTATAAAATTGCATACCAATTATAAACAGATGAAAATAGGCAAAACACAATATTACAACAATATGATGAAATTGGCTATGATTTACAATACTAACAACTATGTGATTAGGCCTAAAATACATATATCCATTTTTAAATTATAGTGCACAACACGGGGTTGTAATACTGACCATACGTCCTAACTCATACCAGACCACAATACTAATAACTATGTGGTCAAATTTTTATATGCATGATCATATGCCAACCTTATACCCTCCTGTTACCTTCGACATGAAATTGGTGGCTATCACATGACTACATCCTTCATGAACTAACCTAGCCTTTTACTTGTGAGGAGCTACCAGGCCAAGGTTAACTTACTCACTTATGTAATCTAATTTCCCCAAATATTAACAATCATAGGATATCGTACCCTTAATCTAGCATCCTCATGAACTAGTAGAGACTAGATAGGTTTGAGTCCCTTATAGAATAAGTGAGATAGTCCCGAATCAACTATGAAATAAGGGCTACCTCTCGATTCCAACAGTTAGTGCCATGGCAAGTTCTCGATTTCAACTATCACTACTAGTATCATGTGGATTTAACTAACTACTCCTCTCCTTAGGTGAACTCTCGTCAATGATCATGTTACCCATATTATTACATATTTATATAACTCAATCACAAATCATATCATAACTCATTTTACTTTCTTCACTCACTCAGTCATTGCACACTACACATCACAATAACACATTATTCTCAAATAGTCTTCATTATTTACATATATATGAGCATACATAACATTTTCATATTGTCACATTAATAGTATGCCAAATTTACATTAAGGGTTTAAAATATAAATCATATCTCAAATCAAGCCATTTTTAATAAATAATTAATTAATATTTAACTATATAAAATTAAGTTTTTCTTAGTTATCTTAAACTTTAGAGACGCTAAAGGTTTACCCCTCATACAAAAAACTTCTAAAGCTTCTCCTAAGCTTGAATGGTGCCAAATTTAACCATACTACAAACACAACATGAGGATGTCATCGTTATCCTACTCTTAGGGAATTATCAACATTAATTCCACATTTTCTCTATTCTACCAATCCCATAAATTTCTACCCATCCATATCTAATGGGTTCATTAGGTTCTATTAATGCACATTATTATTAAAAGATCTTCAAACCACCATTAATAGATATTAAAATCTCCCAACTACCTTATTTATGTTAATTTTCAAACATTTATTACCCCCATACACCAGCCATAACAAAAATCATAATGTTGTGTTCTAATACTCGAAATAACTCCTATTATACCCATTTTAACCAATAGGATTAGACCTATAACTCATATGGACCAAAAATTAACTTTACAACTCAAACCTTAACCTAAATCTTCATGAATGAGGGAGAGAAAGGAAGAATACTTAGATTGCTTACCTTGGGTGTTTTGAAGTTTCAATCTATCACCAACATACTCCAACTATAAGCCTTAGTAGAGCTAAAGTCATGCTCTTCATGTTTCTCTTCTCTAATTTTTCACACAAAAACAAATTGATAAAGTTAAATTTTTGTCTATGCACTGCGGCACACTAAACCCTCTATTGTAGTGCATGGCACAGAGAGGTCATTACACTTAATCTACCCTTGTGCCCCATGGCAGATTGACTAAATGCCTTGGCATGTGGTATAGAGGGCATTCCTTTACTTTTTCTTCCCCTTTTCTTTCTCGGGTAACCCGCCATTGATTTGGACCAACTTTTATGGATAAAATCAAAATAATTTATGTAAGTTAGGCCCCTCAGGCCACATACCTCATTAACTTACTAATCATACTCCTTAGGTTAATAAATCTTACTTAATTTTCGTCAATATTACATACAATGCCTCATATAACACCATCTAAATACTTGAATGGAAGTTATTATTGCAGGTGAAATCAGCCAAAGGCAAATGGCTATCTCAGCTGCCTCTCCATTTGATGGCATACGATTAAAGCATGTCCTCTAAAGTCTGTATCGTATACTCAGTTTGCCCATCAATTTATAGGTGATAAGAGGTACTAAATCTCAGCTTGGTACCCATAACCCTCTACAGTGCTCCCCAGAACCTTAAGGTAAATCGAGGATCTCAATTTGAGACTTTATCCTTAAGCATATCATGCAATCCCACAATATCTTTCACATATATCTCTGCATATTTTCCTGCATTATAGGTGGTCTTAACTAGCAAGAAGTGTGCTAACTTCATCAATTAATCCATAATAATCTATATAAAATCACATCTAGACTGAGTCTTTGGTAGACCAAACATGAAGTCTATTGATATACCATCCCACTTCCATTGGGCAATCTCTATAGGTTGAAGCATAATGGCTAGTTTCTAATGCTCAATCTTTACTTTCTAACACATAAGTCATTGACTCACAAACTCAATAACATCCCTCTTCATACCTTGTGATAGGAAATTAGTCGCTTATCCTCAAAATTATACTAAAGCTAACCCTAATGCAATATAGGGCCAACCCTAGGTCATCTCCCAAGGAATGGTTTTAAGTCTAATTGAAAGTTATCTAGTGAAATAAATCAACCAAAGTTTGTAGGAATTTAGTTATCTAGCTAATTATCTAAACTAATTACCTAATATGTAAGTAATTAAAATGCTAGTGAAAGTGAGTGAAATGAACTTCCCTTTTTACAATAATGGAACCCTAGAGATTAGTTGATTTTGGACTCATTATCTTCTCATGATTAGGCTAAGTTTAGCTTCCCTTTCCTCTTGACTAAAGCTGTCATGACTTAAGAAAATTATCCTAAGCCAATTAACCTAATTAGCTAACCTCCCTAGGTCTTAGATTAAAGTCCCTAGTTCAATTAACCAATTGGTGAAGACATTAGCCAAGTGATTCATTCAAAATCCTCTCTCAACAGCCATGGTCAAACACATAAATTGAGCAACCACAAGATTATGTCAAGCTACTCAATAGCACAAGCATTAACACCACAAGATTATGCAATATTAACACAAGAAATTCACTAATTGAAAAACACAAGATTATGTGCCAAACAAAGAGTGGCAAAATTCAGTCATGGCTGTCCAAGGAAGAAATTAAATGAAACAATCCTCTCTCTTTACATCAACATCAAATTCAAATTAGAATTTATAAGCTAAGATGATTAGACCCTAGATTAAGGAATCTAACCATCTAGTAAAAAGAGAAGAGGATAGGAAACAAAAGAACTTAGCCAATTTGAAGCTCAAGACTCATCCTCCATCTTCATCTCTCTAAGATTCCACAAAGAAACTTAGCCAATCTTCATCTTCAAGAACCCTAGTGATTGCTTGTGATGGCCAAACTCCATAGCTCTTGAATGATGGAAATGAGCTTCAATCCTTGTGAAAATGGAAGGGATGGAACGAAAATGAAGAGAGGAGAAGAATGGTATGAGTTTTGTGGAGGTTTGGTGGCTGAAAATGGAGGTTAGGGTGCTGGAAAATGAAGAACAAAAGAGAGAAAATGAAGAACACTATGAACAAGAGAGAGAGAATGTGGAAGATGAATGAGATATGTGTTGGATCCCATTTGAGGCTTAAAATGGCGTGCTCCTTGGTGTCTCCCATCAGCTGAAGCTTGATTAAAATAAGGAAAAAGAAATTAAAATGTAAATGGGAGCCTTGTCACACTTGCAAGGTGGCAACTTCCTATTGGTTTGTAGATGATTCCAATGTGTGCCTAATTTCCCATGTGTCATCCACATCATTTTAGCTGATTTAACCTCTCAAAATAATCATAATTCACGTGCAAACCATCAGCCATTGACCTCAAGGAGTGTTGACCTCAATTGCCCAATTGATGCACAAGTCACATGTCACCTATGTCACATAAATCACATAATTCAATTAAATAGCATATGATATAATAAAATCTAATTCATGTCCAGAATTAAATTCATATTTAGAAGGGAGAATTTATTAAATTAACCAAGTTTCAGGCTGCACAAAATTATATAAAAATTTTCACACAAAGGCAAACCAAAAACTAGGACAAATTAAGACACTTAAGAAAGTGTTGACTTTTTTATTTAATTACTCCCAAACTAAAATAAATTTTAAAAATATAATTTCACCATTCATCAACTGGACATAAAATGCACTTTGTCAATTTTTCTTGTACATTTTCTCAAAAGTTCATTTTTTAGACCAAAATGCCCCTAGTGCACTGATCTTAGAAACTTAGGCAAAGTTCCAAATCTAATGCAATGTGTGCACTTGAAGGTGATAAATAATTAATAAAATGGTCCTAATTGACAAATAAAAGTGGGTAACAAATGTGTTCTATCACCTTGCCACTGCCATTGCTTTTTCCACATTATGATACATCTTGGTCACACCTAGATCCATCTTATATTGGCATCAATGAGCTTCTTCTAAGAGCTTCCTTCTGATTCCTTCATCTACTAATATATAAATTTTGTCCTTATATAAAATGAACCCCTTATCACTAAACCAAAATAAAGTGGTACGACCCTTTTCTATACCCTTTCGAATACTTATCAAGAACTTATCCTTCATCTGTGCATCTCGTATGTCTTTCTAAAACTCATTAGAAATCATTATAGAGTGGACTGCATTCAAAGAATAGTCTGATGCTTCTAGGTATATCTCTAGCAAAGATAGCAATAACTAATGTTCTTGAACCATCAATCTAGGCACATGTAACAATTTTTTACTCAAAGCATTAGCCACTATATTGGCTTTCCTTGGATGGTACTTAAATTTAAAGTTGTAATCCTTTAAGAATTCCATTTATCACCTCTATCACATGTTAAGCTCTTTTTAATCTACAAGATATTTTAAACTCTTATGATCACTACACGCATTAAACTCTATAATATAGAGATAATATTGCCAAATTTTAAGAGCAAATACCACAACTACTAATTCCAAATCATGTATCAAATAACTCTCCTCATGAGGTCATAACTACCTAAATGCATAAGCCACTACCCACTTGCATCAACATGCATCCTAAGCCTTTTAGAGAAGCATTCATATAAACTTCATAAGGAAACTGTGGATTAGGAATAACCAACATTAGAACTGAGGCTAACATTTCCTTAAGCTTCATAGAAGCAGCTTCACACCGATCATCCTTGAGGAAAGGCTAATCCTTTCTCGTTAATTGAATTAAAGGAATAGCAATCTATGAAAATTCTTGAATAAACCTTCAGCAATAGCTAACTAAACCTAAAAAACTTTATATCTCAGTTACTAAACCTAGTTGTTCTCGCTATAACACCACATCTACTTTATGAGGATCCACTAAAACTCCCTCAGTTGACACCACATGTTTAAGAAATTGCACTTCTCACAGTGAAAATTTGCACTTAGTCAACTTGGCGTACAAATAGTTATCTCTCAAAATTCTCAACACAATTCTCAAATACCTTGCATGCTCTTCCTTTTCCTTAGAATATTTCATTATGTCATCTAGAAACACAATAATAAACAAATCCAAGAAGGAATAAAATATGTAGTTTGTGTAGTCCATAAAAATCATGGGCGTATTCGTCAACTTGAATAGCATCACCAAAAACTTAAAATTACCATATCGAGTATAAAATGTCATCTTTAGGTACTCCTCAACATTTAGCCTTAATTGGTGGTACCCGAATTGCATGTCAATCTTAGCAAATAATGAGGCTTCTACCAATTGATCTAAAAGTCATCCATCCTAGTAAGCGAGTACTTGTTCTTTATTATCACCTTGTTCAGTTGCTTGTAGTCAATACATAACTATAGGCTACCATCCTTTTTCTTCGCAAGTAGGACTAGTGAACCCTAAAGCAACACACTAGGGCATATAAAGCCCTTCTTTAACAACTCTTCAAGTTTCTTATTGAGTTCTACCAATTTAGAAAGAGCCATTCAATATGGATCTTTTGAAATAGGCTCTAAACGAAGTGCTAAATTAATAGAAAACTTCACTTCCCACTCTAAAATTTAATGTGCACTAGTTGTTTAAGCAACTATGTTAAACTAAGAAACAACCTAATGTGTATAGGGAGCAACCTAGGTCGAATCTCTCGTAGAGTTGATTAAAAATTAACTCCTTGATTATTTAAATCTACCAAGAACAACAACAATTTGATTGTGTTTGATTGATTAGGAATTAAAGAAGCAAAGATTAAATGAAAACTATTTTTTTAAAATTTTTAAGATTTTGGACAGATTTAAAAAATGGTTGAAATATTTGATTAAAATGCAAATTGATGATCTTTCCAAGCACATAAACTCCCTCTTTTATCCTTGCTCTATCTAATTAATTTTCTCTTAACCATAATTGGTTTTAAAGTCTTCCTTGTACTTACTAGGAATTTAGCACTCTGAGGTTCTTTAGATTAACTAGAACCCTAAATTAACCCTTAGAACTAATTATGCTTAAAAATGACTAATTGATTAAGAAGTTAATTACCAATTCTAGGCCTTGCCTTAACCAAATGGAACTCAAATTAATTAATAAAATGATTAGCTAATCCCAAGTGTGCTTAATGCACAACTATGAGTCACAAGCTCATAAAAGGCAAATAGAAATTAAATGCAACAAGGAATTGAGTAAAATAAAGATTTGGATAGTACTAAAATCATTGTGACAACATCTCAATTGGCAAAGAAACAAAATAATAACCTCATATAATACTCAACAAAGTATCACAAAGTTTAATTCCAACAACCATCCTCATTACAATGTCATATGTAACCTTCTCCTATATCTACTCAATAAAAGAGAAGATTACAGTGTTACCACTACCTCGTATCAAACACAACAATCAAATTTCATTTCAAAAGGTTCGGCCAAAGACTTGTTTTATAAAATTGATCAGTTCACAGCACAATCAGAGAAAAACATAATGAAAGTAAATCATATACACCTTCATTATATAGTGGACATAACCTACCAGCATTCCTATCTCAATTGTATACATTTCAACCTAAAATAAAAGCTAAAATTTGGTACGTGTATTGTGGTAGGTAGTCAATGCATCGTGGCATGTGGCACAAAGCCACACGCTCGCTTTGTCTATGTCATATGTCGTAGCACGTGTCACCATGCACCGTGGCGCATCTGTCTAGATTTTTATTGTCATTTTAATAGCAAAAATAATGAACTTTCGACGTGCGCCAAATTCTCATAGAACATCCGATTGGAGTGATTTAAGCGCCCACACAAAACTTAGCTTGTATACTAACTAATGAGATAGATTTAAATACAATCTAACAATCCGAACAAAATTTGCACACTTGAGTGCAAAAAGTTGCTTTTTTAAAAAATTTTGCGCACCCAAACACTCAATTTAATCCCTTTCTTTCATTTGACAACACTAGGCCTTAAACCAAGTTTAAAAGGATTTAATACACCTAATTGATCACAATTAATTTTAATTATACTCATATATCAAAATTTGACCCTTCTGCAGCCAATTTTCACAATTCACCAACTTAACATACTATGCCATTTCTTGGCATAATATAGCCTACTTAGCTATTTCTCAATCCATACACATACAGTCATATTCACAACATAATTTTAGCCCCCAAATTACTCATTTCATCATAATGTGTCCCTTAGTTGAAGATTTACCAACAAAAACAACCATTTCACACATATACTCCAAGTCATAAACCTTTTTTGTTTCATTTCATCATATATACAATCAATTGCGCTAGACTTCACAAAATCTCAATTCAATACATGCATGCAACTTATGGCAACTTATATAAACTTATATATATACAGTCTCAATTTATTTCATTATACAAGCTCAAAGTACACGGCTTCTCAACTCAAGCCGGTCCAGACTCTCTTCCCTTAGCCTGATCACTTCCCAATCCTGTAAACATGTAACCACAGGGATGAAATAAAAATTTCAGTAATAGAATAACTTATTCTCATTGACTATTACATGCATCAATATGAAAGTAAACATAATATATCATTAAAACATCATAAAATAGCATTTATATCACATGTCTTGATTCATTTTTTTTAACTTTCCATCATATCATAAATGATTCCATGTTATCTTAAGATATTTCATCATATCTCATCACAAACTAGCATGATCTCTACCAACCAAACCTCTAAAACACCCCGATAAGAAAACATTAGCTCATCTCAGACTAATGTACACTCTCGTTAGCCCTAAACTCACCTGCAGTGGTAGAATCACCTAGCCAAAGATGTTTTAACGTATAGTACAGACTATGGATTCCTCCAATTCACACAATGGGGCATTGTTGACTCCAACACCGTATCCTAAAGATACTAAGGAGTCTTTAATCTCCAACACCGTACCTCAATAAGCACTAAGGAGATCTTCTCCAATACCTTTCAAGGCATTAAAGAGAATTGTTTTCAACACTGCACCCTAACAAGTGTTAAGAAAACCTTACCATATGGTCTTTATCATCTACTACACTTGGGTAAACTTCCACCCCTATAATCATGCTTTCCTAAACCATTTAAGGTTCCATTTACCATTATCACAATTTCTTGCACATTATATATATATATATATATAATACTTTACATTATAAAACACAATTTCAATGCTCCTTCCAACTAAAAATTATTTTGCACACAACAATCACTTAGTGTTATAAAACATGCCCAATTCAAAATTATTTCATGCACTACATAGCATACTAACATACAATTACTATGAACAGTCAAATAAAGAAAGTTATTTGGTTACCCCAACTCTTCTGTCATGAGAAAGGTTGCCCGTGGATTTTCACCATCACACAAGCTTCTCTCAACCTTCCTTTCTCTACTCACGTGTCTAATATGCCAATCTAAACACATTTGGCACATTCTAGTCATTTGGTCCATTTTGACCAAAAATTTATTTTTATTGTTTAGGATTATATTCATTTATAAACTCTTTTCTATTTATCCATTCTAAGTCCATGACTACCCAATTACTACTTTGCATCACCTCAATCGGTCTTATTTCACTCAAGACAGATTTTTTGCCCTAACTTTCTCTCTCTAAAGGCTAAAAATTGAGCCTCCAGGTTCAAAGCCCTATTGTTTAGCTTTAAACCAGTCACAAAGCTCTAATCTAACTTTTAATAATCTTTTTATTACTATTAGGCAATAATCAAACCCTCAAATTCCACCGATTCAATTTTTCTATAACTTATTTTTAGAGAAATTTGTGTAGAATAGAAGGTAAGAGTTATACATAGCTTACCTGGTAAGTTATCAATCCGAATCACCTTCCATCACTTTAAAATGACTTAACCTAGCTCCTTAGCCCTTCTCCTCTCTTTGTCTCGTTTGTTTCTCAAATTTTCTCCTTTGAAATTTCTAAAATTTCATGACTTATGAAGTAAATTTCTAGTCCATGCGCTGCAACACATACAACACAAGTTGTGGCATGTGGCACAATGAGATTTATTCTTACCACGCGCACTTGCTTTGACTCGAAACGTACTCCTATAACCTATTTTTGTTCATACAACACACAAACAAGTTAAAATACCAATTAATTATTCGAATCTCTAACCCCATTTTAATTTTCACTTCACCCTCGATTAACCTTTAAACTTAGGATTAAGAAATTTAGGATGTTACAGTTCTCCCTTCCTTTTAAGAATTTTGCCCTCAAAATTCATAAAAGACATAAATATATACCTATAGAAACAAGAGAGAATATTTTTGCCTCATTCTATCCTCTATCTCCTAGGTAGCATCACCAAGAGTCATACTTTACTAGAAGAATTTAACTAATCATATAGTCTTGTTCCTTAACTACTTCTCTTTCATATCTATAATTCGCCCTTCTTAGCCTTATAATTTAAATTCTCTTGGAGTTCAATCTCCTTTGGTTCTATCATGTGTGAAGGATCAGGTTGATATTTCTTGAGCTACGACATGTGAAACACCTCATGCATATTAGATAACTGTGGTGGCAAAGCAATCCTATAGGTAACTAGTCCAATTCTTTTCATAATCTCAAAAGGACCAATGAATCTTGGAGTCAATTTCTAGGCTCTTATCGATCTTCCAATTTCCATTACTAGTGTAACCCTCAGAAATACATGGTCTCCTACCAGAAACTCTAACGACCTTTTACACCTATTTGTGTAACTCTTTTACTTACTTTATGCTGTTAACAGCTTTTGCCTGACCAACTCAATCTTTTGAGTTGTCTGATCCACAATATCCGGTTCTAACATACTTCTTTCACTCAACTCATCTAGCAAAAAGGCGATCTATATTTTCTCCCATACAATGTCTCATACGATGCCATTTTTATATTAGAGTGGTAACTATTGTTGTAAGAAAATTCAGCCAAAAGGAGAAAGCTATCCCAGCTACCTTTCAACTCTAATACACAGGCTCTCAACATATCCTTTAAAGTCTGTAAGGTTCGTTCTGTCTGCCTATTTGTTTGTGGATAATATGTTGTACTAAATCTCAACTCAGTACCCATGGCATGCTGTAAAGCTCCCTAAAAATTAGAAGTAAATCTTAGATCTTTATCAAAAATTATACTCTTCGGCACACCATGTAACCTTACCACTTCTCATATATAAATCTTTGCCAAGTTTTTCATAGAATCATAAATCTTAATTGCTAAGAAATGGGTTGATTTAGTAAGTTTATCGACTATGACCCAAATGTTATCATGTCCAGATTAAGTTCTTAGTAACCCGGTCATAAAATCTATAGAAATGCTCTCCCATTTCCACGTATGAATATCCAACGGTTATAGCATTCTTACTGGTCTTTTGTGCTCTATCTTAACCTCTTGATAGGTCAAGCACCTAGTCACAAACACTGTTATGTCTTTCTTCATACCAGGCCACCACCAAGACCGCTTTACATCTTGGTACATCTTTATAGCTCTCGAATGGATCATGTACTTGTGACAGTGAGCGTTATTTAAGATAAACTTTCTCAGATCTACATTATTAGACACACAAATCCTATCCCTATAAACCACAAAACCATCATCATTGAATCCAAACTCAATAGCTTGATCTGCTTCAATCTCTTCTCTAATCTTTAAAAGACTCTCATCTTCTAGTTGTGCCATTCTCAATTCCTTTCAAAAATCATTGCTAATCTTAGTAGAATAGGCACCAACCAATGCCTTCAATGGCACATCCTGCTGTGACTCAATGAATGACTCTATCAATTTGTATTCCTTATCTATAAGACTTGCCATATGCAAAGTCTTCCAGTTCAAAGCATCAGCAACCACATTAGCTTTACCCAGATGATATTTAAGTTCAAAATTATAATCCTTAAGAAGCTCCACCTACCTTCTTTGCCTCATATTCAGTTCCTTTTAATCTATCAAATATTTCAAACTCTTATTGTTGTTAAACACAATAAATACTACACCATACAGGTAATAGTACTAAATCTTTAGAGTAAACACCACTGCTACAAGTTTTAAATCATGCGCAAGATAGTTCTCCTCATGTGGTCTCAATTGTCGTAAAGCATAAGCTACAGCTCAACTATCTTGTACCAAGACACAACCAAGACCTTTCAAAGAAACATCTGTGTATACCTCGTAATGTAACCTTAGATTAGGGATAATCAACACTGGTGTCATGGTTAATTTCTCTTTTATCTTCTGAAATGCTACTTCACACCGGTAGTCCCATATATAATACTGATCTTTTTGAGTTAATTTAGTAAGAGAAGAAGCTATCTAGGAAACTCCTTAGATAAATTATCGATAATACCCAGCTAATCCTAGAAAACTATGTATCTATGTGACTAAACTAGGACATTCCCATTTTAACACTACATCAACCTTATGCAGATCTACTAAAATTCCATCCACAGACACCACGTGTCCTAAAAATCTTACTTGTCTTAACTAAAACTCGTACTTACTGAGCTTAGCATACAACTTTCTATCTTTTAAAATATGCAGTATCATTCTCAAATGCCTTGCATGTTTCTCCCCATTCTCAGAATAGATCAGGATGTCATCTATAAAGACCACTACAAATTGATCTAAGTATAGCCTAAAGATTTAGTTCATATAATCCATGAACACTACTGGCACATTAGTTAAACCAAATGGCATAACTAAAAATTCATAATGGCTATACCTAGTTCTGAAAGCTATCTTGGATACATCTATTGCACTAACTCTCAACTGATAATACCCAACCTCAAATCAATCTTAGAAAAGACTGAGAAACTAGCCAATTGATCTAAAAGATCATCTATCCTTCATAGAGGATACTTGTTCTTCACAGTTACTTTATTCAGTTGCCGGTAATCGATGCATAGTCGCAAACTGCTATCTTTCTTTCTCACAAATAGTACCTGTGATCCCCAGGGTGATATACTTGGTCTGATGAATCCTTTCTCTAGCAAATCTTCATTCTGCTTCTTTAGCTTAACCAATTCCAATGGCGACATTCTATAAGGGGCCTTTGATATTGGTTCGGTTATAGGTACCAATTCAATTGAGAACTCAACTTCCCTTACTTACTACCCTAATATTCTCAATCCTACCATCATACACTGTGCTGGCTGTAAAGAATACCATATAGGCATCACAACCTTATTGGATCAACTTCTCAGTATATACTACTGATAAAAACTTAAGTTTCTCTAAAGATTTCACAGTTATACATAATACTAGTAATGAAACCACCCTTTTGGCACAATCAAACGTAGCATTATTTGTTACTAGCCAATCTATGCCAATTATCACATCTATTGCTCTTATAGGAATACAAATCAGATCAATCTTGGAAACACTATCCTCAAATCGAATCTTAACATTTTAACAAGCTTGACTTGTAATATTAGATGATCTAGAAGGTGTCATCACTTTAATGAGCACAAGTAATTCTTGTAAAGATAATTTCAATCTATCCACACATTCCTTAAACACAAAAGAATGAGTGGCACCCAAATCAAACAATACCTCTACTTTATAACCATTAAAAGAAATCATATCTCTAATCAGATTTAGAGATTTTCTAGCCTTTTCTTGTGTAACTGCAAATACTTGGCCAGGAACTATCGATCTTTGCTCAGTCTCCTCAACTTTGCCCTCTAGCTATATGACCCAACTTGCCATACTTGTAGCAAGCCTAACATCTTTTCGGATAAGATCTACCACATATGTTGCATTGGGGCATCCTTCCAGTACTCAAAGTTAGAGTTAGAACATTGACTCTTTACGCACAAGTTGAGACTGCGATCCTCGACTAGAACCTCTTCTTCCAAAAGAATTAGAACTACTCGCACTGAGCCCAGTCCTTTTTGATATTCACTAGACAAACCTATAGGAGATAAAAGTCTTCCCATATGATCTCGTCTCCTTTTAGCATTTGTCGCTCTATCACACCTAACTGCTACCCTCAACTTATGGCACATCTCCTCATATGTCGTCACATCAAGCAATGCTATCTGTTGCCTATACTCGGGTCTCATCTTTTCAAGTAATCTCTTAGCTTTCCACCTCGGGTCATTACTATGCTGAAGATATATGGAGTAAGCTGATAAGTCATTAAATCTTCTTATAAATTCTTCCCCATCTAAGTTTCCCTACCTGAAAGCATGAAATTCCTCTTCCTTCTCAGTTCTGAATGAAATTGGAAAGTGTTGATCAAAGAATATTCTCTTGAACTCATCCTAGCTCAACCAAATATCACTAGTTGGTCTCACAGATTCCCACCATCTCTTAGCAGTACTAACCAACTGCATCATGGCTAAGATAACTTTCTATTTTGAAGTATAAACCACTACCTCAAAGATAGTTTCCATTTATTCTATCCATAATTCTGCTTCACTTTCCCTCATACTTTCATCAAATATTAGCTAATTGAATTGGACAAACATCTTCCAAGCATGATCAATAGATGGATCAGTGCCAAGAATCTCTAGTCCACTTCCTAAATTTTGAGATTGTTTAGGTCTATTATGTGCTTCCTGTACTGGAATATTCTGAGCTTTAACTCTCTCTTTTTGCGCTTTATCCTTTAGGATCGTGTCATGATCCCTAACAGTTTGTCTTATATCAACAACCATATCCCTAAGCTCTTCTAGAAGCTCATCACGTCTATCCCTTTATGGATGAATTAGTTGAACTTTCAGCTCCTATTCCTCCTCTAGAACCCATCTAGATACTACAGTTCTCGTATGAGTACCTCTCATACTTTACTATTTTCTCCCTTCCTAAGGATAAAAATACGAAACACAAAGGGCATCGAGGAAAAAGTTATGTAATGAACAAGATAAGTTGCCATATGTCTAAATGAATGCATCAATAACAATTAGGTATCAAAAACTGAGAAACTAATATGCTTTGTCGAACCATTTATGGTTCCATTTACCATTATCACTCTTTTTTGCATATTATATATATATATATATAACACTTTACATTACAAAACACAATTTCAATGCTCCTTCAATTAAAAATCATTTTATGCACAACAATCACTCAATGTTATAAAACATGCTCAATTCAAAACCATTTCATGGATTAGATAACATACTAACATACAGTTACCACGAACAGTCAAACAAAGAAAGTTATTTGGTTACCTTAACCCTTCTATCACTAGAAAGGTTACCCGTGGATTTTTACTATCACACAAACTTATCTCAAGCTTCCTTTCTCTACTCATGTGTCAAAAATGCCAATTTGAACATATGTGGCACATTTTAGTAATTTGATCAATTTCGACTAGAAAATTATTTTTACTATTTAGGGCTATATTCATCCGTAAACTCTTTTTCATTTATCTATTCTAAGTCCATTACTACCTAATTACTACTTTACATCACCTCAATTGGTCTTATCTCACTCAAGATAGATTTTTGCCTTAATTTTCTCTTTCTAAAGGCTAAAATTGAGCCTCCAGGTTTAAAGCCCTATCGTTTAGCTCTAAACTAGTCACAAAGCTCTAATTTAACTTTCAATAACCTTTTTACTATTATTGGGTAAGAATCAAACCCTCAAATTCCACCGATTCAATTTTCTTATATCTCATTTTTAGAGAAATTTGTGTTGAATGAAAGTTAAGAGTTATACGTAGCTTACCTAGCAAGTTATTGATCCGAATCACCTTCCACCACTCCAAAATGACTTGACTTAACTCTTTAGCCCTTCTCCTCTCTCTCTCTCTCTCTCTCTCGTGTGTTTCTCAAATTCTCTCATTTGAAATTTTTGAAATTTTATGACTTATAAAGTGAATTTCTGGTCCATGCACTGCGACACATGCAGCACAAGTTGCGACGTATGGCACAGTAAGTTTTATTCTTACCACGCGCACTTGCTTCGACCCGAAACACACTCTTATCACCCATATCTGTTCATACAACACACAAACAAGTCAAAATACCAATTAATCATCTGAATCTCTAATCCTACTTTAATTTCCAGTTCACCCTCGATTTACCTCTATATTTAAGATTAAGAAAATCAGGATGTTACATCATAAGCATCAAAATTTAAGGGATTAAGCAAGAGGTAAGAGATAAGAGAAACCCTTAAAATTTAAATCTCAAAAAGAGAACATCTATGCATCTTAGGAAGAGAAGATAAGCCTAGACACTTCTCATTAGCATTCCCATAACTTCTCCTTGTTGACTAACTTTAAAAACCACTATAGATGAAGACCTTGAGATTTGGCCAAGATGGAAATGGAGTAGATGATAGATTTTTTAGTAGGTTTTGGTATAGAGTGTTTTAGTATATTTAGATGGTGAAATGAAGGGGTTTAAGGGGGAGAAGTGGTGGAAGAGGTTTTAGGATTCGTAGGTATTTTTGAGAGAAAAGATGAAGGTGAATGGAGGTAGAAAATGAGTGAAAAATGTGAATGAGGGGGATTTTGATGGGGAGCACGAAATTCTAATTATTTTGGGGTGTTTGAGATTCATTTGGATTAATCTAATGGCTAGGAATGATGCCCACTAAGTACCCTAAAGTGATGTGAGCCTTATGTGCATCTAAGCATCCCTTTACATGTTGTTTCATACATGGCCATGAATTTTGGGAATAAATTATTTAAATAGTAATAAATAAAAATGAAAGGAATATAATAATATAAAAATGGATGGAGAAATTCAAAAATAACATGATGGAGATGATGCAAATATACATAGCAAAAATAAAGAAAAAGGGAATTAATTTTAAAAGTGAAATTGTCATGACTATCCTTGTGCTTTATTGAGATCAACCATTTATGACCTTTTTAACATCAAAATAGCTCATCCAAGGGCTCCAATTTCGTGCAAGGGGTTTCCATCATCATTCATGAGCTTCCCATAACCTAAAGCATATAATGAACTCATTAAATAGCAAGTTGTGCACAAATAATTTTTTATATCTTATGAACTTATCCAACTTAGGTGTAAATTATAAAAATGTAGTGAAGAAAATTAAAGTTATTCAATGAATGATTAAGAGATGAATTTAGTTATGACAAGTTTCTTATGATTTTTTAATTATAGAAACTAAACCTAGTATACTTCCAAAGTTCATGGAAAGTACAATTAAAATACAAAAAGTATACTTCAAAGGATGTTTTAATAAATAATTCACAATCTAAGTTGAATTAACTCAAATTAAACTCATGAAATTAATAAAAAACTAAAAATTAAAAAATGACAAATTTTTCTACTTTACATAAATTATTTTTGAAAATTACAATTTTCCCCTAAACTTTTAGAAATTTGCACTTTGGCCTTGAAAGTAATAGAAATTACAAAAGTAGCCTAAATGATCTTAAATGCTTCTAATATGTACAAAATACCCTTTAAAGGTGTCACAAGCTAGGGAAGATGATATGAACAAATGATAGTTATCAAGTGGCATACCCGAAATCTCATCTGTAAATACCTCTGAAAACTCATAATTCGGATTTCATCAACAATACTATTACTATTACCTTCCACTACAAAGAAAACCATATAGGCTTGACAACTTTCAAAAACCAATCTTTTAGCCTGTACTGCTTATAATAACCTTAGTTAACTAGTAGTTGCGACGAAAGTCACAATAGGTATCATATGAACTGGTAGTAACACCATTTTTCTGGCACAATCATGGTAGTTACTCCTCGAAACTGTGATCCTCTACTAAAAATGCTTATGCCTGAGGATCTAAAATCACTAGCACCATAACTATTCCTTTTTGATATCTCTCCTGTTGAGCTCAATAGAGTAGAAAATTACCCAAAGCTGTCTTTTCTCTTCTCAGATTGCCTCTTGACCCTACCATGCTACTACACAAAGTCTATTGCATGTTTTTTCATAAGTAGGCTCTCTCTGGTAATGCTATCTTACTTCTGTACTCAAGTCACATCTTCTCAATCAACCTTTTTTCCTTCCACTTATTATCATCTTGCTCATGTAGATATGTCATAAACTGAGAGAGTTGATTAAATTTCTTCAAAAAGGCTTCCTTATCCATATCTCCCTATTGAAAAGTCATAGAACTCAATTTCCTTTTCATCTCAGAATGCCACAGGAAAGTGGTAGTCAAAGAATATTTCTTTAAACTTCTCCTAACTAAGTCGACTACTATTAAAGGGCCTCACAAAATGCCATCAATGCTTGGCATCTTCTATCAACTACACTGTGGCTAACACCACCTTCTGGTCAAAGGAATATAGAGTAACTTCAAATATTGTCTCCATCCTCTCAACCCAGTTCTTTAAATCTCCCTCCTTAATACTCCTATTGAAGGTTGGTGGATTCAGTCATAAGAAAGTCCTCCAAACCCAGTCCATAGGAATATCCTAATCTTCCCTACCAGTCACTAGCCTACTCCTTAAAGCATAAGAGGTCGCTGGCCTACTCAATTGCATCTCAGGATGCTATTCAGGCTCTACTCTCACCTCAGCCTCAAGCCTTACCTCTTGTTCTGACCTTGCCTCCTCGTGATCCTTATTATGGTTTAGAGAATCATGGCTTGCAAGACTTCATTGAATATCCAACATCACCTCCAGTATCTGTGCCATTATTGGGTCATTTCCTTAGGATTATTCTAGTGGCACCCCCAGATCTTAATATTTTGACCCCGTCTGCGTCATGGATTCCTACCACGCCCTTTTATAGCTACTATAGTATAACTGTAACTTTATGTGCCTTTCTTCCCTCTTAAGGAGTAAAGTTAGAAAAATAAGGAAACAAGTGGTGAGAGGTGGGAAAGCAAGTAATAAATGTATAAAAGTTATCAACTAATGTGGATGCAATACAGAACAAGATCAAAACTAAAGAAATCTAATACCATTATAAAGTCCCCTAATTAATCAAAACTTTACCAATCCTAACACACATTAACATCCCATAAGAATACATGTCAGAGTTGTAGCCCTTTTGTCTATTTTTTTAAAACACAGGATCCTGACTTTAGATAAAGTACATTCAAATAGGAGGGGTAATGAAGCATACAAATATACCCAACAATAAAAATAGGTAAGCAATTATCTCATTCAAAAAAGGGCTACCTATCATGGCTCACACCACATACGCTGCAGCATATAATATAGAGAGACAAGCTCAAGTTCAATGTCATGTACCGTAACTTGCATACCATGTGCCGTAGTGCATATATCAAATTCTAATGTCACAATAGAATTTTTGATATAAACTTCGACTATGTACCATTTTCACATTCGACATTCAATCAAAATGATTTAAGCCCAACATGTAGCTTATAACATAATCTATTTAATAAAGCAAGTGTGAACATGATCTAATGGTTTGGTCTAAAATTGGAAAACCTGAGTGTGAAAAGTCACTTTTCTTTCAAAATTTGGCTCTCAAAATGTTCAATTCTTACATCTTGCCTTATTAGACCACTTTGGGCCTTAAACCAAGTTCAAAAGGACCACTTGCACTTAATTAACATAATAAATCACACATATCACATCAAGTATTCATTTTAACCTCTCAATGGCACATTACACAATTACATTCCTTCACGAATTCACAACATAAAACACAAGCACTAATTTGCTTGAGCCAGATCTCTTAATGCATAAAAAAACTAAATTAAAGCCTTTGAATTCATATAATCCTTTCTCTATAGTCACTTGCCCTTAAGCTACTCAAATGGCCAAAGGCATTTCCCCTTCTCAGTTATTTATCAATTCTTCAATTTAACCTAATAATATGGGTTAATTCAAGTTCATATCCCTAAAATTCAATCATTAAACTTCTAATTAGTCATAAAACCTTAGTTTCGCACCCAAAACCCCATTTTAACACTTTTCCTTAAATTTCAACCCTTTTCCTTAGATTTCAACTCTTTAAAACTTCTTAATTTGATTTCTCTACCAATTAAACTTAAAGAAATTAGGGTAGAAACGTAATACAGGGCTATATGAAACTTACCCAGCAAGTTACTAGTCGAAGAAAACCTCTAACCTCTAGATAATTTAAGCCCTAGCAATATATCCTCTCTCTCCCTATCTGGTGCATTTCTTTCCCTCTTTCTTCTAATTCACAAGCTAATATGTGTCAACTTTAAGTGAATTCTATGCCATGTGGTGCATGCAACACATGTCGTAGCATGTGGCATAGTGAGACAACTTCTCACTAGTACTCATGTGTAATGCCCCAAAGCACCATTCTACCATCTAATCTTTTAACCATACTAATTAATCAATACAAAGCACTAACCAATCATCCACAACTATAATCAATCTACTAATTACTAATTTATCCCTAGTTAGCAACTAGTTCCTTGGATTGAAATTCAGGATGTTACACCTATAAATGACAAATCATGCAAGTACACAATACAAATCAGGTTTGAATTGGCTTTAGGCTCACTTAGACTACAAATGTGTTCAAGTAAAAAATTCCGTTTCAAGCATGAGACATCACTGCTCTAAATGCAATCTAACTTAGTGTGATAATTCAAGTATGTGTTCAAAATCCTTTCAAGTGTGAATTAGAGTACAAAATCTTGATCAAGGCATCTCACATACCAAGGTGATAAATCACTCGTGGATCATTTTTTATTTAGGCATAAAGCAGCATGTAGTATGCCTAAAAGTGATATATCACACATAGTTCATTTTTGATTCAAGCATGAAACATCATGCAATGAAAAGTTCAACTTCTATTATCTAATTCAAGCATGACTTACATTACTTTCAAGCTTGGATCGACTAAGACAAGTCCTATAATGCAAAATAAATACTTATGAGCTTAAGATGATGCACTCACTTTTAATTGATAACATGTGATTAAGCTCTTATAGTTTTCACATTGAATCTAAAAGACATAAATGACTTAAACCTATAGATCTTATTCTCTTGATTCTTCAAGTTCTTTGAGGTTTTATCATATTTATGGATCTTTAAAATCTGCACAAGTATCAAACACCACTTCTCTTGATTTTATAATCATCAAGTTCAACAATTTAATGATGATATCATGTGTAAAATTGTTCAATTAAGTATAAATCTATCCATTAGATTTAGTTCAAGTCTCGATCAGTGCTTGTGGCACTCAGTTTGGGTTTGGGACCCTTAGATGTGCTTAGGTTTTTAAAAGGTATCATTTTACCTCTGAGTGTCTATCATTTTAACAAGTAATTATTTTAGTGTCAACCTAATGTCATTAGTTAAAGGATTTAATTAGCTTCATATAGATACTTGAACCATTATGATCAAATGTTGGATAGGGAATTAGTACACACTAAAAATTTAACTTTAGGTGTTGTCATGATAGCAAGAGCATTGTCTTGATAGCTCACATGTGCCTTGGTGAAAAGTATGTACTCTCATTGCATAAGATACTACAGCTATATGTCATGGCCAACATGTGTTTTAGCTGTCGCATACTCATGCTGTATCATTCACCAGTAAATGACTAGTTAGTCATGACAGATGTTCATTTTTTAAGGAAAATTATAGTTTTACCCTAATTTTGGCCAATTGTTTTCAATTTTAGCCTTATGCTTCCCTATGTTATAAAATGTGATCTTCAATCATAGATTGAGCTCAATCAATGTTTTAAAAAATGTTTTTTAATAAGATCTCAACTTTCACTTCTCTTTCTAACAAACTTTCTATCTATTTTTTGTTTAATTAATTCTTTTCTTTGTTATGTGAATTCACAGGGTTAAGGGTACCCTATTGACTATTGTGATTGTATGGTATGTTCTAATAATGTCAAAGTGGATATTACATCTATTCCTTACTACTCTACTCTCTTTTAAGGAAATAGCTCACATGACCCCTCATATCATACCATGACTTACTTTTGCTTAAATGAGAGCTGTAGCTCAAGTAGCTGGGCCTATTAAGCAGCTTCCATCTCCTACTAGTGTGTTCAAGCCTATTGTTCTTGAAAGATGGTCCCTTGATTATAACAAAAAGTGTAAGAAGGAACCAAAAGTAGCGTCTTCAGCTAATGTGCCTAAAGAAGAAAAGAAATCACAAGTGCCTAATATTGATGTACCTAAGCAAAAGGCTATGAAAGTCCACCCAAGAGGGGATTGAATTGCGCTATATAAAATTTTGGCTAATAACAAATTTAAGCGGATGAGTTTAGAATAATATCACTAAACATAATGGAGAGAAAGGAAGAGAAGCTTGCACAGATAGTTATCTTAGTTCAGCTTTAATCACTTGAGCCTATGTTCAGTCCTCAAGTACTACTTGAGATTTTCTCTATTAACTCTACCAAGATTAATCTAGGCTCTTGGTAGCCTCAGTAAAATCCTAGACTTATACTAAAGTGTGAATTGTCATGTCCACCTTGACATTACCAAAATTCATCACACAATTACAACAAACAATTATAATTAGGAGTAAGGATTGCTCCTAAGCTCACATTATAAATATAAAGGATAAAACTAATAATCTTTCAAAAATAATTGTGAAATATTTGGGATCCCATAAAAACCCTTCAAATTTGTAGTTTAAGCTCAAACTTAGTAATTTATAAAGATATTAGAAGTATAGAAAAGTTCTGAGAAGCAAAACACCTCAAAACATGCAAAAAATGTCATTTTTAAGTGTTTGGTCCATGCGTTGTGGCATGTGGCATAGAAAGGCAAGTTTGCTCACTGTAACATGCACCATGGCTTACGCAAAATGCACCACAGTGCACGTGTCCATGACAGCAATACTGTCATGATAGCTTTTCTAGATAAAGTTTGAACCAATGCCATTTTCGCATCCGATGTCCGATTGGAGTAATTCAAGTACCCATG
This sequence comes from Prosopis cineraria, assembly GCF_029017545.1. Classification (NCBI taxonomy): domain Eukaryota; kingdom Viridiplantae; phylum Streptophyta; class Magnoliopsida; order Fabales; family Fabaceae; genus Prosopis; species Prosopis cineraria. The sequence goes on from NW_026555336.1 coordinate 28,793,180, forward strand.
CAAAGCTTATTTAATAAGCTAAGCAATAATATAAGTTTTGTTATGATCTGACACCACATGAGAATTTTATATGCTTGGATGTAAAAGTCAATTTTTAAAGCGATTTTCAACATCCAAGTATCCAAAACTCATAACTTATATCATTAATCCATTGTGGGGCTTGAACCAAGTTCAATGGATCAAAATATACTTGAGTGAGCATTCAAATACACAAAAACATACTAAACACCAAATTTGGCCACTCGATGGCCATTTTGCCCAATATGGCCAAAATACCAAATCAACACCATATATATTATTTGGCCTCTATTGCCACAAAATACATTACACATATATTGTCACCATATAGATAAAACATTCCTTACACTTGTAAAAGTATTTTAGCTCATCACCATAGAAATTGTTACATATTCACATCATATACAATATTAGGCTAAAATACAAAACAACATAGTATGAAACAAGTACAACCAATCAAAATGATATACATTCCTAGTTGCTAACATATAATATCATATAACAAGTTTATGTGCACCACTCAAACCAAAATCGAGCGTTACTATTCGATATAGCAAATATACTAATCCTTACTTGATTTCTTCCCTCGTTCAGTCTCAACAATAGAACTTGTAAAATGATAACCACAGGATGAGATAAAATCTCAATAACTAAGATAATCTACATTATTTATTATCATACCAAGTTATAAACAAGCATTAAAATAAGTAACATAACCGCACCATATAAAATCACCATAAGTTACATGCATGATCCTTAACCATTCGGCCCTCCAATACTCCCGACTGAATCGGTAGGCTATTTCACAAAACCAAACCACATGTCTTGTCCCCAAACTCACCATCCATGGTAGGACTATTCGGCCAAGGTGTCCTAAACCACTTCTAGACTAGTAGTTCCCCTATTACAAGTAATTGGGGTTTCGTTACTCCAACACCACATCCTACGGATGCTAAGGAGCATATTCTCCAACTCCGTACCCTTTTGGGTACTAAGAAGAGTAAGTCTCCAATACTGCACCCATTTTCAGGCACTAAGGAGAGTAAATGCTGCACCTAGCATCCCAAGGTGCCAGCAGTGTCATATAGATTTAATCTTTACTAACTCTACTAGAGTGACCTCCTACCCTCTAATATGCCACATTTCACTATATATCTCCACTTGACCATGCATAAAACACTTTCTAAACCAATATAATAAATATTACTACTTACTTTAAAAACTTGACATTTTACAAATCAATACTCCACTCATTTCTAAAATAGTTAACTTTTACAAAATTCATACATATATACATAACAATTCATGCAAGAATAACTTGAGAATAACTTTTACAAGGTAATAAATAATACAAATTATCTAGTTACCTCAACCCTTTTGTTACTAAAAGGGTTACCTGTGGTACTAAATCTCTTCTTGTGTCAAGGTAAGTCTTCCCACACCACAACCTACATCAACAAGTACTATATATTAATTTTCAATTAACACAAGAACTATTAGCTACCAATAACCTCCCAATTCTCCCACTTCTTACTTATATTCTTAACAAAGAGGCTTGCTAAGATTAGAATTTGTTCACACAATCCCTTCAAGCGTAACTCTAACTCTCTTACAATATAACACTTAAGATCTCAACTTATCATACTTTAAAACCCCATGATCAAGTTAGGGCTTGATCCAACTTTCACCAAACAATAAAGTAGCTTTATATTACCACATATTTAAGATTAAAAAACTTAAATCAAACCTTTCGAGTCAATAGAAACCTTTAAAACATAGATTTATTGCTTAATCTATTTAGATCAAATTCTCCTTCTTTCAAATCTCATGAAAAATGAGATGAAAAGATAGAAGAGAAAGGTAAGAAACTTACTCAAGAGTTTGAAGGCTCAAATTATCTTTAAAATTATCCCAAATTAATGCTTTAGTAATACCCAAAACTTGCCCTTTCATGCTCTAGGTTTTCCACTATAAAAAATATCATTTTCTGATCATTTTTAAAATTTTAAGTTGCCTGTTGTGTCATATGCCGCAATGCACGCCACACAAGTCGTGGCTCACGATGCAATAAGCAACTAGTTGATTTTTGCTCCCCCTGATACCTCCTGTCTTGATCCGACTTTCATCCTAACTCAATTTAAAGCCAAATATGATCCAAAAATTTAATTAGCAATCCAAAAACATAATTAAATAAATTAATCATATTTTTAACTAATTTATCCCTTAATTAGTCAATTTTTCTAGATTTCAAGTTTTTAAATGTTACATGAATCACTCTCCTTTACAAAGATAATGATATATCCCTCTTAAACTCCCTAAGTCTAAGATCCTCTATTTCAAGTCAAAAAAAACAAAGATGAATAGAGTGATTTAACAATAAACTACTACTACTATTGAATACTTTCTATAAGATTTTATATGTGATTAATAAGGCTCTCACATAATGAACACAAACTTAAAAAATTAGTAAACAATAAATAAGTATAACTCATGATCATCTGTGTGTGTTCGGTAGTTCATTGTCTTCTTAAATGCTTGTATTTATAGCTTGACTTCATAAATGATCCATTACTCTTAAGAATATAGCTGTTACATTCATCATCTTCTTTCTTCTAAGTTGTTTGAACATTCTTCAAATCAAGGCAATGCAATAATGATTTATGATGGAGCTTTTCTACTCACACGAAAAGGGAAGTAACATCTCTCTTTATTAAATAAAAAGGTAGGTAAGAGGCTCTTTTAAAACAATGAAGCTATTTAGAAATAAAGAAAAGTTGAATAAGATTAAACAGAGCTCAATTCATCCTAAGAATGTGTTTGGAGTGATTATATATAGATTATTTAACTCATATAGCTCTTAGAAAGTAAAAGGAAAGAGATTGGAAGAATATTTAAAGATGTTATGTTTTTCATGCAAGAAACAGAGCAAGACTATAACATTCTAATTTCTTAATTTTGAAACTAATAGCTAATCAAGGGTAAATTAGTGAGTGACTAGGATTTTAGGCAACAATTTCATATTTTGATTCTTTAGAATGTTAGGTGAGCAAATATAGGTGGGAGAATCACATTTCAAAGTGAAATGGATGTGTGTGGTAAGAATTTTTCTTACTGTGCCACATGCCATGATTAGTGTTGCTTGTATTGTGGTGCATGACACAAATTAGGTGATTGATATGTGTGGTCTGCTTGTAAATTTTGAAGAGGAAGGGAGAGGAAACACAAATGGAGAGGAAGAGAGGAGTATTGGCTGCTAGGCCAAGAAGATTTAAAGCCTTAGGAGACATTTTTTACTAATAGCTTGCCAGATAAGTTTTATACCACCCTTAACTTCAATTCTACACTAATCTCTCTTAGTATAAGTTATAGAGAAATTGAATTAAAAAATTTTAAGGGTTTGTTTCTTACCCTTTGGTAATGAAAAGGTTCTCGGGAGTTAAATTAAGGTTTTACAACTAGTTTAGAGTTATACAGTAAAGATTTGAGGTTGTAAGCTTAAATTAACTCTTAACTAAAAGGAATTGAGAGTGAAGTTATGAAAGAGGTTTGATAGGAGTGGTGATTAGGTTGTAATGGACTTATATTTATCAAGCAAAAGGAAAGAAATAGTTGAATATGACTTTAGTGATAATTAGTACTTGTAGTCAGTTTGATTAATTGGCTAATTGTGCTAATTGTGCATGGATTGTTGTGTTGCGAGTGTGCTTTGAGGAAAGGAAGTGTATGATGACATTACATGTATAAGAAATCCACAAGTAACTCTTTTCTAGTGATAGAATGGTTAAGGTAACTAAATAACTTTTTTATATGATTATCTTTTATAAATATTTGTAAGTATTATAGTTATTACATGAAATTGCTTTGGATTGTGCATGTTTTGAGAAATAAATGTTTGTGCATAAAAAAGAATTTCAAGGAAAATAGATTTTAAAGAAATGGTTTTCTCTAAAAATATATGACTATACAACTATAAATATAGAATTGGAATTCAAACTACTTGTTATATGTTAGTATGATCATAGAGGGTGGGAATTCACCTATAGGAAGAAGAAGTAAGTAGTCCATATGGCATCATTTTCCTTGGTGCTTGACGAGGTGTGATGTTGGAAAATCTCATCTCTTTAGTACCAATTGAAATGCAGTGTTAGAGATTATCTCCTTAGTTCCCATAAGGGGTGCAATGTAATATCCTAAAAATTTTAAGACTCGAATTTATTTTAAGAAAAATAAAATAAAATATCTATAATTAAATTAAAATTTAGAATAATTTGATAGAAGTCTAGAGTTTAAATTTTTCTTAGCAAAAGTTTGGTTTTATTTGACTTTTAACTATGGAAAAAATTACCAAAATTGACCCAGGCTTTTGTGCTATAATAAAAAATGTTGGGCCCTTTCTTCTAATTTTCCCCAAACTTTTAGATCAGCATTTTAAAGAGCAAATAGAATGCAGAAATGAAAAGAAAGAAACAAACGAAAGAAGGAAACGAACGCGTGAGAGAGAGAGAGGAAGAAGAAAGGAGAAAGAGAGGGAGTTAGGCTCAGATCTAAGAAACTTTATGGCCATTGCGAGCTCGGCTACGCGATAGGTAAACTCCCTACTTCAATCTTCTTCCCTCCCTCTTTGTTTTTCTCAATTTTGGAAAAGGAAATTTCTAAAACTTGATCCAAAATGCTTTATTTTTATAAGCTTTAGTTTCCTTAGGTTCTAGGGAGGATGTTTTGAGTTTCTATATGGTGTTCTAATGTTTTGAGTGGATAATTGGATGAAAAGAGGTGTTTTAGGCACAAATTAAACCCTGAGAGATTGGGTTTTTCTCCTCAATGATTTAAGCTTATTGATTTAGTTATAATTTTACTATTTGAGCCCAATAAGATTTAAATTAAGATTTGGTTTTCATTATAAGGGCTAATAGTAAAAGTTGGTGACACTAAGTGAAGGTTTTTAATTGATTAAAAATTATATAAATTAGAAATTAGCCTAGTGATGGCTAATAAATAGTTTTGGTGGTTAAGTGATACTATGTGAATGGTTGGTTTAATATATGGACCATTGGGATGGATTATGCCTCATAGACCCATGTTGTGTGGTATGAGTTATAGTCTTCATTAATGCTATTTGACATGATAAGTGATGTGGATCACTTATATGTTGTAGGAATTGTTGGTGGAATTTGTTCAGATGTTAAGGAACAAGCTGAGCCCTATTTTGTACAAGAGGAATCCTTTTGGTACCAAAGGGTTGAGGTAACAGGGGAATTTATATTTCTTATTACTTTGTTTTAGCTATTTTTGAATAAATATTACTAGCTATCATGCATTACATGTTTTAAAAGATTAAATATGCTTTATAAGAGGTTATGGGGTACTACTTTAATTATAGTGCAAATATGTTTTCTAATTGTTTAACAACAATATTTTTATGGAAACGAGATTTGTTTACATGTATTTTAATCATAAGGAATAGAAGTTGCACTTAAGGAAGTGTAACTAAGTAAAGTACCTTAAATAGGCTAAGGAACCATTTAAGAGAGATTTATAAAATGAGCCAAATCATTTTATTACTATATTCGGATATATTGCCAATAGAAATTCCATATGCAGGAAGTTTAATTCATTAAACTTATTAGTAGTTGTCTAATTTATGGTTGATCTAAGGTTCAATAATAATGGAATTTCTATTTTTTTTACTGAATTACATGAATTTTACCTAACTCCGTATATGGAATGTATGAAATATCTAAATGGAATTCAATTCAAGAGTATACCGAATTAGTATAGCTATCCTTCTTCTAACACAGCAATGCAATTTCACAATCAGTAGCGAGATCAAGTACTAGATAATTTTTTTTCTTCTTTTCTTGTTGCTTGTCGTGATGTACTCAATAGAGAATTCCTCAATAGAGAATTCCATTTTCTAATGAAATTCTACGATTCCTTATTTAATACATAAATAAAAAACTAATATATTCAAATATAGTAATAAAAAAATACTTCTTTTTTTTAAATAATAAAAAAAGAGTCAAGTCAAACCTTATGAAAAAGAAAAACTAATATAAATATAAAGAAGTATACCTTTTAGGTCAACATATATGCATGTTTGCTCATAACACAAAGTACAACACAAATAGTAATTGATGAAATTCGTAAAAAGTACGTAAATGCTCTTTTCCATTATGGATAGCAATCGTATGACCAATCATTTATATATGAAAAACTAATACTGCAGGAAGTTCCATTTTTTTATTAATGGGAGTTCTCGGTATTTGTTTATATGGTTCGAATGAACCAACGTTAAATTTTGAAACATCAGCTAATCAATCGTATCCTGTGGCACTGGAAATAATATTCTATATTGGATTTCTTATTGCTTTTGCTATCAAATCACCGATTATACCCTTACATACATGGTTACCAGACACCCATGGAGAGGCACATTACAGTACTTGTATGCATTAGAATGAATATAGTAATTATCGTTATCATTCTAATGAATTCGAATATAGTAATTCTAGTTAGAAAGTAGAACATTTTTTTTATTATTTCATTAGAATGAATAATGATAAGTCATCCCTTTAATTGCCAGATATTCGTATTTTCTATTATTCCTTATTTTATTAACAAGTAGTATACCTTGTGAATCAAATAGAGAAAAGCCAGCTATCGGAATCAAACCGATGACCATCGCATTACAAATGTGACGCTCTAACCTCTAAGCTAAGCGGGCTCACATAACAGAAATTGTGCATGCATAGGAATTTAATAAACAACTGAGATCTTAGTTATTTCCTTCATAAAAATATTGGGATTTCTCAAGTAGTAAATTAATAGATATTATTGCTATCTTATCCATTATTAGGTAAAATCATAGAAATGCAGATATTTTTGAATTCCATTTAGAAATTGAATTAATGAATTAAATAGAAAAATAAGATTTCAGAACCCATCTAGAAAACAATGGATATAGTTTGATTTGCTTTTTTTAGGATCAATCATATAGAAATTCAAATCAATCATGTTGAATATATTAATCTATCCATTTTACTTATAAATTGAACCGTACGTTTAATTCTATTACGTGCTTTCTTATAATTTGGATATGTTATTTTGGGATCAATCTATTAGGAATAGGACTACATAGTTATGGTTCATTTACATCTAATTGAATTAAAATGAGTTGCGTAAAGGGCCTGACAAATACAAACTTAATAAGTATATTAATATTTAAAATAATAATAAATTCTATTTAATTATTGCTATTGTTTAGTTTTTTTTTAGTTTTACAATATAAGATATAAGATTTTTCCAGAAGTTTGACCCCTCCCTATAATTTTTTTAGTTTTCTTTATTTGAATTTTGGGGACTTATATTCCATTTTAATGTGTCTCACAATCGGAAAAAATTCGGGGGAGGGGTCATTTCATTTTTAAATCTAGAACAAATAGGTTCAAGAGATGAGAGAATTAAGAATACCTACTAGAAAGACTAATAATCTTTTTGAATATATTAATCTTATTTGAATGTAACTACTAACTTAGTTGAGAAAAGAAATTCCACAATCAAACTAAACTACCAAACCAAAATAGAATGGGCTAAAAATCTAAGACCCAAATGCTTCACTTTGTATTGAAAAACTAGTTAGTCGGTTCTTGTAAATCTAATTCATAGAAATTCCATCCAGTAAAATAGAAGAATTATAAATCTCCAAAATAATAGATAGAAATATCGCAAATAGGGCCATTACAACACCCATCAAAGGAACTACTCCTTTGATATTAATTCACTACTTGAAATTGTATGTTTTCAATTTTTAAGAATACCTCTTTGGAGAATGTTAATAAATTCCAAAACCCATTTCGTCGTCCAGTAGCGACAACCGTCTTTTTGATTGGTACTGCAGTGGCCCTTTGGTTGGGTATTGGAGCAACATTACCTATTAAGAAATCCCTAAATTTAGGTGTTTTTTAAATTGATTCAATTGTGAAATAAAATAGCATGATATGTGTATTATGGACGTAATATGGATTTAGTGCCAGTACTTATTGTTGCCTTATGTATTAAATTTAATAATTCAAATCATAGAAAAACTTTGTGCATGCATAGGAATTTAATAAACTACTAACTTATATCCAAATTATAAGAAGGAATTAGACCTAACACAATTCCAAATAGAAAAACTTCAATCATTTTTATTTGTTTGAAAGGAGAAAGGGGGAGGTAATATATATCCTTAAATATTAATCTGTATTGGCCATGAATCCCAATGACCAAGAATTGGAAATTGACACGGTAAGGAACTGTAGAATATATTGAATATCCCAGAAAGATTTATTTTTATGAATTCTTCATTTATATGTTTCTATATGAATTACATGAAATTCAAATCATCATTATGTATCATTAATAGCCGAGTCACATATTACGTGCTTATCACTTGTTTTATTATTTAGTTTTTTATTTATTTGAGTTTCGAAATTGGATTTTTACTCCTTTTCCCAAATTCATCTTGCATGCATATACTATCATAATCTATATATATAGAACTCTCATCATATATATATATATATATAAATATTGATAGAATATCCATCTATTTCTATTGAATATGTATGGTCTACTTTTAATCGGTCTCAATTGATCCCTTGTTACTGCTCATAAGATAAGTAATAGTTTATATGTTTATCAGGATAGAAAATTGAAATAATTAGTTATTAATAGGGTGTATTTGGTCCTGGCACATTTCTCTTGAAACATTAACCTCATTATTAGAAATCAAGTTATTGAATATTTCAAACAAATCCCAAAATTCCAAACTACCTGTTATCCAATAAAGATCCAAAATTCCCAATAATAAACAAAAATCACCTACCCGATTAGTTACTCGAAATTGAGTATCCGTTTCCCTCCTTTTCCTGCTAGGATTAGAAATCCTGTATTTTACATATCCATACGATTGAGTCCTTAGGTTTCCGAAATCGTGTTAGGTCTAATTCCTATTACTTTGGCACATTTCTCAGATCTTAGTTATTTCCTTCTTATTTACGACATGAACTAAATGTCCGGTCCAAGCCAAGGAACTGACTCCAAATAGTCCTGACAAATGATGATTAAGGCGGGATTCGGCATTTTTAAACCACGAAAAGCTCAGTTTTCATTTCGGTTGTAGGTGTAACCAGCCCGCTATTAAAGATATGGCAGAAAGAAATAATAGAAAAAGAGCTCCAGTATAAAGATCCCCATTAGTACGTAAACTGATTGTATACCACCACTGATAAACACCGGAATAAGCGATATTTTTATAAATTCATATAGAAACACTTATAATTAGAATTAATATTAAGAATTTTAAATAATTTTCTATTAATTTATATTAATATTCAATATTTTATTATATTCTTAAATATTATATATTAAAAAATATCTATTATTTTGGCACTAAAAATGGGAGCGTATGGATTGGTTCGAATTAATATAGAATTATTACCCCTCGCTCATTCTCTATTTTCCCCCTGGTTAATTCTATTAGGCACAATTTAAATAATCTATGCAGCTTCAACATCTCTTGGTCAACGTAATTTAAAAAAAAGAATAGCTTATTCCTCCGTATCTCATATGGGTTTCATAATTATAAGAATTTGTTCTATAAGCGATACGGGACTCAACGGAGCCATTTTACAAATAATTTCTCATGGATTTATTGGTGCTGCGCTTTTTTTCTTGGCAGGAACGAGTTATGATAGAATACGTCTTTATTATCTCGACGAAATGGGCGAAATGGCTATTCCAATGCCAAAAATATTCATGGTTTTCAATATCTTATCGATGGCTTTTCTTGCATTGCCAGGCATGAGCCGTTTTGAGATCGTCTGCCTTGCACCCACCCCCCTATATGCTTCAACAGGAATCACACAGGGGTAGATTGATACAATAGAAACCTCTGGTAAAATGCCCACCCGTAACCCAGCAGATAAAGTACATTACATAGTCCGTTTTAGGGATTGGCGACTTACCCATTCAATGACTTTAGCACCGGACGTTCCCAAAATAGGTACTGTACTCTCGGGTCGGGTGAATTCAATAATAGATGCCTGTTGCCATTCCAGCCTTCCTTCTCCTTTTAGGGCCTATCCGAAAGGAAAGAGAATTCAGTACTTCTTGGTCGTGAATATCGAAATAGGACAAACTGCCCCGTGGATATCTTTGCTTCGGAACAAAACAATTAGAATTAGGCTCGATCAATTTTCTATCAAATAGTGCAATCGAATTATTGATTGTGTCGTAGCTCTATAATTCGGATTAGGTTTATCGTTGGATGAACTGCATTGCTGATATTGACCCCAAAAAAGAAACGATGGGTACCACTAGTCCGTGAACAGCCAACCATCGTACTGTAAAAATAGGATTCTAGGAATATTAATGATACATATAAAGATATCTATATATAACCTTTCTATGAAAAATTTAAAAAAATAATGTGATTTGCGGGATAATCAAACATTTCTTTTTTGTAATATCTGCCAAATATTTTTTTGTAATTCTAATCTTTTATCATCATAAGTTGTTTTCTTAGAACAAATATTTTTTTATTGACCTCCTATTTCTTTGTTTTAATCCTAATCCACAGGAGGTAAAATTAAGACTTTAGACTGCTATTCCATTATTTCAGTATCATTCTCAATCTAACAAGAATGGAATCACGCTCTGTAGGATTTAAACCTACGACATCGGGTTTTGGAGACCCGCATTCTACCGAACTGAACTAAGAGCGCTTTATTTTCATAAAATCAATTTATGTGACCCCAATTCATCTTGCATGCATATACTATCATAATTTGTATATATAGAACAAACCCATATATATATATATATATTGATAGAATATCCATCTATTTCTATTGAATATGTATGGTCTACTTTTAATCGGTCTCAATTGATCCCTTGTTACTGCTCATAAGATAAGTAATAGTTTATATGTTACTGCTCATAAGATAAGCACATAGTTATTTCCTTTGGGGATGCCCTCAGCGTCGAGGAACATGTACTAGGGTGTATTTGGGATTTCCCCGTTCTCTCCCCCGATCGAGATATCCTTTCTTTCACCCCCAAAAAGATTGATTGATTGAATTAGCAAAAATTTAGAGTGTGAAGTATGTAATTAGATCTTTTTTGGGAGGGACATCCAGATTAATATTAGAAATTTACACTAATTTATGGTTAGCGTGGTTGGACCAATAAAATGAAGCATCCAGGCTCTGTTTAAAAAAAAGCAATTGGTAATATAATATATCTACGATTACTACTTCTATCATATATTTGTATTTACTGGAAAACATGAAATAAATTGAAGAAAAGAAGTTGTAGCAAAAAGACGTGGTATTGGAGTATTTGTGCTATTTGTGCAAATCCAAATTGGGTAGATCTTTACTCGGAGTAGAACAAAAATCTAAAAGAATTGAATTGAAAAAGCCCAATCAAAAACAAGAAAATTACATTGCGATTTGGATTCGATCTCGATGTATTGTAAATGTAACTAATATATCTCCTTCATAAAGCATTTCTCCATAATGGCCATGAACAGTTGCTCCTGGAGTCGCCAAATAAGGGTTAGCCGATCTTATTACTACAGAATCAATTTGAACAATTAGAACTTGACCCGATTTTAGGTGTGGTCCGTTTTTAGCTATACGTACATTTTCACAAAGAAATTGCCCAAGGTTAATTATTGTACATGTTTTTTTCACAAAAATTATGATGATAATTATGATAGAGAACATGGCAATTAAAATGGAATGGATTCAAAATGATGTTACTGCATAGATCAAGCTTATAAATACTACTAACTTTATTGCACTGTATAAAACTATACTATAGACCCTCTCTTTTTAGTGGATTATCTCGAGTAAAGGATTAATATTTGTTCTAGTTTTTTAGTAATAACAAAAGAATTCTATTCGTAGGAACAAAAGAAGCAAATCTATTCTATATCCGATAAGTAAGAATACGCAATGGTGGAGGAAGGGGTTGACCGTATTTTATATGAGTTTTTATATCTTTATATCAGTGAATGCAGACATATTTGTTTATCACTCAAAGAACCTATTCGTAAGAATTTTCCTTTAGTCACTCGGTCTTCTTTTTCTTTTTGTATTTAGGATTTTTTTATGAATTTATTCAATCTATAAATAAAATATGATAAAGACCAATCATTTATTTAGTGCCAGTACTTAGTATTGCCTTACGTATTATGGGCTCAGTGCACTAAAGTGGTTAGTGTATTGAGTGTTCGACACCTCTCAGTGGGGGAGGAAATATGACATATGAAGTGTGAGGTTGAGTGCCTAGGCCAAGGTAGCCTTCACATAGAGAGTAAGTCGGGCTGACTCTGGGAGGGAGTTAGCTTTGACTGCTCAAGATTCACGTCGAAGGGGCATAGGCAGTTTGGTGAATTAGATCATGCCTTAGATTATATTTTGTGCTTGTGGAGGTACAAGTAGGTATAAGGTTTACCTGCGAGTTAAAGAGTGCCAGGGGGCACTCTGTTGGTCATAAAAGGCCATACCAGCCTAGGTCATGCATTCATGCATTTTAAATGGCTAAATTATATACTAAATTGAATTTATTATTCATTTATTCGATTATGGCTTACTTTGTAATAATCAATGTAAATTTCTCTGTTACTGAGACTGTGGTTGTCTCACCCCTTTCTTTTCAATATTTTTAGGTCCAGATAAAGGAACCAGTGGAGGACGGGGAAAGGAGCAGAGCTAGGGGTTGTTTGTGAATTGTAAAGAACTGTAACCCCTTTCTTTTGAGCAAATCTATTGTAATGTATTTAGGATTATGGTGCTAGTAGGATATGATTATGTATATGTGCGTGAGTATGTGTGGATTGTATAGCTTGTGTATGAATTTTTTATTGTTTGTAGACTTGTGGTTAGGAAACTTGGCTATGGTATGTAGTTTTGATGGATTTATTTAGTAGACCAAGTTTTCACTACAAGCAAATATTTATTTTGATATATATGTGATTTCACAAGCAAATGCAAAGTGGTTGCATTGCAAATGGTGTGTTATGGGCAAACATATACCTTGGATAGAGAGAGTGGGTACGTGGGCCCTACAGAGATCTCTGAGCCGAATGAAAATGTTTAGCGTGTGTATTCATATGTGTATATGATATTTAGAATAGTTTTTGGCCACTCTTGTATGATTTGTGCATTTTGGGGGCTTAGGGTCCATTTTGGGAAATGGCACCCGAGTGGTCAAATTTTGATATAAAGGGTTTTTCTACCACTTAAATGTTCTATCAGGGTGTTTTTAATCCTATTTGACGTGTCCAAAGTGTTCCCACAAGTTTGTGACCATTAGGATGAGATTTGGACAATTTTAAAAATGGTTTTTACCAAAAACCTGCACTTTTGCATCTGGGTATCCAAATCTTAATCCGACCATTGGATTTCTTTAAAATTTGGGTCACAAGTAAAACCTTTTATAATATTCATGTGGGCTTTGAAATCACTTCGATCGTATATCGGACGGAGAAATGGCATACTCCGAAATTTGGTCCGGAGGAGCTGTCATGACAGCAATATATGTTGATGTTGCAACATGTATGAAATTTAATCCATCCGTTGGATCTTTCTAAAATTTGATATGCTAATAGTACTATTTAAAAGTGACATGTGGGGTTTGGAATCATTTCGATCGGGGGTCGGATGATGAAATGGTGCACCCCGAAAGTTAGTCCGGAGGTGCTGTCATGATAGCTTTTTAGCTGTCATGACAGCAAAAATAGCCAATCTTTTAACATGTCTAATTTTTAATCCGACCCTTGGATCTTTTTAAAATTTGGTATACTTATAGAACCTTTAAATGTGACGTGTGAGCTTTAAAATCACTTCGATCAGAGGTTGAATGATGGAACGACGCCTCCTGGAAGTTGGCCCAGGAGGGCTGTCATTACTGTCATGATAGCATCTTTTTATTCTACTTTTGTCTAGCTTGCTTCTGTGTGCTATGAGTAGAACCTATAAATTTTTTTAAAGTTTTAAATGATTTATTTCTTAAGTTTGTTAAAGGATCAACTCCTTAACCATACTTAATTTATTTGAATTATGTGATTTTTGGATAACACTCAAGGTAAGTGTTACATTTGGTATCAGTTTTAGGTTTATAATTCCTCTTTCCTACTTGGCACCTTAAATACATTACTCGTATGCTCTTTCCCTTCTACCATTAACTTGGAATAATATTGTTTTTCTTTCTCTGGCTTGTTCCTTTAGGAAGGGAGAAAGGTCCGTACGCTTGTGGTCGTACACCTTTCAGTTCTAATATGGCTCAAAGGGAAAGAGGTAGATCAATAAATGAGGAATGACCACCACCTCTACCTCCTCCGTCTCCACCTCTACCACCACCACAGGGGACGGATGCAGTCATGGCTAGGTTGCTTGAAATGATTGTGGATATACAGCAAAATCTTAAAGGTCGTGTTGTTCGAGATCAACATGTTGACCCAGGTGCTAGGCAGGGATCTTCTAGTGCTATGAGAGCGCAGGGACCAGTTGCTAATAACCGAGAGGATGACATATCTGGACCTTGGAAGGAATTCTCTCGCTCTAATCCGACCACATATGATGGTAGTATGCTTGATGGGAAAGCTGAGGAGTGGTTGGATCAGATGGAGTAATTATTTACTGTTGTGAGGTGTACATCTGAGCAAAGGGTTATCTTGGCTACGATGTAGCTTGCTGGTGAAGCCAAGCATTGGTGGGATTCTGTTAAGCCCACAGATGGAAGATTTATGTCTTGGGCTGAATTTAAAGAAAGATTTTATGATTTTCACTTTCCACCAGCTTTCAGAGACGAGAAAGAGATAGAGTTTCATGCATTTCAGCAGGGGGACCTAGACGAGGAGACTTTTATAAGAAAATTCAATTAGCTGTCTAAGTTCTTAACATATCTGAAGGCTTCTAATAATAGCAAGTGGAAAGCAAAGAGGTTATTGGAAAAGATGAGGCCAAAATACCGCCAACAGTTGTCTTTGTTGGGCAAGGCGGCATATGATGAGATGTGCAATCGTCTGAGGATTGCCGCTCATCGAGGCCTAGATATAGAGAGTAGCCAGAGTAGGGATACACGAGGTTGATTTTCTTCTGGGTTGCTCCTACTGGTAGTGTATCCAAGAGAATGGGTTTTAGCTCTGGTTCTTCTTCTGGTGGCTCCTTTAGAGCGGGGTCTTCTTCTGCTTATGGTAATTAAAATTTAAATAGGGGTTCAAGATTTCAAGGTAATCAGGGTGGTAATATGAGATCTGGGGCTTCTCGTTTCTCTAGGAATGCTCCAGCACATTCTTCACAGGCCAGTCAAGCCCCAATTCTGAGCACAACGAGGTCACCTTGCGATAGATGTGGTAGGGTTCATTCTGGTTGTTGCTTTGCTTGTTACAAGTGTGAAAAGTTAGGCCATTTGATCCGTGACTGCCCTGATTTGCATGAAAGCTCAAACCGGAGGAACGTGATTCCCAATAAAGTGTATACAGTATCTCAGGAGGAAGTTAGGAAGTCATCAAATCTGATCACTGTTATGGTTTCTATCTGTGGCCTCGATTTAGAAGCTTTGTTTGATTGTGGTGCATCACATTCTTTTATTTCTGCCGAGCGCTTAGATAGAACGGGTATGCCTGTTGACCAGTTACCCCATGATATAGAAGTTTCCTCTAAGGTCAATCCAGTATAGTGTGTAGGACTAAGATGACTTTTAATGGATGATCGACATGGGTGAATGTGATCAAATTACCTATGCAAGGATTGATTTAATTATCAGTATGGATTGGTTGACAGCTTATAGTGCTATCTTAGATTGTGTGGCTAAGACAGTGACTTTGGTAGAAGTACCGGAGGTGATCGAGAAATACCCTAGTCATTCTTGTTTTCTTTCTTCTTTACAAGCTAAAAGGTTGATTGAGCAAGGTTGTGAGGCTTACATGGTAGTGCTCGCTACCCAAGGGTCTGAGACAACTATAGTGGATGAAATTGAGGTTATTAGGGAGTTCCCGAAGGTTTTTTCAGAGGATGTGTTAGGATTACCTCCATAGCGTGAGGTTGAATTCTAGATTGACCTGGTACTGAGGACTCAGCCAATTTCAAAGGCTCCCTACAGAATGGCTCCTTTAGAGTTAGCTGAGTTGCAGAAGCAACTTGAGGAGCTGTTAGATAAGGAATTTATTAGACCTAGTGTTTCTTCTTGGGGATCCCCTGTCTTATTTGTAAAGAAGAAGGATGGTAGTTTGAGATTGTGTATCGATTACAGGCAGTTGAATAAGGTTACGGTGAAGAACAAGTACCCACTGCCTCGCATCGATGATCTCTTATATCAGTTGGTTGGTGCCACAATTTTCTCTAAGATTGATTTACGTTCAGGGTACCATCAACTAACGGTTAGTGAGAAGGATGTGGCGAAGATGGCTTTTAGGACTCGATATGGTCATTACGAGTTTTTGGTTATGCCATTCAGGCTGACTAATGCGCCTGCAATTTTCATAGACTATATGAACCACATTTTTCGACCTTTCTTGGATCAATTTGTGGTAATTTTTATTGATGATATATTGATCTACTCTAAAGATGAGGAGCAGCATGCCAGACACTTGAGGACTATCCTAAGGTTTCTGTGAGATCATAAGCTATATGCCAAGCTCAGTAAGTGTGAGTTTTGGATGAGAGAGGTTAGGTTTTTAGGACATATTTTGTCAAAAAATGGTATTGCAGTTGATCCATATAAGGTTGAAGTGGTCTTGCAATGGGAAAGACCAAAATCGATAACAGAGATCCGTAGTTTTCTGGGATTAGCAGGTTACTACTGATGTTTTATCAAAGGTTTCTCTCAGATTTCTATGCCTTTGACTAGACTCACAAGGAAGGATAGGCCATTTATCTGCGATGATAGGTGCGAGACAGCTTTTCTTGAGTTGAAAGAAAGGTTAACAATAGCTCCAGTGTTGGTGATTCCAAATCCCCAAAAGCCCTATGATGTGTATACTGATGCCTCTCATAAGGGTCTTGGTTGTGTTCTAATGCAAAAGGAGAGGGCAGTGGCATATGCATCTCGACAACTTAGGCCACATGAGGAGAATTATCTGACACATGATCTTGAGTTAGCTGCGGTAGTCTTTGTATTGAAGATCTGGCATCATTATCTTTACGGAACAGAGTTTAGGGTCATGAGCGACCATAATAGTCTTAAGTACCTGGTGGATCAAAAAGAGCTAAACATGAGACAAAGACGTTGGATGGAGTTTTTTTAAAGATTATAATTTTGAATTTAAGTGTCATCCGGGGAAAGCAAATGTAGTAGCAAATGCTCTTAGTCACAAGACCTTACGTGTAGCCTATTTAATGGTTTGGGAGCATAGATTGATGAAGTCTTTGATTGAGACTTCTCTGGGTATGACTGAGTTCTCTTTGAATGGTCTTAAGACTATGGTTATTTCTAATGAATTTTGGAAAGAGATATGAGATGCTCAGCTTCAAGATCCAATTTGTTAAAAATAAGTCAAGACATCAAGAATGGTGAGACAATGGACTATTGGTTTAGTGATAATGGGTATGTGGTTTTCAAGGATAGGGTGTGTATTCCCAACAATGAGTCTGTTCAAAAGAAATTGTTGGATGAGGCGCATCAAAGTAGCTACACCCTTCATCCCGATGCTACTAAGATGTATCATGACATGCAGCATCATTAGTGGTGGCCAGGCATGAAAAAGGATGTCACAGAGTATGTTAGTAAGTGTTTAACCTGTCAGAAGGTCAAAATAGAGCACTAAAAGCTATCAGGGTTGTTATAGCCTTTGAAGATTCCTAAATGGAAATGGGACAGTATTTTAATGGATTTTGTATCTGGTTTACCAAGGACCCAGGCTAGTTTTGACTCTATCTGGGTAATTGTAAATCGTTTGACTAAGTCAGCACATTTCTTATCGGTCAATACCACCTATACGATTAATAGGTATGCTGAGATCTACATTAAAGAGGTTGTGCAACTACATAGGGCATCGAGGGATATTGGTTTAGACCATGATCCTCGGTTTACATCAAATTTATGGCAAGCTATGTAAAGGGCTATGGGCACGGATCTGAAGTTCAGTATGTCTTATCATCCACAGACGGATGGACAAACTGAGCAAACGATCCAGACATTAGAGGATATGTTAAGGTTGTGTGCCCTAGAGCTTTAGGGAAGCTGGGATAAGCATTTACCTCTGGCAGAGTTTGCTTATAATAATAGTTATCATGCCAGTATTCAGATGGCTCCTTATGAAGCATTATATGGAAGACGGTGTATATCACCTCTCTGTTGGTATGAGTTGAGTGAGAGGACAATGATGGGACCGGATGTGGTAGATGAGACCACAAAAAAAATTAAATTGATCCAACAAAAGCTTCTTACAGCGCAGAGTAGATAGAAAAGTTATGCAAATAATCATTGTAAGGACCTGTCTTTTAAGGTTGGGGATCATGTGTTTCTCAAGGTTTCCCCATTGACGGGCGTTGGATGCTCAATTCGGGCTAAGAAGTTGTCTCCTCGATATATGGGTTCTTTTAAGGTTTTGAAGAAAGTTGGGCCGGTGGCTTATTAGTTTGCATTGCTGCCTCAATTAGCGGATCTACATAATGTGTTTCATGTATCACAGTTGAAGAAGTACTAGCCAGACCCGTTACATGTGATAAAACCTAAGGAGGTTGAAATTCAGGAGAATTTAACATACCAAATTAAACCAGATCATATTGTGGATGCTAAGGATAAGGAGCTAAAAAATAAAACAATCTGGTTGGTAAAAGTGATTTAGAAAGGGATAGCTCCGAGAGATACAACCTAGGAGACTGAGGATTAAATAAGGAAGGAGTATCCACAGTTGTTTCCCTAGGTATGTTTGTCTCTTTGATTCATGAATTAGTTTGGATTTTGGAGACAAAATCCTTTTTAAAGGAGGGGAGAGTGTAACATCCCAAAAATTTTAAGACTCGAATTTATTTTAAAAAAATAAAATAAAATATCTATAATTAAATTAAAATTTAGAATAATTTGATAGAGGTCTAGAGTTTGAATTTTTCTCAGTAAAAGTTTGGTTTTATTTGATTTTTAACTATGAAAAAAATTACCAAAATTGACCCAGGCTTTTATGCTATAATAAAAAATGTTGGGCCCTTTCTTCTAATTTTCCCCAAACTTTTAGATCATCATTTTAAAGAGCAAATAGAATGCAGAAATGAAAAGAAAGAAACAAACGAAAGAAGGAAACGAACACGTGAGAGAGAGAGAGGAAGAAGAAAGGAGAAAGAAAGGAAGTTAGGCTCAGATCTAAAAGGCTTTGTGGCCGTTACGAGCTCGGTTACACGATAGGTAAACTTCCTACTTCAATCTTATTCCCTCCCTCTTTGTTTTTCTCAATTTTAGAAAAGGAAATTTCTGAAATTTGATCTAAAATGCTTTATTTTTATAAGCTTTAGTTTCCTTAGGTTCTAGGGAGGATGTTTTGAGTTTTTATATGGTATTCTAATGTTTTGAGTGGATAATTAGATGAAAAGAGGTGTTTTGGGCACAAATTAAACCCTGAGAGACTGGGTTTTTCTCCTCAATGGTTTAAGCCTATTGATTTAGTTATAATTTTTCTATTTGAGCCCAATAAGATTTAAATTATGGTTTGGTTTTCATTATAAGGGCTAATAGTGAAAGTTGGTGACACTAAGTGAAGGTTTTTAATTGATTAAAAATTATATAAATTGAAAATTAGCCTAGTGATGGCTAATAAATGGTTTTGGTGGTTAAGTAATACTATGTGAATGGTTGGTTTAATATATGGACCATTGGGATGGATTATGCCTCATAGACCCAAGTTGTGTGGTATGAGTTATAGTCTTCATTAATGCTATTTGACATGATAAGTGATGTGGATCACTTATATGTTGTAGGAATTGTTGGTGGAATTTGTTCAGATGTTAAGGAACAAGCCAAGCCCTATTTTGTACAAGAGGAACCCTTTTGGTACCAAAAGGTTGAGGTAACAGGAGAATTTATATTTTTTATTATTTTGTTTTAGCTATTTTTGAATAAATATTACTAGCTATCATGCATTACATGTTTTAAAAGATTAAATGTGCTTTATAAGGGGTTATGGGGTACTACTTTGATTATATTGCAAATATGTTTTCTAATTATTTAACAACAATGTTTTTATGGAAATGAGATTTGTTTACATGTATTTTAATTATAAGGAATAGAAGTTGCACTTAAGAAAGTGTAACTAAGTAAGGTACCTTAGATAGGCTAAGGAACCGTTTAAGGGAGATTTATAAATGTTATACTACCTTAGAGTGTTGAAGTGGTCAATACTCAGGAAAGGTAGACACGAATAAAAGGCATGATCTTGGTGGGAGTTCACCAATGAGAAGGTGTGGACTTTTGATATTCTATGGCACACTGCCAGTACTCAGTGTTGCCTTATGTATTATAGGCTCAGTGCACTAAAATAGTTAGTTTATTGAGTGTTCGACACCTCTCAGTGAGGGAGGGAATCCGACATATGAAATGGTGCACCCCGGAAGTTAGTTCGGAGGTGCTAAGCTGTCATGACAGCAAAAATAGCTAATTTTTTAACATGTCTAATTTTTAATTCGACTGTTGGATCTTTTTAAAATTTGGTACACTTATAGTACCCTTTGAATGTGACGTGTGAGCTTTAAAATCACTTCGATCGGTGGTCGAATGATGGAACGGCACCTCCTGGAAGTTGGCCCAGGAGGGCTGTCATGACAGCAATTTATTGCTGTCATGACAGCATCTTTTTATTCTACTTTCATCTAGCTTGCTTCCGTGTGCTATAGGTAGAACCTATAAATTTTTTTTATAGTTTTAAATTATTTATTTCTTAAGTTGGTTAGAGGATCAACTCCTTAACCACATTTAGTTTATTTGAATTATGTGATTTTTGGATAACACTCAGGGCAAGTGTTACATGAAACATTAGAGATTTAAGCTCTTTAGCATAAGTGCGATTCGGTGTTGGAGTAATAATGCCCCAATTATTATGTGTAATAAGGGAAAATTATAATGTAAAAGTAGAACAGAACACCTTTGGCTAGTGATTATACCACTGAAGGTATGCTCAAGTCAATAAGTGTGTGTTGGCCTAATAAGAGCTTATAATTTCAGTCGAAATGATACAAAGGTTTAAATAATAGTTGATCATGCTAATGGCAATAATTTGTTATGAAAAAGGGTTTTTGTGCAATTGTTTCACATGAAATTATATTATATACTTTATTTAATTGCGTATATACAATACTTGTTTATAGTTATTAGTGATAGTTAGTAACATCAAGTTATTCTATTATAGAGATTATTATCTCAACCTATGGTTACATTTTCACAAGTGTGAATAGTGAGCCCGATAATGCGGAAAACTTAGGACTGGCTTAGTATTTCTATAGCCATGTGATCTCTGAGTTTGTGTAATAAATCAGTTTATTAGTACATTGTAAATGGAAAGTTTCCATAGGAAATCATATGCATGTTTTAAGTTGTGTAAAGTGGTGATTTAGTGTATCTTAGTCAGGGTTATGAATGTGTTATGGATATATATTTAGTGATTATGTGGTGATATGTGAATCATAGCCAATAATGTTCAAAAGTGATCGAGGGTTAGGATTGTATTGTATAAAAGTGCGTATATGTGAATGTTTGAAGCGAAGATTATGTTGTTAAGCTGTGAGTGTTTGGTCAAGAATGTGCTTTTATGAAAAGTTGTGAAAAATAGCCCTTATTGTGTAAATTGGGCGATTGACTGTCTAAATCTTGGCATGTATATACATACATATATATATATATATATATGTTGATATTATTGTTCAATCAAGTGTAAAGATCCTTTTAGGCTTAGTTCTAAGCTTAAAATAGATTGATGGGACAAAGCATGTGATTTGAATGCTTTTGTGCTTGAAATTTTTAAGAAAAGTAACTTGTTGCACCCGAATGTTCAAATTTAAATCAGATCATTAGATTGTGTCCAAACTTATCTCATTTGTTAGCTTATAGAATAAGTTTCATGTAAGTACTTGAATCATTCTGATTGAACATCGTATGTGAAAACAATACATGCCAAAAGTTCACTTTTATGAACTGTCATATGACAGCAGAAAATGTCATATGCACCATAGCATATAGTGTTACATGCCATGACACATGGCATAGATAGAGAGCCTGTGGCTCTATGCCGCATGCCACGGTGCATGTGGTGCACACCATAAAGCATTGCCCTATTTTGAATTTATTTCCTTAACTTGAATCACATATTGTGAGTATCGAGGGGATTAGTCATTAATTGTATAGTCCTTTCTATTCCTTTTTGGTTTTTAATGAATAACACATAAATATGGGAATCATATGTTATTTTGCAAAGCACTTGTATGAATTTTGTTGTAAAATGTGGATATCTTAGCCTGGGATGTTGTATTTGTGTTAAAATAGCTGTGAGAGGTTAAGATACTAGTCAAAGTGATAGTTTTGTGTTGATTCATATGGTTGATTAGCCATTAGAATGATTGTTATATGTTTGGTACTCCTTTATGGAATTTATGTTAAATATGGAGTTTTAGTGGCCAAAACTTTTCTAAGAGTTTGTTGTTAAGGTTTGAATGCATGAACAAATTGTTTATGGTCCATTTAAGTTAGTTCAAGTGGTTCCACAATTATTGGTACTTGATATGTGAGTTTGAACACCTTGGTAGTGGTTAAAGGAAATGTGCCATTTTAGATTGGGTGTCCAACTTTCATCTGGCTTAGTTTGGGTGTGAGACCAGTGCCAATAGCTAAGTGGTTCTAAGAGCTATGTGTTGATACTTAAATCTCTTAAATGAAACATCAAATGACAATTTAGTGTGCTCTAAAAGTTAGCCCAAAGTGTTGTTATGACAGCAGGTACGCATCGCAGTGTAGGATGGTCACACCAAGGTGCAATGGCCAATAAGAGCCTTGTCTCTCTATGCCATTCTCCATGGCGGGCAAGGCCATTTTTTTTGTAAAATTTTCCAAATTATATTAATATTGTTTTAAATGTTGTTAATAATTCGCATGCTTTTGTTGTCTTGTTTAATTGGTTTTAAACGATAATTTGAGCTCAAATGTCTTTTAAAAAAAAATTTTTCTTGGGATCCCAACTTCTTAATATTTTTTTAACCCTTGTGTTATAATAACTTTTTTCTTGAGATTTAATTAATCCAAGTTATCATAACATTGTTTTATGTGTTTGGTAATGTCTTACTGCTACTATCATTAATTTTGAGGTTTTATTTTTTTGTGCTCTTCTCTATGAGCTTCAATTCAAGGATTTCTTTGTTCCTTTTCATTCTGAAAAGTTGTTTAAGCCTCTTTACTTATCTAAAATGTTTCTAAACATAACTTTGGGTAGTTTTAAACACTATTAAGATTAAATCTACGCTCTCTACCTGTATTACATTTAGCTCTACCAATATTCATTTACCTATCTTCTGTCATAGCATTAAATGCATATAGCCATTTATTTCCTTTCTTCCTATGAGCATGAAACTCTGCCAAAAAGCACTGTGTTGTCACTATAGTCTTGAAGAAGCTCAAATGAAAACAGAAAGATGAGTCTAAAAATTAAGTAAATGTGTCTAATGAATCTTTAATCGTTTCCAACTAAAAATAAGAACATTTATGAAGACCAAAAAAAAAACAAGAAGAGTAATTGTATGAACTTATGCATTCAATTCATTACTAACTTTCTGTGATCACATTTATTGTATTTGTACTTCATTGATTGTAAATCGACTCTTAAAGAGGGTTTTTCACAATAGTTATTCACTTATTAAACACACTCTTTTTATCTCTGTTTTCTATGCTTGAAATAGAGGTCTTAGGCTCGAAGAGCATGAGTGGGTTATATCATTATCTTTATAAGGAAGAGTGACATATACTTCAAGTCTAAGATCATATTGAGATAACATAGAGTCTGGATTAATCTTGGTAGTATTAATGGTGCAAAATCTCAAGTGGAGTTTGAAGACTGAATGTAGACTTAAGTGGTTAGAGCTAAACTAAAATAAATACTTGTGCATGCTTCTCTCTCTCACTCTTAGATTAATCGGTGATATCATCCACTTATCTCATTTTAATTCAATATAATTTGTCAAAATTTTTATTTTTCCAATTCATCTCTCTCTCTTGGGCTCATTTATAGACTTTCCAAAACTTTTCAAACTGTCTTTTATTTAAACTAGTTCCAAAATTGATTTAGAATATCATTTTCACCATGTTCTAAGACATTTTCTTATAGTAGTAAATTTTAAAAAGTATTGATTCTAGAAAGTTGTAAATATGATGTTGGTAAAAGTTAATTAATTTTTTATGTTAATTATAACCCACAGATCGCTAGATTATAACAAGGCTTTGATACCATGAATGAAACAAGTAAACATGAGAGATAGCACTATAACAAAAAACAAAAAACAAAAAGAAGAGAACAAAAGATGAATCTAAGTGCAAGGCCATGTTCATCTATTCAAAATAGAATAGTATATATTTAAAGAAGGGTGTAGAATTATTTTAGAATAAATATAATGAAAGAAATAATAAATGCAGAAATTTGATCAAAACTTATAATAGAAAAATTACCTTGAAAACAAATCTTATTCATTTGTAATTATAATTAACATATGCAAAGTGACTAATATATTAGGCCATTAAATTGTATCAGAAGGTGACAAATATATAGAGCCCATGGTTTTTTTTCTTTTTTGGTAAAGGGAGTACTTGTTTGTAAACCCGGTTGTTTTACAGCCTATAGGCTTTCGGTGTGATAGTTTTTTTTCTTTATATCCCACTTGGGCTAAAGCCTACTTCATTCAATTTTAGGCCCAATCATATACTTTTGGGCTTTTAAGATGCAAATACCTTAGCCCAGCTTCAATTATCAGGAAGCCCATGAAGGCATGATGTGGAAACACCCAAGCCACACACATTTAAAACAAAAAAAAAAAAAAAGAAAGAAAGAAACGGAGAAAAAAATCCCACCACCAGAGGCTGGTGCCATTGATATGAATTTAGTCTATAATAGGGTCATGGTATCAAATCACGTTGTTAATATGATAATCTTATTGATGAGTTATTTGAAAGCATTTTTTTAACCTATTTTAGTTTAAATTTATGTATTTAGGTTTAATTATACTTTTACTTATTTAACTTTATATAAAATTTTAATTTGATTCCTTAATTTTATAAAGTATATTTTCAGTTCTTTAATTCAAACATCATTAGTTTTAAATAATTAACTTCTATGTACTAAATATCTTACTATTTAATAATTTTTTGTCAATATTTAAAATTTAATGTAAAAGTTTTTTTTTCATGAAACTAATGGTTTTATGATTAAATGACTTAAAAAAATATTTTATAAAATTTAAAAATTAAAATGAAACTTCATATAAAGTTAAAGACTTAAAATATATATTTTAACCTATTTATTTATTTGTCGATAATTTGTTGAAATGTTAAATTCTAACAATTTAAAATTTAATCTAATGGTTGAGAGGAGAGGGTTCTCTCCTTTTCCTTTATTATCCATTTCTCACTTTTTCTTTTATCACTGTTAGATCAAGTTTCAATAATTTTGATTTAATATTTGACAAAATTATCATATAAAAATATATAAAAATAATTTTGAACTATTAAAATATGATCTAAATAATTTAAAACTATAATATTTTATTTATATATTTTATGTAGAATAATACTAATTTAAAATGTTTAAAAGCTTTGATTTAATTATGATAAATATTAAAGGAGGGAAATTCTAATTCCTGGTCAAGACGGTTAGCAGAGAGCATAGAGGCTCTGGTGGGAAAAGAATTGACAGAAACTAAATCCTTTTTTCTATGCTTTTCCAATTAGAATTTTGGCGATACATGTATCTTTACTTCGCTTTTTTCACTTCCCCCCCCCCCCCTATTTTTTCCTTTTTGTGCCGATAATGACTGCATCATCAAGAAGCCACAAAATTCAATCAAATTTGCAAATTGATGAATCCGACAATAGTGGATGAATCCAGATCGCCAAATCTCGAGAATAAATCCGATTTGCGGGATTGAAAATCTCAGGAATCATTCAAGAAATGACTAAGGCTCTATTTGATAGGCATGCTTGAATTTGGAGGGATTGAGGTTATGATTGTAATTAAGATCAGGCTTTAAAATTATATTTGACATAGAATAATAATTGTAGTGAATACTTTCCTTCATTTTATTTTATAATTAAACATAAATTATAAAAAGACTATAATACCCCTTATAATTAATTAAAAAAATTGCACTAAAATCCATCTTCTCTCTGTCATGGATTCATGATCAAACCCAACCTCCCTCCCTCACCACCTATCACCTTGTTTGACGACTTGGAACTAGGAGAAAATGTAGCAATAGAGCTCGTCTGTGATGGATTTGAGAACAAGATGAAGATGATGAATCTAACTATGAGGAATCATTCTATTATTCAAGAGTCTAGAATCTCTCAAATTGAAGAAGACGATGATGGATCTAGGAGTAAACATAGCAATGAAGCTCAACTTGTAACCAGATCTGGAGTCTCTTAAATTAAAGGCAAGCAAATATGAAGGCAAGAAGCCTAGCAAATGTGATAAGATATAGTGGTGGAGGACAGCGGGAGGTAAACAAAGGGAGAAGACTCGAAGTAGTAGTGGAGGATGACAATAGGTAGAGGAATGGAGAAGGGAGGAAGATGAAGTGAGAATTGAACTTGAATATGTCAACGATAGGGAAGGCACCAATGCTAAAGACTGTCATGGTAGACTCAATTAAGTGAGAGAATAGTGAAGGATGAGGTTAGGGGTAAGGACGAGAGATAGGAGAGAGGGTGTGAGGGTAGGGGCAATCCAAATTGAAGAAAATCAATTCTAAGGTTGGTTTCCCAACACCAAAGGGTGGTGGTATTAGATAATTTGATGTAGATGGAATTGAGATTGAAATTAAATTTTCCAATGCTCTATACCAAATGCAAAAAGCTAGTACTAGCTAGTGCCAATCTCAATCTAATCCCTCCAATCCTTTATACCATATAGGGCTTAAGAGATTTGCATGTAAGGTTGGGTTCTCACCTTATTTTACTTTGCGAGGGGGTAATCATGTAGCTTACTCTTTGGCAACTGATGCTATAAAGGAAGTGGATCCTGTGATGTGGGTTCTTCAACCATCAATCTCTTTGTTCTCTGTTCTAACCCCTAATGTTATGATGGATTGGAATCTTGAGGTGAATACTTCAAACCCAGACTGCAGAGCAGGAATTAGTTAATTATTTTTGTTTTCTTGCTCTATGCTATTTTATTTTTAGCATTAGCTTTGTTTTTTTTTTTTTTGTTTTCTGGACTTTTGCTTTTAATGAGAAGTATCTTTGCCCAAAAAATAAAGATTGTCAAATTTCAGAGGAAATATTTAGTATTTTAAAATAAATCTATAATTTGAAAAAATTTGTAGATGATAAATTATGTATGTTTAAAATTGTATTTTTAAGGGTCAAATAATAATTTAACCCTTAAGCTACAAACTCACGAGCATTTAGAATTTTAAATTTATTTTTTTTATGCATTTTCATTTATAAGCGTTTAAAAATCTTGACAATCTCTCCTACCATCGAGATTTAAAAAAAAAAAAAAAGATTTCATTAAGAGTGTGGAGGCAAATATTCTGACACGCGGCCTATAGTTTTGGCCATGGTGCGATGCTGCGGGTGCGAACATGTGAGCAACATGGCCAATTTTGATTTGGAAAGTCTAAATTAGATAAGCATGAAAACTCATCTATTGTGTTAATTTGATTCTATAGAATTAGAATTATTTGCATCACCTAAACTATAAGAAGGGAATTCAAAGACCACGGATAAAAGGCTGATCCTTCAAGAGGTACACAAACAAACCAGAATTAGTTAACAAGACTCTGATTACAAATTAATTACTTCCCTGCTTTCTCCACCACCAAAAAGAGGGACTAGAAATAATTAATTTTGGGGGGGGGGGGGGGAATTACAGCGTTTGTTAAAGATTCTCATCTGAAATTAGTGGCCACGTTATGCTAGGTCCCCCTTCCCTTTTCCTCCGCCATTTCCATATAATATATGTGTGTGTGTGGAAGACTGTGTATGTATATAGAGTTAAATTTAAAGGTTGTTTTTCTCGCGGATCAAAGATTTAACATAAAGGAGGCCAACATTAAAAAATATATATTACAAACTTTTTATTTCTTTGATTTTAGTTATAGAACAAAGGGAAAAAAAAATTTAGACATACTTATGGGAACTTATCAATATCAATTTTTAATGTTCCTCTTTATATTTTTACTTTTATTAAATATTTTGAACAAAAAAATACCAATAATTAGATTTAAGAACATTTATTAAGAGTCAAAGTATAAACCTATTAAATTTTAAGAAAAAAAATTAATAAAGTTTAAAGTTTTTCTTAATTCCAGCGAAACATACTGAAAGTAACTTATAAATAAATTAAAGAAAGTGTAAATTTTGGAGAAGCTTGAATTAAAATATAAGTTATTATTAATTAATTTATGCTTTTCAAAAAAAGTTTGTCGATATATTAATTTTCTGATAATGTTCACATCTTTCCTTTTATTCCTTTGAGTGGAATATTTAAACTATTCTTATTAATTAAATTAATTTCATTAAAGCAGGGTATAAATATCAATAAAACATAAAATTTATTAATGCCTTATATTTTGAATTAATGAGTGCTTCTAAAAAATAATTTACATTGTAATTCAGAGGAAATAATATCTACTTCCTCAAGTTCCTAATATAAGACTTTTTCAACCATTTTATTGCAACTAAAGAATGACAATTAACTCATTCAATACATTTTAAAATGAAAATTTTTTTAATTTTACCCCTCCTAAAAATAAGAAAAAAGAGATACACAATATACTATTTGCCATAAAATTATATTTACAATACAAGTAAAATTGAAAAATGGTGATAAATAACCTCCCATGTATCTTATATTAAGAATTAAAAAAAAATTCAAAAGATATCCTATAATAAATACAAGAGAAAATATATAATAATACTAATAATAGTTTAAAAACGTGGGATACGGTGGCCTGTATGGTCCATAAAAATTTAAAGGTTGTTTTAAAATATTATTACTTTTTTTTTATACGTACGGATTACCATGCGTGGTCCCCCCACCCAATAGCAAACTTTTGTTTTTTTTTTGGCCAACCTGTCCACAGCAAACTACACACAACTATGGACCGCTAGCACCATGGATCGTAGCATTGCCTATAAATAGAACACTAAATTGGTTTCTGCAATTCGACATATCAGTGTGAAGACACTTAGCTTCATTAAGGAGAAACCATTGGCTACCATATATCCCATTTTTCTAAACATCAACAAGCAAACATGAATCAAAACCCTGTATTCATATCTCCCGCCATTCTAAGTTCAACCAGGACTGCTAGTGATGAGCAAGAAAGCGAAAGGAAAATCGAAAAGGATAATAATCAAGAGAAGACTGCAGAGGTGGTACTGAACGAAGAAGAAGAAGATCGTCTACGGCTAACATGGCGTGTGTTTGCTAAAGAAGTGAAAGAGGTCTGTTGTGTTGCAGGTCCTATGGTGGCTGTGAATTATTCAACCTTCTTTCTGCAAACTGTCGCTTTGATGATGGTGGGTCACTTGGGGAAACTTGCTCAATCCAGCACTGGCCTTGCCATCTCTCTCTGTGCTGTCACTGGTTTCAGCGTCATCGTAAGTCATCACTTGTTATTGTTTATACAAGTTCACAAATTTTGCTTAAAAGTTCACAAATCTTGCTTAAGAATATACATATATAACAACATCATCTTGTTTTTTCTACAGTTTGGTTTGGCTTCTGCACTTGAAACACTATGCGGTCAAGCCTATGGAGCTAAGCAATATAAGAAGTTTGGTGTTCAAATTCAAACCGGCATCTTCTGCCTTTTGTTATGTTGTATTCCTCTGTCCATGTTGTGGCTTAACTTGGGCAAGCTTTTGGTTTTGCTTGGTCAAGACCCTTTGATTGCACATGAAGCAGGAAAATTTGCGGTTTGCTTGATTCCTGCTCTCTTTGGTTATGCAACACTTCAAGCCTTGGTTCGGTTCTACCTTATGCAGAGCATGATCGCTCCTCTTGTGCTCTGTTCTACAATTACCATCAGCTTCCACGTAGCCTTTTGTTGGACACTAGTTTTTAAATCCGGTATGGGCCGTTTTGGAGGAGCGTTTGCCATTGGTGTTTCATATTGGTTGAATGTGGTCTTGCTGGCCTTTTATATGAAATTCTCTGAATCTTGTGCAAAGACTAGAGCTTCAATTTCCATGGAGCTTTTCCATGGCATTAGAGATTTCTTTCGCTTCGCTATTCCTTCAACTATAATGGCTTGGTATTCTTCATCCTAACTTGATATGAGATTTTCATTACATTTTATATTGGGTAAAAGAGTAAATTAGTCCTAAACTATAAGTTTAAGAGGGTCTTGTAGCTTAAATTCATTTTTAATGTAATGTTTTCTTTCAACATTTAAAAATAGTGCAGTTTGATTTCCTACTATTAATCAAAGTTAACTTTAATAATTAATTAATAAGAAAATAATAGAAAAAGGATCTCAAAAATTACCCCAAAATAAAAAGAATCAATAAAATTTTCTTGATCCTTTTCTTTAACTTTTTGAGTCTTTATTTGTAATTTTTAAAGTTTTTCTATCATTTTCTAGTCAAGTAACAGTTAAAATTAATTTTTATTAATGATAAAAGTTAGATTGTACTATTTTCAAAAATTGAAAATATTAAATAAAAAATGAGTTTAGGATCACAAAAGTTTTTGAACTTATAGTTTAAAAGCTAACTTTATCTTTAAACTTTTTTATATTATATGCCTTGAATATTGACATCCTGATATTGATATTGGTAATTGAATATTAATTTTCAGCCTCCAATGGTGGTCTTATGAGGTGACTACGTTGCTTGCCGGTCTTTTACGACCAAATCCTCAGCTTGAAACTTCAATCTTGGCAGTATGGTATGCTTCTTTCTAAAGTTTCACTTCCCAAAAATCTAAATGTACAGCTAACTAATTCTCCATATAAATTTGAATTTTTTGGCCAGTGTCTCAATGAACATTACAATCTATTCAATACCAGAATCAATTGGCTCTGCAGCAAGGTTCGCATTACATAATATCTTTCAATGCCTTCATATGTTCACATTTACAACAATCTATACTAATGTAAAAATAAACTGAATTGTTCATTTTACGTTATTAAATTCTTTCTCATTGGTGACTCTTGTGGTTGGCATTATTATATTTAGCACAAGAGTTTCAAATGCATTAGGAGCTGGAAATGCGAAAGCAGCATACATGTCTGCCTTATGTGCAAGGATCATAGGAGCTTGTGAGGCTCTTATAATGAGCTCAACGGTTTTCGCGAGCCGGAATGTTTTAGGTCATGTTTTTAGCAATGAACCTGAGGTTATGCACTACGTTACAGACATAGCTCCTATATTAGTTTTGTCTGTTTTTGCAGATTCCTTACAAGGCGCCCTTACAGGTAAAATTTTCATTCCTATCATATTTTTTTTAAAAAAATCTTATTATATATATATATATAATACCTTTTTTTTTAAACAAAACAGGGATTGCTAGGGGAAGTGGGTGGCAACGCATAGGATCATATGTAAATTTTGGAGCTTACTATGGCGTTGGAATTCCACTTGCTGCAATATTGGGTTTCGTGGTACACTTGAGAGGAAAAGGCCTTTGGCTTGGAATAACTTCTGGCACAATATGCCAAGTGATTGTATTAATGGTTATAATAAGTTGTACGGATTGGAAAAAAGAGGTTTGTTCTCTACACTTACAAGAATAGTTATCATTTCAATTCATCTTGAAATTGTATTCCTAATCTTTTAATAATATATACTCATGATAAATTAATTAAAATTATGTAACATTAACGTTTGAGCTTTTTTGAATTTGCAGGCAAAACAAGCTAGGGAGAGGACATTGAAGGGATGTTCGCCACAAGATGAAAACGCACTGATTTGAGCAACCAGAGTGCATTACTTTATGTCCCTTTGTCAATCAGCATCTTCTTCTTTAAATTGGAAAATATCTGGATGTTGTAATAAAGATGGGGAATCAAGCATAGAAGCAACTAAAATGTATTAGACATGCATGTAAAGTTGCGCTTGTGTTCTGTGATGAAATAAACCATTAGTTTTGTTCATGCTTTTTATAAATTATCAATAAAGCAACTTCTTAAAGATTCCATTTTATGTATTGATCGATAATGATATAGACTTTAGGATTAAAAGCCTCATTTATTTCTAAACTTTTCTTTTTTATGAGCACTCAGCACTGTTTAGTAGGTGAGACAATATTCTCCCTAAATAATTTTTTTAGGAACAATATTGTCCCTCCATTAAATATATGTTAGTTTAACCGTTAGTTGACCAAATGAATTATAAAGAAGGATCTAAAAAAAATATAAAAGGACCTAGAAAATTATGGAAAATAATCTTTAAATTAATATAAGTAAGTACTTTAAATTATAAATAATAATAATATAATAAGATATTTTTAAAATAAATATATTAGTTTTTAATTAATTATCAGTTTTGTTGCTGGTATTATTGATTCAATAATCATCTCATAATCAGTCAAAATGACATTTTGATCTGTTTGTTATTATGTGCAAGCATCAATGTCTCCCTTCAACATTTAAAAGTATTACAATTTTGCCTTTATCATTAGAAAGGTTAAGTTTAATTATTAATAGACTTCAAAAATTACAAAAAAAAAGCTCAAAAATTATATTAAATGACTTTATAAGAAAATTATTATCAATTAAATCCCTTAGGTTATAACTTACAAATAACCTTTAATCGATTAATGTTATTTCTTACTCATATCAAAGACTAAAATACCATTTTGACCATCTACTTTGACCAACTACCAAGTGATTATTGAATTATCATTGCTAGTAATAACATTGATAAAAATTATTAAATATTAAATCGTTAATGTTTTAATAAGATCATATTAAATCAAATATATTATTTTTTTAATTAATTATTAGTATTGCTGCTGACAATGATGCTCCAATAATCATCTAGTAGCATGTCAAAATGGATGGTAAAAATGATATTTTGGTTTTTTGCATGGTGAAAAATAGTACTTGTCTCTTGCTATTTTTTTGTAGAGTTAAATTGTATATTTGCTCTAGAACTTTTTCTTTAAAAGTACCTAACATCATAAACTTTTTTTTTAAAGTATTTTTACCTCAAACTTTTTAAAAAGAGGGCATCTTTACCCTACGGTTAAATATCATAAATGTTTGCTATTAAAATAAAGTTTGACTAGGGTTAAAGTGCGTATTTGCTCTACAACTTTTTCTCCAGAAGTGTTGTATATCTTGAACTTTTGTTTGGAGTTTATTTAACCTAAAAGTATTGACCATTACTTTGACTTTAATAGCCACATCTAACCAAATGGCATTTTTTTAAAAAATTAAAAAAATCCACCCAGATAGCAAGAACAACTCCACAGCAAGCAATTCTAAGTCATTTGAACCCATACCTATACCCAAAAACAATCACCTATTTATTAAGTCAATCCATATGAACTTGACCACATAGAAGCTATCTTCTTCTATATTCAAAAATTTCACTATCTCACCAAACTATGATGACTTTGCAGGCTTCGACGCTTTTAAGGACTTTATAGCATCAAACTTGAACATGGCAGTAGTGACAAAAGTAGCAACTTGGATGTTATGTAGGAAGAATGTGGCAAGTCAAGGGAGGATGACGACAATCTATAGAAGTTAAGAATGAAGGATTTGCCTTTGATGGACAGAGCAGCACGTCGTGGGCTTGAATGGACATTTTTGGGGGGTGAAAGTGTCAAGCCAAATGTGAGACTTCTTGCAAGGCTTTCGAATCTCAAACATCCATTTTCCCAACTTTATATTTGGACTCCAATCCATGTTAGTGCAGGAGCTTACTGGTGGAAGGGAAGGAGGAGGAAGAAGAAGAGGACAATGAAGAAGAAGGGATGGCAAAATTGCTCCATTTTTAAAAGTTCCAAGGCAAATAAATTTCAAATAAAAGTTCAGGATACCCAGCTCGCTTGGAGAACAATTTTAAGGGAAAATATACTATTTAACCTTGGTCCAACTTCAGTTTAGTGGTCAACATTTTTTATATTTAACAATGGGACAAAAATACTTTCTTTTTGAAAAGTTTGGGGCAAAAATGTTCCAAAAAAAAGTTTAGGATGCTAAATATCTTTGGAGAAAAATATTCACGACAAATAAGTCTTTTAATCCTTATTTGTAATTTAAATAACTTAATTGATATTAATTTTTTAATAAAGTACTTATTTGTAATTTTTCGGGTCATGTATTTAAGTCAATGTTGACTTTGTTAGCGACAAAAGCAACA
Source organism: Prosopis cineraria (assembly GCF_029017545.1). Classification (NCBI taxonomy): domain Eukaryota; kingdom Viridiplantae; phylum Streptophyta; class Magnoliopsida; order Fabales; family Fabaceae; genus Prosopis; species Prosopis cineraria. Next base: position 28,827,752 of record NW_026555336.1, read on the forward strand.
TTACACCGTTTTTAATTGTTAACGGCAAACATTGTACTATAAAAAAATTTTAGGATACTAGACACTCTTACATAAATAGTTGAAGGGAAAAGTGTCCTTTAACCCAAACCTTTATTTTTATTTTTATTGTTTCTATATCCCAAGAAAACACAAGGAATATACCTAGGTTGAAATTTATCTATAAAACTTACATTTGCAGCAAAAGCAAGTGAACCAACACATTTCAATTTCTCTAAACTTAGCATTGTATAGTAAACTATATATTTCAAAGAGGGTTTGATGTAGGACAGGGGAGGGAGAAAAGGGAAGAAAATTGAGAAAAGATAGAAAAAGAGTAGAGACAAGAGAGAAACTCAAAGGAAAGTATACCAATATCAATTATCATTATTTCAAAAAGATGTATAAAGTAAGTATATTAAGACGCTATTTATAAGTTTTAACCTAACCCTACAAATAAAAGTATTAAAAGCATAATATTCTATAAATTCTAATAGTTAAATGAAATATTTTAAAATAATTTATAAGACAACCTAGTAATCTAAAAGATTACATTTATTTAAATCAAATCATAAAATCATTCTAATAAAATAAAAAACTTGAATATAATTAATTATGTATCCCATCAACTGAGCTTGAATAGAAATACAAACCAAAAGAGTTTAAACATTATTAGTAGAATTAGTCACTATAATCTAGGTGCACTCAAGTGGGGCTTCAAATTATGTTGTAACGTCATAAGTCGATGGTTGACCATGCCTTTCCAATTGATCTGCACATTCCATGCTTTCTCTACAACTATAGCTAACTTCTAAATACCAATCTTGATAAATGAGTTTTATAGTTGAATCAATAATATCACCGTAAGCATGATTCCTTCCAATATCTTGAAATAGGGTGTTGATGGCCTCTAGGGAGTCAATAAAAGTTGAATCTTATTATATCCATGCTGCTCACAAGTCCCCATACCCAAGTTGGTTGCCATGATTTCCTTCATAGAGATAGTAGTAGAATTCAACTTACATTTAAAACCCAAAATCTAATGACCTTCATGATCCTAGATCACTCCACCACACGTTGCTTGATTAAGATATCTAAATAAAGCATCGACATCTACACGAACAAAATCATATCTAGGTCTGGTCCAAAGGTGATTGTTCTAGGTTTCATTGATCATCAAATGCGCTTGTAATGTCTGTTGCTAGTGCCTTCTATTAAATTTAAAAAGGCCAAATGAAGAATTTTCTTTGTTGTATTGCCTTTGCCTTAAAAAATTCTGCTACATTTGTTTTTCCAAAGTAACCAACATACATTGGAAAAAAATTTTGATCCATGGCAATTTTCTGAATGGTGTTTTCGCTCTATGTCTCCTTGTTCCTTCTCAAATCCAACAACCTACAAATTGTCAAGAGCAAGAAAAGACACATATTAATTAGTTAGGAGAGATAATAAGTTTCCACACTTCTTTGGCCACATAACAATCTCTCAAAATGTGAAGGATATTTTCCTCTCCATTACATTTGAAAGGACATTCTCCACTATTTGAAAGTCCTCTCTGGGCTCTTTGGGAATTAGTGAGAAGTCACCTATGGATCACTTGCCAAAAGGAGAGTTTCACTTTCTCTTGAATGAGCCATCACCAAAGTTGTTTCCACAAGAAGCCATTAGACTGTTGGCTAGAGACATGAAGGGATTTACAGGCTGATTTAATATTAAATCTACCATCATCGGCATATCTCCAACAGAACACATCATCCTCATCAGTTCAAGGAGCCATAAAAGCACATATTTTCCTAACCACCCATATGGGGAAGAAAGGTATTAGGCCTTATGGTTCCATTGAACATAATTCTATCTCATAAGAGGATACCTGTTTATTAAAAAAAAACCATCTACTTGTAATTAATTTTTTATTTCAATGATCATACAATGACAAAATCCATTATGGCAATCCATTTTTTCAATTCCAATCTATATGATCAATCATAAATGACTTTCAATGGTCAATTAATACACTGTGCTATTACCTTGCTAATAAGCAAGTTAAATTTAGAAATCTTGCATGTTTTTAATAGTATATCAATTTAATCAAATATTATTACTAAAAACCCGAATAAAAATAATTTTCATATTCATCAAAGCTTCTCATGGAAAGAGATATTTCAATCATTAATGGCCTTAAGAGCTACTTCTTGTTCCTATTATAAGATGTCATCTAGAAAAAATTATTAATCCTTAATATAAGTCATATAAAAAATTATTAATCAACATGTTTCAATTTCATCCCTAGAAAATTACTAGAGGATAATTTAATTCTAATTTAAGATTTCTATACGGCCCCTCAAATGTTATTTTTTTTATCTTTCTCTTTAATAGGGACAAAGTTGATTTTTTTAATTTTAAAATATACTTAATGAGTTATTTTTTTTTTTGGTTTTGATAAGTAGCTGAAAATGACTTATATTATAAACTAGAGGGAGTATATTATTTGTAGCTATCAAATAGTCCAGATCTTTTCGTTACAAATAAACATTTGAAAATAGCTTGCTTTTTCTGAAAGTAGTAAAAAGATTTAAAAAACATCCAAAAATTTTCTTAAAAGTGTTTATGTATAAAATATTTTAAAACAAAATGCATAATTAAAAATAATTCTGCTTTTTCAGGGAGCCTTGACAGTACGTAGTTTTCCCCCCTTCTTTGACCAAACCTATTTTGTTTTATTATAATATAATAACGGTAATGATTGATGATTAGGAGGATAGCACGATTGAGGGGCCACTGAGTCTCATCAAAAGCTTTGCCCGCGTGGTCATTGGTACTACAACTTTAATTGAACTCAGAATCTTTCCCACAAGGCGAAAATTGATTGAAGAATTGATTGCACGTTATTTATTTATTTTAAAAGAAGGGAAAAATTTTAGTTGGCCACCATTGACCCAATATAATTTCACTGTATATTTGAGATATTAAAATTAAGTTAGAGTTAATTCAAATGACTTTATTATCATTAAGAACATAAATAATTTATGTAAAAAAATGACAATTTATGTATGAAAAATAAAAAACTAATGTGGATGAAGTGAGAGTTATAAATTTATAATGATATTCTGATATTAATGAAAGTTATAAATTTCACATATGTCAGTTTTTTATTTTTTATATATCAATTTTTATTTTCTCTACATGAGTTATTTATATACCCATGAATAATAAGATCATTTGAATAATATCTTTAATTTCATTTTACTCCCCAAATGTGCAATAAAATTTTAAAGTTTTGGGAGGATTGATTATTGCAACTATGTTAGGTCAAGAGGGTTGATTGAAATTTTTCCAAAAACAAAAAGTTTGATAAATTGAATCATTGGGCTAACTAGGATTTTTCTTTAAACCTTATAAGGCTAATTAGAAGTAAAATAAACCATGCCATAGTTCTAGTGAATCCTTAGAACCAACCTTCATTCATTAGTATTGGGTCTTCATTTTATGTAATGAAATGGCTAATCATAATGATAGTGTTATATTCATGAATAGAGAAAATGCAAGTCGTAAGAGGGTTGAGTGCATTACAATCGTTCTAAAATATATAACACTTTTAATTATTTTCACAAGTAGTTAAATTAGGTATAATTTGTATCATTGAATGGGTAAAAATAGTACTACTCTCTAAGATTACTCTCTAATTCAAATTAAACTATCTTAATTATTTATACTTTATTTTTTATATATTCTCTCTACAATAAAATTAATAAAGACATTTATTAAAAGAAGAAAATTTAATGCTATTTGATTTTTTTTAATAAAGTATTCAATATCTTAGACCTACATCAGGTGGTAGAAAATGTTATACGTTTTAAATAAAGGGAGTAACAATAACAAATGTTGGTAATTAAAGGAATTATGATTGGAGAAGCAAATCATTAACGAGTTCACGCCAATGTCAATGGAAAGTTTGTGCATAGTAGGGCAATGAATAATCGAGAAGTTCTTACATGGACTGATGCACCACTTTATTTTTGCTTCATCCAATAAAAACATAATAATAAGATAATATTAAGTATAAATTGATTCTGTCATTAATGACAGCAGAGAGAGGAAATATAAAAAAGTAAATATATATTTTGTTATAAAAATAAAATTATTAAAAAAATAACACATAAGATTTTATTTGATTGAATTAATACAATTTTATTGGATAGAGCATAAATGTTTGGGCTCATACAATAATTTCTCATGAACAATCTCTCACACACTCAACGAGATAAATCCTACATGTTCTGCAAAATTTGAGTGAGCTTTGATGTCTATGCCTTATAAACAATAAACTCTCTTCGACTCTATACATACATAAATAAGTTCTAACCGCTTTCCTAAAACTAAGAAAAGATATGGTTAAATTATTGATATTATTTGAAAAAAATAAAGAAAATTTTTTAATTACCTCTAATTAAAATGCATTTTTTTTTAATTTTTTCTCTTATATGCAACATTGTCCTCTACTCAAAAAATTGTGAAAAAAGTAAAATTAATTGGAACAAAGTAATTAATATATAATCCCTCTTTTATATTAAATGACTTATAAAATTGACCATCAAGTCATTCTAAAAAAAATGACTTATACATAAAATTCAATTAAGTAATTTTCATTTGCATCAAGACACGCAATACTAATATTTCAAAGAGGCACTTTTAATCCTTTAATGTGTGCAATAGTGAAAATATCCAACTCACATTCTCAACTTTGCCACAATTAGTTTACGTATTTTGATTATTTTGTATCTTCTTGATTTAATTTAATTATTTTTATTCCTAAAAATTAATTTACTTTAAATAAATAAAATTTCATTTCCAACAAAATATTACCCTTCTATTTTATAAAATAGTTCCCATGATTTTGAAAATTCAATAAGGGTACTTTAATAAAGGGTTCTTCATTTTATTCTTTTACAAAAGAAATAAAAGACACACTCTCTCTCTCTGGGTTTTTTTTTTAAAAAAAATTTTCTCAAAAAATGGTCCCATACCTAAAGTGTTGGACTGATGGCCAACTCTTAATTTTCACGATGCTATCATATCAGTAACTTTTTTCCCCATAAAAAGCAAATAATATTGAATATATAAAGTAATTATACAGTATTAGCAGTCACAAATCTAAAAAGTAGTAACCATTTAAGATGGTAAGAGGGTGAAATATATAAAACCCAATAAAAAATCCCTATGTGAAAGATATGGGGCATGTAACATATAACACGATAGAGCAAAGGGGAGACAATTCTCGTTGACTCATAAAATTATATTGCTTTCCCCTTTTAAATATCTTTGTTAATTGTTATAAATCTTAATTTGCCTTTTGCAATACACAAACTTTTAGCCCGTCACCGTTAACCAACTCAAGTATTTTTACCTAACCTACCAACATTTACTTCAACTAGTAAGAGAGTTGTACTAGTTCAATCAAAAGTTTAGAATTTGAATCTTGAAAAAATACAGTAATATTGGTGATAAAGTTTTCTTCTAAAAGGGTCCCATATTCGCTCAATATAATTCAAATTATCAGTCTGAACTCTCATTAAATTTCTACACTTGATATGAGGCAGACCAGAATACGGGATACGCCACATAAAATAATAATAATTTGACCTATCTTTTTTTAATGAAAAGTAACTTTATCTATCAATGTCGCATTAACCTCATGACTTCTGTAGAAATAAACAATGTATATCAAGTGTGGGGATGAAATAACATCTTCAATTTATAAAAATATATAAAAATTTAAAAATTTTTAATATTAACTCTGAACTATCTAGTGTACATTTTAATAATCAATTTATGAAAATTATAAAAAATTAATATTAAAATGGATTGTTCATAGTAAATCTATACTATTGCTGTTGATTATAATCAAATTTATTAAAAAAATTATACTTTGTTTATTTTAATAAATATAACTATAAAGTAAAAATCTTTAAATTTAAACCTTTCAGATTTAATCTGAAGAACCCACATCTTATAAGGTGATGCAGCAAGCAGCGTGACGCTCATCACCATGATGACTACGGAGCCGATATCATCTCAACTTTGAATCTCTTGCAGATAGAATCTGCCACAAAATAGTATGAAAACATAACCATATAAAAAAATATTTTAAAAAATATTTTCTTTTAAATGCACCCATGCTCAAAAGCTTGTTGCTGATGACTCGTGGTTTTTTTTTTTTTTAAGGGTTAGCTGTGCAGTATTCAAAAAATGTAAAAGTAGACTTGATACTTGACAGCCAGACGCAAAGCAAAGGCAAGAACCAAAAGGTGGTTGAAACTTTCTATATCAATATCACAAACTTTTTGCAAAATAATTAATGTATTAATATGGGGTTATATTGTAATTTTAGTTAATTAGTTGTATTTCTTGTACTTAATTTCTCGTATGTTCAGGTCGTTTTAGTCATTTCCAATTCTGGCTTATAAATAGACATTGTATGGTTCAATTCAATTAATGAAAGAGTATTGTTTTTAGAATTTGTTGTTATTTTTTCAGGTTTTTAAGCTAACATTGGGTTACTTGACATGGTATCAAGAGCAATGTCACTTAATTTTAATATACTTAAACAATTGACTGTTAGTTGACTAGACTTTGCCTAGGTGGCATGCTTGCGTGGCATGCGCCTCACATTTTATTAGAATTAATGTCCAAATCAACTCTTGAGTGTTGTGCCAAGAGCATCTAATATCCTTGACTTATAAAAAAGGACAATGTCACCCCAATCTTTTAAAAACAAGACAATATCACCTCATATATTTATTTAAAACACAAAAAAAATACTAAAATGCCTTTTTCAAAATTTTAAAAAAAGTATCATGCATCAACCAAATCCGATAACCACTAACCATAGCCATATAGCCTCTAGCAACCAACACAGAGCATCAAAATGAAGCATGTCCTCAAGACTAAATCGGTCAAAGGTTTATGACATTCTAAGAAATCCTCATCTCAGGTCAACCAAAGGAACTTTGTGTTTGATGGGAGCATCTCAATGAACAAATCCCCAATTGTTGTGATGAAGCTAACAAACTCAATATTTGACTTCATGGAATTGGCTTGGAAGGGTTGGTAGTGACTCTCCGCTCTTGAGCGTTTGATCAAGTCCTTGAGCTCAAGGTAACTTGAACCATATTAGCAAGACTCTCCCATGGTAAACTATAACTAACTAATGGTCAACACTGTGATTCCATTAACTTTGAACGACATTACACTTTTTCAAAAAGCTTAGGGATGGCATTGCTTTGTTCATAAATTAATGATAAGAGATGCTACATTAAGAGTAGATTTGCACCTTAACTCTAATAAAAAGTAAGAAAGATGCTACACTAACATGCCACTTCGGTTGAGTCTGATCAACTTTTGGTCAACCATTTAAGTCTGTTAAAATTGGGCTATATTGCTCTATTTTTGAAAGATTGGGTAAAAACATTTTTCTTTTTTTTTTTTAGTTTAGGATACAAGATTTCTCTCATGAGATACTTCATGAGTATATTTACACCTTAACCCATAATATTTTCTTACCATAATAGACGATTACTCTAGAGTTACTTGGATTTCTTCGTTAAATTAAAAAAATGATACTTATGATTGTATAACAAAGTTTCATTAGTTATATTTGAAATCAATTTAATATAAATGTGAAGAAAATAAAAAGTGAAAATGGCGAGTTTTTAAATAATGAATTTAAGGGAATATTATAAGGAAATGGGTATTATACATGAGACAACATGTCCTACTTAATTATATCCCTCAACAAAATGAAGTGCTTGAGAGAAAACATAAAAGTCTTATTCAAGAGTCTAAGAGTTTAATGATATAATTTGAATTACCATTCACTATTGAGGAGAATTTTTTAAAATAGCTATATATTTGACAAATAGAATTGCGTCTAAATCCTTAAAATTTATTCAAAAAGAGAGAGAATTCTATTCAAGATACTATTAAGAACTAAATATAGGCACATTTTTCAATTGGGATTTGAATTCAGACTGTTGACATTGTGAAAGACTATCATTTTCTGCTAGATCCAACCCTGGTAGTTGAGTAAATGTTACAATATAGTAATGAATATGGAAAAATGACTATGATCCATCAATTGAAATAAATGGAAAACTCAGTTACGGAGCCAGATGGCCACAAGATGCGAGGAAAAATGCTGGGGAAGCCAAAATGGTAATAATTATTGTTAAGCTAAAAAATATCTACATGCCTAGAAGGTTGCGCGATGTTTAATTAATACTAGTGAAACCAATTTATTTTATTATCGTAGTTATGTGCAAATTTAAATGTATCAGTTACAATTTACTTCACAAATGACTCTTTAAGTCTTAACATTATTCACGATAGTCTTTAAAATAATTTAGGCGCATATTTTATTTATGTTTCTTGTTAATTTTATGAACAATTGATATTTGAAGATAAATAAAAGGAAAATTTTAACTAATTGTCAATGTGCTCTTCCATGCAATAGCGACATTGAAGCATAAATGATGATATTTATGTGAATATACTTTTTTTATTCTTGAAAATTACATAATTAATTAGTTCATTAAGAAATAATGAAAATATCTCATTAATTATATGGAAGAAAAAAATAATAATAATAATCTCATAGATAATATTTAAAAAGGGAGAATATTTCTCTCATTAAAACATGAGTGAAAGAAATATTGACATTGCATTGAATTGTATATAATTGATAATGGCTCCAAAGAGCTATAATATTATCAAAAGAATGAAGTCTTTGCTTTTTTCGGTCAAAAACGAAGTCTATGATTAATAACATGTTTCACATAAATTTGATAACTTTCAAATACTTGCTAAAATGAATATATATCTTACTAAGGATATAGATGAAGAATATATTATTGTAACCAGAAGCTAGTTTAGCCATGATTTTGAGAATCACATTACAATAAACATGAAGTTATTTAATCAAAATTAAAATACATGTATTATTTAGTAAGACCAGTTAGATCACCTCGATTGAATCACAATGATGTAGAATACTATGAAGGATTTGCATTGATATTAGTAAAGAACCAGAAAATTCTTCATAAACGGCAACATACATACATAATTCAAGGATATTTATGTGCAGCTTGTTTGCCAAAAAAAAAAAAAGGGATGAGATCGTCACTAATTTTGATTGAAATTTGATAACCGCAGCATTTGGAATGCATCAAATATATATTAGCCCAGACACCTTGTAGACCAAATAAATATTTTATGAATATGAGAGATGCATATATAAAATGATTACATGCATTTATTATCAATTTGTAGCATGGTGTTTGCAAATTCGAATAACTATATTGAGGGAAAAATTATGAAATAGGTCATGTGAAAGAAATTCATTTATAAACAAGTCTTCCGAATTTCAGATTATTGTCAAAATACCTTGGTACCTAAGTATAATTTGAGGTTGACGTGCGAAGACTAGCTTTCACTTAAAACTATAACTTTACAATTTATAAGTAAAAATTTATAATTCACAAGTGAAATTTCTTATTTAACATTTGATCTAACATAGCTGTCGTGCCCAAATCATGCCTTTCCCCGATGAGGGAAAGTCAATCAATATAGAAAAATGGGAGTCACCACCAAAATTTTTAAGAAATCTTAAAAAACTATATAATGAAAAAGGATGGTCCATAAAAAAGATTCAGGAGTCGATTGTATGTGAGAAAAGTGTTATGCACTCCATGACACCTACTCATAAGAACAGTTACTCTAAATTAATTGTGTAAAATCAATTAGCCTTTTAATAATATCTTAATTATTACTTATTCCACATGAAAAATAAAGATACAAAAAAATAAAAATAAAGTATTTATTTATATGAGAGGACTTGACTTAGGATCAAAGCCTAGGGCCTACCTAATCTATGATGAGGATCAAAATTCACATAGTTTGAAATATTATTATTTAAATTTTCTTTTAATTTTTATTAATTTATTTTATGAAGAGAACGTTGTGTTATATAATCATATTTATTTTTAAATAAAAAATTGTTATAAGGAACAACCTTTGGTAAAAGGAAAATAACTAATATTGAAATTTGCAGTGATTTAATATTATTCACAGTCCACTGATTGATACTCTAAGTACACACGGTGATTTAGTATCACTCATGGCAAACCCTAAAGAAATTTTCTAAGTGAATTTTCTATAAAATAGTTTAATTATTAAATTTTAGAACAAAATTTGATGCCTTTGATGATTTAGTATCATTCATGGTGTATTTTTTTTTTTTGATTTTTTAGGGATCCAAGGTGATTTAGTATCATTCATGACATAACCTAAAATATACTAAGAGTTTTATTATTTTTATTATTTTTTAATAATGCACAAGAGGGGAAAAAAATTAACAAGTATAAGAACCTATGGTGATTTAGTATCATTCATAATCAATTAGTTGATGTTCTAAGCGTACGCGATGATTTAATATCACTCATGACAACCCCTAAAAGAATTTTTAAAATGAACAAAATAATTTAATTCTGAAGGATACAAAATTTAATACTTACAATGACTTAGTATTATTTACAGTACCTATTTAATATTTTCAAAAATTCATGGTGATTTAGTATCACTCGTAAAAAACTTTTAAGGAATTTTCAAAGTAAAAAAATCTACAAAATAATTTAACTATAAAACTTTTAATACAAAATTTGATATATGCGATAACTTAATGTCATTTATGATATTTTATTTAATATTTTTAGAGATCCACAGTAATTTAATATCACTCATAAAAAATTAAAAAGATTATACTTCACGAGCTCATAAAATTTAATCCATTTTCTTTTTACGAACTAATACAATAATTCATGAAACATTTTTTTTAAATATATTTTTTGAAAACTGGCTTGATTATGGGAACATGTTAATTCCACATATTTTCATTTAATCATCCTGACAAATGTGGCTATGAAATAGATTCATACTTATATGACCACAAAAGTAAAATTGACCAAGAGAAAGGGGAAAGAAACACAAAGGACAAAGCGAAAGAAAAAGACTAAAAAGAGGTTAACACACACGGTGCCATTCGGGGCTTGCTAGAAATGACAAAGACAAAAGAAAGCAAAGAAAAAAAAAAAAAAAAGCAAAAGAGAGGATTGACACAAACATGTGGCATTCCAATTTCCCATATAAATATCAACAAAACAAAAAACACCCCTCTATATATTAGACTTGAAAGGTAATTTAGAGCTTCATAGTTTGCCGAGTATGAGAGGTTAACAATAGTGATGACTAAGTTTTTTTACTGTTCTATCACGATCCCAATAATAAAAATAAAAAAGACATAAAAATCATCTCCATACTTTTGCAACTTCACTGTTTCACCTCATTTTTTCTCCAGCACTCTTTTCGGCTTTCCCCTTCAATTTCTTCTTTTTCTCCTTTGTTTTTCGGTCCTTTCTTTTCTTTGCTGTCTCTTTTATAGACCCCAATTAAGATTTTTTTTTTCTCTTACTGACAGAATCAAGAATATTAAGACAACTTTTATTTTAACTTTTATTTATTATTTTAAATTTAAATTTACTTTAAAGGCATTCAAATTGATAGCAATAAAAAATGAGGGGATTTGATAGTCAATTAAAAAGGAATAATTTTTTTAAATGTATGAAGATATTATTTTATTTTTAATTATTTTTATAAAACTCTAATTTTTATTTTTTTATTTTATTTTAATTTTATTAGGCTTTTTATTTATTTCTAATTTACATATAATAAGTCAGCTAAAATACGGTGTTCACAATAACATCTCCATATAATAAATTATGCCTACTTATTAGGTTAAAATTACAGAGAGAATTATAAATTTTACATCCCAATTAGATTAATTAAAGCCTTAAGTAAGCATAATTAACTTTATGAAGATTTCATGTTATATCAAGTGTTAAATAAAAAAATTAACTTGTGAATAATAAATTTTTACTCGTAAATTTTGAAGCGACAGTTTTAAGTGAAACTTAGATTAATAACAACAGCATTGTCTCTGTATCCTGACTATAAATTACATTCAAAGTCTCAAAAAAAGTTAGTTGTAATTTTTGAATTTAATAGAATTTATTTATAAATAAATATATTGCACGGCACCTATTTGTTCCCTCTATTGAGTGTAAAGGTTTCAGGTTGTGAGATTTTTTTTTTTAATACGGAAAATATGATAAGTTTCCAAAACATTATGTCAGGAAAGGATTTAGGGACTTCAAAATAATTATCCCAATTTGCAGTCCCTTTTTATCATTTGTCAATTTTGGGATGTTGTTATGTCTTTTTTCCCAATATCTTTAAAGAAAGAAATTAAATGACTCTGCTTTTGATTGCTTTTTTTATGTGGTTTCCAAGCGTGAAAAGGACGACTCGTGGTTCCGTCTGCAGATCAAACAAATGTTCATTTTGTTTCCAACTTCCATGCATATAAAGGAACGCGACAGCGTTACGGAATTAAAAATCACTTTCTTGGTTGGTTTGCTGACTAGATTGTCGATCTTCATGGAATTGGAAACAAACATTTTCACTTTTGTTCTTGTGTCCGAAATTAATAATGTCCCTGTTTTCTTTAATTATCTTGAGAAGAGGTGCTTGAATCTATGTCCGTGAACGAAAATATGGAAACGACGAATCATTTGACATGACTATATTATTGGGTTAAAATTTAAAAATACCCAAAAAAATTTCTTCAACTGCTTTTGATATCCTTTTGACATGACAATAATATGAGGGCTTTGGCGGGGGAAAAAAGAACAATAGTGTATGAGTATTGTTAACTTTATAAATTAGACCAAACTTCTCCAATTTATTAAAATAGGATGGTTTTGATCATTAAATTCCAAGAATAAAACTTAATAAATTGAAAAATGTTGGCACGCAACTTGTTTTTTCTTTTTTTCTTTTGGTTATCCATAGGTTTATTCATATTAGATTACTCTCTATTTAAGGCACTATTGAACAATAAATGTATGTGGCACCTTAATCTTCTAGTAAAAATTCAAATATTGATCCACTATGCATGTTATATATATATTTTTTTTTGCTAAATCCATCTCCCTTGACAAGGTTAGCCTCTTTTATAAAGTTAATGAGTACTGTGCTATTGTTAACTTAAGGATATCAGAAGCTTTTTGAAAATTTTTTTTGGATATTTTTATACTTTAACCCTATATTATTTGTTATGAGTATTTCATTAATTTTACTAATATCTTTCTTAAAAAATTTATTAGATTAATTTTATTGTGTGATCTTATTATAAAATTTTTAATGAGCATCATTATCATTTTCATATCATTACCTCATACCTCATGACTATGCATCAAACAAGGCTGAAACATCTGTCTGTCTAAAGTACTTTCTTTTTTTAATCAATGTCTGTCTAAGCTTCTTTAATTGCGATAAACATCAATAAATTATAAACTTAAAAAATGCCTTAAAATATGGAACCATGCGCACGCTAATAAAGACATGGATAGCATAATACAAAAGATAACGTTTTAAATAATGTTTTGATTAACACGGTACCACACTAACAAAAAGCACTTCGATCATCGTAGAAATGGTACAAAATATGCTTGCTCATCAAGAAGGTGGAGGTAAAAAGGAGTAGTAAAGATTGAATTCAATTTAAATAAGAATAAAAATGTTTGGAAATTCAATATAAAGAACAAAGTTTTTAAAACAGTTTTTGAATTGATAGATTTAAATTTAAAATTTTAATTTAAAACCGTAAATCTAAAATTCATGTACTTAAAATTCTCATTTTTTCAGATAATTAAGCTTCAAGGTTATGCTAACCCAAAATTTCATCAATTCCCAACTAACTCAATCCAAATAATCATTCTCAATTATTACATTTTTTCTCTAACTTCATCTATTATTCCAAACACCCACAATTTTCAAATTTTATTTCTCATCAAATTCTCCAAGTCAACATCTCCAATCCATAACCATATATTCTAAACAGTAACACTCTTATTTTTTTTTCAAAACATTTATTTAACATTATTGTAGTAAAAAGAATCTACTATGGCAATTAATTAAGAACAAAATTCATCCTTTTAAGAGCCCTACCTTAGTCATAAATGATTTGCCATGATAGAAAGAACAAAAGTTAACTTTTTAAAATACTATCTTGGTAGAAAAGAGTCTACCATGATATAAAAAAATTAAAACCCAATTTTACTATGGTAAAAAAAGATTCTCCTTAAATATTAAAAAAAAATTTTGAACCTATTACAATGGGAGAAAAAAATGAAACCCAACATATATGGCCTACCGTGGTAATTTAAGAGTTTGCTAAAATAATAAGAGTCTGACAAATGGGATCCCATCCAAAACAAAAGCTGGAAGTCCAAAACTTTGAATTGAAACATATTTAATATACAAGCATGGTTCTTAGAGAGTAATTTTGTCCAAAAACAACTTTATTAGGGCTAAAAGTGTTCAAAGGGACCATTTCAAGAATAACAACAAAAAACAAGGGCATTTCTATGAAATATGCACCATTTGTTGCGGCTAACACTGCCTTTGCCACGATGAATGGCACTGAGAAGGGCATTCCTCCAGTATTACATGCATCGCAGCAAATTTGTTATCCATCGGTGCGCACAATGCGTGATTGAAAAGTGATAGAATGAACAATGACTTCCAATTTCAAAATAGCATAACTTTATCTACAAATATCTAACTTGAGTTATTCAAGTATCCATATAAAGCTTACAATAAAAACTAGCTATTGGCTTTGGTTTGACAAAAGAATACCATAAAATAACGATTTTATCCGCTAATGACCCTTAGTGTCATAAAACAACTCTTATCCAAACAATAATAATTAACCCGTACAATTTATAATAATACTCACTTACATAACAATTCTTCATAATTAGATTATAGCCACTCAATATAATTGTAGAATAAAACTTAGAATAAAAACTCGCAATTAAAACCAAATCTTCATACAAACATCAAGTATTTAATTATGTTCAAAATAGGACCATGATTGTCAAAACCTTATCTTATGGCTACCATGGACATCATAGATGTAAAATAGGGAGTTGTAACATCTTCAAGTTCAAACTTTGAAACTTAGTACTTAAAAGACATAAATTGGTAAAATTAAGTGATTTATGAGTTAATGGTGTTTTCAAATGACTAATGAGGTAAGTGGACTATTAGAAAACATTGGAAGAGGGCCAAGTTAGAGTTTGAAAAGACCATGGCACAAAGAGAGGCGCAAAATATATTTGAACCTTTTTGTGCTATCCATCATGACGAACACACCATGTACCATGGCAAATGCACGAAAATATGAATATATCAAATTGTTGTGTACATTCAAAAATAGAAAAGAAAGAGAGAGAAATGAAAGGGGCGATGAAGACAAAGCCAAGGGTTGATAAGGCTAACCTTCAATGTTACTTTAGGAGTATTTAGGGCATGATTATTATTGAGTAAGTTTTCTATTCATCCTCCCCCTCCTTTATCAAAAATTTTGGTAGCTTTAGATGGTGTTAATAGTAATTTTCTTTCTCCCTTAAGTTTTGATTGAACTCATTGGCTTAGTTAGGACCTTAAGGAGTTAAATTAATCTTCTAAACCTAGGTTTGAAGATTTTGTAGTGATTTTTAGTTAAGGTTTGGATGAAACCCTAAATGAAATTTGAGATATTGGGAGCAATTTGGGTGAAGAATTGATATTATCTAAGTGTTTGAATATTAAATAAAATTAATGAAATGTATTGGAAGTTTGAATGGTGTTAAAGTGGGATTTTGAGCATAGTGGATAACCAAAATTAGGTGAAAAATAGGTTTAATTAGAGTTGAAATTGATGAATGGTGTTTAATCTTATAGATTAAATATTGATTAAATGCATTGAGTAAATGGACTTTTGAGAAGTTGGCATTTGGCTATGGTAATCCTTTTTGTGACAAAGGATCGAGGTAACTGAATGATCTAAACTTACTATTTGTATATTTAGATGATTGTGTGAAATTATGAAAATTACCTCTATAATTGTTTGAAACATGTATATTATTACTATACATAATAATTGAACTTTAGAAATATTATGTGAAGTAGAATGTACACATGTGTTTACATATTTGGGATTTTGAAAATGATTTCTAAAACCAAAAGTGTATATACTTGTAAAATTGTATGATTTGTTATGACAATGATTGTTTTGGAATAATTCACAAGTGTGTGGTTATGTGAATGGAAATTTATGAGCAGGATAATCATGAGAGGGTAAGAGTTCACCCTATAGGACATCCAGTACAGCATTACATGAGACTGTTACTATGAGATATCCGGACAGTCTGGCAACTCCTTAGTACCTGCTAGGGTGTGGTTAGGAGTTAATGATATCTCTATCACAAGTGTGTGAAGAGAGAAAAATCATAGTTCATAGTCGGGTTAGATTACCTCTGGCCGGGTATTTCTACCACTGAAAGTGTGCTCGGGTCAATTAGTGGTTGATCTAGGAGAGCCTATGGTTTCATATCATTGGAGGTTCGGTGGTTAGATGATCATACTAGTGTGAAACTATGTGTTTTGCTGTGAAATGATACATTTATCTCATACTTATGATATACTCGTTATTGCTATGGTTTTTGATACTTTTTCATGGTTATTTGTGAAAAATAAACATGTGATGAACTATATTGGTTATTGAGATGTTTATCTCACCCGTGGTTATATTTTACAGGTGAGGGCTTCGGTAGGGGTAAGGGGAAGGAAGGGGTATTTAAAGAGTAAAGAGAATCATTGTATAGCTCTTCCCTTTCTCTTTTTAGGGATTGTAGTGAATATTATCACTAATATTGCTAACTTAGAAATATGACATTATTTGGATATTACTTGTGTGAATCTTGTGATAAGTGTATATATCTTGGTCCAAGATTAATGTGGTGGACTGAGTGTGTGCTTGGCCAAGCCAAGTGATATATATTTTAAGTGTTTTGAGTGTCAAAATGACCAATTGATTTGTTTATTAAATTTTATTCGCCCCATTGTGTTATTGTCAATTGGGGGTTTGGTGGTCATTTTGAGAGTGATTACTTAATTGTGTGTTATGATTGAATTTTTATGTGGTGTATGGTCCATTTGAGATGGTCAAGGTATCTCTGAGGCTAATGGCATTTGGTATTGTGAGTTGGATACCATGATGTGTGTTTTGTTGTGAAACAAACCATTTTGGGTTTAGGTGTCTATTTTTTTAACGGATGATTATTTGAGTGTGAAACTGGTGCCATTAGCTAGAGGACTTAAAGAGCTTCGTGTGGACACTTGAAACACTCAAATTAGATATCGGGTGGTAAAACAAGATGCTTCGGAAGTTTGAAGAGAAGCTATGATAACAATTTACTGTCATGACATTAGGTGCATGCCGCGATGTAAGAGGCCCTCAAGGGATTCAGCCCTCTGTGCCATCCGCTGTGGTAGACGGACCAAATAAGGGCAAAAAGACTTGTTTTAGTTTGTTTTGAAGTGAATTGATTTTCATACTTCTGTATTTGCTTTTAATCAATTTTTAACCATGGTTTGAGCTCAAACTATATTTTAAAAGGATTTTCTTGGGATCCTAATATTTTTAAACTAATTATCTTTAAACACTTGAGTTGTGGTAGCTTTGATAGGGGTTTTGTTAAATCCTAATTATCACAACAATGTGTGAGTGATGTCCTAGTAATGTCGAGGCAGACATTACATGTGGGGGGTTACAAGTATGGAAAGTGGTGAATTTTGTGTGAAAAGTGGTAAATTATGTGTGAAAAGCATGATCATAAGGGGTGAGAGTTCATCCAAGGTATGTGTGGACTTATGTGTATGGAGATGTGATTGAATAAATTCATATGGTTAGGCTAGCAACATGGGACATCTGGTGTAGCATTATATTCGAGCTAGTACTATAGGTCATCCGGTACAATATTATATTGAAACTATTTCCAGGGACATCCAAGTAGCCTGCCAACTCCTTAGTGCCCGTTAGGGTGCTCCTAGAAGTCAACGACACCTCTATCATAAGTGTGCGAGATAAGAGCATCCATAGTTTAGAGGTAAGATAGAATAACTTTGGTAAGGTGTTTTTACTATTAAAGGTATGCTCAAATCAATATATAATTGATCCATTAGAGCCTATAGTTTCATGTCAGGGAGCTCTGCAGGTTTGATGGATAGATGATCATACTAGTAAATGTGATTGTGTGAAAATTTTTAGAAAAGAGAAAAGCTATGCTATAATTATATACTATTTTTTATTTTGTTTACTTGTATGCGGTTATTTGTGTTAATGAATATTGAATGAGCTATTTTAGTCATTGAGATTTTGATCTCATCTATAGTTATTTACATTTTTCATATTCCAGTAGTAATAGTGCAAAGGGAAAGGAATTAGCCTGAGAGTAGTGTATTCTTTGAAAAGCCAATTGTAAGGTGGTGTAATGAATATGCATGTTAATAGTTGTGAATGTGTATAAAAGTTGTCATAGGAATTATTACATTTGTGCATTAGCATTCTTGGTTGTAAATGTAATCCATAGTTTTTAGCATCCTAGCCTATTGGGTGCATATATGCATATGTGGTGAAATAATAGTACAGGCTAGTGAATGAGTATACGTATGTATGAATATATTGAATATGTGATGTATGTGAAGATTTGACCTTTTGTGCAAAGGGGAATGAGAAAACTTGTGAACATGCCCAAATGTGTGTGATTAGCAGTTTATAGGCCAAATGTGTGTATGTGTGTGATATTGCAAATTGGATTGTTCAATTAGGTGTTATTTGTCTATTTATATATGGTCAAGGCTCTAGAAATGAGTAATGACTTGCAGTTTTATATGGTGATGCTCAAATGGTAAATTTTGACTTAAAACAGTCAAAATACACTTGGGTGTTCAATTTTTCAATGAAATAGAAGATTGAAATGAAACTAGTGTCATTGATTAGATTTTAAAATAAACTTCATGTGAGCTCTTAAATTATCCCAATCAAACCTCAGATGCGAAAATGGTGCACTTCTGAAGTTTACACCAGAAACTGCTATTTGATAGCAGAATCTGGTACATGCACCGTGGCACATGTATCAGCATGCTACAATGCACGAGACAAAGTGTGATGCCAGTGACTCTATGCAACATGCCACAACGCATGTGGCATGAGCTGTGGCGCATGGCTCAAATTTCTCATAAATTATGTTGATTAAAGTGGTTTTTCTTAAGGTTTACATATACTTGATTGAATGCTTTCATTGGGTGCTATTTGGTATATATGGCATAAATTGTTTTAAGCTGTGATTTTCACAAGCTTTATGTTGGGAACCCAACCTTTTAAAGAAAAATGGTTTTAATTTGATTAATAGATTGAGTGGAAGGTTGAATGATAATGTCAATGAAAGCATTATATGACGCGAGCTTTGTGAGCTGCAAACAGAGCTTCTTGAGTTGGAGATGTGAGCTTCGTGTGTTGGAATGGAGCTTCATGCAATTGGAATGGATCTTTGGATAGGGTGAGATGTAAGTCAAGCAACTTGAGGAAGAAGAAGAAAAAGGCTTACAAATAGTGAGTCAAAAGCAAAGCTAAGGGTGATAAGTGTAGTAAGTGATTTCAATTAAAGGCAAAGCCATAGAGGTGTCGATTTGGCATGAAAAATTGCCACCTATTTAAATATTCAAACATAGAGGTGGTGATTCCCCATGCCAAATCACCACCTCTATTTAACTATTTTCTTTTTTAAATTAAAAATAAATAATATTATACTATAATAAATGTAAAAAAAATTATGTTTTAATAATTATTTAATTATAATTTTAATAAAATCTATAATCAAATTAATTTAATATTAATTCTTTATATTATAAAAATATCTTAATTTTTTCTTATTGCTAATTGTTTATTATAATTAATTAAAATAACTACAAATATAAATTACTAAATATAATAAAAATTTAAAATAAAATACAGAAGTTGCGTTTCCAGCTATATTCCTTTACAATTTCAATATATAGTAATACATATTAATTTATAATAATAATAATAATAATGATAATTAAATAAATTGTAATAAAATAAAAATTTGTATGTTTATAAAAATTAATAATTTGTCTTACAAAACAAAACACTTAATTAATAAAAACTAAGATAGGTGGTGTTTCCTAACCCAAAAAATGCCAACTCTCTACTCTTATTTATTAATTAATATCATATATTAATTACTAATACTAATCGATTAAATTCTAATAAAATAATTTTTTATTTAATAAAATAGAATACCAATCAATAATAGATAGAGAGGCGGTGTTTCCAGTATCTGGAAACGCCAATCTCTTCGCTTTTCAGTTACAAAATAATAATATATATTAATTATTAATTATGAGTTAATAAAATATAATAAAATAAATATTTAATATTATAAAATAAAATTATTCAATTAATAAAAAAATTAGAGAGGTGGTTTTTCCTTATTATGAAGACATTACTTCTCTTCGCATTAATTTCTAGTGATTAATACGTAAAATATTATAAAATAATTATTTAATCTGATAAAATTGATAACACTAATCAAATAATAATATATGTTAACTAATAATAATAATAATAATAATAAAATAAATTATAATAAAATAATTATTAATTGAATTAAAAATACTAATGACATTACAATATTTATTAATTTAGTATAATAATAAAATAAATTATAATAATAAAATAATTTCATCTTACAAAACAAAAAATTATTAACAAAATATTGATTTAGTAAAAAAGTAGACAGATGACGTTTCACTTTCCTACTTTTGAAATGTCAGCTCTCTAATTTTAGTTATTAATTAAAAATATATATTTATTATTAATACTTATTAAATAATTGTGATAAAATAAGTATATAATCAAATAAAAATAGTTAATTTATGATAAAGTAGAGAGGTAACGCTTTATTATTAAATTGCTACTAAACAAGAAGCTGTGGTATTTTATTTAAAAAATGCCACCTCTTATTAACGTCAAAAATTGTAAATAAAAAAAATAATTTATAAGCAATGGCATTTAATATAAACCTAAGATTTTTGGTTTTAATATTATTGATGTTTCATTTTTTATGTTACTACAAATATAAGCTATTAAATCTCATTTTTATAATGGTGATATTTCAAAATTTGATAAGATTTTATTTAAATAAAATGATCCTATAAGGACAAAACTGACTAAACAAGCCCATTAATAAGGAAATCATTTGGACACTAGAATTACAATCTTATCCAAATTGTTTCCGATAGGGTAGGCTGGAATGGAGAATCCATCCATCATCATGAAGAAAAGGCACTTTGGATCACGGAAAAATGACGATTATTTAGTGGACAATGATCTGATGACATGAGATTTGATCTTAATTAGCGGGGATCATATTTCTAAGTACTTTCGTCCCCAATTTTCATTAGGGACTATGTCTCTATAATATAAAATACAAAAAAAAAAATTTCTGTAAGTTTTTTAAAACTAAATAAACATCTTCTTTCATACACTATAGTTTGTTTTTAATATCCAATTAAGATTCTAAAATGCATAACTATATTAATTAAAATCACATAAAAATAAAATTATTAGTTTTCCTCCATAATATTTTTATCTTCTCTCTCCTGCCATTTTAAATAATTTTATAGTTATATTTACATAAATTTTTTACGAAATATTAAAATTCACATATAAAATAAATATAAATTATATTAATTAATTGATATTTTTTATATTAAATTCCTAATCCATTAACTTTAGGCCAATAACTATTTTAATTCATTAAATTTTTTATTCATATATACATCTGAAATAATTTTTGTCAACCTATATATTTAAAATTTTTTAAAAAATTAATGTATAAATAAGTTTATACAACTGAAAATCTAAGATAAGATATCAAAAATTTAAAAATATATGTATTATAATTATCATTTAGAAACTTGAATGACTCTTAAACAACATTTATATTAAAAATAAGTATTTTAGTGCAAAGCATATAATTTAAAAGTTAATTAATGGTTGGATGTTGAAAATATGAAATCTTAAAAAATATGGCAGATGTATAATTAAGATATAATAGAGAGGACATTGGTATATTTTACTCTAGTTCATCGCTATCTTCAAATATCTTTATTTGCCATCTTAACAAAGTAAAGAGGTACACCTCAATCTCCACTTTGACCAATTATTTTCATTTATGAAATTTAAAAGAAAGATACTCCCACACAACTCTCTGTCTGTCATTCTCAATTCTCACTTTATGAATGCATGATTTCTAACTTTCATTTGTTGATGTCTCTTTAATTTCTTCCCTTGTACAGAAACGAAAAGTACATTCAACGGCTACAAACAAACCTGTGCAAAAATTTTGAGACATAACATTTTTATAAGAAGTTATGATTTTTTTTTTCACTTTTTATACCATTTATTATTTTAATCGATGTAAAAAACGTTTTTTCATCAGTTAAAACTATAGTTGGTATTATATTTTATTAAAAAGATATAACTACAATTGGCATAAAAAGTCATTTTTTATTAGTGTTTTATTAATGTCACTTAATTATATCTTTTCATCAATGATCAGAATTTAGGAAACCGTGATTTTCGAAATAAATATTATGGATTTCTGTTGCCAAAAAACCGCTCATTATTCTTTCTTGGGAGAATATCATTGAAGCACTCCTGAAAGAATCTAATATCTAAAAAAAAACCTTTAACAAATAAACATTAACAAATGAAATTATTATTTTAACAAGTATGTATCCAATCTGTCCAAGTCAAGATATTAAATTCTTTCAGCTGTGCTCCATTGATATTCTTCCTTTTGCCTTGTCATTACTTGGCAATGTGTTTGAACTGTAACAAACTGCTTTGACCTTAACTCACATCTTCAGGTTCTACAATTATTGCACGAAGCTTTCACGGCCATACACGCTCCCAAATTACGAAAATTAATTTGAAACCATATATTGTAAAGCGATGAGTACAGTTAATTAGTGGGAAGGAAAAGATAACTACAAATGATTATCATGTTAGCTCAGTTCATGGGCCAACCTCCGTCTTAATTCCCACCTTATCACATTACTGAGTGCACTGTGAATCTATGGAGGAAAAGATTTTGTTGTTCTTGCAAGGTTGTATAAGATTGTAAGTGCTCGAATTGTAATATTAATACTTGCTTTTTGATACCATTAACAAGAGCATTACAAATTTTGCAATATCTTTCACATGACACAGTATTTGTTTTTTATCATTCATTTTGTGGTTGGTAAACTTGCACTCATGCATGTTGTGTACATATATTATTGATTCTTGGTGCTTATATTTGTTCAATGAGGTTCTCCCATAATTCACCCTAAGGTTTCATGGATTTAATGTGTAGTTTAAAATTCCAATTCTTATATATATATATATATAAATATAAATATATATATATATATATATAAAACTATCAGATTTGGTCAAATTATAATATTATCAGGCTTAAATGGAGATTGCTGTCCTAAAGACATTTTCTCCAAGTACATACATATATTTGAACTTGGCACCTTATACTAAGAACAGGGGTTTGATCATAACAATTAACTAGTTATAAGAGCATGGTTGTGTTGAAAAAAAAAATTGACCTAAATAAAATTGAATCTTTCTAGCTTAGACCAATCAACCTGAGAACTAAAGGAGGTAATCTTGATATGTTAGGTTTCCCATTTAACCCATACTACGTTTTAGGAAAAAGAAAACTTAAAGGATAAGATTTTGTAGGTTCCTTAAAGTTGCCTTAGATTGTAAGTGCTTGAGTTGTAATCTTAGTACTCATTTGTTGCTATTAGCAAGAGCATTACAAGTTTTAAAGTACTTTCACTTGACTTGGTATATATTTGTTGATTAGTATTGATTTAGTGGCCATTAAATCATCAATACTAAAGATTTTGTTAGGGTTACTCGTTTAACGCTTACTATGTTTTAGAAAAAACTTAAAGGAAAAGATTTTGTGGGTCACTCAGGGTTGTATTAGATCATGTAGTGAGAGCAATACAAATTTTGAAGCACCTGTCACATGATCTGGTATATATTTGTTGATTATTATTGATTATATGGAAGTTAAACATGCACTTATGCATGTCGTGTACTTATATTCTTCATTCTTGATGCTTATATTTGTCTTTTAAGGTTCTCCCATAATTCTCCCTCAGGTTTCATGGATTTAATGTGGAAATTAAAATTCCATTTCTTTTTTATATATATAATTATCTGATTAGGTCAAGTTCAAGTATTATCAAGATTAAATAGGGATAGCTCTCCAAAAGACGTTATCTACAACCATGCATATTTGAACCAAGGACTTTGTATTGAGAACTAGGAGTTGGCTCGAATAATTAACCTGCTATAAGTTTATGGTTGTATGGGAAAAAAATTGACCTAAATAAAATTGACTCTTTTTAGCTTGGACCAATCAACATGTGAACCAAAGAAGCTAATCCTGATAGGTTGGGGCTTCTTGCTAAACCCAATGGAAAAAACATAATGGAAAAGATTTTGTAGGTCCCTTAGAGTTGTATTAGATCATAAGTGCATGAATTGTAATCATAATACTATTTTGTTTCTTTTAGTGAGAGCATTACAAATTTTACAATACCTTTCACATGACTTGGTATATATTTGTTTATTAGTATTGATCCAGTGATTGTTAAACTCGCGTTCATGCATGTTAGATGCTTATATTCTTGATTCTTCATGCTTATATTTGTCCTTTGAGGCTCTTAATAAATTCTCCCTAAGGTTTCATGGGATTAAGGTGGAATTTAAATTTTTATTTTTTTAAATATTTAGCAATTAGATTGGGTCAAATTTGAGTGTTGTGAAGTTTAAATGGGGATAGCTCCCCTAAAGATGTTTTTTTTGCATGCACAAATATTTGAACTTAGGACTTGTGCTAAGAATTGGGGGTTGGTCCAAATAGTTAAACTGTTATAACAATATGGTTATGTTGAAAAAAATCAACCTAAATAAAATTGGATCTTACTAGCTTGAACCAATTAACCCATGAACTAAAGAAACTAATCTCAAAAGGTTGGGGTTTCTCATTTAACCTATACTATGTTTTAGAAAAACCTTGAAGGATAAAATTTTATAGGTCCCTTAAGTTTGTATTAGATCATAAGTGCTCAAATTGTAATCTTAGTACTCCTTTGTTGCTATTAGTGAGAGCATTACAAATTCTATCCTACATTTCACATGACTTGGTATATATTTGTTAATTAGTATTGATTCAGTGGTCGTTAAATTTGCACTCATGCATGTTGTGTACTTATATTCTTGATTTTAGATGCTTATATTCGCCCTTTAAAGTTCTCTAAAAATTCTCCCTAAGGTTTCATAGGGTTAAGGTGGAATTTAAATTTCCATTTCTTTTTTTATATTTAACTATTAGATTTGGTCAAATTCTAGTATTATCAAGTTTAAAAGGGTTTAGCCCTCCTAAAGACATTTTCTACGTGCACACATATGTGAACCTAGGAACTTCTATTGAAAAATGGGTGTTGGCCCAAATAATTAACCTATCATAACGGTATGGCTATATTGGGAAAAAAAATTGACCTAAATAAAATTGAATCTTTCTAGCTTGGTATAATTAGACTGTGAACCAAAGAGGCTAATCTTTATAGGTTAAGGCTTCCCGTTTAACCCATACTAAGTTTTAGGAAAAAATTAAAGGAAAAGATTCCATAGTCCCTCAAGGTTGTATTAGATTGTATATGCTCAAATTGCAATCTTAGTACTCCTTTGTTGCTATTAGTGAGGGCATTATAAATTCTACTGTACCTTTCACATGACAAGGTATATATTCGTTGATTATTATTTAGGGAGAATGACAATTAAGGACCTTCTAAGAACATTAATCCCAATCACAGACTGTAAAATTTTGAAATTCCAGTTAAGGACCATGGTCCTTAATTGCGATAAAAACTGTAATTTATGAGGTAGAATTCACTAATGCGACTTGAGAATTTACTAATCCAACTTGAGAAAATTACTAACGTATACTGTGAAAATATGAAACCCCATTTGAAAATGAAATATTTAATAAAAAGCGCCACTTGAGAATTTGCTAACTAGACTTAAAACAATTTTTAACGTACATTGTGAAAAAATGAAACCCTGTTTGAGAATCATTAATAAAAAGTGACTTGTCCAAATTGGTGTTTTTTATTAAACAATCAATTCCTAAGTAGAGTTTCATGTTTTCACAATATACGTTAGAAATTTTTTCAAGTTGAGTTAGTGAAATCTCAAGTGGTGCTTTTTGTTAAATAATTGATTTTTAAGTGGGGTTTCATATTTTCACAATATACATTACAAATTTTCTCAAGTTGGGTTAGTGAATTTCTAAATGGCAATAATGAATTCTACCTCACAAAACTATATTTTTTTATCACAATTAAGGACTATAGTCCTTAACTAGAATTTCAAAATTTCACAATCCGTAATTGGGATTAATGTTCTTAGAAGGTCCTTAATTGTCATTCTCCCTATTATTTATTGAGTGTTAGTTAAACTTACACTCAAGCATGTTGTGTACTTATATTCTTGATTCTAGATCCTTATATTTGTCCTTTAATGTTCTCCAA
This sequence comes from Prosopis cineraria, assembly GCF_029017545.1. Taxonomy (NCBI): domain Eukaryota; kingdom Viridiplantae; phylum Streptophyta; class Magnoliopsida; order Fabales; family Fabaceae; genus Prosopis; species Prosopis cineraria. The sequence continues at coordinate 28,854,437 of NW_026555336.1, forward strand.
AAATTCTTCTGAAGGTTTCAAGGGGCTAAGGTGGAATTTAAATTTCCATTTCTTTTTTATATATTTAATGATTAGATTAGGTCAAATTCTAGTATTATCAGGTTTAAATGGGTATAGCTCTCCTAAGGACATTTTCTGCACACATACATATTTGAACCTAGGAACTTCTACTGAGAAATGGGTGTTAGCCTAAATAATTAACCTATCATAGTGGTATAGTTGTATTGAAAAAAATTGAGCTAAATAAAATTGAATCTTTTTAGCTTGGTATAATTAGCCTGTGAACCAAAGAAGCTAATCTCGATAGGTTAAAGTTTTCCATTTAACCTATACTATGTTTTTAGAAAAACTTAAAGATTTTGTAGGTCCCTGAGGGTTGTATTAGATCATAAGTGATTGAATTGTAATCTTAGCATTCCTTTGTTGCTATTAGTGAGAGCATTACAAATTCTATCATACCTTTTACATGACTTAGTATATATTTATTGATTATTATTTATTTAGTGGCCATTAAACTTGCACTCATGCATGTTGTGTACTTATATTCTTGATTCTAGATGCTTATAATTGTCCTTTGAGGTCCTCCAAAAATTCTCCCTTTTATTTCATGGGGTAACTTCTTTTTTATATTTAACTATCTAATGGGGTCAAATTTGAGTACTATCAGGCTTAAATGGAGATAGCTCTCCTAAAAACATTTTTTGCCTGCACACATATTTAACCTAGATAGTTAACCTTTTATAAAGGTGTGGTTGTGTTGGGAAAAAATTGACCTAAATAAAATTAAATTTTTCTAGCTTAAAACAATTAATCCATGAACTAAAGAAGCTAATTTTGATAGGTTAGGGTTTCCCTTTTAACCCATACAACATTTTAGAAAAAACTTATTATATAAGATTTTGATGGTTCCTAAGGGTTGTATTAGATTGTAAGTGTCTGAATTGAAATCTCAATACTCCTTTGTTTCTATTAATGAGAACATTACAAATTCTACCGTACCTTTCACATGGTTTGGTATATAATTGTTGATTATTGTTGAGTCATTGGCCATATAATTGCATTCAAGCATGTTAGGTACTTATATTCTTAATTCTTTATACTTATATTTGTCCTTTAAGGTTCTCCCATAGTATTACCTAAGGTTTCATGGGTTTAATGTGGCTTTAAAATTCCATTTTGCTTTTTATATATAACTATTTGTTTGGCTCAAATTCATGTATTATCATGATTAAATAGAGATAGCTCTTCTAAAGATGTTTTCTACATGCACACATATTTGAACTTAGAAACTTGTACTGAGAATTGGGTGTTGGCCTAAATAATTAAACTGTTATAATGATATAGTTGTGTTGAAAAAATTTAAATAAAAAAATTGGATCTTTCTAGCTTGGACTAGTTAACTAGTGAACCAAAAAAAAAAATTGAATCTTTCTAACTTGGACTAGTTAACTAGTGAACCAAAGAAAGTAATCTTGATAGGCTAGGGTTTCTCGTTCAACTCATAAAATATTTTAGTAAAAACTTAAAGGATAAGATTTTGACAATCCCTCTGGGTTGTTTTAGATTGTAAGTGCTCGAGTTAAAATCTTAGTACTCCTTTGTTGCTATTATTAGTGAAAGCATTACAAATTCTACCATATCTTTCATATGGCTTATTATATATTTTTTGATTCATATTGATTCACTAGCCGTTAAACTTGCACTCATGCATGTTAGGTACTTATATTATTGATTCATTATGCTTATATTTGTGCTTTAAGGTTTTCCCATAATATTACCTAAGGTTTCAAGGGTTTAATGTGGTTTTAAACTTCCATTTTTCTTTTTGTATATAACAACCAAGTTTGGGTCAAATTCAAGTATTTTTATGATTAAATGGAGATAGCTCCCTTAAAGATGCTTACTACATGCACACATATTTGAACCTAGGAACTTGCACTAAGAACTGGATATTGGCCTGAATAATTAAACTATTATAATGATGTGGCTATGTTGAAAAAATTGACCTAAATAAAATCAAATCTTTCTAGCTTGGACATATTAACCTGTGGACCAAAGAAACAAATCCGAATAGATTAGGGTTTCTCATTTAACCAATACAATGTTCTAGAAAAAAACATAAAGCATAAGATTTTGTTGGTCTCTTAGGGCTATATTAGATTATAAGTGCTCAAATTGTAATCTTAGTACTCCTTTCTTGCTATTAATGAGAGTGCTACAAATTCTACCATACATTCACATGACTTGGTGTATATTTGTTGATTATTATTTATTTAGTAGCCATTAAACTTACACCCATGCATGTTGTGTACTTATATTCTTGATTCTAGATGATTATATTTGTTCTCTGAGGTTCTCCAAATATTCTCCCTAAGCTTTCATGGGGTTAAGGTGAAATTTAAAATTCCATTTTTTTTATATATTTAACTATCTAATTGGGTTAAATTCAAATATTATTAGACTTAAAAGGAGATAGTTGTCTTAAAGACATTTTTTGCATGCACACATATTTGAGCCTCAAAACTTGTACTGAGAACTGGTGGGTTAACATGAATAATTAACCTATTATAAAAGCATTAGATCGTAAGTGCTCAAATTGTAATCTCAATGCTTCTTTGCTGCTATTAGTGAGAACATTACTAATTATACCATACCTTTCACATGACTTGGTGTATATTTATTGAGTAGTATTGATTCATTGGTCGTTAAAGTTCCACTCATGCATGTTAGGTATTTATATTCTTGATTCTTTATGCTTATATTTGTCCTCTAAGATTCTCCAAAAATTCTCCCTAAGGATTCATATGGTTAAGGTGAAATTTAAAATTCCATTTCTTTTTTATATTTAACTATCTAATTAGGTCAAATTCAAGTATTATTATACTTAAATAGGGATAGCTGTCTTAAAGACATTTTTTGCATGCACACATATTTGAGCCTCAAAACTTGTACTAAGAAATGGGGGTTAACCTAAATAATTAACCTGTTATAAAGGCATTAGATTGTAAGTGCTCAAATTGTAATCTTAGTGCTCCTTTGTTGCTATTAGTGAGAGCGTTACTAATTATACCATACCTTGCACATGACTTGGTGTATATTTGTTGATTAGTATTGATTCATTAGTCGTTAAAGTTCCACTCATGCATGTTAGGTACCTAATTCTTGATTCTTTATGCTTATATTTGTCCTTTAAGGTTCTCCCATAATATTACCTAAGGTTTCACAGGTTTAATGTAGTTTTAAAATTCCATATTTCTTTTTATATATGACGATCTGCTTAGGTTAAATGCGAGTATTATCAAGATTAAATGGAGATAGCTCCCCTAAAGATATTTTCTGTATGCACACATATTTGAACATAAAACCTTGATTGCAAACTAGGTGTTGGCCCAAATAATTAAACTATTATAATGATATTGTTTTTTTGAAAAAAATTTACTTAAAAAATTGGATTTTTCTAGCTTGAATCAGTTAACTCGTGAACCAAAGAGACTAATCTTGATAGGCTGGGGTTTCTCATTTAACTCATACAATATTTAAAAAAAAAACATAAAGGATCAAATTTTGATGGTCCCTCAGGGTTGTATTAGATCGTAAGTACTTGAATTGAAGTATTAATACTCTTTTATTGCTATTAATGAGAGCATTAAAAATTCCACCATGCCCTTTACATGGCTTGGTATATATTTGTTCATTCATATTGATTCATTGGCTATTAAACTTGCACTCATGTATGTTAGGCACTTATATTCTTGATTCTTGATGCTTATATTTGTCTTTCAAGGTTCTCCCATAATATTCCCTAAGGTTTTGTTAGTCAAATTAGAATATTATTAGACTTAAATAGGGATAGCTTTCCTAAAGATGTTTCCTGCATGCACATATTTGAACCTAGGACCTTGTATTGAGAACTGTGGGTTGGCCAAACAATTAGCCTGTTATAATGCTATGGTTGTGTTGGGAAAAAAAACTAACCTAAATAAAATTGGATCTTTCTAGCTTGGACCAATTAACCTATGAACCAATGAAGCTAATGTCGATGGGTTAGGGTTTCTCATTTAACCCATACAATGTTTTTGAAAAAACTTAAAGGTAAAGATTTTGTAGGGCCCTCGGGGTTTTGTTAGACCATAAGTGCTCAAATTGCAATCTTAATTAGTATTCCTCTATTGCTTTAAGTGAGAGCTTTACAAATTTTGCAGTACCTTTCACATGACTCGGTATATATTTGTTGATTAGTATTGATTCTGTGGCCGTTAAAGTTGCATTTATGCATGTTTTGTACTTATATTCTTGATTCTTATATTTATCACTTAAGGTTCTCCCATAGTTATCCCTAAGGTTTCATGGCTTTAATGTGGAATTTAAAATTCCATTTCTTTTTATATATATAACTATCTAATTGCATCAAATTTGGAGATAGCTCTCTTAAAGATGTTTTCTACAGGCACACATTGTTAGTGGGTATGCATGCATGTGAGAGGCTATCTAACTAGGTCAAATTCACTAATTGTGTTTTTTTGTATTCACATTAACTTCAACCTAGGACCTTAGACTTAAGAAGTCAATTTTCCATATTAGGTACATTTAAGGATTATGTATTTCACCAAAATAGCTTAAGCCACTTGATTAGATATATCTTGAATTTTATATATTTCTAATCTACTTTCTAATTATTAGATATGAAACTTTTTTTTTTAATATTTCCTCTGCTATATTCCCTTAATTTTTTTTCCATCTTGACTAAGCTTGCACTTTTTTTAATCTTAAAGGCCGAAGGTCTATTATTCTTTAGTTTTTTTTTCTCTCTCTATTTCTTTTTAATCTCTTGCTCTTTTTCTTCTTCATCTTTCATTCTTTTTTTTTTTTCCTTTTTTTTTCCTTTTTTCAATTTCTTTTTGGTCCTAGATCGGCTGGCTTTTGATACAATGTTAATTTTTCATATTAGGTACCTTTAAGAATTATTTATTTCATGAAATAACCTAAGTCACTCAGTTAAACATATTATACGCTTTATATATTCCTAATTTAATTTCTAATTACTATATATGAGACTTTTTGTCTAATTAAGCAACAATAACTTTTTCTAATAGGACCAATGCCTATTGATGAATAAATTCCATTTCCTTTATCATTGAAGTGCGTTTTATTGTACTGTACCAAAAAAAAAGTGTGTTGTTTTGTAATGCAGATATGCAGGGAAAATAATTGTGTGGAAAAGAGAATCCATTATCAAAAAGATAAAGACTCATGACACGCATGCTTGGAGATAACTAATTAATTAGTAGGAATCAGAATCACGTTGTGCATAAAATGGCTTAATTATATTTTAAGTACTTCAATCTACTATCTTTTTGATCTGTTCTTTAATTCCTCTGGTAAAGTTGCAATTGCTGGGTAAATTATTGATTCCTCATTCTTATATTTATCCTTGATCGAGATCCTGTCTTACATGTCCTCCCATGGTCTCTAAGACATAATTTGTGTAAAGTTATGATGGGGAAAAGTGGGATCAATATATATAAGACAATTTACCAACGTCTAACTGCATGTAACTGATATTTTTTCTTCAAGTAGTCGTAATCAAATAATAAAAAGACTTTTGGAGGAAAAAAAAAAAAAGACTTATCACCTAGGAGCAAAGTTAAAAAATTGATCAGCATTAATTGCAAGTAGAGACAAAAAGATGAGAGAGAGAGAGAGAGAGAGTACATTTAGTCTTTTAATTTTATTCAAATTTTTATTTTAGTCTCTTAATTTTATAAAATATCTTTTTAGTCTTTTAACTCTAATACTGTTAGTTTTATTATATAAATTTTATATGTTAAACTTTTAAATTAACAAAACATAATCAAATGTTAACATATTATTTTATTTTTAAAAAAATTAACAATGATTGGTAAAAAAATCATTAGAAACTTACAATGTTAAGGTTAAAAGATTAAAAAAGTTACTTTATTGACATTAAGAAACTAAATTAAAACTATATAAAAAATTAAAGGATTAAAAATATACTTTAACTTAAAAAAATTTAAAACACGAGTAAGTTAGTTCAAACTATTTTATTGGCATGTGATGAAAGTTAGATAATATAATTTTATCATATAAAAAAATAGAGGGAATTATTTCTTTTATATATTGACACGAGGCAATAATATAATCTTATATTAAAGAACAAGTTTTGAGCACATTAATTTGGAGGAGAAGAATATACTATATATCCTATTGGTCATAAATAGGATAATGCATTCCACTAAAAACTATGGTTTTATTGATCCTAAACACTATCTGTATTCAATGGACCTCAACATTATAATCATGTTTGCTTAAATCCAAAGTATTTAGATGTCAATATGGGGAAAAAAGGAAAATTATATATAGATCTCGTGCAGCAAATTTTTGTTATAAATAATTCTCAAGAAATTGAAAAATCACAGTCAGGTCCTTGAGACTCAAGTGTAATTTAAAATTAAAATGTAAAAATAACAATACTCTTAGTAAAAATGCATTATATCAATCAAGTAAATTACAATTACTTCATTGATAATTTACATCTATCACTTCAATTTTTATAACTATAATTTCACATATTCAATAATTAAACTAATCATGCCTTACAAGTTTAATACTAATTAATTGTATATGACTACTTCTTTAGTAATTAATTTATAACTATAATTACTTTAACATTTTATAACTGTAACTTTACATATCTAATAATTTAACCGATCATGCATTACAAGTAATGGTAGTATTATTTTTACACCTTAATTTTAAATTACACTAGGGTTTAAAGGAATATGGTTGTGATTTTTAAATTTTATTAAACTTATTTATAAATAAGTCTATTTCATGGGATTTATATATTATTTTTCCCAAAAAAATAGCCACCTTAAAAAAAATATGATAGAATTATATTTAAGTTATTCCCCACAATATAATTAAATACTCTCTCCAATTTTATTTATAAATTACTATCAATATATTTTATTGACATTAAGAAAAATACTTTACCTATATTAAATATATAAAAAAATACTTTACCTTTATTAAATATACCTACTAAAAAGTTGAAATACTCTAAAATTTAATAACTTTTCCAGCATTTAATAGCTCGGGACAAAAGGGTAAAAATTAACATAATAATCATTTAGTGTGCTTTATAAATAGTATCAAAATATATACTCTCTCTACTGTATAAATAATAGGACTAGAAGATCACAATATAATGTTGACAATTGAACATAGCAAAATTGTCATTTTGCTATACACACACACACACACACACATGCTCAGTTGAAATAAACCTTGTAATTTTTATTTGTGCCCTGAACGTAATTCTTAAAAAAACAGAAACAAAAACGAAGAGATTTTGACGGCACCTCTTATTATATATATAATACTAGAGTAAGATTTTGCCCTCAAATTGTAAGCCGCCCAATATCGTTTGACACTATTAACAGTTGTATTACAACTGTAAAATCTTACACATTACTAAGTATATATTTATTCGTTGATTAGTGTTAACTATATGATTAGGTATACGTCTGCTTGTTAAACCCGCACTAATGTGGTATATACTTGATTATTATATTTATATCCTTTGATCTTTGATTTAAAGTCACATTTAAATTCCATTTCCTTTATCATGATCAAGCGTGTTGCACAACGTGTCGTGAAGGAAAGACTCTTTGGATAATTGGAGCGTTGTGACTGCATGATGATTGGAAATAATAAATAATGGGCATTGTTTTAATGGACACATAGTAGTTTAATATATATATATACATATAGCTAATTAATTAGCACTTATTTTGTTGGTTTTATTCTTGATTCGTCATCATGCTTATATTTCCTTCGAGATCCTCACATTAATTTCCTCTCGTGGTTGGTTTCTATATAAGACTTAATGTCACATTTTAATTTCCTTTTTTTGTGTCAACCCATATTCAAGACAAGAATACAATCTTTAAAGAACAAGAAGTTTCGAGGACATTAATCATGTGGAAAAGAATATTATCCTATCACAAAGAAGATGATGGGAATCAAGAGCTGCAAAAGATTTCCAAGACAACAGGACATATTGAAAGCCCACAGTCCATTTCAAGCAGGCATTAATGGATCAATGACTCATCCGCCCACCAATGGAAGAAAGCCAGCATTGCATATAATAACATATTCCTTCCTGCTATTATCAAATGACGTTTTCTAAAAAAATTCTTTAATACTTAATACTTTATAAAGTACTTGGTAAGGTAATAATTATATTTTTCTAATATTATTTTTATTTAAATTTATTAACTACTCTTACCATCTTAAATTATGAGATATTTTTTAAAAAAATTACATGTATAAAAAAAGCTTATTAAATATATTTTACAGCTTTATTTTTTTCAAAACAAAAATATAAATGTTCAAAAATGCTTGTCATTTAATACTCTTTTTATGAAAAAAATATTAAAGAGAAAAAAAATAGGAAAAGTAATATTGGAAAATAATCATTAATAAAACCTTTTTTTTAATCAAAGTGTGTTATATTTTAAGATATCAAATTTTTTCCAAAAGTATAGAGAGAATCTAATACAAGTTTAAAAATAATGTTTCCATTTAAATGTGGATAAAAGTTTATTATACATTTAGATAAAATTGATGATTTAACTACCTCTATTTGGTTTAGTGAAGTGGTGAAACATGCCTTATAATGAGAATTGGAAGGAGTATTTGATGTTGAATCCCATCTAGCATTTGGAGAAACAAATGAGTTGTTTGAAACTATTTTTATTTTATTATTTTGAAAACTAGTATTTTTTAGAACATGTTTTGAGAAAAAAATAATGAAAATATGTGTTTTTCTCATTTTCTCTTATTCTCCAGAACAATAATATCAAAATACTTAAAAGTTTTAAAATCATTTTTTGTTTTTTTTGTTCATCAAAATACTTTTTGAAAATACATTATCAAATAAATTTTTTTGTCCTCTTGTTCTGAAGAAAGAAAATTATTCCCAAAATAAGTTTTCAAATAGGCTCAAAGTTGTGCATAGTTTCTACCCCCTTGGGTAAAAAAGAAACAAAGACACTTTCAACTAAGTTTATAAGGATTAAAAACTTAGTTAACAGTGGTTTGTATCATTAAAATGATAAAAAATTATAACCTCCTTTTAAAATTACCCTCCAACTAAAATCAATTTATCCTAATTACTTTCAATTTTTTGTATAAAATTTTCTCTCTACAATACAATTAGTCATGACATTTGTGAAAAATAAAAATTCCTTAAATTTTTGCAATGTGTCTTACATTTGAATGGAAATTAACTAGTAAAAAATAGATTAAAATATATATTTATGGCTTTAATTTCATATAAGATTTTTTTTATTTTGTAATTTTATAAAATATCTTCTTAGTCTTTTAACCATGTTTCATCAAAAAAAATTTTCTACATTTAACATTGACAAAATATTTTTAAATGTTGACATATTAAGTTTAATTTTTTTAAATAAAAATTATTGGCACAAAAAAATTATTTAAAACTAACAATATTAATATTAGAAGGTTAACAAGATACTTTTAAAATTAAAGGATCAAATTAAAACTTTAAGTAAAGTTAAAAAAAAATTAAAAGTACACTTTAGCCACACACAAAAAGATAAAGTATACTAGTCCTTTAATTTTACACAAACTTTTATTTTTGTCCCTTCATTTTATAAGTGATTTTTCAATCCTTTGACTCCAATACTGTTAATTTCATTAAAGACAATTTATACGTTAAAATTTTAAATATTAATAAAATATTTTAAATATTGATCAATTAAATTTATTTTTTTAAAAAAATAATTGGTACAAAAAAATTATCATTTGAAACTAATTGTATTAGAATTAAAAGATTGAGAAGACTCTTTATAAATATTAAGGGACTAAATTAAAACTTCATACAAAGGTAGAAGACTAAAATTATATTTTAGTCTTAAAAAAATTTAAAACATATGTATTAGTTCAAACTATTTTATTGTTATGTGATGAAAGTTAGCCAGTTAGGTAATATAATTTTTTCGTATATAAAATAAATAGCGGGAATTTTTTTTCTTTTATATATTGATACAAGGCAAGAATATAATCTTTAGAAAAGAACAAGTTTTGAGCACATTAATTTGTGGGAGAAGAATATACTATCCTATTGATCATAAATAGGATAATGTATTCCACTTAAAAAACTGGTTTTATTGGACCTAAACACTAGCTGTATTCAATGAACCTACACATGTTAATCATGTTTTCTTATATCCAATGTACATGTCATTATGAAGAAAAAAACTAGCCACCTTCCCCGGGGAAGATAACCATAGAATTATATTTCAATTATTCCCCACAATAAAATTTAATACTCTCTTTGATTCTATTTATAAGTTAGTTTTAGTCCAGCGTATTTTATTCGAATTAAGAAAAATTTTAAAATTCATTAACTTTATCTAAAAATTTAATAAATTTTTAACTTTACTCTTAATTAAATATATATATATATATATACTTTAAAAGTAAAATACTGCAAAATTTAACAACTTTCCTAGCATTTAATAACTCAAGGAAAAAGAGTAAAGACTCACATAATGATCATTAAGTATGATTTATAAATAGGATCAAAATAAATAATCTTTATGTACCCTATAAATAATAGGACTAAAATTAGGGGCGAACTTAGGCAGGGTTTGGGGGGCCGTGGCACCCCCATATTTTTTAAAAAGTTTTTTACAAAGTTATAGGATGATTTTTTATAAGAAAAAAAATACTATTTGGCATCTCAATCTTTTAACTTTCAATTTTATCATATTTTTACTATGCATTTTTTACTCTCTAGTTCCTATGTAAGTATACATTCTTTACTTTTTAATCCATACACTTGCTCACGTGTAGCCTTTTCACTCATAAGATAGGAATATGAGTATTTTTTTATCTTATTTATAAGTTAAAGTATTACATTTTTATCATAAATTTTTTCTTTTATTTTGTATTAAATGTTAGAGAGATCAAGTATGTTATTAAAGTATATACATTTAATAAGGTTGAAATTAAAAAAATATTTAATTTTTAGATAAAGTTAATAAGTTTTGAGATTTTCTTGATTTCAATTGAACATGTTAAAAAGACTTATAACTAATAGTAGATAAAAATATAAATATATTATTAATTTCTTTTAAATTGTATAGTGAGTTTTTATATATTTTGAAAAAGTTATTTTTTTATTTTTTAAGTCTTATATAAATAATTTGTTATCTTATAAATTTTCTCAATTCTATTACAAAATTATTTTTAATTATTAATAAAAATTAAATAACTTAATCTACATAGAGTTATATATTATAAAATGGGCCTCCCAGCCTCAGCAGTCTGGTTCCACGCCTGACTAAAATATTATCACAGTGTTGACAATTGAACATAGCAATCATTTTGCTATATATGCTCAGATGTCGATAAACATTGTAATTTTTATTTGTGACCTAAATGTAATTCTTAAAAAAGGAAAGAAAAGAAAGACTTTGACGACCCCTCTTTTTTCTTGTTTTTGGTGACTGTTGACGGCCCCACTTATTACACAAGAGTGAGATTTTATCCTCAAATTGCAAGCCGCCTAGCATCGTTTGACACTATTAACTGGTATATAACAATTTCAAAATCTTAAACATGACTAGGTGTATATCTATTTGTTGATTAGTATTGATTCTATGCCTAGGTATATGTCCGTTTGTTAAACTCGCACTCATGTGGTATATTCTCTTAATTATTTTATTTATCGTTTGATCTTTGATACAAAGTCATTTGGATAAATGGATGATGCTTGTTTGAAAATAGCTAATAAATAGAAATGAAAAGTGGGTGGGTCTAGCCCTTATAGATTCGGTCCTTGGAGAGTCAAGGCCTTGAATTCAATTTCTTAAAAGAATGATCAATTTCTAAATCCTGATCTTTATTTAAAATATTTAAGACTAGGCCTGAAAGGCTCCTTTATTTTGTAAAAAATAAAAATAAATAAATAAAAATATAGATATAGAATCTTGATTAAGTTTTAAAATGAAGACAAAAAATCTTCAACTATATCAATCTTGTCAAATCTGATAAATAGAAAAACTTGTGTATCATAAAATACAATATTAATCAAAACTAAGAAATATAACTTAAAAAGTAATTGTATTTAAAAAATTAATAAAATATGTCAATATTGTATTAAAATAAATGAAAAAAAACCTACTATTAATCATTTTGATAACATAATACTTGAACTAATATCGATCTTTTTGGAGAATAGGGCTTGGAGGGTTACTCAAGTCCAAACACTTTTTTTAAGACCTATCAGAATTGAGCCTCCGAGCCCAATTTTTAAAAAAGTCTCAATTTTTAAAACTTGAATATTATTTAAATAAGAATTCGAAGCTCAACCTTCTAAATTTGACCCTCATTTCTGACTCAATTATTTAGTGAGAATCGTGGACATAATAGGTCTCTCTCTCTATATATATATAGCCATTAAGTCGCACTTGTTTTGTTGGTTATATTCTTGATTCATCATCATGCTTATATTTCCTTTGAGATCCTCACGTTTCCTCTTGCGGTTGGTTTCTATCCAAGAATTAGTGTCACATTTTAATTTCCTTTATTTGCGTTAACTCTTTAATAACAGTTTCGAGGACATTGATCATGTGAGGGAGAACATTATCCTATCACAAATAAGATGATTGGAATCGAGAGCCCATCCAAGATTTCCAAGACAATATGACATATTCAAAGACCACAAACCATTTCTAGCAGGCACTAATGATGGATCAATGGCTTATCCGCCCACTAATAGAACGAAGCCAGCATCGCATACTTTAATAACATGCTCCTTCCTGCCCTCACTACACTTTGTAGAAAAATTATTTAGTATTTAATACTCCTTTTATTCCAAATTTTAAGATATTTTTAGATAAAATCTCATATGCTAATAATCTTATTAAATATACCTAACAGTCTTATATTTTCAAAATAAAAATAAAAACTTTTAAAAATACCTATAATTTAATATATTGAAAAGAAAAAGGACGAAAATTAATTATAGAAAGAGAATGGATAATATTAAAATTGGTACATTTAATAAATCTTAATCACACAAACTGTTTTTTATTTTGGGGCAGAAAAATTTCTTCAAAAGTACTCTATAATTTGAGATAGAAGAAATAGTTCATAAGGCATTTGGTGGGGTTATAATTATGTTTTTTTTTCAATGGTATCTTTATTTAAATTTATTAACTACTATCTCTGTCTTAAATTCTAAGATATTTTTAAACAAAATTATATATACTAATAAAACTCATTAAATACACTTTATAACTTTATTTTTTAAAAAATAAAAATTTAAAATTTAAAAAATTACATTCATTTAATACTCCATTTATAAAAAAATATTAAAGAGAGAATATATAATGGAAAGGGTAATATTGAAAAAGAATCATTAATAAAACTTTATTTTTGTCAAATTATTTTATATTTTGATATGCTGAATCTCTGTAAAAAAATATCTTATAATTTAGGATATAGAGAGTTTTAGAGAGAATGTAATACATATTTAAAAATAATGTTTCATTAAATGTGGATAAAATTAGAAGTTTATTACACTTCTGGACAAAATTAGTAATTTAATTATCTCTTTTTGATGTCAATAAGAACTAAACGGAGTATTTGATGTTGAATCGCAACTAACATTTGGAGAAACAAATTTGTGCACAGTTTCTACTCCCTTCGGTAAAAAAAAAAAAAAAAACTAAGACACTTTCAACTAATTTCATAAGGATTACAAAAATTAGTTAATAATGGTTTGTATCATTAAAATGATAAAAAAAATTATAACATCTTTTTAAAATTACCCACTAATTAAAATCAATTTATCCTAATTACCTTTAATTTTTTTATATAAAATTCTTTCTACAATACAATTAATCATGACATTTGTGAAAATAAAAAATGCAAAGCTATTGACTATTTGTAGTTGGTGCACCAGTTTTCAGAAGTGGTTTAATGCTCAAAAACTACCAAGGCTTCAAATTTAAATTTAAAACAGCAAAATTTGAGGTTTTTCAGATAAGCTAAAAATAATTATTTATTTAATTATTTTTGTAAAAATAATCCAGTAAAAGGAATCCAATGCCTCTTGAACTCGTGGGTAGGGGGGAATCAGCTGATTTCAACTGTAATTGCCTTGTGTTGGCCTATCTCATGTGCACGAACTCACTTCTCCTCCAAGCTCATTTTACTAGCCCACTTCATTCCTTAGTATATATACATTATGAAAGTCCTTCATTTAGTTAATGTGGGACTTTTGACACACATACATACTTTTGACACACACACAAAAATCCCCCACATGTGTCAAAAAGATCTATTTTCATCTGAGTTATTCACACGGAGGATAATCACTTTGAATTTGGTGTTTATCGACTTGAACCAAACCTAGACTAATAAAACTGAGCACACAGAAAAGTCGATGTAACTTCATTATTAAACCAACAGATCTTGAGTGTGTACTAGAGGTCTTATTAATTGGATTATACCCCCACAGTCTCTGCTGTTAACGACGATTTTGCACATTATCAGCCATGTGCATGCCTGGTTTTAATAAATGCTCTAGATATTTTGCCACGATCTCATAGGATTAGCCCCACTCCACATTTGTATAGGTGTTTTCATTAAGTATATCTGCAATGAATACACCATCCATAAGGACTATGAAAATATTAAGAGCTTTCGCTCAACCTCCGTTTAATGCATTCTAGCACTTTCTCAAGCCATAGTAAGGGAAAAAAATTCAGTGCTAACAAAACTAACAAGTAACTTGTTCTTATCCATTGAACCTTCTTTATGGGATCTCCAATCATAAAGGTTGGATTTTCATCACCGTTAATTTCAAACAGGCTTAAGTCCGATTTTCCTTGACGTTTCAATAATAAATTTCTTCCCCAAGGACTTAGTTAACCAATCTGTCAGATTTAACTCTGATCTCACATAATTGATTGAGATAACCCCATCTTTGAGTAGCTTCCTTATAATATTATGTCTCAATTGAATATGTTTATTTTTGCCATTAAAGGTCTTATTTTTAGCCATTGTTATTATAGATTGGCTATCATAATGTAAAAACACTGATAGTGTGAGCTTTCCACCTATTGGAATACTCGCTAAGAAGTTTTTCAACCACTCAACCTCAGTTCCAGCCAGCTGCATGGCAATAAACTTAGAATCCCTTGAGGATTTTGTGTTGATTGTCTGTTTTCCAGACTTTCAGATTATTGCACCACCACCAAGAGTGAATATATAACCACTAGTAGATTTTGTCTCTTTTGAATCTGAAATTCAGTTAGTATCACTGTATCCTTCCAATATAGTAGAAAATCTACTATACAATATACCATAATTCATGGTACCTCTCAAATATCTTAAGGCTCTCACCAAAGCCTTCCAGTATTTACTACCTAGAAAGTGGGTATATTTGCTCAATCTACCTACAGCATAAGCTATATCAGGCCTAGTAAAATTCATCAAATGCAACAGACTCCCAATAATCTGTGCATACTCAGATTGAGCAAATGGGTCACCCTTGTACTTTTTTAATTGCACACTTGAATCATATGAAGTACTCAAAGGAGCATCTTCAAGATGTCCAAACTTTCTAAGAATTTTCTCAATATAATATTCTTGGAAAAGTAAAATCCCATGTTCATTCTTTATAATTTTTACACCCAAGATTACCTTGGCTTCACCCATATCTTTCATATCAAAATTTGAAGAAAGAAATTTTTTTATTTCATGTACAACACACATATTAGAGCCAAAAATTAGCATGCTGTCCACATACAAGCATATAATCACACAATCATTATTCACAAGCTTTGTATAAACACATATTTCTATTTCAATAGTAGAAAATCTATTAGTTGTCAAAACTTGATCAAGTTTCTCATTCCATTACTTAGGCGCTTGTTTTAAGCCATACAAAGACTTGACAAGTTTACAAACTTTATTTTCTTGCCCAAGAATCACACATCCCTCAGGCTGTGCCATGTAAATTTCGTCTTCCAAATCACCATTTAAAAATGTGATATTAACATCCATTTGGTGGACAAAAAGCTTGTAAATCAAGGCCAAAGCAATAAGAACTCTTATAGAAAAAATTCTAGTCATAGGAGAAAATGTGTCAAAATAATCTATATTTTCTTTTTAAGTAAAACCCTTGGCCACTAACATTGCTTTATATTTATCAATTGAATTGTCTGGAAAATATTTTTTCTTAAAAATTCATTTACACCTAATAGCCTTAGCTCCTTAGGGCAAATGTGCTAAAACCCAAATCTTATTTTTTCTTAAAGAATTGATTTCAATTTCAATTGCTTCTTTCTAAAATTTGGCATCAGGAGAAGAAATAGCTTTATAAAAATTTAATGGTTCATCTTGCACTAAATAAGTGTAAAAATTATCACCAAAACTTGTTTCTTTTCTTTGCCTTTTACTGCTCCTTAAAACCAAATTCTCATTTAAATTTTGTTCAAACTCTAAATTTTCAACAGGTTTAGAAACATGTTGAATTTTTAAAGGAAAAATATGTTCAAAAAATTCAGCATCCTTAATCTCTACAATTGTGTTTTGGTCTAAAATATTATTATTTTTTAAAACTAAAAAGCGATATGTTGCACTTTGTTCAACATACCCAATAAACATACAATCAAAAATTTTAGAACCTGTTTTTCTCTTTTTAGGATGGAGCAATAAAACTTTTGCAAGACACCCCCACACTTTTAAATATTTTAAATTAGGGGTAAACCCTTTCCATAACTCATAAGGTGTTTTCTTTATTTTCTTATGAGGTATCCTATTTTGTAAAAAACATGTAGATAAAATAGCTTCACCTCACAAGTTATCAAGTGCAGAAGAATTCACAAGCAAAGCATTCGTTATTTCTTTTAATGTTCTATTTTTTCTTTCTGCAACACCATTAAACTCGAGAGAATAAGGAGGTGTTATCGCATGTATAATTCCTTCTTTTTCACAAAAATCATTTAACAAAACATGTTTTCCACCTCTATTAGATCTAACCTTTTTGTTTAATCGATTCTCAACCTCTGTTTTATATAAAAGAAATTTTTCAAAAACCTTATATTTATTTCTTAACAAGTATACCTTAGTATATCTTGAAAAATAGTCAATAAAAGTGATATAATATTTTTTACCACCTCTGGTCATGGTTTTTTTTTAAATTACTTAAATTAGTGTGAATTAAAGATAGTAATTCAGATTCTCTTTGACTAGAAAAATGAGGATTTTTACTTTGTTTAGTTTCTGCACATATTTCACATTTTCCAAAAACATTGTTTTTAATTTTAGAAAGTAGTCCAAGTTGTCACATCCTATTTATATAACCTTTACAAGCGTGACCTATTCTAGCATGCTACAGATCAAAGGAATCAACCATATAAACAGGCATATACTTCAAAGATTCAGTCTTATTCATTTCATCAACATTCAAAACAAATAATCCCTAATTATAATATCCTTTGCCCACAAATACATTATTTTTTGTCATTACAATCTTGTCAGATTCAAATGACACTTTAACCCTAGCTTTTCTTAAAAGAGCAATTGACACTATGTTTGCTCTAACTTCAAGCACATACAGAACATCGTTTAGAGCTAAAGTCTTTCCTGATGTGAGCTTTAAGACCACTTTTTCTTTTCCTTAAAC
Organism: Prosopis cineraria; assembly: GCF_029017545.1. Taxonomy (NCBI): domain Eukaryota; kingdom Viridiplantae; phylum Streptophyta; class Magnoliopsida; order Fabales; family Fabaceae; genus Prosopis; species Prosopis cineraria. Next base: position 28,872,195 of record NW_026555336.1, read on the forward strand.
TTTGACAGTTCGAGAATCAGCAAGGTAAACATGGTCTTTCCCTTCCTTTACAAGATCATAAGAGGTAAACATCTCTTAACTAGCACACATGTGTTTGGTAGCCCCAGAGTTTACCACCCTTTTTTCATATCAGAAATCAAGAGAGCTTGTGACATCATTGCAACAATGATGTCATCATCACTGTCACCATCTCATTGTACCAAATTTACATTTGGCTTCCGGGCTTATCATCGCTGTCTTCCTACACTGTGCTGCATAATGTCCTGGTTTACCACAGACAAAATAGTCTCCTTTTTTCTTGAAAGAGAGGTTAGAAGCATTGGGTTTGTAATTAGATTTCCTATTCCTTTTATCTTTGGTTTTAGGGTCATACCTCTTATTGTGAGGCTTTGTCTCCACCAGGTTAGCTTTGGATGTCATCTCTCTAGTTCAAGCTACACGTACTGCCTTGCGGTTGGTGTCTTCGATGATGATGTGATTGATCAGGTCAGTTAAAGATAGCTACTTTTGTTTATGTTTTAGCTGCTGTTTGTAATCATTCCATGATTTTTATAGCTTCTCAATCAGGATCCTAGCAACAAACTTGTCTGGAAGGTTAACGTCTTCAGCACAAAGCTCTTCTAGCAAATTATGATATTCATTGATTTGCTCCTTCACATCCTTGTTCTCAGTCATCTCCCATTTGTAGTAGTTTTCCACAACAAACTTTTGTTTGTCAGCATCCTCAATAGTGTACTTTGTCACCAAGGACTCCCATATCTTACGAGCTTCCTTGTAGATACAGTAGACATCAAACAAATCATTAAATAAAGTTCTAATGATAGTGTGTTGGCATACCTTGTTTGCATGAGTCTATGCAACTCTTTGGGCTTGATCAGTATCAACAGGAGGCTTAGATTGAGCAAGAACAACAGCCACACCATGCATGTCAAGAATGGTGAAGACTCATTCCTGCCATCATTTGAAGTTCCTGTCGTCAAAGATTTCTATCTTTGATATGTCTAGAAATGACCTCAGCAGGGGGACGACAATAGCGGCAGGGACGTACTGATCTCCAGTCGAACCATTGGGCACACCTTTAGGAATGACATTCTCAACATTGTTGGTTGCTATTCGGTTGGATAGTTCTTAAGATTGTTGGTGCATTGATTTTTAGAAGTGGTTTAATGCCCAAATATTGTCAAGGCTTCAAATTCAAATTTAAAACAGCAAAATTTCAGGTTTTTCGAGTAAGCTAAAAATAATTGTTTATTTAATTATTTTTACAAAAATAATTCAATAAAAGGAACCCAGTGCTTCTTGAACTCCTGCGTAGGGGGGAATCAGCTGATTTTAACTGTGATTGCCCTATGTTGGCCTGTCTCATGTCACGAGCCCACTTCTCCTCCAAGCTCATTTTACTAGCCCACTTCATTCCTTAGTATATATACACTATGAAAGTCCTTCATTTAGTCAATGTGGGACTTTTGACACACACACATACTTTTGACACACACACAAAAATCCCCCACATGTGTCAAAAAGATCTATTTTCATCTGAGTTATTCACATGGAGGATAATCACTTCTAATTTGGTGTCTGTCGACTTGAACCAAATCTAGACTAATAAAACTTAGCACACAGAAAAGTCAGTGTAACTTTGTTATTGAACCAACAGAACTTAAGCGTGTATTAGAGGTCTTATTAGTCGAATTATACCCCTACAGTCTCTACTCTTAATGACAGTTTTGCATGTTATTAACTATACGCGCGCTTGGTTTTAACAAATGCTCTAGAGATTTTGCCACGATCTCATAGGAGCAGCCCCACTCTATATTTGTATAGATGTTTTCATCAAGTGTATTTGCAATGAATACACCATTCATAATGACTATGAAAATATTAAGAGCTTTCACTCAACCTCCGTTCAATGCATTTTAGCACTTTCTCAAGTCATAAGAAGGGACAAAAATTTAGTGCTAGCAGAACTAACAAGTGACTTGTTCTTACCCATTGAACTTTCTTCATGGGATCTCCAATCACAAAGGTTGGGTTACCATCAACGTTAATTTCAAACAGGCTTAAGTCCCATTTTCCTCGACGTTTCAATAATAAATTTCTTCCCCAGGGGCTTAGTTAACGGATATGCCAGATTTAACTCTAATCTCACATAATCAATTAAGATGACCTCGTCTTTGAGATTGTTGGCGCACCGGTTTTCAGAAGTGGTTTAATGCCCAAAAACTGTCAAGGCTTCAAATTTAAATTTAAAATAGCAAAATTTGAGTTTTTTTGAGTAAGCTAAAAATAATTATTTATTTAATTACTTTTGTAAAAATAATCTGATAAAAGGAACCTAGTGCCTCTTGAACTCGCGTGCATGGGAGGCGAATTGGCTGATTTCAACTGCAATTGCCCTATGTTGGCCTGTCTCATGTACGCGAGCTCACTTCTCCTCCAAGCCCATTTTACTAGCCTACTTCATTCTTTAGTGTGTATATATATATATATTAGGAAAGTCCTTCATTTAGTCAATGTGAAACTTTTGACACACACACAACATTTGCAAGGTGTCTTACATTTGGATCAAAACTAACTAGTAAAAAAATATCTTATATGCCAATGGGATTAGGTTTAGCAGAAAGGGTTAGTTCTTTACCATGTAATGAACCAAAATTCGAATTTCAGTTAAGAGAAATGTCCACCTGTAATATCTGATCATGTCTTAAATAAGATTATACTCAATAAGAGCGTACAAGCAATCAAAAAACTATCTTATATTTTGGATATAATCGCAAAACTCACTTGTGTATCAATCGCCTAGTTTAGAAACCAAGAGAGATTCCTTTCCTAGCGGGGAAACTAGTGCGCATGAGCTTGAGATTGGCCAAGTGCAATTTCATTTGATTATTTGCTTTTTGCTTTGTAAAGACTTGTTAATTGGGAAGATATGATAGATGCAGATCCTGTTGGAAGATTAGTTAACAATTACATATATACCTCAAATTTTTGAAATCTCATTAAAGGACCAAGATCCTTTGTTTCAATTAAAAATGACTTCATTTGTAAATTTTTGAACAGTTAGTTCTAATTATAGATAGTCATTCTTAATTCTTGGGCAGCATCACTTGTGAACCTTTGGATAGTTGTAAATTTATATTCATTTTAGTCGTGATATTTTAATTGTTAATATTGTGATTTTACTATAAATAGTCACTTGTCAATTTGTGAATATTCATTTTGAATCTCTGAAAAATTAATCACAAATTTATAGATTATCACTTCTAAATCCCCCAAGATGGTCACTTGTAAATCTTTAAATAGTTATCCGTCAATATATATATATATATATATTGACTTGTCAAATTAAGGACAGCCACTTTTTAAATATTTGAAAAATCAGTTATGAATTGATAGATAATCACTTGTAATTCCCTAGTTCAATGGAGTCATTTTTAATTAAAATGAAGGACCTTGATCTTTTCATGAGACTTCAAAAATGAGGGGGTTTGTAATTGTCATTAATCCTCTAATATGATCTACACTACACCAGTCATTTTCCTTTGTTAATTTAAGCCCAGGAGTTCTTTCTAAATGAAAAACAAATCCATTATAAAAAAAAAACAAATTAGTCGAGTCTATTTAACCTTACGTATAGCAAGATGGTAGTTTATCCTTGGTAGTAACATATTCAAATTTTATGCATGAGTCGCTAATAAGTGGGCACAGTAATTAGCCTTTAGGAGAATCTTATTTAAGGATCAGGAAAGCAACATATCTTTACATGGCTCCTAAAAAATTTTAAAATATCAGTTCAGTCCCATGAAACTAAATTGAAAATAAGTTGAAAGTAAAAAAAAATTAAAATACTTTTAGTTCAAATGTAAAAACAAAAAACACTAGCTATCATCGCTAGTGACCGGAGCTTAACTGGTGATGGCAACCATTGGACCTCCATTGCTGGTGCTTTGGCTGTCGGTTGGATCATTGTCAATGGTAGCTGGAGAATTAATTGCTCCAAAGGTGACCAAAGTGGATGTAGAACTCAAGACCCCTTAATTCACTAAAAAATTTTGGATCACCAAGCTACTCAACCCATTTAACTTTGTTTCCAAACTACTTGATTATTACGTTATTTGTTAATCATGTAACTTTACTTGTTAATACCTTAATAGGACTTGTTAATTACTTAACTTTCCTTGTTAATCCCATGACTCTTGTAATAAAAATAAATTACTTGTTAATCACGTAACTATACTTGTTAATACTTTAACAGGATTTATTAATCACTTAACTCTTTTTGTTAAGTCTGTAACTCCCATAACAGAACTATATTACTTGTTAATTATGTAATTGTCACCGACGATGGTAGCTGGTATTTTTTTTTAAAAATATTTAAACTAAGGGTATTTTAATCTTTTCTACTTTCTACTTATTTTTAATTTAGTCCCATAGAGCTGAACTGATATTTTAAAATTTTTTGGGAGTTACTTGAAAATATGTTGCTTTTTTGGTCTTTAAATGAAATTCACTCTTAGCCTCCTTATACGTTCAAGTAAAAAAAAAAAAAAAAAAGGCTTTTAAACCTGGTGAATTTGGCTTTCTAAACCCGATAATACATGCATCAATGAAAAGTCATAACATGAACTCCAACCAAAAGGACCGGTTGAAACTTATTTAACCTCATCTCACACGTAACAAGATAACAACTGCCAAAATAATAGGTCAATCAAAAAAATAAACAAAATATCAAATAAATTATGTTATTTATAAAAAAAAGTGAAATTTCACTGTAGAGGTAAGAAACTTCAATGAAATTTATATAAATTAAGATAAGATGCCCAAATTTTGAAGGCTCATGGAGATAAAAGCATTTATCAATTTGTTAGGTGTGTGTGTATATGTGTGTGTGTGTGAATTTTTTTTTTTTTTTTTTTAAAGAAAGGAAGAATGAAAGAAACAGACAGATTCATTTGCGGCCTTACTACTAATGTCTACAAGTAACGTTGGTTTGTACTTTTTCGAAAGCCCATAATTCAACGCTGGCCCATCTCCCTTATTGCGCATTAAAGATTCCAACAATGTTAAAACTTAAAAGCAACCCGAACTTGATTTACTGAAAGAGAATAGTTTCTTATAATGTGATGAATAAGTTTAAATTCTCACTATAAAATGTACATATATTTAATAATTGATTATAACTCAAGTAAGATTGTTTTCAATAAGAGAATGCCCGCGATAAATATAAAAAAAGAACTTAAAACTTGAAAAACAACTCAAAATAAACCTATTCTTACTTAATTTAAATCAAATGCACCATTCGTTGTGTCCAATTGCACCTGTGTCATGCACTGTGACTAAAGTGTAGTCTGCCACAGTGAATGCTGTGTGACAGCAATGTTATTATAATATCACTCCTGAAGCTAGTATATGTTTTTAACTTAAACTCATTTATTTGTTCATTTCCGACAGGGTTTTAGGTGATTGTCACAGGTGGTTTTGAGAGGTTGAATATGAGGAAGGTGATTGTGTGTGCGTGTGCGTGTGCGTGTGTGTGTGTGTTTTTTTTAGAGATGCAATGTAACTACTGACTTTCCTTGATACCATGTTAAAAAAAATATAGCATATATACACTGAAGATGTGATAAATATTTGTGAATATTTCCATTCTATCGCACTATACAGATGACAAATACAATTTACATATATCTGAATTATACCCTAATCTAAATCTGAGAACCTAGCTGCGCTAACATATTTTGGTCCAAATGTTTTTTTTTTTTGCATTAAAAGGGACCAAGGCCCTTTGAAATAATTTTATAAATTTGAGATCTTTCTGCATAATTAATTTCTGAAATCTGTCTTTCAACATAATCCTTCTTTCCTTCATTATTTCATGAGAAAATGACACTTATGTCTCAAGAGATTGAATGTAAAGACAATTATATTCCCGATATATATTTTTTAAAAAATGAGGTGAAAAACATATCAATTTTAATTTGACTACTATAAATTCAAAATTTTTAATTTTATATAAGGCATTTAAGTTTAGGTTGTATTTTTTTTTTTTGGCTTCTCAACTTTATCTAAAGGATCACTGTACATCTTAAATTTAATTATAAATCAACGATTTTTCTTAATATTAAAAATTTTCTTCCTTGTCATTTCGCCATTTTCTCACCATCCCTCAATATTAAACATTTTTTAATAGTTTTATTATAAAATATTTTAATCAAGAGCATTCACTGACTCTTCAGACGAAAGTTGAGGAACAAAACTACCTTAACCTAATAAAAAATAATAAAAAATATTTAAAAATAGTAAAAGCCACTGACAAATATAATATATTTCATAATATATTGCAGTTAAGGAATAATAAAAGAAAAAAATAGTGGAGAGAAACCTACAATACATATAATATATTCCAGACATTTTCAAACAATAACCTATTTTGCTTGCTTTATTGATAAAGTGGTAAACTTTGTAATTGTAAAATATTAATATTAACAAAACTTAGTTCAATTGATAAATATTTGACATATTTTTTGATGTAAGAAATTTATTGATAGATAATCTGTAAGTATTTTTATAATCACTTTTTGATCAATTTGAAGGCATGCCTTATTCCTAATAATCTCTCTCAAAATCTAAATCACTTAAATTTTCTTATATTAAAAAAGTAATAAAATGCTGATAAAGCAAATTTGGTCTTAAAAATAACAGAAATGATTCAACCTATTTGGTAGGTTTTGCTTTTTTGGCCGAATGAGATTATGACACCAAAAGCATGGCAATTGTTATCTGATTAAATTTGCTTTCCTTCACATGCTCCGCCAACAGAAAATAGATAAATTAAAGCAACGTGACTTAAAGCAAAGTGAAATAATTTTGATATGACAGATGAGTATTTTTTTTAACGTTTGGATGTGTTAAATTTAAATTTGATTGAAAATTTTTATTTAAATATATAAGAATTTAAATTTTTAAATTTATTTCTTATTATAATTTATTTATAATTTTAATTTTTTTACATCCTATTTATTTAAAATTATGATCACTTTAAATATCTTATTTTTTTTAATTTTACTGTTAATATCTATAGGACTCGCATATTTTCTCATCTCTCATTCTTATTTTTTTTATTGATTAAGAAATAAAAATAAATTTATTATTTTTAATTTTTAATTTTTTTAAAAATCTTAATTCATCTTCTCTTTTTTCTTTATTTTTTACCCAAAACAAGAGTCCCATTTTATTAATATGAAAAAAGTAAACACTAATCAATAAAAGCAAAAACAAAAGGAAATTAATAAACTATCCAAACAAAATATTTTAAATATATAAATTTTAAATATAAGATTTAAGATTTAAAATTTAAATTCAGATCCATCAATCTAAACACCACCTAATAAAATTTATAGTTGTACCAAACTCTAAAAAAAAGCGGGAAAAAAACTAAACCAGCCTATTCATAAGGAGATCACTTGAAAACTAGAATTGCTATCTGATCCAAATTGTTTTCGAGAGCAGTATGTTGTGGCGCCGAGGCCGCGAGGCGGATGAAACTGTGGAATTATATGAAGAAAAGACTCTTCGGATCATAGTGACGCAACGGTTACCATTTTGGGCACATTGACAGGATGATATGAAACATTAATTAGTGGGAATCGTTTTGTTGTGCACATCATGGCCTAATAAATTTAAGTTCTCTTTAGTCTCTATTTTCGTGTTTGGGTCGAAAAACATCTTTAATTGGGTGCCATATCTTGACAAAGCAAAGCAGTCCAACTCAATCTTCACTTTGATCACTTAATTTCGTTTATGACATTCCGACGAATGATACTCTGACGCAACTCTCAGTCTCACATTCTCAATTATTTCGAACTTTCCCAATACACAACTCTCAGTCTCCCATTATCAATTATTTCTAACTTTCCCAATGCATGGTCTGAAGGTCTCTAACTTTCACTTTGTTGATGTCCCTTTCTCTCCCTTTCACCGGTGCAAAAAAGTACACTCTCGGGCTAAAAACAAGCCAATATAAAAAGTGTGAGTGATTATGGACGGTTCGAAACTTTTTTTATTTTATTATATTCTAAGAACTGATATTTTACAAACATATATTCTGAACATAAAAATAATAAAAATAAGTATTTTTTTATTCTCCTTTATTCTTCTGAATAATAATTTTAAAACACTTGAAACTTGTTTCTATCTTTCTTTTCTTTAGAATAATATTTTATTTTTTTATCCCTTAAACTATTTTTTAAAAATATGTTATCAAACATATTTTTTATTTTTTATTAAAATAAAAAATTATTCCTAGAACAGGTTACCAAATAGGTCCTATAAAATTCCCTTTATAAAAAAGTAAAATATTTGGCCCTTATAATTTAAGGTTAGTTGTAACTAAGTCTTAGAATTTTGACTAATGTAACTCAATGTTTATATTTTTGATTTGATTACAATTAAGTCCCAAAACTTTGATCTTACAACTCAATTATTATAGTTTTTATATTTAAAATGTTGGCCCTACATTTTAGAAAATAAAATTATAAAGAATAAAATTATTATTAAAGCTTAGGGCCTAACGTTTTAATTTAAATGACTAAAACTATAATGAATGAGTTGTATTGAGTTAAAGTTTAAGTATTCATTTACAATTAAGTCAAAATATAGAAATTAAGTTATACCGAGTTAAAGTTTAGGAACTTAATTATAATCAAGTTAAAAAAAGGAGTGAAAATTTCAGCGAAGACTCCTTGACTAGACTTAATTTCATTCAAAGCTCCTAAAATTATGAAATTTCACTAAACATGTGGAAGACTGAAATAAAATTAAAGAGTTGACTGAAGTAACCTTATTGTTATAGAAAATGAATAACTATTGTATGAAAAATGAATAACTGATGTAGGTAGAATAAGAGTTGTAAATTTATAATGGTGTTATATTGTTAATAAGAGTTATAAATTTTACCTATTTTAGTTATTCATATTTCATACATCAATTGTTAATTTCCCTACTCGAGTTATTCATGCTCCTAGTTTCACTAGGGAGAACAAGGCTATTTCAAGCAGTTCTTTGATTTCTTTTTAGTCCTTCACATGTGCAATGAAAATTCAAAATTTTAAGAACTTTGATTGAAATTAAGACTAGTCAAAGGGTTCTCAATGAAAATTTTCCTTAAAAATGTGAGAACCAAAATTGATTAATTTCCCATATTTTCATTAATAAGTTATTATTTTCTTTCACTTTCTACCCAGTTATCATTTAAACCAATGCATAAAATATTTTTACACTAGTTAAAATTACAAATTGAGTAGAAAGTCAATTTTTTATTACTGAGTTTTGCATATATAAATGAAAAAACTTATATAGTTAGCCTTATATGCTTAAGGTGTTTATTTTCAATTAAATTAAGGCATGTTAATGTTTTATAGATTATTTATTCTATGACAAACTCTTATTATTAGTATGGGTTAAATTGCAAATTGAACCTTAAACTATATGTCTAGAGGCCATTTGAATTATAAACTCTTATTTGGTGTCTTTTGAACCACTACCACAAAAAATACTCATATTTGATGCTTATTTTTTGCAATAATCATCAAGTAAGGGTGTGACATATATTAAAAAAAATCTTCCTTGATGGTTGAAAACTGTCAAGTATTAAGCTAATACTTGACGGTTATTTGAAAAAAAACATTAAGTATATGAACTAAATATACACTTCCCTGAATAAATGAATAAATACTTAACGGTTATAAGGAAACAAGCGTCAAGTATATTGATACTTGACGGTTATTCAAAATAACCGTCAAGTATTTATGGCATAATTTTTTGCAATAGGGCGGTTGCTTTTAAGGTAGCCCCTTGCATAAAGATACAGATACATACAGATAAAAAATAGCCAGCCAATAATGAAAATAATGCAATATAATGAATGTTTCTAGTAGTGTCTACTATCTAATTAACATAAAAATTCCTATACATTTAACCTTAAAATCTAAAAAATCTATGCTCAACTTATTTGCAAACTAATGTTCTAAAACTAAGTGGCCTATCTCATAAAAATTAGCCCCAAAAATGTGTATATATATGTAACTAACAATTGTATCAGCCTAACTATTGTTGCTACCCACATATTAAAAACACATTGGGCCACCTCTTCAAGGACCTCTTCTACATGTGTAGCCATATAACGAACGCAGTAGACGTCCTCGAAGTACTGTAAGTAAATAGTCACAACAATTTTAAGTTAATAGGTAGCTAATTAAAATTAGTTAAAATTTATAATTAAAGTGTAATTAAATTTAATATATATACCTTGTCAGATAATGTGGTAGGGGTATGGGTGATAATGTCTTTCATGAACTTCATTAAGCAATAATCATAGTTATTACTCTAATCTAGCTAGAGTAGATACTGTAAAAAAAAACACATATCAATAAAATTGTAAAATATAATATGAGACAGTTTCTTGATTTAAAACTTAATCAATTAAATGAATACCTTAACAATGACTCATTTCTTTGAAGATTTGAATGCCCTCATCTTAGGGGACACAGCCTTATCGGTCGCAGTGTGATACAACACTATAGCTCTAAGAAGGAATTATGGAATGAATGTGAGAAATATATATGAATGAAAACTAAAAATAACAAGAAATAACAAGTGAAAAAAATCTAACTTACTTATTAAAAAGTACCACCATATCTTCTCTGTTACTTGGCTCTCCATTAAAGGGATTGAGATACCATATTTCTAGAGCAATGGGATTAACCACAATAAGCATCTAGTGTCCCCTAACAAGAAATAGCACATGTTACTCCTAGATAGTAGGAGAGTTAGATATAAAGATCAATTAGTCAATAAGTCATTAACCACATGTTTGCACATTTCCTCCTTAATCTTGTTTAAAACTAATAATTACATTTTAATGCTAGTCATTAAAATAATTTTGACAGCATAACGACTTAAAAAAGAGAGTTTTTCGGGCTTTATCCCCTCTCTATACTAATCTAAATGACAATAACAACAACATTCACAACAACAATCACATAAAGTTATATTCAAGAATAATTTAAAAAAAATTAATAGTGTATATAACGGCTTAAAATAAGTATTACCAGGTCTTTATGCCTTTAGAAGAATCAAGTTATCCATAATGAGACTATATATGATCCAACAACAATAATAACAACATTAATAAGAAGCCCAATTTTAATTAAAATCATATAAACCACATCAAATACTATATAAATATCAATTTAAAATCTCAAAAATATTTTTACATAAGCTAATTTTCAATCAATTGAAAAACTAGTAATGTAAAAATTGACAACTCAAGGAATATAAATCTAAATTAATTATTCAATTACAGAACAAACACCCAAAACTTAAAAAGATGTGTGTACCAATAGAGGAAACAAGGTAATTAGGTGGTATACTATTTTCATATGCTTAATGAATCTCCTCATACCAGCAAAACAATTGGATGATCCATTAATTCAATAATTAAGCACCCAAAACTCAAAATTTCAAACACCCATTAACAAGAACAACAATGCAGATCAAAATAATTAACACATAAACTATTTATTGCATATGAAAATCAAAATCAACAACAACCCATACATTCAAAATGAAGATTATTGATTGGGAAAGCAAGAACCAAACTCAACAAGAAGAGGGAACGCCAACAGTGTAAAAAAAACAGAGAGGCAAGTGTGTTGAAGAATGATGGAGACCGAGAATCCACACGAACGAGCACCCACGAGACTTATGGAGGTCGAGAATTCAAATCCCTCAAGAATTGAGACCAAAAATATGTTTTTTGACAGTTGGAGTGATGAAAAATGGGCTTTAATGGCTTTGATTTTGTTTCTGAAGACGAACAATTTGTAGAAATGGAGTGCAAAAAATAAATCTAAAGAGAAATTTAAATGACAATATTTGATAGTTATTTCAAAATAACCATCAAGTATCACATATTTGACACTTGTTTTGAAATAATCGTCAAGTATATGCTAGACATACTTGATGGTTATTTAAAAACAAGCATCAAGTATGTGAACAAATTTATTTTTTTAAAATTATTAATTTAACATTTGTTTATCAAAGACTGACATGTAAATTTTACCTTTATTTTATGGCTATTTTTAAAAAATGTTAAATATATATACTTGATGGTTATTATAAGATAACCATCAAGTATTTGTTTGAATAATTGACACTTGTTTTGTAACAACCATCAAGCATTCTTTGCCTTTTTTATTTGTTATTTTTTTTAAATAAGCGTCAATTATAGGGCATCAATTATACACTTTTTTTGTAGTAGTGAACCCTGAATAGTTACATTTATGAAATTTGACTCCACCGTTAATTTGGACTAAACTTTCATTATTTTGACTAGTGGGGCCCATATCTGCATATGCACTCCATGTTCTCTCTCTCCCTCTTAACATCTCTCTCTCTCTGTCTTTCTCTTTCCATTATTAGATTGTTGAAGATCTTTACTTCATTTTGAGAATGAGGCACACGTTTGAGCCTCTTGGATACCAATCTAGGTTTATGGCAGTGAGGTGGATGTGGCATGCGTGCCTCTTCCAACAGCGCTGCATGTGAAGTGGGCATTGAAGGTGGCAAAGAAGCGAAAGCATGTGCTTTTGAAGAAGTTAATGGCAATGAAGGAATATGTAAAAACTTCCTAAGAAGGAGTGAATTGGGCTAATTTAAAATTTAAAGCAAATAAACACAATTAAGAGAAGAGATTGAAATGATACCACCAAAAGATTCTAAGAGAAGGGAAGAAAAGCTTTATACAATGTGTTTATCCTAATTCAACTCTACCTTTTGAGCCTACATCTAATCCCCAAGCTACACTTGAGATTTCTCACTATATTCACCATGATTAAATTGGACTTTCGGTTGCCTCAATAAAACTTAGGCTCCTTCTTACGTATGTAACCCTCTCCTTACAAAGGTAGTTACAAATCCCCTTAAGCTCCTTAAACTTAAGTTCCTCTATTTAAATATGTGAAAGCTAGGGTGAATAGAGTAAGTTTAATAATGAACAACCACTGTTAAATCTTTCTCTCTATGAGTAAATTCACAACCAATGAAGTTCACAAACAATGAATGTAGCAACAGAAAGTATTTAGATAATGAATGTGTGTAGTTGGTTTAATAACTTCTCTTATCGACTTCATAAATAAGTCATATTTATAATTAATCCTTGAAATAAATCTGTTAAACTCATTAAGTTAGCCATTAGAGGCTTTATGTTTATTCCTTCTCAATTTCCCATTGAATAAGGCAATAAAATAGTGTTTTTTGATTGGTTTGTATGTTATCGGTGACTTAAGAAAGGCAACGACTATATGCATTAAATGTTTTGACAAAAGGTAAAGAATGTTGATACCAATAGAGAAAAGTCATAGGAGTATCAAGAATAATCAAAGGATTAAATAAGAGTTTAGTCTAACCTGTGGTTGTGTTTAAGAGGTTTCTATAAGAGTAAGAAAGTGAACACAACTCATAAAGGTTAAAAGAATTAGCATTTAAGCGAGCTTTAGGGTACTCTATTATGGACCACAAAAAATAGAGCTAAAGTCTTCCTGTTGATATCAGTAGGAAGACATTCATATTGATATGAGTATGAATGTTTGGCAGAATAAAGGTTTGGATCAAGAATTCATACCGTAATGTATATTGTAAACCACATTGTTTGAACAAATTTCATATGGGTATGAAGAAGTGCACAGAGGTATGAAACTTTATAGGGGCATGAAAAGATTAGTACAAGTATGAAATAACAACCAAAGGTTTGACAGTGTAAGGCACTCTTTCACAGTAGTATAAACACACTGATAGGGGTATAAAGGACTTGATACTGATATGAATTTGTTCATATCGAAAGTAATAAGGACATGGAAAAAATGAGTTTGAAGGATATTTAAGCCTCAAGCTAAAATGATTAAGGTGGATTGAGATAAATCAAGTAAAGCCTCAAGCTAAAATGATTAAGGTGGATTGAGACAAATCAAGTACTTATCTCAAGATTAATTTGAATAACAATAATGAAAGGACATAAATAGGATAGGAAACAGAGATTTAAGCACATACTCCTAATTTTCTCAAGTTATCAAATATAATTCTTCTACAAAACAAAAAATTCATTATTTTATAATAATCAAAATTAGGGTTCAACAACATTGAAGGTTGACTAGATTTTGGAGGCTTACAAGGCTAAAATATCTACTTTATGTGGATGCACCATGTTCAACTCATTGGAGGAATGGTCAATGTTAACAAGGTTAACAATGGGGGTAAGTTAGGATGTGCTGTTCAATTAGAAACCCTTCCTCCTTTACTTCAATTGTTGTCACCTCCATACATTCACTACTTTCACTCCTTACTTGGCCCTATCACCCCCATTGGCTGCCACTTCTCCCTTCTGCAACCATTTCCATTATCTCCTCTCTCGATAACTTTCACAAAGACTAGACCTACCTCTTTTTGGAATATTGCATCACTATTAGAAAACTATTAATAGAGGACTCTTTATATAGGACAGTTTAATACAAGATTGTCCTATATAAGAAGGCGGAGAAAAGGAGGTTGTATGACGAAAATTATATAGGACAGTTACTAATAAAATAGTCCTATATATTTAATAAATATAGGATGGTTCATCCTTAAACCGCCTTATATTTGTTTTTAAAATTAAAAAAATAAATTTTTTTAAAAATTAAAATTATAGAGGACGGTTATTTTTAGAAACCATCCTCTATGATTTAGAATATAGGATGGTTCTTTATGTAAACCGTCCCATATTTGCTTTCTCCCTTATATCAGTTCTCATTTTCAAAATTCGAAAGTAGAGAGTAAAAAACTAAAACAGAGAGAAAGTTGAGAACCTCTCGAACGTTCATCTTCTTCAACCCTAAAGCCTCATCTTAGTGAATGAAATCCTAAAACCCATTGCCTAAAACCTATTTCTTTAATTTTTGGCAAAATATGGAAGGTAAAACTTGCTCACAAACACTGTTATTGGTTCTTTAACTTCACGTGATAGCATTGGGCATTTCGAGCTCTTATTAGTTGTAGGCTTCTTTCTATGACTATCATTTGATGTTTCTTTGTATTTATGTGTTCTCTGTGTCTCCATGTGTTCAAATCAAATTTTGAGATGTGATTTAGAGGAGATTACAGTTTGGATTTATAGTTTTAGCATTATGCACGTGAGGTGCTCAATAAAATACCTAAAAGGAAAGAAAGTTTAGGATCTACATCTGGGGGTTGTCCATTCCCTTCTACTGTTCCTTATCCTGGAGTAAGTTGTTCTATTGGATTTGAAATTGGGATTGAAGTCATTCCAAAAACACCAATTAGCTATACTAGCATCATCGAAAATCCATTTACTTTGTTAGTTTTTGGGGTTATAGCACATGTAAGCATTCCATTTACTTTGAATAAGACACGTAATCTTGATGCTGGATTTGTTCTTCCACTAGGATTTGTTCTTCCTACCTTAATTCTCAACCTTTTTATTCTTAAAAAGGGAAGGGGTAAGGTTGAGGAAATAGCAATTTTGATAGTTAATAGCGAATTTAAGGTTATAGTATTATTGTCTTGTTTGTTTCCTATGAGTTATGAAGTGAAAAATGTAATTTGAAGAGGTTGGAAGAGAAGGCTAAGTGCTTAGAAAAGTTTCAATTTTAAGCCGTTATAATGCTGAATTTTTCATCTAAGAATACTAATAACTAGTTAGTACTCTAAAATGAAAATTATGGCTTATTAGACAACTAGAAGAACTGTAAGTTAAAATATACTTAAATTTTTAATAGTAGGGATTTTTTATTAGGGATCCCCACTATTTTTAATCAAGTGGTTCATGAGTAATGCATTAATGAGTTAGTAGTTAATTTATTATCTTGCACTTATGATGGTTGAGTCACTCATCACATGTCCCTCAACAATTTTTTATAGATTTGAGATTATGGATAAATAATGGATATCTACGGATCGATGATCGAGGGAATATATGGAGGGGTTGAGCTACTTTATTAAGGTTGGTGTTGAGCATGAGGGAGATAGTAAGAGCATTGTGTGCCCTTGTCTAAGATGTGGACTTATGAAGCGGTTCATTGCATGGGAATTGGAAGACCATTTAGTGGTTAATGGAATCGATCAAAATTATAAGTGTTGGTATAAGCATAAAGTGGTAAGGGACATGACTAGAACAAGCCATAGCTATGTGTCAAATGACTTTGACATAAGTGTAGGTGAGGTGGATCGTGTTGAAGAGATGGCCAATGCAGTTGAAGTGGAACTCAATGATTGACCTCAAATGCTCGAAAGGTTGAGAAGTGATGCGGGGACAGCATTGTACACTGGTGCTAGCGAACACGTGTTAGAGTTGACTACGGTGTTAAAATTATACCAATTGAAAGTAAAAGTGGGTGGAGTGATATGAGCTTCACAAACTTACTTTCATATTTGCATGATGAAATGTTACCAAAGGACAACAAACTTCTAAGGCAATTATATGATGCAAAGAAGATGTTGAAATCTATTAGCTTGAGCTACTTAAGCTATGAGAAGATATACGCTTGCCTGAACAATTGTATTTTATTTAGGAAAGAACATGAATCATTATCTGAGTGCCCTAAATGTTTAGCATCATGTTATAAGGAGAATGGGAAGAGTCCAAAGAAGGTGCTATGGTACTTTTCTATAGTACCAAGATTTAGATGATTGTATGGAAGTGAAGTGAAATCGAGAAATTTGACTTGGCATGAGGATGGGAGAATTAAAGATACAATACTAAGGCATCGTGTTGACTCTCCATAGTGGAAAAAGATTGATAATGAGTATCCTGACTTTGCAAAAGATAATAAGAACCTATAGCTTAGGTTATCTACTGACGAATGAATCTATTTGGGCTTTAGAGTAGTACCCATAACACATGTCCAGTGATTTTAATAAATTATAACCTACCTCCATGGTTATGCATGAAGCGCAAGTATTTGATGTTGAGCTTGCTAATTTCAGGGCCAAAACAACCTGAAAATGATATAGACGTGTATTTGGCTCTTTTAGTTGAAGATTTGAAGATATTGTAGGAGACTGGTGTTGAGGTGTATGGTGGGTACAGGAAGGAAAGTTTTAATTTGAGAGCCTTGTTTGGTACAATTAATGACTTCTTGGCTTATGGTAATTTGTCAGGGTATAATGTTAAAGGAAAACTTGGGTACCCTGTTTGTGAAGATAGCGCACATTCTATGAGGTTAGAACGTAGTATGAAGAATGTCTATTTAGGACATCCCAAATGGTTACCTGAAGGGTATTATTATCGAAGATTAAGAAAATCTTTCAATGGGAAACCAGAAGAAGAGGCTCCACCTCTAATATTATCTGGTGATGAGCTATTTGAAAAAGTTAAGGATTTAGATATTGAGTTTGGGAAACCTTTTGTGAAGCATGTTGGGATAGGTGGGTAGAAAAAGAAGTCAATTTTCTTTTAACTGCCTTATTTGAGGAAGTTAAATGTGAGGCATTTTATTGATTTGATGCACGTTAAGAAAAATGTATGTGATAGCATTATGGGTACGTTACTCCACATTACAGGAAAGACCAAAGATAGTATTAATGCAAGGTTAGACATGGTGGCTATGGGAATACGAGAAGACTTGGCACCAGAGGAGAGGGGAAGCCATACGTACCTTCGTCTGGCTGCATATACACTTTCTGAAAGAGAAAAAAAATTTTCTGTGATTTTTTGGCTGGAGTTAAAGTTCCAGAAAGTTACTCTTCCAATATTAGAAATATTGTGTCTGTGAAGGACTTAAAGCTAAAGGGTTTAAAAACACACCACTGCCATGTGTTAATGGAGACCTTTATTCCAGTATGCATATGCTCAATTTTACCAGATGGGGTGCGAGCTGCAATTACTAAACTATGCTTCTTCTTTAAGTCAATTTATAGTAAAGTGATCAACCCCACAAAGTTAAGAAGCTTGCAACGCCAAATTGTGAGGACATTATGTGAGCTTGAGATGTATTTTTTGCCCACATTCTTTGACATAATAATTCACTTGACTGTTCACCTGGTTAGAGAGGTTGAAAAGTATGGCCTGGCTTATTTAAGGTGGATGTACCCTATTGAGCGCAATATGAAGGTTCTAAAAGGGTACGTGAAAAATTAAAGTTGACCAGAGGGTTGTATTACTAAAAGGTACATAAGTGAAGAGGCAATTGAATTTTGTTAGGAGTACTTAAAAGATGGGAAGAATGTTAGGCTTCCAGTGGACAGGCATGTGGGAAGGGAAGATGGGGAAGGGATAGCTAGAAAGAAATTAATCACTATTTCACAAAACCATTAAGAGCAAGCACACCTTTTTGTATTGCATAACTCAGATGAGATTCTTGAGTATGTTGACAAGAACAATGCTGAACTTAGGAAGGACAACCCTAGAAGAAATGACACTGCAATTGCAAAAATTCATAATAAGTACTTTAGACATTGGTTGAAGGTGCACATTGCAACCATGTATAATGTTGACAAAAATTCAATACCAGAAAGGGTTAGATGCTTGTCTAGGGGTCCAAATGTACAAGTCCCTTCTTATACTAGTTATGTAATCAATGGTTTTACATTTTATACTAAAGAGCAGGATGACAGAAGCACAATGAAAAATAGTGATGTAACTTTGATTGGTGAAGTGATGTGTGTATCTAGTAGTAAAGACAAAAATCCCACGTATGCAAGAATGTCATACTTCAGAGTTATTGAGCATATTTGGGAGTTAGACTATAGTAAGTTCAAGATTCTGATTTTTGGTTGCAAATGGATTGATAATGAGAATGGTCTTCACATGGACAATAATTCAGGGTTCATACAGGTGAATTTAAATATGTTGGGTTACAAGACTGAGCCTTTCATTTTTACATCACAACCTAGGCAAGTATTTTACGTCATTGATCCTGTTTCACAGGGCTGGTCGATTGTATTATTGTCAAATAAAGAATTTAGAGAGGCCATCAATTTGCTAGATACTACAGTTGAGGATGACCATTTGAAGGGACAACACTTGAATGCAATGTCATCGAAGATGGCACCAACTATATTAGAAGTGATCACAAAGATGGTATCTGGATTTCAAAAAGAGGAAAAAGAATAAAATAGAATATTAAGAAATTAAATCAAGTTGCTAAGTTGAAAAAGGTTCAGAAGGAGACAAGGAAAAGAAAAAGACCAACTTAAACATGTGCTAGTTATTTGTGTTTCTATTAACTAATTTAATCTGTGACTTAGCTTGTATGCTTTAGTTACTTATGCTATTTGTGCTTTTATCAATTAATTTTATTTGTGACTTAGCTTGTAAGCTTTAGTTATTTATGCTATTTGTGTTTCTATTAATTAATTTTATTTGTGACTTATGTGATAGGTAAATGGCTCGAAAATAGCTCCAAAGAGATGTAGAGTCGCTTCCACTGCCACTTCCCTTATTGACCCTGCTCTTCCTACCACTGCTCTAATTGACACGGCTCCCACTGCCACTGCTCCAATTGACACAGCTTCCACAGCCACTACTCCATTTTACTTTGGTCCTGTTGATATTGAGCATGTAGACTTGTTGAACAATCCTCCCAATGCCACTTCTAATCCTGACAATGAGGGCCTTTCTTCTATTCCCAGTGGTATGAACGACAAAGAGGTAGATCAAATGTTTAAAACAATCAAGAAAGGTCTAATGATGATGGAGACGGTGTCTAGGAGGAGGTTGGCCAGACTTAAGTATTCCCTTGAATGGAATCCCAAGGGTCAATCAATAAAGGAGAACAAGCATAAATTTAGTTGTTACATTGGTGCAGTAACTTGATCATAGCTTGGCCTATCAGTTAATGACTGGCGTGATCTTGATGAAGCAATGAGAGAGTCGATATGGGAACTGATTGAGGTAAAATTAAAATTCTTAATTAATTGATTGTGTTTTTGAGTAGTGGCATTTCATATAAATTATGCCTTGATTGTGTTATTGAACAGGCGGCATTTTATATTAACACTACTCGAAAGAAATATGTCTTTCATTCGGCTGCTAAGGCACATGGACAGTTTCGATACTATATGGGACTGAAATATATCACATTAGTTGAAAGAATCAGTCGTGAGATTCCTAAAATATATCACAATTGTTAGACAAGATCAATGAGATGCATTTATTGCCAACCGTCTCAGCAATGAGTTCCAATCACTGAGCTAGTGAAATAGGGATTTAAGGGCTAAGAATAATATGTAAATCTTTGCTATCATTAACTTATTATTGCATTGATTCATTGCATAGCTCACGAGATTAGGCATGGGAGAAACTTCCATTTCGCGTGCCAGGCTTTTCATTCTAGCCCGGATAGACAACAAGGTCACAATTACTTCTCCACATGTTTGGGAACTTGCTGAAAAAGTTGTAAGTACAATCTTTAAATAATTTAAATAATTTAATTTAATATTTCCTTACTTAATTTTATATATATATATATATATATCTTTTACAGAGTGCCCTCTCAAAGGAAGTCTCTAGAGGTGAGCTTCTAGAGAATGAAGATATCTTGGAGAAGGCATTGGGTAATAAGGATCACCCTAGTCGTGTTAGGGGCGTCGGCATAGGTGTTACCAGAAAACAAATTGTGGGTGAAAAGAAGGCTCCAAAAAAGGATGTCAATGCTGAGCTTAAGGCATTGAAAGCACGAGTAGCGCAGTAAGAAGAATTTATTGTGATAATAATGAAGACCCATGGACTTGAAAAGTTAACCACAGAGCTTGTCCATACTCAAAAAGATAGCTGCACCATGCTTCAGCCTTCTCCTCGTCATCTCCCAGAGGTATTTAAATTATTTTACTTTCTTAATTGTTGTCCACAATTATTATTTCCTTATTAAATTATATTTCTTTTATGTTCAGGGTGAGATTGAGTGTTCGTTTTGAGCCGATAGCCCAGATAGACATAGAGTTGCCACGGGAAAAATGTATAATGTCCTGGGGCAACAAGTTCACAATGAGCCCGTGCTCGAGAGGTGGGTCAAAGGGCTGATTATCAAGCCTAATGATGCCAATTACAAGCTGCTCA
The DNA here is from genome assembly GCF_029017545.1 of Prosopis cineraria. Taxonomy (NCBI): domain Eukaryota; kingdom Viridiplantae; phylum Streptophyta; class Magnoliopsida; order Fabales; family Fabaceae; genus Prosopis; species Prosopis cineraria. Next base: position 28,893,304 of record NW_026555336.1, read on the forward strand.
AACAAAACTATGAGTTAAAAATTATAGCAGACGCAGTTGGCTCTTATATTGTATAGCCCAAGCATCTCGTCTGGTTGGGAGCAGAAGAAACTCCACTACAGGTATGCCATTAATTTGCATTATCTTAATTCAAATTCAAGTTACAATCAATTAAAATCCAAATTCTAATAATTGATGTTAATTGGCACTTAGTCCAAGGGGAATAACCCCCCCAGACAATCAAGTCAGCTATCAAAGATCAGGAAACAATCGACCTCCAAGCCAGTACTAGTGGATGTTGCTCCTCCTTTGCCAAAGATAAATCAAAATATGCTAGCAAAGTATGCACGATTGGCCAAGAACATGGTAGTACAGTTTGTACTGCCAAATGACGACATGTATCGAAAATAGGTCAGTAACATTATTGACTTTGACATCATCAATACCATCCTGACACGCAATAAGGTTGTCTATAGCCCAATGAACATTTATATGAGGTACTTAATTACTCTTCCTATTCATATATCTTGATTACAATTTTTATTCATATTTACTTCTGTTAATTTCTTTATTTAGGTACTTATATGATACCTTCATCATTCCTAGTAACTTGGGATCAATGTTCATGTTTGTCAATCCTCATAAGTTCCCAAGTTTTGAAGGCGATCAGAAGGATAAGCATTTGCAACAGCAATCTCAAACATTGACTACATACTTCAAGGAAAGACCGGCTTCAAAGGGAATGTTATTTTTTATTCCTTATCTTAATGAGTTAGTTACTTGGTTTTCTAAAAGATTGATTGCATTTTATTGTCTTTCTCAAATTTCAATTATAACATACACAATCCAATTCTCTTAGGGAACACTGGATGCTCATTATGATTGAGCCAGCAGATCTTAAAGCTCCAAAGATGTACTATTTGGATTCAACTTCTCATAATGGGGATCCAACTAACCTATCAAATATGATGGAGCTATTTAATAGGCAAGTATATTTAGTAACTACTATTTTATTTGTTTCTAAAGTTCTACATTTCTAACATGTTTGTCTTCCGTATATTAGGGCTATTATGCTATATCACATCGATGCAAATCTTCCAAACAAGAGATCATTCAAGGAATACAAGGATGCCATTGAATGGAATGTAATATAGGTATCTTTAAATTACTGCCAATTAATCAATTGTTTTCATTTTTTAATGTCAATAACATATATATTTATGATTTTCTTCATGTAGTGCCCCCGACAAATCGACAATAGTCATGATTACAGCTACTGTATGATGAGGTATGCTAAAGACATCATCACTCATGGGCAGCCTATAATCCCCCTCACGATATCTATAATTTGTGTAATATATTTTTATATTATAATGAATATTAATTGTCATCAACTAACTTTATTTTTATGTATATTACAGTAATATCCAGATTGTGCTACATCTCATTTTGATGATACCCAAATTAATGAAGTTCTAGAAAAGTGAAGTGAATATGCATTTGAAAAGTGGGTCACATTCAATATGAGGTGATAATATGTAGTTAGTCTCGAAATATATTAGTTTAGTTGTAAATATATAGTTTAGATATAATTTAGGGATTGGTATTTTACCTCATATTGATTAATTTATATCATTGAATTTTAAATTCAATACTTTTGATGTAATTAAATTGTAAATATTATAAATTTCAATTGAGTAGGGTATATCTTCTGGGCTATTTTGGATTATTATCGAGTATATATGTTTTTGTATTGCAGGGTGGCTGTTGGAAAAGCAGCTAACCTATTTGAAAAAGAAACATGACATTAGAGGACGGTTATCCAATATAACTGTCCTATATTTGTCATATAGAGGATGGTTTTGACAAAAACCGTCCTCTATTTGACAAAATATAGGATGGTTGTATTAGATAATCATCCTCTAAGGCCTATATATTTCTAGTTGTGACCAAAATTCAAATGTTATATAGGACCATTATTTAAAAACCGTCCTCTATTTATCTTTAATATAGGACCATCTTATAATCATCCTATATGTCTCAACAATAGAGGACGGTTGACAACGGTCCTCTATTATGAAAAACAACCGTCCTCTATGGTCAGATATGTTGTAGTGCATGAATTCAGGAGCCACCTCAAGTTGTTGAAAGTCGATTTGGGTGAAACCTACGCAATTGGCTTACCCCTGAGAACAATCTCAATAGTGGCTTGAGAGAGGTTCCAAGTTCCAACTTCAAGCATAAGCTTCGTAAAGCAAAGACTTAAAAGTCAATGAGGTGATCAAAGCATTCTTGAAGGAAGAGCTAGAGAAAGAGAGAGAGAGAGAGTGGAGAATCAGATTATTGAGATAAAGAGGTAAGATTAAAAGTCTAGAATGAAATAGGAGAATTGAAAGAACAGTCAAATGTTAGAGTAGAGAAATTTGAATCAAAGTGCAAGTGCCTTGGAATTTTGTATATTTACTATATATGCTATATGTCAAAGGCTGATAAAGAAGATAACAATGTATAGTTTAGTAATATTGCATGATGATGCTATGGAACATAAAAAAACGAGACCGCAATACAGGCCACATGTATGGACATTTAGGCCCCACTTTTAATAAAATAACGGGCATTTAATTTAAATTAATAGTAGGGGGCTAAATTGTGCCCCTAATATAATTATCAAAGGCTCAAAATGCTTCAAAGATGAGTTCATGGTTCAAATTACTTTTGGACCTATAGTTTAAGGTCTTCATTGCCATTTAACCCTATTAATATTATTAATACATTAAAATTTACATGTTTAATTGGATGAGATAAAAGTATATTAAATATATAAAGATAAGTACATAAGTCTTGCCTATATATAATTTTTGGATCCTTTATTGTAATTCTTTGGTCATTTTTTTTGTAATTTTAAGGTCCTTTAATTTTCTATCATTTTCTTGTCAACTTGCAGTCAAAATTAATTTTTGTTAACAATAGAGGTTAGATTGTATCATTTTTAAAAATTGAAGGGGAATTTACTTGATTAGTTTTGCATCTCAGTTTCCATTAAAAAAGAAAAGGTTGAAGGGAAACATTGCCCATCTAATTAGTTTAGTATCCCAAATGCTCTTGGACCTATAATTTAGAGGCCAATTTTCTCAATTTATCCTTAAAAAATGATGAGTATACTTAGTGGGGAGAAAAGATAAGAGAAAATAGCAATCAAAGACCTCTGTATGAAACTCATATTAGTCAAAGACTAGTTATTGTCAAAATTAAAATGGATACTTGTCAATTCATATTAGTCTTTTATTAACAAGTATTCATTTGGGTTTTAACAATAATTTATTTTAAATTAACAATAGTCCATTTATGTTTGTTTTCAATCCGGGTTTTGACAATAATTGATTCTGAACTAATATAAATTTTATATTGAGGTCCTTGATTACTATTTTCCTGAAAGATAACTACATTTGATTAAATTATATTAGTTCAGTTCATGGCCAACCTAGCTACTTCCCACCTTATCCCTTTACTGAGTACTCTATGAATCTATGTGTAAAAAGATTTTGCAGGTCCCTTAGGGTTCGTATTAGAGTGTACTTAAGTGCTCGAATTGTAATATCAATACTCGATTGCCTCTATTAATAAAAGCATTACAATATTCAACTTGGTATTTGTTGATTAGTATTGATTCTTTGTCTGTCGTGAGACCCGCACTGGCGCATGTTGTGTCTATATATTCTTGATTCTTGATACTTATATTTATCATTTGACGTTCTCCCATGTTCTTCCTAGGTTTCTTGGACTTGATGTAAAATTTAAAAATCCATTTTCTTTAACATGAAGCATACATGTTGTCAGGGATGGAGCCAGAAATTTTAATTGGAGGGGCAGAAATTACAAAGTAACATTCATGTAAGGAATTTCAATAACTCAATTATTACAAAAATAAGTAACGTTTTCTAAAAAATCTTTCCAACAATAGTCGTTTAACTTTTGAATAAATAATTTTATGATAGATATCAAACACATAACATTCAAGGTATTTTGAGATTTTTATTGTTATACTTGACAAAGTTTGTTAGTAATTTCTATAGTTTCTTGCATCAAATTAAAATAAAAGAAAAATCATCAAATGACATTAATGTTTTACAGGTATATAAAGCATTATCTCGATAAAAATAAAAAGATCAAGTAACAATTATGTCTTCAAAAACTAAAGCAATTACACTATATATACATAAAATATTACATGTAGAATTGAAATGAAAATATCATCTGGCGTCTTCAAGCCACTATAATGTGCTAACTTAGTCCCTTTCTATTTGAATCTCATCATTTTCAACCAAATTATTTGCAATTTGAAGTGCAAAAATATCTTGTAATTTATCATTGTGCTTACAAGAAAAACACTCAAAATTAACAATTATATTCAAGTTTTGAAAGAATGAATGTACATTAACTACCTTTTTACCTGCATCAACAAGGGCCATATAATTGATGGGCTAAATAGTGTAATAAATACTTTAGGGAGATGAAAATATGTATCCCTATATTTTATTTAGAAAAATTTGAAAAGTTAAGGGGGCTAGTCCCGTCCTCTCCACCACTACGTGTTGTGTAATATATTGTAGTGCAGATCTACGAGGAAGTTGTGTGGAGTAGAGAATCCATTATCATAAAGAAAAGACTCATGACATGGTGATTGGAGACAAATAATTAGTGGGAATCATCATGTTGAACATTAATTGAGCTATAAAGTGTCTATTAATTAATATTTTTGAGATTTAAGTCCTTTTATTCTTAACATTAAAAACACTTAACATTAATTACTTTTTTTTTCCTTGATATCCATACTATTTTCATTTCCTTTTTCATTTTTCATTTGAGTTCCATTTTCATCAAAATGCTTCTTGCGAACCAAATTGGGCCTAGAAAGACTTGATTACCTTGGAGTAAATTTAAGAAATAAAATTTTACCCAAAAAAGTTAAGAATTAAAATGATGGGCATTAATTGAGAGAAGAAATGGAAAGACTAAAAAAAATTATAAAACATCAATTAGTTAAGACCTAGTACAGAAATATGGGTCAACTTATCCAGTTAAATTGGTAAACCGTCAAATCAGTATCTTAACCAATTTAATAAAATATTTTTTTATGATTGGTTTGATCATCATTCAATTACGGCCATTAACCCTTGAACCAGTAACTAATTCAATGATTGGTTCAATTTTTATTTCCTTAGTTAAAACTATATATTTGATTGGTTTATGAAATTTAGGTAATTTTGCCATATAAAAAGGAATGGGGAGAGTTATCATTTTTCAAAAGGAAAAATTAATATGCAGATCTTCATAATTTTCTTCAATTTTGAATCAGGTCCTTATTATTTATTTTATTTTAACTAAGCTTCCATAGTTTGATCCATTAGATATGTTAAACCTTGGATCTTGAAATTAAGGATAAATTATTAACTTTCTCAAAACAAAAATACTTTTGGACTTTATAGATAATTTGATTTAATACGTTATTTACATGTTTATGACTTTTTTTAATGAAAATTCTATATGTCTAAAAATTATTTAGAAGATAGCTTAATTATATAAATTTTAATTATAAGGTTATATAATCTTTTAAGAAAAAATACGAACATTTTAAATTTTATTTTTGGATTAATAAGCATTCTGAACCCTAAATTATTAATCAAATAGCATCCTAGATCTTAAAATCTTAAAATGAGCAAAAACTCCTGTTGTAAATTATAAGCAAATTACCCCGCACTGTTTATCCATTCAATGTTGACCATTATACACCTCACTTGGCATGCCATGTGTTAAAAGAGGATTAGTGGTACATCAACCTTTGACCGGGCCCTCCAAAGTCAAAAGTAATGATGGTTATATGTAAATTAACAATGGGGTAATTTGCTCAAAATTTATAAATTGAGGAGAATTTTTGCTTATTTTAAGAATTCAACATTCAGAATGCTCATTAACCCTTTATTTTTTTTTAAAGAAACAATTCAAAGATTTTAGCTTCCAGGAATTAAAAAGTTTAAAGGATCAAATTGTAAAGGTTTGATTAAAATAAAATAAACTCTAAGAGCTTAATTCAAAATTAAAAGAAACTATAAGGATATGGAAATATTTTTTTCCCCCTTTCTTTTACTAATACAAGGAAGGAATATAATCTTATTTAACAGAAAACGTTTTGAGCATACAACAACCGGAGAAGAATTTTATCCTGTCGATCTTAAGCAGGATAATATATATTCCACTAAAAACAGAAAACTTCATATGAAGAATAATATTTGAAATAGGAAACTCGTCGATCTGTCTAGAATGAAGGAGGTGCATGAGGACATGCTGGTTTATCGAACCCAAACGCTCACCGTATTTAATGAACCTTGAAATACTGATCATGTTTGCTTAAATCGGAAGTAGATGTCACAATGGGAAAAAGCTCGTAACTTTGATAAAGAGATCGGAAAATTATACCCAAGTCATCTACAACACAATTAAATATTACAAGGTCTATAAACAAGTAAGCATATCAAAGTTGTCATTTTGCTATACTCAATTATCAATAAATCTAATGATATTTAATAATGTTGTGGGAGACACAAACGTGATTCTCCCTAAAACAATTTTTCTTCACGCACATTACAAAAAAATTGATTTTTAGTGATGACTTTAAAGTTAAAAGGCCACCTCTGAAAGTTTTTTATGGCAACTTCACTATAAGAGTTTTTATCTTTGATTCTATTTGTAGAAACAATAATAATCACTGTTGAAAATTAAGAATCAATGATGACAAATATCGCTACATAAACCACCAATTAATGGTGACTATTTAGTCATTGCTGTTGACATTTGAGCATGCATTAGCTAAAAAGTGGTGCTAGTATAGCTTGCCATATAACTCCATGTCACCCTTCACATGTCATGGTTCACTAATTTATATTTTTATTTCACAAATATTTTTCTTTATGATTCAAACTCATGACCTTCGTTATTTATGTCATACCATTTTGCTATTAAGTTGTGATAAACTTATGGTTTATTATTACATAATTAAATATATATTACTAAAACAAACAAACAAACATATAAATACATAGGATTTGATTTGTTATACAATTCAATTGCACACATAGTATATCTTAAATATTAAGTATTATAAAATATTATTACTATCATTAAATACTTTATGATGTTTAAACTATATTATTTATATTGTCTAAAGTAAACTATAAATATAATTGATACAATATCATTTATATTATCTATTTTAATTTTTTGTACTTCTTGATGTTATGGCATTATTTATTTTAATATTTATAATTATAATTATAACGTAAAAATACCTTAGCATAAATAATAAAAAAATAGATGATTTTACATTAGGTCATAATTATTTATTTTTTTGGCCAGTTTTAATTAAAATTTTATTTTTACTTTTAATTAACAAGAACTTTTAATTAATGTAATTGAGTTGTTTTCACATTCTATTTTTTTATCTTAATTATTTTTTATTTATAAATGATAATTTTATAATAAAATTATATGCTATATTATCTAATTTTTTTATATTTATGTCTCAAGATAGCATCAAACAAAAAATCATATAACATCACATACATAGATATATTTTATATATTCTAAAAATTAAAAGCATAATTTTAAAATATTTCATTTATCTTCTTTTTTTCCCCTCTTTTTTATCATTAGCCATTGAATTGGGAACCTCTAAACTAGTATCAAGCTTTAAAGTTACTGATATTAAATGTAAAATTTGAATTGAAAAATTAGATTAATTAAAATATCCTTTTATGTATAGATGAATAAATTTAATGATCCAATTATTATGAAAAAGTAGTGCTATTATTTAAAATATTAATTTAATTATAAAACATTTGAAAATTGGAACTCATTACCACATTATATTCATTCCAAATTAAAATGTCAAACAATAAGTTTTTGAATGAATTTATTACTTCATATAGGGGTGTGCATTGGTCAATTAAATTAGATGCGGTGCTAATTGATCAAAAATAATGATCCAAACTAGCCTAAATAGTTGGATTGAATCAAACTAAACATTACTTGAAAATAAAAATTAAATTAAAATAATACAGTTTGGCTTGATTCTTTAGTCTAATTCATTAGCATTAAAATATCTTAATCATATCTTAAAATAATTTAGTATTTTAAAGTATCAATTTAACCATAAAATATATGAAATGAAAACTCATTACCTTATTTTATATATTCATCATAAAATTATAGTAATACAACAAAGTTAATGTCTTAAAATGTTAAATATTGTATTAAAAATAAAAAGTATGATGATAATATCTAGTTACTATTAATTATTATGAAACTGAAAATTACATACACTTTATGTAGTGATTCTAAAATTGCTGCTGACTGTGAACTTTCAACGACGGCTCATATATCATTGCTAAAATTTAGACTATTGGTGACAACATGCACTTGTTGCAACTAAAAGTTTGACAATTATTGGTGATTATTCAGAGTTGTTACAGAAAGTCGTACTTTTAGCAGTGATAACTACAATATAAGGTCAGATTTTCAACAGCAACTTTTGTGATTGCCGGTGCTGCAAATCGTTCACTAGTCTCGTCGCTGATTTTTTTTTTTTTTCCCCAAGTGGTGGTAAGTCCTCAAATTGTAAGCCCTATGCTCGTATGATATTACAAACTTTAAAATCTTACACAACTATATATTTGTTTATTAATTAGTATGGATTCTATGTCTCTTAAACTCGCACTCATGTGGTGTATATTCTTGATTCTTGATTCTTGATTATTATTTTTATCCTTTGAGATTAATCTCCCATGGTTTCTTAGATTTAATTAATTTAATCTCATGCGCACTTTTAAAATTCCATTTTCTTTATCATGAAGTGTGTTGTGTGTCGTGAACAGAAGACTCTTTTGATAACTGGATCGTTGTGACGTGATGATTGGAATTTGGAAATAACTAATTAGTGGGAATCGTCTTGATATGCACATAGTGGCCTGATTTAAGGAACTTCAATATTATATATATATATATATATTGGGTATATTCTTGATTTGTCATCATGGTTGTATATCTGCTTTGATAAAAATATAATTTTCTTCATTGATATTCTAGGCAAGAATATATAATCTTTAAAAAAAAATCAAGTTTTGATCGCACATTAATGATGTGAAGGAGAATATTAATTATCCTTTAACAAATAGGATGATTGGAATCATCAAGAGCCTATCCAAGTTTCCCAACACAAGAGAGGACATTCAAAGCTTACAATCCACTACAAGGCATTATGGACCAATGACTCGTTCAGCAACCAAGACAAAGAAGATGGCAATATTGCAAACTTTAACTAAGGACGTATTAAATGTTGAATCCTAGCTTGGATTGGGAGAAACAAAGTGGTGCATGGCCTTTTATATTACAGTACTCACTTGTCAATAAAAATCACCAAGCTTGGAAACCACTAGTGCAATATAGGACACCTTTTACATTGGTTCAAATGCAAATGATGTAAAAAATAGAGGTGATGACATTTTTATAAATTAGTGTCCAAGTAGGTTAAATTATAATAATTCACACATTTTACATATATTCACCTCACTTTTCTAATTTTTTTAGTACTTGTTTGGGATTATGTAGGAATAATTTGGTCATATTTGTGATTAAAGGGAAAATATATATTTTTAGGAATTTTTGGGTTTAATGCATATTTTTCTAGATTTTACTAAATACTATTTTTTTTAATTGCCTAAAATACATTTTCTAGTAAACTTACTTCATTGGACGCAAGTAAACATATTTCTTATTATTTTTTCTGCACACCTTTCTACCCTGATTTCACAAGTGGTGTAGAATGTGCACTTTCTACAATCGTACAATCAATATAAAAAGTCACAGTACACAACAATATTGGTTCCCAAACTGCTGCATAAAAACTATTTTTAACTGTCATTTGTGAATCTTTGGAAAGTCACTTATAACTTAATAGATAGTTACTTGTAAATTTTTTAATTGTCAAATGTGACTTTATTATAGATAGTTAATAGTGAATCTTGTGAATCTTTAAAAAACCAATAGTGAACTTATAGAGAGTCACTTTTGGATCACAAGATAGTCGTTCCTAAATCTTTGAATAGTTAACTATCAATTTTTATGTATTTTCTTGTAAAATTAAGAATATATAGCCACTTGTAAATATATGAAAAATTAACTGTGAATTTATATATAATCACTTTTGATTCTCTAGTCCAATAAAGTCATTTTTAATTGCAACACATGACCTTGGTCCTTCCATGAATTTTTGAAAATTAGAGGCATGTAATTGTCATTAATCCTTCATAAGGTGTAAAATTGTCATTTTCCCATCTTAATTTAAGCCCAAGAGTCTTTTTTTTAATGGCCATCTAACTAAAGAAAATTTGAACATCGTTGAGTTTGATTGGAGTAGGTTTTCTAAAGACATTTTGTACATTCACTAAGACCTTAACTTGAGACCTCATGCTTAAGCGGTCATGTTCGCTTCCATTAGGACCATCATTTGTTAGTGCCTAGGTCCTTTTAAGTGTGTTATATATTAAATGCTCCATCTGTTCCAAATTATAAGACATATTTCAAGGTCATTTGATGTCCCAAAATATAAGACATTTATTTTAGACTATGAAAACTTAAGATCTCATTTCTATAAAATACAAACTTGATAATCTTATTTGGCCTATTCTCTTGATTACATTGGATTCAAGTATTAATTATATTTAGTAAGGGAAATATTACACAGGGGATCGACTAATAGAAGAAGTGTTTGAGGGGGATGATGAGGACATCGTTTGTGATGATGGTAGAGGTCAAGCACTGAGAAATGATGGAGAAGAGATGGGCAAGAGGGAATTGCCACATGGGCGGTGACAATATCATCTTTTTAGGTTAAAAAAATTACGTTAGTCAAATGTTATTCAAATGTTAGGAAAGGAAAACATTGCTCCACTTTTAACACTTCAGGGCAATATTGCTGCTTGTAAAAGTAAGGATATTGATAAATAGTAATTTTTATATATTCCATTCCTCCTTTTTCATGCATTTTAATGACAATTTTGGGCTAATTTGGGTTTATTAGATATTATTTGGTTTATCAGCTAATTTTGAAGAATAATGTAGTTTTTTAATCAATTATGGAAACTTTGGGCCTAAATTGTTAATATTTTATTTTCATATTTTTAAGATGGTTTAATTTTTTCAATCTTTAATTGAGCTTAATTTAAATTATTATACATTTTTTTTGAGTTTTTGGCCATTTTGTGGGAAGATTATAATGATTGAGAAAATTAATTTGAAAATATTTCATGAGATATGGGATTTATTTTGGATATAACCTACACTAATAGGTTCATTTTGGACTTTTCAAGCTATGAAACAATTAATAAAATTGTACAATGGGGATTAATTTTTGGGCTCCAAAACATCCAATGATTAAGGCCTTGAAAGACATTTTTGAAGTTCATTAAGGGTATTGTGCGTAAAACATAATAAGGGAAAATCAAGGAAATTTATTGTTTTTTTTTTCTTTGGGTTAAAAGGCAAAAGTACCTATGAAGTTTTCCTTTACCGACGTCCTTAAATAGAGGAGGGTGCAAAAGTGCCCTTAATGTTAATTGAGTAGGTACAATGTACCCAAACTATTAAATAGTATAGATGTTGACTGTTCCGTTGACATGTGAGCAAATTATTGATTAATTTTTCTTGACATGGAATAAGCAATACATATACTGTATTATTTATGTGTTCCATAACACTACTGCAGGACGGACTTTTAATAATAATTATTTTAGATTTTTAACGTCGGTTATTAAGGAGAAGTGGAAAAATGGGAAGTAGAAAGTAGATTTTTAAGGTTGGTTAATTAACATTTTTAGGTTCCTAATTAAAACATAAAATGAAAGATTTATATAAGTAATTAAATAACTCAAAGAAAATAATATAATGGTTACTTTTTTTTTACCTTTGGTGATATTGTATCTATTTCTAACATAAGATTTTTATGCCATAGAGTGAAAACACCTTTTTCTCGGTCTATTGTTGTAAACTTAGAAGTGGGAAAAGGCAATTTTACATTATTCTCACCCTTTCGAAATGTGCAATTGTCACCTTAACTTATTCCTCTTTAATCTTCTGATGATGAATTGTGGACCCAAGTTTGTTTATTTGATATTTGGCAACATGTCTTTTTTCTATTCTCTAGATGAAGATAACAAGAAGTTTCTTCATTATCATCTGGTATAGGAAAATCAGGATTGACTAGTGCCAGTGCCATTGTCCCTAATAGATTTTTGCTACCTTTTGTGTTTGGTATCACAGGGAAAGCTTATATGAAATATATATTTATGTTAAATTAAATTAAAAATATATCTATATTAAATTAAATTAAATAGTATAAATCTAGGCTGTACAATCAACTCCTGAAAATATCATGTCAGTAACCATAGATTTCATCTCTCCACAAAGCTGGGCCATCATGTCTTCATGGAATGATTTATAAAACTTTTAATTGACCTATTATCAAACCTTAGCTCGAGTATCATACCTAACCTTAGCCACCAACTGATGGATCTCATCTCTAGACATACTTCCTAAAGACCTTCGTGGAGTTAATCTAAAGTATTTCTTAAGACCAACTCCTCTACTAACCCATCTAACTCGACTAAGATGTTCTGACTTTCCAATTGCAATTGATAGAATGTCAATCCTTCTACTTGGAGTGAAGGAACCTTAGGAAGCTTGCTCCTTAAGCGCATCCTACAACATATGAGTCAATTAATTACTTAACCTTTAAAAACAATTAGAAGAAAAAATAAAAATATTTAACTGCTTATGACCTTTTTAGCAACTACGGCTCTGGAGTGATATACTCCTCTTTCTTAATCCTTCCAGCCTTCAATTTTCCTTGTCATGTTGGGTGTGGTAAGGGTTGAACAATAACGGTGGGGTCTGATTTTACTACTTCCTCTATTTTCTTCTGATCTTCCCTAATTAGATTCTACTCAGCTTTCTTATATCCCCTACGAGACATGTAATGAGGATAGATATTTTGTAATTGTATTACTTTATTTATGGTGCTTAATTTCTGTGCAAATGAAAAAAATTAAATTAGTGAAGTCAAAAAATATTATACAAAAATTAAGTGACAACTTGTTACCTGAAATTCAAGATCGTTTCGAGATACCAAAAATTTTCTCCATGTCTCTTGATCAAGAAAATTGTACTCTTGACATTGATCTTGACTTGCCTTCTTCCCATTTATATGGATGTAATCCTCATTAGTTTTGACTTGAAATCCTTTTATTGCTCAGAAATGTTCTTCAACTAATGCTTTTTTTTTTATCTCGAAGGTAGCAGAAATATTATAGGTTAACCATAAAATAATTAAGATTTAAGTAAGTTAAGAATTTTTAAAAATACTATAAAAATAACATTAATAAAGTTTGTGATACTTACCAGAATTTCTTCCCAAACTTGATCCTTAATAGCTTGTGGTACTCTTCTCTAATCCTTGTATAGAATACTAATTTTATTTTGAGCCTGAAGGCTAATAGAGCTGATAAATTGATCTCCCTTAGCGCTAAGTGCAACTCTCTTAATTTTGTAGGACATTTACCCTTTTTCTTACTAGGTGAATTAGTAGTATTATAACCTTCTCTAGAACCCTCTGTGTGCCTAATGGAAACAAGGTGATATAGATTGATCAAGAATATACAAATATAAGTAAGAAGAGTAACGACAAATATATAAGAAAGAAAATAAACTAAAATAATAAAACTATTACTTTATTATTCTCCCAAATTCCTTTATAATGATAATTTCTACTAGCATATTCATTCTTTGTATCATCCACTTCAATTAATTGATGTGGATTTGTTGTGAAAGTTAGGGTTTTGTCAAGATCAAAATTAGAGTCATCAGCACCATCTACTTTAATAATCTATTTTTTGCCTTAAAGAACAATAGACAACTAATTATTTGCTCGATCAGTCACATAAAACACTTGTTTTGCTTAGTTTGCTAAAATGAATAGCTCATCAATGTGACTTACCCTATAAAGTTCCATTAAGGTAAATCCATCAATCTTTTCTATTTGGATGCCACTCCTATGAGCCCACTTACATTTGAAAACAACAATTTTAATTTGGTATAATTAATCTCCCAAATCTCTTCAGTAATTCTATATTAGGGCATGGGTGCCCCTTTTGAGTTTTATCTTTCAAACTAAAAAAATGCTGAGCTTTAGCTACTATCATTACTCCACTATTTTATATAGTACTTTTTTTTATCTTGAGCTTTTGTATAAAATGAATACCTATTTATGTCAAACCTACCCTAATATACAACCTCAAAATGAGGCCTTTTAGTTAACTATTTTATCATATCAGACACATTAGCCTTATTGCGAACCTTTTCCTTGAACTACTTGATGAATGTCTTTTGCTCATTCGCTAGTTGTATATCATTTTTTTTTAGGTTTTTGTCCTTTAACATCTTCTTGTGAGCCTCCAAGTAACACTGAACTTCTTCTATCTTATTCAAGATGTAAAAATGAGCTTGTAACACCTTTTCATAACACATACTCTTTACCATGAACCCTTATATTCCCTTACTTGTGAGACTAGACCCCTCATAGCGAGATTTAGGAACTCCAACAGCCTTCATCCCATTTAGATTTTCGGTATAAAACTCAACAACCTCTTTAGCAATAGATCTTTCAACAATTGAGGCTTCAAGATGATATGGATTCTTCGAATATCCTTTTAATATTTTCATATAACGCTCGAATGGGTACATCTATTAAAGATAGGCAGGATCGCATAGCCTTATTTCCATCACAAAGTGAATAATTAAATGCACCATAATATCAAAAAAAGTCAGTGGGAAGTACATCTCTAGTTAGTACAAAATGATATAACCTTCATTCTCTAATTCTTCTAGCTTATCAGGATCAATGACTTTCCTGTAAATAGAATTGAAGAAACTACACAACCTTTTAATTGTATGCCTCAAATCATCTTTATTTATGCCTTGAATAGCAAACGGTAATAATTGTTGCATCAATACAGGACAATCATGAGACTTCAAGTCTATTAACTTCAAATCTTTCATTGACATAAAATTTCTCACATTAAAAGAATATCCTTGGGGCACTTTAATACCATGTAAACAACCATAGAAGCTTGATCTCTCCTTTTTTGAAAGTATATAGGTCATGGGGGATAGATGAGTCCTTTTTCCCTCTTCTTGTTGTGTGAATAATCATTCTCGTATTCCCATCTTAGCCAAATCCAGTTTAGCATTTATCCCATTCTTAGTCTTTCCATTAATGTGCAAAAGGATTCCCACAAGACTAGCACAAACATTTTTCTCTACATATATCACAACAAAACAATTCCTTACATTGAGAGACCACCAATATGGAAGATCAAAGAAGATAAACCTCTTTTTTTTTTTTACAAATTCTTCTCATTTGCAGTCTTTCAATTCTTACTAAAGATTACATTGATCCTCTCCACATGTTAGTTGTAATGTCCACCTTGACATTACCAAAATTTACCACACAATCACAACAAACAATCATAATTAGAAGTAAAGATTACTCATAGGCTCACATTATCCATATAAGGGTTTAAATTAATAATCTTTTAAAAATAATTATGGAATAATTGGGATCCCATAAAAACCCTTTAAATTGATAGTTTGAGCTCAAACTTAATGATTTATATAAGCATTGGAAGCATGGAAAAGTTTTGGAAAGCAAACCACTTCAAAATAAGGCCAAAAATGTCATTTTTGAGTGTTTTGGTCCGTGGCTCGTGGTCCATGCGCCACGGCTTGTGGTACAGAATGCCATGTTTTCTCGCTGTACCATGCACCGTGGCTTGCGCAAAATGCGCCGCGGCGCACCTATCCATGACAGCAATGCTGTCATGATAGCTTTTCTGGATGAACTTTGAACGCACGCCATTTTCACATTCGATGTCCGATTAGAGTGATTCAAGCACCCACGGAAAGCTTATTCAATAAGCTAACTAATGGTATAAGTTTTGTTACAATCTAACACTGTATGAGAATTTTAGACACTCAGATGAAAAAGTCAATTTTCAAAAGAAATTTTCAACCGTCCAAGTATCCAAAACTCATAACTTATACCATTAAAACATTATGAGGCTTGAACCAAGTCCAATGGATCAAAATACACTTGAGTGACCAATCAAACACACAAAAACATACCAAAACACAAAATTTGACCACTCAATGGCCATTTTACCCAATATGGCCAAAATACCAAATCAACATCATATATGCTATTTGGCCTCTATTGCCACATAATACACTACAAATACATTGTCACCACATAGATAAAACATTTCTTGCACTTGTATTAGTATTTTAGCTTATCACCATAAAAATTACCATATATTCATCTCATATACAATATTAGGCTAAAAACACTATAGCATAGTATGAAACAAGTGCAACCAATCAAAATGATATACATTCCTAATTGGCAACACATAATTTCATATAATAAGTTTATGTACACCACTCAAACCAAAATCAGGCCTTACAAAGAGTGTAGCAGATATGCTAGCCCATGCCCGATTCCCTCCCTAGCTCAGTCTCACTGGTAGCACCTATAAAATGATAATCCACAGGGTGAGATAAAAATCTCAGTAACTAAGATAATCTACATTATTGATTAACAAGCCAAGTTATAAACAAGCATTAAAATAAGTAACATAATCACATTATATAATATCACCACAAATTTACATGCATGATCCTTAACCATTCAGTCCTCCAATACTCCCAACCAAACCAATAGGCTATTTCATAGAACCAAACCACATGTATGGTCCCCAACCTCACCATCCATGGTAGGACTACCCAGTTAAGGTGTCCTAAACCACTTATGGACTACTGTTTCCCCCTATTACAAGTAATTGGGGTGTCGTTACTCCAACACCGCATCCTACGGATGCTAAGGAGCATAGTCTCCAACTCCACACCCTTTTAGGTACGAAGGAGAGTAAATCTCCAACACCGCACCCGTTTTCAGGCACTAAGGAGAGTAAATGCTGCACCTAGCGTCCCGAGGTGCCAGTAATGCCATATGGACTTAATTTTCACTATCTTTATTAGGGTTACTTCCCACCCTCTAATATGCTATATTTCACTACATATCTCTACTTGACCATGCATAAACAAATTTTCAAACAAGTATAACAAAATCTTTCCATTTACTTTAAAAATATAAAATTTTACAAACCAATACTCCACTTTTTCTAAAATAGTTAACCTTTAAAGAATTTATGCATATATACTCAACAAATCATAGAAAAGCAACTTGAGAATAACTTATACAAGGTAATAAACAATGCAAATTATCTAGTTACCTCAACCCTTTTATTACTAAAAGGGTTACCCGTGGTACTAAATTTCTTCTTGTGCCGAGGTAAGTCTTCTCGTACCACAATCTACATCAACAAGTACTATATGTTAATTTTCAATTAACACAAGCACCATTAGCTAATAATAACTTCCCAATTCTCTCACTTCTCACTCATATTTTCAACAAAGAGGCTTGTTAAGATTACAATTTGCTCACATAATTCCTTTAAGCCTCCTTCTACTCTATGACAATATAAAACTCAATATCTGAACTTATCATACTTCAAAACCCCATGATCAAGACAAAGCTTGATCCAACTTTCACTAAACAACAAAATAGCTTCATATTACCACATATCCAAAATCAATAAACCTAAATTAAACCTTTAGAGTCAATAGAAACCTTTAAAACATTGACTCATGGCTTAATCCTATCAGACCAAATTCTCACTTTTCTAAATCCCATGGAAAATGAGATGAAAAGGTAGAGGAGAAGGGTAGGAAACTTACCCAAGAGTTTAGAGACTCAAATGATCTTCAAAATCCTTCCAAATTGATGCCCTAACAGTGCCCAAAGTTGCCCCCTTTGTGCTCTAGGTTTTCCACCCTAAAATCTATTAATTTTTGATGATTCCCAAACATTTAAGTTACCTGCTGTGCCATGCGTTGCAGCACATGCCACGCAAGCCACGGCTCACGACACAGTGAGCAACAACTTGATTTCGCTCCCCCCGATGCTTTCTGACTTGATCCAACTTTCATCTTATCTCAATTTAGAGTCAAATATGACCCAAAAATCTAATTAGCCATGCAAAAACATAATTAAATAAATTAATCATATTTTTAACTAATTTATCCCTTAATTAATCAAATTTTCTAGATTTAAAATTTTAGGATGTTACATTGGTAAACTTGGTCCCCAATTAATGTCTTAAGAGCAAATTCATACTCTTATGAGCCACTAAAAGCTTTTTTCAATCTTTTGATAAGGGTGGTACTGACCAAGAAATCTCCTATAATCAAAATAGACTATCTTCTTTTTGTGCTTTAGATGTTGAGCATGCATTCCTTTTTCACAAATAGGACATGCTTTATGCCCCTTAACACAGTACCTGAACAAGTTTCCATATAGAGGAAAGTCATTTATCATGTAAAAATCATGACATGTAGCTTAAAAGACTATTATCAATAAGAATTGAATACGTCATCGTGCTCCTCCACATCATCTTGAAGTCCTCAATCAAGGGTACAAAGTACATACGATATCGTTTTTGAGTTGTTTTAGTCTTAAGATCATCATGGTCAACATGATATACTTGTATTTCATACACAACTAGGAAGGTAGATTGCAAAATCACCAGAAGAATTAGCCACATACTATATATGCCACTAAGATTATTGAAAAGGTTAAATCCATCTATGCAAAGTCCAAGTAGAAGATTTCTCGGCTCACTACCAAAATTAGGAAACTTTTAATCTATCTTCTTCCGTTGAGGAGAATTGGCCGAATGCTAAAATTTACCATCACATTTTCTCTCATCAAAATGCCATATCAAATTTGTTGCTTCCATGGTATTAGAAAGCAAATGTTCAAATTGTGGTATTATTAGAAGATACCATAGCACCTTTGAAGGTGAGCCTTAATAATCTCATTACCATCACCATCAATGTCCTTTTTTAATTTATACGATGATAATCTATATTTTAGACATTTATGTAGCCATTTATACTCTTTTCTATACAACACAATCATTAGGACAAGAATATATCTTTTTTATATTGCATATCCATTGTGCACAAGATTTTCTTAGCCTCATAGTGATGGTTAGGAAGTGTATTACCATTAGAAAACATCTTGCCTTGTTGACCAAACTCAACACACCAATCAAACATCTATACTTTTTACACCTGAGATATAAAGGCTTCTTTGCATCACTTTGTAGGCTCTCAAATGCATGTTCTTGCACAAAGGACTTCATTCCAATATTACAAATCATTTCCTCTATTCTATCGTCCTAGGCATTCTCATTTACTTCTTTCTCTTAGGACATAAAAGTCAATCTTTCAATTTCACCATGTCATACCCATTTCTTATACCTCAAATTTATCCCATCACAAAGAAAATACTCTCTTATTTCATCAATGTCCAGTCGATTCTCATTTAAACATTTCACACATGGAGAAAAAAACTATCCATTTTTACTAGAGCATTTCTTATAGTGAATTCAAGAAAATATTCCACCCCATTCTCATATTCCTCGCTTGTTCTTCTAGCATTCATCTATTTCGAATCCATTATCTAAGTACCTAGTTAATCAACATAAATAATACTATATTTAAAAATTTTCTAACTTAATTTAAAAAATTTCAGCAGAGTTTCCCCTTAAAATAGAACATTTTAAATTTTCAAACAAAAAAAATTTAACTCATATTTCAACAACAATTAAGTTTAAATCAAACTCATAAGCCCTCATTACTATATTATATATATAAATTTTATAAATATTATAAAAATATTTGGTAGAATTTTTTCCTTAAAATAGGACCTCCTAAAATTTCAACAATCAAGTTTAACTCAAATTTCAAACAATTTGAAAATTCAAGTAAATCTAAACAAAATTACACATAGCACTTTCTCATAATAACCCAACAATAGAGGAACAAGAAGAAGGAAGCACAAAATGAAACGAAGATTCACTGACAGTGAAAGATGATAAAAGAAAGATTAATGCAATTGGATATCCTAAATCAAATAAACTTAACCCATAAAGAGAAACACATAAAATTGGTAAGCATTTAAGGCAATGGTGGCAGTAAACGGTAGCAGCAATAGTGGCAATGATGGCATGGGGCCTTGACGGCATGACTTGAGGCTTTGACAATGGGGCATGATGCATAGAGGGAAAATATCAAGGAAAAAAGAAACTGAAAGAAAAAATAGAAGAAATGCAAATCAGCATGTATAATGGGGAGAGTATGTAATAGGTATACGACGTCAGTTCTCAGTTCTGATGAGAACTAACATTGTATACTCTTTCAAGGTCAATTCTATTGTAGACTAATGTTGAAAGTTGATAGATTTTTTTAAAAAAAATTCAAGGTTTTCAACCTCAATTTCCAAGAAATCGATGTTGAAAACCTTATTTTCCACATCAATTTTCATGGAAAATATCATTGACAATTTTCTACTTTAAAATATTAAACATATTTACAATTTTGCCATCATTTTATTTATCACAACAATTATTTATATAACTGACATTAATAGGCGAAGTCAAAACCATTTTTTCTAGTAGTGAAAACTTCCAAGCCATCATGTTAAGCTAAGTTTAAAGTTCAAACTATAATTGTGGCAGAATGTTGGGTGGGGCATTATGTGTTCTCAATAATATGCATATCAAATCTATCAATCTTTCCCTATTGGAGCTTGATGTTGTAACCCTCCCTCATATTCTCCAGATATAGGAAAAGACTGACAGAATTACCACCTCAAAAACAATAAGCAGTAATCAAATATTTTGTTTGAAAAGTTTTGACCTAAGACTTATGTTGTAAAAACCATCCAAAATCATAACATATCAAAGAATACACAGTAGAAGTAACTCATCATTTGTCTAACACATAATGGACACAACCTATACACATTCTCTTATCAATTGCTCATATTTACATTACAAAATTAGGTTGGAAATTAGTCCGTGTGCTACGGCATATAACACAGAGCCATATGCTCAGCCTATTTTATGTCATGCGCCATAGCATGTGACACCATGTGCCACAGTGTATCTGTCTGAATTTCTACTATTATTTTAAAAGCAAAAATGATAAACTTTTAGTGTGCATCGTTTTTACATGCAATGTTCAATTGAAGTGATTCAAGCGCCCACATGAAGCTTAGTTTATAAGCTAGCTAATGGGATAGGTTTGGACGCATTTTAATGATTTGATCAAAATTTAGACACCTGGGTGTAAAAAGTTGTTGTTTTTTGAAAAATTACAAATCTAAGTGCTCAAATCAATCCTTTTCTCTCATTAGACCATACAAGGCCTTGAATTAAGTCCAAAAGGATCTAATATACCTGATTGACCATATTATATCACAATCATTCACATATATTGAAATTTGACCATTTTATCACATTTCACACATTTACACACTTTACCTATGATTGGCACAACATCGGCTACTTGGCCTTCTTTCCAATATAATCATATACGTTTATATTCATAACATATGTATTACTCAATCTTAGCCCCAAGTTACTCATTTCATCATAATTTCTTACTTGGGCTTAAAATTCACTAATAATCAACAACTTCAATACAAACATAACCAAATCATATCCTCTTGATTCATTTCATCACATATACATACAATTGGGCTAAGATTTCACAAAATAACTACTCAAGTCATGCATGCAATCCTATGACAACTCATTTACACATATATACACAAGTTTATTAGTTCATTACATAATCTCAAAGTATATACAACTTTACAACTTAAGCTGGTCTAAACTCTCTTCTCTTATCCTGATCACTACTTGGTCCTACAAATATGTAACTACAAGGGTGAGATAAAAATCTCAATAACAGAACAACTTACTCTTATTGACTATCACATGCAATAATATGAAAGTAAAGCATAGTATATCATTTAAACCTCATTAACATAGCATTTATATCACATATCTCATTTCCATTCATATTCATATAACACATATCCATTCCCCACTTTTCACCACTTTCATATAGCATTCCTTAGCATCTTATAGCATGATCACTATTGATTGAATCTCTAAATCACCCTGATATGAAACCATATACTCTCATTGGCCTTAAGCTCATTTGCAATGGTAGAATCACCCAGTCAAAGATGTTCTATCGCACATATGGACTATGGTTTTTCCCAATACACACTAGGGTGTCTTTGACTCCAACACCATATCACATAGATACTAAGGAGTCTCACATCTTCAACACCACACCTTAATGGGTATTCAGGAGAATTTTCTCTAATACTTCACCCTACCAAGAACTAAGGAGAATATGCCATATGGTCTTATCACTACCTCTACTTAAGTGAACTCCCACCCCTATGATCATGCTTTCTGAACCATTTATGATTCCTCATTACTACTTTACACATTTTCTCTTATATAGCATATATATTAACATACCATTTGAAAACATCCATTTTAATGCTTTTATTCAATCAAAAGCCATTTCATGTAATATTCACGCAATGCTATAAGTCATGCTTAATTCAAAACAAGTTCATGCACTACATAGCATACTCAAACATAGTTACAATAAACATTCAAATAAAGAAAGTTATTCAGTTACCTCAACCCTTTTGTCACTAGAAAGGTTACACATAAATTTTAACTATTGCAATAGCTTATCACGAGCTTCATTTCTCAACTCACACGCCTAATATGTTAACCAAAATACATTTGGCACATTTTAGTTATTTAGTCCATTTTAACCTAAAACTCATATTTACTATCTAGGGCTATATTCATTTGGAAACTCTTTTTCATTTATCCATTCTAGGCCCATTACTACTCGATTACTACTTTACATCACCGCAACCTATCTCATTTCACTCAAATCATATTTTTTCCTAAATTTTCTCTCTTTAAAGGCTAAATTGATCTTATAGGTTCAAAGCTCTATCGTTCAACTTTAAATTAGTCATAAAGCTCTAATTTAACTCCCAAAAACCTTTTTATTGCTATTGGGCGAGAATCAAATTGCTTAAATTCCATTGATTCAATTTCTCTATAACTCATTTTTAGAGAAATTTGTGTAAAATGAAACATAAGAGTTGTACGTAGCTTACCTGATAAGTTATCAATCAGAAGCACCTTCTAATAACCCAAAATAGCTTGATCTAGCTCCTCAGGCCTCCTTTTCTCCTTCTCTTGTGTGTTTCTAAAATTCACTCTTCATAATTTTCTAATTTTTCATGACTTATGAAGGCATTTTTTGGTCCATGCATTATGACTTATACAGCACAAGCTGCGGTGTCTGGCACAGTGAGATTTATTCTCACCACGTGTACTTACTTCGACCTAAAACATACTCCTCTCACCTGTATATGTTAATACAACACACTAATAAGTCAAATAATCAAGTAATCATTCAAATCTCTAATCTTACACTAATTGTCACTCTACCTTCAATTAATCACTAATCTTAGGATTAAAAAATTTAGGATGTTATAGACGTCATCTTTATCGAAGTCTCATATATTGAATATAGCCAATTCTAAGGTCTCTAATTCCCTCTTTGGTCTCTTATTACCCGAATCACATGCCATATCATCTCAAGGTCAAATTTAATTCCAAAACCATGGATATACATTATTAGATATGCATTAGGGAAGTTGTAATGGAAACCCCAAAGTAGACATGATTTTATCAAACTAATTAATAGCAATGCTCAAAATTTGAACACCCACCTAACACGCAACTCCAAATATCAAGTGTCAAGAAGATTAGATCAAACTAATAGCATTCACATCCTTTGCTAGATTTAAATAAACTAAATGCCCTTATTGTGAAAACAAACCATGGAAATGAATGAATTTATCTCGAAAAAAGACTTAGCGACATGATCAACTACAAGTCTAGGAAAATCAATTTAAAACTCATCAAAATAATAATTACACAGATGATTAGGAACATATAATCAATTTAAAACTCACCTTTCAATTTAAAACATCTTCTTTGAAGCTCAAATATTAAAACCCTATTAATTTGTTTGGTGTTTTTGCTAGGTGGAGAAATATGAAAAATAAAGAATTATGAAGATTACAATAAAAAAATGTAATTGTTACAACTATGGCCAGGTTTGAGCGTACTGCTTTATCGAGACTTGAGAGAAAGGCTTTAAATAGAGTTGAATTGGAGAGCTTAGATTGAGAAAAAATGATTTACATTTGAGAAGCTCTGTAACATCCTGAATTTCAATCCCAAGAACTAGTTGTTAATTAAGGGTAAGTTATCAATTAGGGAATTAATTGTAGTTTAGTTGTTTGAGTTGATATTTTATGTTGTTTGGGTGTTGCATTGATAGGATGAAAAGGTAGAGAGGTAATTTGGGACAAAACGTGCGAGTACAAGTAAGAATTTTCTCATTGTTCCACACATTACAACAGAAGCTGTGTATGCTGTGGTGCACCATCCAGAAATTACTTAAAGCTGACACGATTAACTCGTGAAATTAGAAGGGAGAAGATTATAGATGCGTCTAAAGGGAGAAAGGAAGCCATCTTTGCTAGGGCAAGCCATAATTAGAGCTCAGGAGTCTGCTTCAATTGATTACTTACCGGGTAAGTATGACACAATCCCAAGCTTCAATTCTACCACTTAAAGAAAGAGTTATAATCTTAAAGCCATAATTTTTCATTGAATTTCATCAGTTGAGAAATCAAACCATGAGATTCAGAGGTGTTATAATCTTAAAGAAAGAGTTAAAATGGGATATCAAATATAGAACTAAAGTTTTGTGACTAGTATAGAGTTGAATGGTTAAGCTTTAAGCATTTAGGCTCAAAAGGACCTAAAAGTTAGGTTAATAGTAAGATTTTAGGTGAATGAATGTGTTAGGGAGTTGTTATGGTTGTCTGAGTAGCCTATAGGGCTAGTGACCATGAATAATGGATAAAGAATTGAAAAGGTTTAATTAAACTATTTTATGCATTAAGGAATTTGGTTTGGCCAAATCAATGCCTATAAAAAATGTTAAGGATTGATTGAAGGGTACTATATTATGCAGATTGAGCACTTGAGAAATTGCTCATAAGAAGGGTTAAAGGTAACTAAAGTAATACTATATTATGCCTCTAGGAGCTTAGCATCATTGGTAACCTTTAGTAACAAGGGTTAAAGGTAACTAGAGTAATCCTTTTACTTGTTTGTTTATGAAATTGTCTACAAGTATTTTGATCTAACTATGTATTATATTGTGAATTGATAAAGTAGCAGTATTGTGAAAGTATATGCATGTCGGTGTGTGAGTATTAATTAAAATGAATTCGAGAAGTGACACATGCACTGATATTCATCACATTCATGAGATATAACTTGGATTATAGAAGGGGAAAATGCGGCACTACCATGAGGAGATCTAGGAAGTCCTAAAGATTCAGAGCGTAGAGCTTGACTCTGCCAAGACAGACCTATGAGAAGAAATCCTGATGATCAAGAGCATAAAGCTTGACTCCACCATAATAGACCTAAGATATTAAATGATCAATGAGATTACCCTAGACTAGGGTATGGGGCTATGGTCCTGCTTTGTATAAGACTAGGAAGTTTTGATGATTTAGAGCATAAAGTTAGGCTCTGCCATGATGGACCTAGAAAACCACCCATATGAATATGACCTGGTCTGAGTAGTGGTGTGGTAGGCCCTATTCCTTGTGACTGGAGGGCCTGGTTTAGGTGTAGATTTTACTCTACTGGGGGAAACCAGGATTGTATTGTATAAGCATAATGAGATTGATAAGAATGAATTTCTGTTTATGCATATGTTACTGTTTTATGACTATACATTTTACTTTATCGCTTGTTTATGATTTTACTTACTAAGTAGTAATTGAGGTTACCTCAAGTTACTGGGATGTATGTCTCACTTCGTTACTTTTGAACATAGGTGAAAAGAGCTTGAGAAGGCTAAGAAAAGAAGTGAGAAAAGAGTAGCCTCAATAGGTAGTGGTGAAACATTCTCACTCCACTAAATACAATTAATCAATATAACACCTGGTAATCATAGACTTAACTCAAAAGAATGATTCCTAAGGTTTAATTTAAAAGCAAGGGATTGTAAGTTTTCTAAATAAAAATGAGTTTAAATCAATCAAAATTTTTCATGTCAAAGTAAAAATAAGTTACGAAAGTATAGGATACCTTAAAGGAGTAAAAGAAGTAGAAAAAGTTAAAAAATAAGATATATGCTGTGAAACAGGGTAATGCACCGTGGCTCATGCATGCTATGCCATGGCATGTTACTCTCTGTGCCACACGCCATAGCTTAGGTGCCATGCGCTACGACGTGTTGCATAAAATTTCACTGATTTTGCTGTCATTTAATAGTAGAATTAAGGGAAATTCTGACTCGCCTTGATTCTCCATCCAATGTCCAAATGATGTGATCTAGGTGTTTACAGGAAGCTCTTTACATAAAATAGCTAATGGCATGGGTTTTACTTCCAAAACAAGTCACACTAGGAAGTTGGATGCCTAAACAAATTTCAACTACTTTTTACCACTTTTCACATAAAGTGGGTGTCCAAAACCTTCAACATATGCCAAAAGCTTTTCTTAATACCTAGATCATATCCAATGAACCTAAGACTACTAGTATAACACGTCACAAGCACTGAAACATTAGTCTAACAAAAATTCACTACTCAACCCCATTTTACTAAAAACAGAGTGGGAGGTAATTTGTCATTGCATCTCGATCAAATCATTCAAAATATGTTCAAATCGTTATTTCTACACTTGCGCTAGTATTTTAACCCTATAAACATATATATATATATATATATCAACATACGCAAAGACTAAAGGCCCAAAATACAAAACTAACATTTCTAACAATAAAATAGTACAAGTGTGATGGCATACATCCTAGAATTGAAAAATCATATACTATTACACAATTAAATCTAAACTAGAGGCATACAGTAGGAATATGCTAATTTCCTGTCTCTTTAGCCTTCTCCCTCTCAACACTAGAGCTAGAACCTGAAAAATGTTAAATGAAAGGGGTGAGTCTAGCCACTCAGTAACTAAGGTTAAATCTATCTTATGTAGTTATATATCAATCATAAACCAAGTACTTGCATAAGAAACCAAGTATGTAAAACAAGTTCACATATATCATAATTTGTCCTTTATTATTAAATAACTTCTTTATCTCTCAAAAACTAGGCATATTATCACCATATTCTCATATATGTGACATGACCCATACTCATGTGACTTGCCACCACTTAACACGTGTGACACATCATTTATTTACTTAGGCAATAATCAACCAACCTTATATCCTTCTTATTTTCTCAGATCAAAATTGTAGGCTCTATCTGTGTGATTGGACTATCCAAGCTCACAAATCATGAGGTATGATTTGACTAGAGATCACAAGACTTACTCTCAAACCTTGGCTTCCCCTATTCTCGAATCCCTGGGGTGTCTCATACCTTAAGCCGTTCTCCTCATTGAACCAGTAGAGATAGCTAGATTCTAATCCCTCGACAAACTATAGGATAGTCTTTTGAAAGACTATGGGACAAGGCTATACACCCGTGCACCTGAGGGTATCATAAATACCATATGAATTTTCTCTACTCCCAATCCTTAGGCAAACTCTTGTCATTGATCATGCCATAATCAATATTCATTTTAAAATTTTCATTTTCGTTTACTCATTATCACGACAATCATGTTGGGTTCACGAACATGTGCTACCCAATGTGTATTCTCATCATTTTCTCAAAATCCATTTCTTATGACCACACATTTATCTCACATAATCATTACATTCATTCTTCTAAGGACAGATGCACGTTCATATTCAAAAACATTCTAATTAGCCATTTGAATTTTAATTCAAAATAACTTTATGCACATTTAATTTCCCATATGCTCATCAAAACTACCACATGCTTTTCCCATTAAAATTAATCCATGTATGCCACACTTATAATAGAAATCAATTTATAATCAATTAATATATAACTACCCAAAGTAGAGTTTCCTTCGATTACCTTAAACCTTTGAGAGGTCAAATTTTACCCCTCAATCTAGTAGCTTTCAAACTTGAATTCTCAAGCCAAATAGGTGACCAAGAGCTAAATATTACAATTAATCAAGTTAAAATTCATCAACATTACCATATCAAGCATTTAAACCTTCAATCTCCACTTCTAAATTGCCCAACCTATGCCCAATATGAGTTGGAGCCTATCTATTGGGTTTATTAATTACCTTTAGTCCTTAATAACATTAATGAGCTATGAAATTCCCATTAATTGCATCACAATCTTCCAACCACCTATAATAAATGAAATTTTTGGATATTAATGGTGCCCAATAACTCAAAACACCAAAAATCATTATACCTAGGATTAGATACTCTAATCTACTCTCATTAACTTCATTTAAGTTAATAAATTTAGACCTATAGCCTATATAGACTGAAATTTCACTTTCACTATCAAACCCTAACTATAAACTCATAAATGTGGAAGAAATAGGGAGATTAATGAGTTTGATACTTACCTTGGGTGTTTGTAGCCTTCAATATACTCCCAATATCATCCATAAGTAAACCCTTACAGACCTTGGCATGTCTTTTCATTTCCTCTTTTCTTTCTCTTGATTTCTATCTCATTTCGTGTTTGATAAACTATAGAAAATGGCCATGCACCATGGCAAACACACAATGCACCACAGCACATGGCACAAAGAGGTCCTCCCTCATTCAGAAATGTCTGTGCACCATGGTGGATGATCTACACCCTGTGGCATATGGCACAGCAACATTAACTTATCCTTTTCTTCTCCTTTTAATGCCCGAGTGGCTTGCCTTGATACCAGACCTATAACTAGCGCTAAAATACCATCAAATATAATTATTAGATCCCCTGGCCATACACCACCTTAACTTAATTACCCCAATAAGGTTTAATTAATTAGGGGATTAAAACTCGAGATGTTACAAGTGGTATGAATACTTTTAAGTAGAAATGAATGTATAAAGTTGTTATTGAGTTAAGTTGCCAACTAGCATGCATACTTGCATGTGAATATGACAAAGTAAGTTGTGATGTGAACCTTGCTTGTATATATGTGTATTGTGTTTCATTGTGCTAAGGATGCCCTAAGTTACATAGGTAGGCCTAAATGCAAACAAGCAAGCATAAGATGTTATAACTTGTTCTGCTAGTATGTGTATATATTTGTTGATTTTATATTGAATGTCAATTGTGTTGACTATATGAGAACTTAACACAAATGGTAAGAACTTGACACAAATATGGAGGTAGAGCCCTATTTGAAAGAGTCAAGTACATTTGTGATTCCTGATCATATGGTGAGGCGGAGCCTTATATGTAAGAGTTAGAGGTTTGAAAGTAGAACAAGTCTAGTTGTATATGTGATTTTATGTTATATATGTGTTTTCCTCATATAATATCACAGGTGTGTTATGTGGCTTTGAGAGGCCAAAATGGGCTATTGATGTGATATTTGATATGTATGATATTAATTAGGTGTATATGATCCTTTAGACTTGGTTTAAAGCTTGAAGTGGTCTAGTGAAACAAGGAATGAGAAGTGAGTACCTAGGGTGTAAGTTTTTGAAATAAAAGTTACTTTTTGCACTTGAGTGTCCAATTTTAGATTAGATTGTCAAATTAAGTCTAAACTTATTCCATTATCTAGTACATATCGTAAGTTTTATATAGGTGCTTAAATTACTTTAATCAAACATTAGATGTGAAAATGGCGTTCACTAAAAGTTTATCTTTTATATTATCAAAATGATAGTAATGATAGTAAAATTTTAGACTAGCTCACTGTAGCGCATGACATAGTATGAAACAAGGTAGATGGTTTTGTGCTTCATGCCGTGGCGCACGTGCTACATGTCACGGTGCATAACTCATTTTTAGGTTGAGGAATTATGATATTGAGTCTTTTAAATGTGTTCACGCTTCTGTTAGCCCTCTTATTTGAATATATATTTTAAGAAGTCGGGATCCTATGATTTTGAAAAAAAATAAAGGGCTATTACTTTGATTTTGGTTTATTAATGGTGTTGTGTTGAATGGTAAAGAACGGATTGAGATAGGACTTTATAGTCTGGACTCGGGTACTTTACAAGCTCAAGCAGGGCAAAGTATGGTGAGAAGTTAAAAATAAAAAAAGAAGCACACGAAGATGAGTAAGAAGCTTGAATGAGCATGCAATAGCAAAAGGCTGAGAGCAATAACAAGCTAAGTTTAAGTATCAATAATGTGTTAAGTTTTGAAATTTTAAATCTAAAGAAGAAAATTTCAAACTTAGAAGAAGACAGAGGTGGTGTTTGGAGACTCAAGTGGGAAGCACATTGGAAGAATGAAACTAAATGAGTGGAAGGAGATAGGTTGTAGTTGTTGCTGCTATAGAGGGTTGGATGCTTCAATGAAAGCCTTATTTAGAGAATAAGAAGACGAAAGTAGATCTGAAAGCATAGTGTAAGGATTTAAAGGAGATAATGAGAGGAGAGAGAAGGAATTATTTGGAGCACATGTGTAAGGTAAAGAAAATTCAATATCTAATTTGGCAACAAGTGGTGATGACTATGAAGGAATATAATGGATGTTTACCTTATCTAATGATTTTGGCATGGTTTCACTCATTAAATGAACTTTAAAGATACTTATTGAACCAAGTGTTTTGATGATAATTAAACCAAGAGGAAGGTGTTTGTTACTTATACAAATCATACTTTTTAACAAAGTGACAAAACCTCAAAGAGTATGAAGATCAAGAGAAGACTCAGAATCATAGGTTTATTCTATTATTCTCTTAGATTCAATAGTAAAAACTAATTAGAGTTATCACATGTTTTGAAAGTAGTAAGAATCAATCATATTATAACCTATCTTAGGCTCACAAGTCCATTAAATTTAAGTCTCAAACTTTTATAATGCACCTTTATTAGCCTATCCAATTCACACGAGTTCTAGCATAGATGCACACGTATTTTGCCTACCTTTTGTGTATCTTAAGACTTAAAAGATCCAATTCATGTTTGAATCACAATGGAAACTCTCTTGAATTAGACTCTAAAAGTGAAGCTCAACACGATAATGTAATTCATAATTGAACTAAACAGGGTGCATGCATGATTTGGTTGGCCTGTAGGCAAGTATCTTGGACATGCTTCTATGATCTTATTCACACTTGAGTAACTTAGATGTACACATTTGAATTTTCTCTTATTTTCATCTTGAAGTGTGCTTAAGATATGATCCATACATGATTCAAGATTGACTCATACTTAAATGGGTTTTACTGAGAAATTTTCAAGTCTAACTTCAAAAGCCTTAAGCTTGAATAAGACAAATCAAGCTTGTTTTAGATGAGTATCAAGCATGTTTTATCTTAAAGCGTGTATATTCTCTAATTTATGCTTGAACCTGAATCTACCTATGCATGTTTTAGCTTATAAAGAAGATCGATGCTTCTATCCTCTAAAACACATTAAATTCATTATAGCCTCATGATTGATTTAGACTAAAGTAAAATAAGCCCTCGATCCATAATGCCAATCCATGCACGATACCCTTCCAAAACATGTGTGTTTTGTTCTCTGACAAGCATTTTATACTAAATGCAAAATAGTGTTTTTTTAATATTCTTTCTATACATCTTCAATGACTGTAATACTTACCTTGAGTAGCCCTAACATCTCTTTTAGTGATAAACTATAGATAATACCTCATTTAAGTGAGTGAGTAACACATTCATTAATCAGTAAGTTATTTGCATTCAATTCTTACCTACATTCTGTCAATTTTATGAAAAAGCTCTTAAAGGTTTATAAGTTTTTAATTTTATTATATCTACTCTTTTTAGAGAGTCTTTATTCTGAAAATAATTTTCATTTATTGATTTTAAATCTTAGGAAGAGTTTTTTTAAGTGATTGTAATAGCTTACTAGTCTAATAAGTGTTGTAAAATTAATATTGGTGTAATCTTGTGAGTTATACTAAGGTGCGTTGCACTGAGATAGCAAGCACCTAATAAGCTTGTGATTTAATGAAAAATATCAAAGGTGATCTTGAAGACTAGATCTAAGCAAAGATAAATTTCTTGTATCAACTTCTTTCCTTAAACTCTTTATCTGTTAAAAAATTTCTACATCAAAATCAATTTTAGAACTCTTCATCCTTCTAGGTTGGAAAAATATTTGTAAAATTTTTAAAAATCTAATTCACTCCCCCACTTAAAGTCTCAACCTTATCTAGCAATACTTTTGCATCCTCTTTCATGTAAGGATACTAGGTGCCCTTATAGAAAAACTGTATAGGAATTTTTTCCCTTTAACTATTTTTTTCTCATTGATTAATTTTTTTTTTGAATTTAATGGATGTGATTTTTTTAAACTCAATACCCACTCTTCCAACCATTCAATATTTTTTCCAAACTCTTCTCTTCCTCTCACAACCACTACCTCTCATTTCTCTAAGCTTTCTCTATTTTGATTCTTTCTTTTCCCCCTTCATTCTTCATTCACCCATTGATAGCACCTTACCATCACCTTTTGATACAAGGCAATTGAACAATAGCTCACAATAACTCAAAATTCTATGGTGTGTTATCTCATGGAGAACAACACTAATCAAAATAGTCTCACAATTGAAAAATTCAATTCATAAATTCAGTCAAGTCTAAAAAATACAAATAGCTTAACTATTTAAACAGACTTCTAAAAAAACCTAAATGACATAATCCTAGTTAATCTAAGATTCCAAATGGATAGATCATGTCCTCAATGGATATATCGTATCCTTATTTAAATTTAAAACAAAATAAACTAATTAATGCAAATATGAAAATAAAATAAGATAAACTAATTTCCTGAATTTAAGAAGAAAATAGTAACTAAACTAATTGGACTCATGGGTCTGAGTTTTTTTAGTTAGGCCCAATATGCTAAGAGTCCTTCTTGTTAGAAATTGTGCATTAAAGTCAATCATTATATTATGCACATTGTTATTTGATGAATTTCTTTTTTGTTATCATATCAATTGCATATTTAATGTGATAACTGTAGCTAGACAAAATATAGTGATTGTTCTAAATATCCCTACTCGATCATCTAGGAGAGATCATAGATGAAATAAGACTAGTATGACTTTGATTAATTATAGAGATATAAATCAAAGTCATAGGCACTTCAAAAAGTACAAGGTGCTAGACCAAACTACTATGAGAAAGCTGCATGGTGTAAGTCAAAAGCTTATCTCATATGCAACTATATCACTAAGCGCTTTAATTTGAGATCATCATGGATTCCTATATGATGACCACTGAACTTTGACTTAGTCAAAAGTCACTTTTGATTAGGTGATCATTGTAACACCCTAAATTTTTAACCCTGTGTTAATGATTGATTAGGGATAAATTAGTGATTAAATGTAGGGATTATAGTATCGAGTAGTGAAGTGATATATTGACTCATTGGGATGTTATATGAATAGATATGAGTATAAGAGTAAGGTCTCAAAGCAGAGTGTGTGAGCATAGTGAGGATTTTTCTCATTGTGCTATGCGCCGCGGTGGGTGATAGATGCGCCACGGCGCATTGAGCAAAAATTAGATTAATAGGATGTATCTAACTCATGAAAAATAAAAGAGAGAACCTGAGAAAAGAGATCAAATGTGGAAAAGAACCAAGGATGTGTTAGGGCAACCAAAATTAGGAGCAAGGACAGTGTTTCCAACTCATTACTTATCAAGTCATATACTGCCTTATCCTCCAAATCTATTCTATTTTCTCTTAGTTTGAACTAATAAGAAAGTGAATTCGGGAGTTTTAAGGAGTTGATTTCTTACCCAATAGTAATAAAAAGTTTTTTTAGAGTTAAACTAGTGCTTTGTAATTAGTTTAAGTTGAAATGATAAAGTTTTGATGCTTTAGACAATAATTACCCTGATATAGAGAGAGAGTAGTGAGAGAAAATGTTTAGAAAATGTTAAATCTTAAATGAGGGGCAATAATTGGTAATGTGCATAATCGAGTGTGAAATGTGGATTTGATAGCAATTAAGTGTTTGATTGCGATAATTGGCACTTTTGGTCAATAGAGGAATTGACTCTAAATGTCAATTCTGTGTAGATTCTAGTGTATGACACATGAATTATGAGGAGGAGTTTGAATAGGGTTGAAGTTACACGAGTAACCCTTTTTAAAGGACAGAAGGGTTAAGGTAACTATATAGTTTATTATGTTAATTAACTACTATAACTGTGTAGAAGTGAATGTTAAATGTTAAATTGTGAATTTATGAGTTTTAGCATGAACTTCACATTGTGTAATGAATTTGAAAAGTTATTGATTTTAATGGATATATTTACATATAATGTGAAAGTATATATATATATGTTATGTTGTGGAAAGGTGTATAAGTAGTAGACATTGTGAAAGAGCATGATCATAGGGGGTAGAAGTTCACCCAGGATATGTGGGGTTGTGTGTGTGTGGATATATGTGAGTGAAAAATTCTAATGGTCAGGCTGGCACCATGAGACATCCGTTGCAGCATTTTACAGGCTGTTACCATGGGTAATCTGGTATAGCATATTATGAGACTGTTACCATGTGACATTTAGGCAGTCTGGCAACTCCCTAATACCTGTTAGGATACGGTTAGGAGTCAACAACACCTCTATCACAATTGTGTGAAGAGGGAAACCATAGTCTATATGTGGGTTAGATTACCTTTGGCTAGGTGTTTCTACCACTGAAAGTATGCTCAGGTCAACAAGTGGTCGATTCAAAAGAGTCGATGGTTTCATGTCGGGGAGTTTTAGGGGATTGGTAGATAGTTGATCATGCTATGGTGTAAAAGTGGTTGAAATGTGATTTATATACGAAAATGATAATTTAGTATTGATATGTTATATATATGTGTTATATGATGTTTTCAGTTACTTGGGCATGGTTATTTGTGGTAATAGACATTTAATGAGCCATACATGGTTACTGAGATTTTTATCTCACCCATGATTATTTACATTTTTCAGGTTCTAAAACTAGTAGACTAAAGGGAAAGGATATAGGCTGAGTTGATATCTCTTGCCTAAATCTTTGTAAGAAATGGTGTAATGAATTTAATTAATATTAGTTTTTTATATGTATAAGTTACCATAGGATTTGTACATGTGCATCAGGTATATTTTTGTGATTTTGAACTCCCTAGCCCTTGTATATGTGTGAATGAGACTGATACGGCTAGTGGATAGATGTAGTTATGTGTGTATTTGAGATAGGTAGGTATCATTTGCAGTGTTTTAGCCACATATAAGATTGAAGAAAATAAATATGAATTTAGCCCAAAGGGAGAAATGGGTAATTTTCTGGCCAAATTTGTGTATGTGTTATATTATGTGTAGGTATGGTCAATTAGATGTATTTTGTCCATTTGGATGTGGTCAAGGCCCAAAAAGTGGCTAATGATAAGTGGTTTTGAATTGAGGCACTTAAGTGACAAAAATCTGACAGAAAATGGTCAAAGTGCACTTTAGTATCCAATTTTTTATAGAAATATTAGATTGGGATTAAACTAGTGTCATTAGTTAGATTTCAAAACAAGCTTTATGTGGGCACTTGAACCATCCCAATCGGACTTTGTATGTGGAAATGGCGCGTATTTGAATTTCATATCAGAAACTATCATTTGATAGCAAATTCAGGTGTGTGCACCATAGCACATATACTCGTATGCCACAACACATGACACAGAACATGTGACTATGGCCTCTATGCCACATGCCATGGTGCATATGGCACGAGCCATAGCAAAGCAAATTTTCACTTTATTTTTAAAATAATGCACATGTTTTCTTGACCTTTGACA
Organism: Prosopis cineraria; assembly: GCF_029017545.1. Classification (NCBI taxonomy): domain Eukaryota; kingdom Viridiplantae; phylum Streptophyta; class Magnoliopsida; order Fabales; family Fabaceae; genus Prosopis; species Prosopis cineraria. The sequence goes on from NW_026555336.1 coordinate 28,929,383, forward strand.
TACCAAGTTTAAATGCTTTCGCTGTGTATGTAATGGTGTATGGGGTGGAATAACCCAAGTAATTATAAAAATGTTTTATGGAAATCTTTTATTGGGATCCCATTGTTTTCAATAATTTCAACTCAAATATGCGAAGTAATTAGTGATTTTATAGTGAAGTGTATGGTAATGTCAGTGAGGGCATTCTAATTTATTGGTATCATTTTCTTCAGTGTCTCGATCCAGTTGTCCTTTTGTTTATGCATTCATTATAGTTTCTGAAAACTTATATATTATCATTACACCTATTTTTCCCTTAACTTTTATCTTACTTTCATTCTTAGGAGGGGAGAAAATGAGAAGAGGTACTCGAGCTACACGTAGCAACTGAGTGTCTAGCCATCTAGTTGAAGATGAACATGTGCTTGAGGTTCAACTGGATGTGCCTCAACAAGTCAATAAAAGAGATGGCTTATTAGAAGAATTGAGGGATATGATGATCGATATCTGGCAAATAGTTAGAGAGCATGACGTGTTATTGCAAGGTAGGGATCAAGCAGAGTAAAGAGAAGCTTAAGAAAGGCTAATACCGGAAGAAGTTCATAGTAGACTTGAGCTGCCTCAAACTTTAAATATTAGATAGATTATGGGAGTTGCTATAGAATTCATCTATCGACCGAGCTTGAAAGACATATGTAAGGTTCAGTTTACCTACTTTTGATGGCAGTATGAGAGAAGGAGAAGCTAAGCAATGGATTGAGTGCCTCAAAATAATATTCAAGGTGGTGACCTATACTTCAGAGCAGAAAGTGACCTTAGTTACAGTCCAATTGGTCAGAGAAGCCAAGAGATAGTGGGATTCAGTGAGGCCGACTAGTAGTATGAGGTATTCTTGGGAATAATTCAAGAAGGTATTCTTTAACTATTACTACCTATCATCTCTTCATACTAAGAAAGAGGAAGAGTTTCATGCATTTAGGCAAGGGGACTTAGATGAAGAGGAATTTATAAAAAGATTTAATGACTTATTAGGCTATTCTACCTATCTATAGCACCATAATGACACTTAGTGGAAGGCAGAATGATTTTTAGAGAAGATGTGTCCAGAGTATAGGTAGCAAATTGTTCTGTTTGACATCACTACTTATGAGGACATGTGTTATAAGTTGAGAATAACTGTAAAGAGAGGTAGAGAATTAGAGATTGAGAAGAAGAGGGATAGTGTGGGAAGATTTACACCTTTTTTGGGTCCATCGCGTGGAGTATTGAAGAAGCCCGTGTATAGCTCGAGCAATTTTGGAGCTTATAGGAAGAGGAGCTTTACTAGAGGTTCTTAGACTCAATCAGTTTAGAGAAGGTTTATACAGAGGAGTACAGGGGTTAGAATTGGGCCTCAATTGGCAATCCTCGAATATGCCAGCTCCTACTTTTAGTACTGGAAGGTCACCCCAGTATAGCATTTATGGTAGATTCCATGTGGGAAAATATTGGTCTTATTTTAAGTATGAAAAGCTAGGCTATATTGCCAAATATTGTTTTGAAGGTGGAGTTGAGATGGTAGAACATCATGCTATGGTTTCAGGACGAGTGTTTGTTGTAACACATGAAGAGGCTAGAGTGTCTTCGAACCTAATCAAAGGTATTATTTCTATCTATGGTAATAGAATTGAAGCTTTATTTAATTTTGGAGCTATACATTTGTTCACCTCAGAAAAATGTGTAGATAGATTGAAGTTAGAACTGAAAGAGTTACCTATGATAATTATAGTGACTATACCTTCTGGACTCTTAAATATTACTAGTAGAGCATATCAGAGAGTTGAGATTGTATTTGAGGATTGAGTATCTGTGATCAATCTGATTTGCATTCCCATGAAAGGGATTGATGTTAGTTGATATGAACTGACTAGCAGCTAATAATGCTACATAAGACTGTGCCAGGAAGCTAGTGTCTTTGCCAATGTCATTGGCAAGGATTAGTTCTACTGAGCAACTTAGGTTTCTATTGGTTGTGCAAGCTGAGAAGCTAATCAAGCAAGGGTATGATGCCTACATAGTAGTTTGTATGGCTAGCAGCATGTATGACGGTGGTATTGAGAAGAATGGAGTGGTAAGTGAATTTCTCGAGGTATTTTCTAAAAAGATGTCTGGATTACCTTTGGAAAGAGAAGTTGAATTCTCAATAGATTTGGTTCATGATATAGAACCAATTTCTAAAGGCCCTTATCGGATGTTACCCTCAGAGTTGAATGAATTGAAAAAGCAGATTGAAGATTTGCTTAACAAAGGATTCATTAGGCCAAGTGTATCACCTTGAGGTTCGCTAGTGTTATTTATAAGAAAGAAGGATAGTAGTTTGCAATTGTGCATTGATTACTAGCAGTTGAACAAGGTGGCCGTAAAGAATAAGTATCCCTTACCCAGGATTGATGATCTGTTAGATCAATTGGTGGGAGCCTCAATCTTTTTCAAAATTGACTTGAGGTCAGGGTATCATCATTTGAAGGTTTCTGAGAAAGATTACTTAAGACAACCTTTCGTATGTATTATGGGCACTATGAGTTCCTTGTCATGCCATTTGGTCTTACCAATGCACTTGCGGTTTTACATGAACCGTATCTTTAGACCATATTTAGACTAGTTTGTTGTGGTTTTCATCAATGACATTCTAATTTATTTAGAAGATGAGGAATAACATGCCAAACATCTTCAGATTGTCCTTCAAATTCTTAAGGAGAATAAATTCTATGTTAAGCTTAGTAAGTATGAGTTTTGGTTTAGAGAAGTTAGATTTTTGGGCCCTATGGTATTAGCAGATAGGATTTCTATTGATCCTTAAGTTGATGCCATGTTAAAATGGGAATAGCCTAGTTCAGTTATAGAAATTCAAAGTTTTTAGGATTAACTGGATATTACTGAAGGTTTATCCAAGGTTTCTCTCAAATTACTTCCCTATTGATGAAATTGACCTAAAAAGATTAACCTTTTATTTAGGATGACAGGTGTGATACTACATTTTAAAAGCTAAAAGAGAGATTAACTACTGCATTTATGTTAATAATTCTAAATATGAGACTACCACTTGAGGTGTATACAGATGCTTCCCTAAAAGGTTTGGATTGTGTACTAATGCAGGATGGAAGAGTGATGGCATATGCATCAAGACAACTCAGGCCACATGAAGAGAACTATTCAGCTCATGATTTAGAATTGGCAATAGTGGTTTTTCTGCCGAAGATTTGGCATCATTATTTGTTTGGGTTAGTGTTTAGTGTGTTCAGTGACTGCAAGAGTTTAAAGTATCTAATGGACCAGAAGAAATTGAATATGAGACAAAGAAGATGGATGGAATTGCTTAAAGACTATAACTTTGAGTTGAAATACCATTCGGGGAAAGCTAACATGGTAGCTAATGTGTTGAGCAAGAAGATGCTATATATAGCCGGTTTAATAATTCGAGAACACAATTTAATGGAGTCATTCATTGATTCTCAATAAGATACACTATTAAAAGCTTTAGTTGTTGCTTATACTACTATGATCAGTAGTGATTTTTGGAAGGAATTGAGAATGGCGCAGTTGGAAGATGAGTATTTTCTTAAGATTCGAGAAGAGGTTGAGTTGAATCTAGCTGTGGATTTTAGCTTCAATGATAATGGATTTGTAGTTTATCAGGACAGAATTTGTGTGCCTAGTGATGAAAATTTGAGAAGGGTGACTCTGATTGAAGCATACTATAGCAAGTACACTATTCATCCAAGAGCTATGAAGATGTATCAAGACATTAAGTGTTGTTGGTGGTAGCCAGGAATGAAAAGAGAGGTGACAAAGTTTATGGCACAGTGTTTGACTTGCCATAAAGTGAAGATAAAGCATCAAAGATCGACTGGGACGCTACAGCCATTAGAAATACCTAAGTGGAAATGGGATAGCATTTTCATGAATTTCATCTTTGGGTTATCGAGAACTCAATCAAGGCATAATGCTATCTTGGTAATTGTTGATCGATTGACTAAATCAACTCAATTTTTACCTATCAGGATCAGTAATTCTTTTAGAAAAGTTGGCTGAGACCTATATCTGAGAGGTTATACATTTACATAAAGTGCCTAAGGAAATAGTCTCTGATCAAGATTTGAGATTTACATCCAGGTTCTGGGGAGTGTTACAAAGAGCCATAGGTACTACTTTAAAGTTCAGTTCCGCTTATCATCCTTAGATTGAAGGACAAACTGAGCAAACCATTCAGACTTTAGAAGATATGTTATGATCTTGTGTGTTAGAATTTCGTAGTAGTTAGGATAGCTATTTGCTATTAGTCGAATTTGCATACAATAATAGTTATCATTCCAGCATTCAAATAACTCCATATGAAGCTTATATAGAAGGAAGTATAAATTGCTATTGTGTTAGACCGAACTGAGCAAAAGAAACATAATAGGACCAGATATTGTAGATCAGACTACTCAGAAGATTAAGTTGATATGACAGAAGCTATTGACAGCTCAAAGCAGACAAAAGAGCTATGCTGATCAAAGAAGAAGACCATTGGAATTTATGGTAGGCGGTCATGTATTTTTAAAAGTTATGCCAGTAACAGGAATTAGGAGATCAATTAGAGCTAAGAAATTGACTCCTAGATTCATAGGTCTGTTTGAAGTTTTAAAGAGGATCGGACCAGTTGCCTATCAAATTACTTTACCTTCACAGTTATTTGGGCTTCATAATGTGTTCCACGTGTCTTAACTCAAAAAGTACCAACCAGATCCTTCTCATGTGATTGAGCCTAAAGAAGTAGAATTGCAAGAGAATTTGACCTATAAGGCAAAACCGAAACAAATAGTGGATATGAAAGATAAGCAATTAAGAAATAAGACTATTCGACTGATGAAAGTATTTTGGAAGGGTATGACTCTTGGTGATGTGACCTAAGAGACAAAAGCTAAGATGAGACAGTTATACCCTTAGTTATTTCCTTAGGTAAGCATGAGTTAATGGTTGTTTCAATTTTAGGGATAAAATTCTTAAAAGGAGGGGACAAATGTAACATCCTAAATTTCTAACCCTGTGTTAATGACTGATTAGGGATGAATTAGTGATTTAATGTAGCGATTAGAGTTTTAAGTAGTAAAGTGATATATTGACTCATTTGGATGTTATATGAACAGATATGAGTAGAAGAGTAGGGTCCCGAAGCAGCACGTGTGAGCATAATGAGGATTTTCCTCATTGTGCCACGCGCTGCGGTGGGTGATAGACACGCCGCGGTGCATTGAGCAGAAATTAGATTAATAGGACGTATCTAACTTATGAAAAACAAAATGGAGAACCTAAAAAAAGAGATCATGCATGGAAAAGAACCAAGGGTGTGTTAGGGCAACCAAAATCAAGAGTAAGGATGGTGTTTTCGACTTGTTATTTATTAGGTAAGTCACGTACTACCTTAACCTCTGAATCTATCCTATTTTCTCTTAGTTTTCACTAATGAGAAAGTGAATTCAGGAGTTTTAAGGAGTTGATTTCTTACCTAATAGTAATAAAAAGGTTCTTTAGAGTTAAACTAGTGCTTTGTAACTGGTTTAAGTTGAAATAATAAAGTTTTGAAGCTTTAGGCAAGAATTGTCCTAATATAAAGAGAGAGTAGTGAGAGAAAATTGCTAGAAAATGTTAAAGCTTGAAATGAGGGGTAATCAGTGGTAATGTGCAAAATCGAGTGTGAAATGTGGATTTGATAGTAATTAAGTGTTTGATTGCGATAATTGGCACTTTTGGTTAATAGAGGAATTGACTCTGAATGTCAATTCTGTGTAGATTTTAGTGTATGACACATGAATTACGAGAGAGGAGCTTGAATAGGGTTGAAGTTACACGAGTAACCCTTTTTAAAGAACAGAAGGGTTGAGGTAACCACATAGTTTATTATGTTTATTAACTATTATAACTATGTAGAAGTGAATGTCAAATGTTAAATTATGAATTTATGAGTTTTAGCATGAATTTTGCATTGTGTAATGAATTTGAAAAATTATTGATTTTAATGGATATATTTACATATAATGTGAAAGTGTATATATATATATATAGATATATATATGTTGTTTTGTGGAAAGGTGTATAAGTAGTGGACATTATGAAAGAGCATGATCATAGGGGGAGGGTAAGATTACCTTGGTCCGGTGTTTCTACCACTGAAAGTGAGCTCGGGACAACAAGTGGTTGATCCAGAAGAGCCTATGGTTTCATATCAGGGAGTTTTAGAGGATTGGTGGATAGTTGATCATGCTGTAATGTAAAAGTGGTTGAAATGTGATTTATATGTGAAAATTATAATTTAGTATTGATATATTATATATATATTATATGATGTTTTCAGTTAATTTGGCATGGTTATTTTTGGTAATAGACATCCATATATGGTTATTGAGATTTTTATCTCAACCATAGTTATTTACATTTTTTATATTCTAGAACTAGTGGGTCAAAGGGAAAGGATATAGGCTGAGTTGACATCTCTTGCTTAAATTTTTGTAAGAAATGATGTAATGAATTTAGTTGATATTAGTTTTGTATATGTAAAAGTTGCCATAAGATTTGTACATGTGCATCAGGTATATTTTTGTGAATGATAAAATGACTGAAAGGGCTAGTGGATGGATATAGTTATGTGTATATTTGAGATAGGTGGAGATCATTTGCAGTGTTTTGGCCATATATAAGATTAAAGAAAAGAAATATGAATTTAGCCCAAAGGGAGAAATGGCCAATTTACCGGCCAAATTTGTGTATATGTGTTATATTATAGATTAAATTTAATAACTAACAAGATATGAGAGAATATAATGTCAGTTTTATAATTTGAATTTATAAGATAAATTTGAATTAGATATGATATCATGGATTAAATTTATAAGATAAATTTAATTAAATTTTCGTGGGCTATTAAGTAAAAGATAAAAATCCTTATCTATATATTATATATAGATAGGGACGTCTTTTATGAAAGAGTAAATAGAGTTAAAAAAGTTCTGACGATAAAAACACTTTGAGAGCCACGAAACACTCTATAGAAAGAAAAATTAACATTTAAAGAAGAATGAATGTTGGGAGCACTAGCATGCTGTTTGAGTTAGAAAGCTATTCGTGTAGATACCGATAGAGGGAGAAAATCTAAATTCTTGAAGATAATGTGCACTAAGTTTAAAGAATTAAAAGGTAACTCTTCTATCCACCTTGACTCAAATAAGTTCGTTCGGCCCACACTAGGATAAGGACTTTAAAATTTTAATCTTCCATTATGCCTCCCTATCCAACATTTCTTTGATCTTCTAGAACTCCATTTTCCTTTAAGACTTCTTGATCATTTAGAACATCCCAAATTAATGAATTTAGAGCCTCTTTCATCCTTTTAGCTTTAGATTTAATCATATCCTCCAATGCCATGTAATGGATTAAATGTACTACATGTTGGATTTTGACTCATCCTTAATTCCTATCACCTTTACATAACCCAAATTTGGCATTATCCTATTCATCCATTCATGATAACACATACCTACTCCATTTTAATCGTTCACCATCAAATACTCTCTTCTTCTCCTTTCCAATCAGCCATGTCCTCCGTTACTCCTGTGTTAATTTCACTTACAATATCCTTTTCCTTCACTCTTCCATCAACTTTGTGCCACACTCATACACCTTTACACATTCATAATCATTTCCTCCATTTTCAATCATTCTTTATAGTCGTGACTTGTGGCTTAGAGCTTAAAGAGCATTCTCTATAGGAGCTTGAGCTAGATTAGGAGGAAACTTAGGATGATCATGGAGGGATCTAAAGCCTAAGATTTACACTTCAAAACCATAAAGGAGTGATCTCCATTTATCTTTTTAATTCAAGAGCCTATAATTATTTAGTTTTAAGTGATTATAAGTTGTAATGTTTGAAGATAATCTAGTTTTATGTTATAAATATTTTGAATCTTGGGTTGGATTGATATTCAAGTACAATTTGTGTTGAATGAATTTCTTTAATTTTTGTTTATAGATGTAACATCTTGGGTCTTAATTCCTAGGTTAAGTGAACTTATTAGAGCTAATTAGATAAAATTGAGTATTAATTAGCATGGGGATGGTTAAGAATGGCTAATAAACTTATTAGATTTATTTATAGCCTTTGGATTGAATCCAAAGGTGTTTCAGGTCATTGGGCCCAAATTGAAGAGAAAAATTTTAGGCCCAACCATTTTGTGTCATTTGTTTTGGTGAAACATCCTAAGATTTCAATTTGAGAATTATCAAAATGATTGTTTGATGTGTTTACGAGAGACTAATATAGTTTTTAGATCCTTAAACAACCTTAAAAGAAGGCTAGGTCAAAGTTTAAGTAGGTTATAGCATGAAGGAAAGTTTAAATTATGGTGGGGCTCTTTGTGCTATGTGCTGCAGCACATGTACAAAATTTGTGTTTTATTAGTTGCAAATCAGATTCAAAATCAGAAAGGAGAAAGAGAAAAATCAAAGGGAGTGAAGTAAGAGGAGCTTGTGGCTGCTAGGGCTCGACTTTAAGAGATATTTGGAGACATTTAAAGCTTAAATCATTATTAGGTAAGCTTCCCTTTCTTCTCCCTCTCCCTTTTATGTGACTTTTGATGCTTTTGGGTATAATTAAGGCTTGATCTCAGTTCTCTTAGGGAATAAACAAACCTATTGACTTACTTAAGGTCTTGAAGAGTTAAATCAAGCCTCTAACCCTAAATTTATGGGTTGTATGGTAATTTAGAATTTTTGTTAAGCGATTGGTTGAACCTTAGGTACAATTTAAAAGTTTTTAGACAATTTGGATTGTTAGAAGATAATTTTGGTATATTTAGATGCTAAATAGGATTGTTAGAATGTTTTGAAAGGGTTGATGTTGTTAAATAAGAAATTTGAGAGTTATGGTTACTTGGAACCTAGTGAATTTGGGGTTATTCGGAGTGATAATTAATAATTATCACTTAATTGTATAGATTAAGGATTGTTTAATTGTTATTGTATGAGTGGGAATGTGTAGAGCTAACGTTAAACTATAGTAACCCTTTTGTGATAAAGGATTGAGGTAATGGAATAATTTACACTAATTAATTATATTGCTTAACTATTTATGAGTAGGTAAATATATTTGTTTACACGTGTTTTGAAAACTTGGCATGTTGTAAAAGATGATTTTCCTTGTACATCAGAAACTACTTTCACAATGATAAATATTTTTTAGTCTTTATATGAAAAAGATAGTGAATTTTTACAAGTGTGTGAAATGTATAGAAAGTATAAGTATGATCATATTAGGAGGTGGGAGTTTACCCGTAGGAAGGAGTAGTGAAAGTCTATATGGCATGTATCTCCTTAGTGTCCAGTAAGGCATGATGTTAGAGATTTTCTCTATAATATTTATGAGTGATACGACATTGAAGAGTGATACTCCTTACCATCATTGATATGGTGTTAGAGTAATGACACCTCGATTTGTGTGTAATAAGGGGAGACTATAGTTTTAAAATGGGATAGAACACCTTTGGCTAAGTGATCTTACCGCCAAAGGTAAGCTTGGACTATTATGAATGTATACTTGGTTCAAGAGCTTATGATTTCAGTTGGGGTGATATAGAGGTTCAGATAATATAATGATCATGCTAGTGGTAAATGACTTGTATTTATAGAAAGGATTTGTTGAATATACTAAAGTGGAAATATACATTTATTATAGAAAATGTTATATTGTAATATGCTAAAAGTGTGTTTTAGTGTTTAATAACTTTACTCTCATATGGTTATGCATGTTAATTAATAGTAGTGAATTATTCTATCATTGAGATGTTTATCTTACCTCGTAATTATATTTTCTAGATGAGCGAGAGAAAAGAAGGGAAAATTGAAGAGTGAAGAGCTCATTTGTATAGCTCTTCTCCTTGTCATGTTGTTCTGTAATGAATATGCCATAAATATTATCCCAACTTAGAATCATAACATTATTTTGGCATCACCTATATGAGGATTTGTGATATGTGTGTCCTTTAGCCTAAGATTAATGCTATTGTGATTCAATGGGTGTGTTTGGCCAAGATACAATTACAAATGATATAATTATGATGATTTATGTGTGAAAATGACTAAAACAATAGTTATGTTAATTTTTATCCATCCCTTTGTGTTGATGTGTATTGGGAGTTTGGTAGTCATTTTAAGTATGTTTGGTTATTTTGTGATATGAATGTTCATGTGTGTTGTGTGTGGCTCATTTGAGGTGGTCAACGTGATTCTAGAGCTAATAACATTTGGTATTGTGAGTTGGACACCTTTAAATGTGTTGTGAGTTAAAAACAATCATTTTGAGTTCGAGTATCCATTTTTTTAATGGATAATTATTTAAGTGTGAGACTACTACCATTAGCTCGAGGGCTCAAAAAGCCTTATATGGACACTTGAACTGCTCAAATCAGATGTCAAGTAGTGAAATGGTGCACTCTAGAAATTCGAGGTGCTATCACGACACTAATCTACTGTCATGATGTAACATCCTCAATTTTTAACCTAAATTAATTAAGCTTAAAAAGATTAGTAAAGTGAATCTTTGAGGTGTGTGACCAGAGAGGCCTAACGGGCATGTTTGATCTCAAATTTAGTACCAAATATGGGTCTGAAGGAGAATCGGGTCACCTAGGGATAGAAGAGGAAGAATTTCTAAAAGGAGAGGTTCTGTGCCATGCGCCGCGGTGTGGGGTTGGTCTGTCGTGGTGCATGAGTGCTAACACACCTAGGAGAAGCTCTCTGTGTCATGCACTGCGGTGCATTGTGTGTTCGTCGAGGCGCATGGCTAGAATTTTGCAGTATTAAGTTACAAACTTGATGTGAAATAGAAGAGAAAACAAAGGAGAATGAAGGAGTGGCAAAAAAGCTCAGCTAGGGCTTGAAGAAGCTGATTCTTGGGAGTAATTTGGAGCTTATAAATACTCAAGGTAAGCCTTCTAGCTTAAATCTTCCTCTCTTCTTCCATTTTCTTATTGGTAGAAGCTATGGTTTAATTTCTAATGGTGATTTTGAGTCCATAGAGGTTATGGGTCCGAACCCATTGACTTAAATAGAGTTAATAGGGCTAGATTGAGCTAAATAAACTTGAGAATTATGATTTTATGATGATTGGTGGTTGGAGAACATCAAATGTCCGAAATTATCATAAATTTGGCAGTTGAGAATAATGTGGCTTCGTTAATGCCCATTTAAGAGCTAAATGTTATAAATGAGAGTTAAAAAGAAGCTAAGAAACTTTATGGGTACTTTTACATGAGTTTAGAATAAAGCTTAAGTAATAAGAAATGATGAGAATGCTAATGAAAAATAGATTAAAATAAATATTGATGTTTTGCGTGGTAAATGCTTGTAGTGTAATTATTATTGGCACCATTCAAGCTTCTTGGAAGCTACGGCTGCGAATCGTTGAGGGCTGAAACCTTTCACCTCCCAAAGGTTTGAGGTAACTAGGAGAATTCTATTTTATACTTGTGTGTCTATCAGTTTATTAATTTATGAAATACTATTGAAATGTACAAACTAGAGAAAATGTAAGTGTGGCTTAATTTGTAAAGAAATCCACTAGATTAAACTAGGGAGCTTTATGCCTCATTATGCAATTTTTTCCTTGAGAACAAGAGTGGTGGATTTTTGTATTAATGTTTATTAGGAGTTCAAAGATTTGCTTGGTTTAGAAGTTCCATAAAATGTATTTGAGAAGTTCCATGATTGTGTAATGATGAAATTCAATGATTTTAAAAGTGTGAGGTATAATGATTGTGATTCAGAAGTTTAATGATTTATTTGCTTTAGAAGTTCCATGAAATGTGTTTGAGAAGTTTCATGATTGTGTAATGATGAAGTTGAATGATTTTAAAAATGTGAGGTACAATGATTGTGATTCGGGAGTTCAATGACTAGTTGGGTTTTGACGTTCCATGAAATATATGTGAAAAGTCCAATGATTGGGTAATGTGATGTTTTATGGATTGTATATGTGTGAGTTATGGCATGAATGTCCATTACATGATCTTGAGAGGCAGGAGTTCGCCTAGGAAATGGGGTAAATGAGAAAACCACATGGTAAGGCCCCATCCATATGGTGGATTGCCTAGTTTAATTCTATCCTTATTGTCCCATTGGTTCAATGAGAGACTATCCCATTAGTTTAATAAGGGATTCGAACCTAGCTAGCTATCCAACGTTCAATGACGAAGCTAGTCTAGGGTATATGACACCCTATAGTGTGAGGAATGGGAGAAATCGTGATCCATAAGTGAGTTGGGTATGCCTTGGTCGGGTAATCTCCTCACAAGTGTTTAGGCTAGGGAAGTCAAGGAATATAGACTATCCCATTAAGTTATAGCCTATGATTTCATGTCAGAGGAATAAGGAGGTGATAAGGGAGGTGATCATGCATATAGTGAGTAAAGACACTTGTTGTCTATATTGAGTCCATAATGATGGCATTTTGAGTTGAGCATTATTTTTTGCTTTTATGCTTGTCAATAAATTGCTTGATCAACTCTATCTCTATGAAAAGTGCTAAAAGTGATATTTTCCTAGTAGTTGCTATTATGTGAGCTAAACTATGGATATCATGTTTTTAAATATCTCACATGGTTTAAAGTATTAATATTAATTGCCACTTGCATTTAAACTAGTTGTTATGCATTATCATGAATTAGTCGGACCTTAGTTACTAAGTAGTTGCACTCACCCTATTACCTTCAATGTTTCAGGAAATAGCTCAAAAAGTGTGGACAGAGGAAAAATAACTCGAGGCTTAAGATCACGATCCTTTGTAGTAGGCCTCTTATATTTGAGTAATTTGTGTGTATGAAAATTTAAATTGCCAACTAGAATTCACCTTTTTGTTACTTGTATTAAGAGAAAAGTAAATTGCAATTGGTATTTGGGCCGTAGTGAGAGAGTTGATTATTATGTGCTATGTTGATAAGGCTAAAATACTAATGCAAGTGAGGATAGCGTACATATTATGATGATTTGGGAAATTTTGATGAAAATTGTGGTAAACTCCCCTTTCTATGATTTTGAGTTAAGGGGTCGAGTAGTGAAAATTTGATCTAGACATATTTCTTTTGTTTTGGTGCTTTACACGAATTAATTCTATTGAGTTGAATATGGTCATTTGGTGTCGGTGGCCATTAGTCCTTAATTTTGGGATAGGACACTTGAATTTTCTGAAAGTTGAGGTAAAGGAGTAAGTTTTAAAAAGGGTGTTCAACTTTTGTTTTAAAAATAATTTGAGCCTGGGACCAATGCCATTAGTTAGAGCGTGAAAAGAGCTTTCTGTAGACTCCTAGTTCACATCATTCAAACATCAGACGAAGAATTAGGGCGTGTCAAAAGTTGGCCCTAAAGCTGTCAAATTGATAGTAAAATTCACTGTCAAAAGTTTGTGCATTTACGTCACGGCAAATGGCATCACGAGTCATAGCACGTGTCACAGAGGTAATCACGCCACGACACATGTTCAACGAGCTGCGGCGCTCACCTTTTAGATTTTCAAAATTTTATTGTTCCAGATTTTTACACCTTTGTAACTACTTATGTGATAATCCCTTGCTTCCGTATATTTTTGAACTCTATTTTGCCTTTTTATGAGACTTGATTTGATTTAGATTTATAATCCTGGGGTCTACATTTTGTTAACCAATTAGGATTTTGTATTTAATGATTATTATTGTCTCATTTTTCCTGATTTCTTTAGATTTGTGTTTAATAATCAGCTAAAAGGAGGAGGATATTACAACTTGGTATCAGTTTCTCTAGTTGTGAGTATTGGTTTGTAGATTACGTTGCATAATTATGCTTAATTGTGCATTTGCATTTAGAGTTGGCAATTGTCATTATACATATATTGTTTTCCTCTCTTAAGCTAGCACTGATCCTTTCCTTTTGTAGGATGACTTCCATCCTTAGGGGGGGAATGGTACAAACAAGACACATAGCTAAAAATGTTCTAGTAAATCTATTGAGAAGGAAGCAAGAAGTCTCGGTAGAAGTAGAGAATGAAGTAGTCTCAACTGAAGAAGAACAAGTAGAAATGGGACGAAACCAAGAACAACTCGTACGCTCCACGGGTGGGGATAATGTGTTGCTCAAGTTAAGAGTAATGATAGAGAGAATTGAGAAGAGATTGGATGATCATGATAAGATTCTTAAGAAGAAGCTTGAAGAAGGGTGTAGTGGTACGGTTGATAAAACAGGGGGTAACCCTGCGAAGAAGAAAAGAGTTGAGATGCTATAAGAGCTATAAGGGCATAAAGATAAGGAATACTATGAAGAGAGTAGACTAAAGAGGCTAATATATTCTATGAGGCTGACTAAGAAGGAACATTAGGGTTCCATTGACTACGCACTTAAGAGATTCACAAGGTTAAATCCTCCTCACTTTAGTGGTTCTATGGAGGATAGAGCTGGTGAGAACTGGATAGACTGGTTGGAGACCATATTCTCCATGATAACCTGCACTACAGAGTAGTGAGTACTCTTAGCTACTTTCATGCTAGAGGATGCTGCCAAACAATGGTGGGAGAGTGCAAGGCCAGCCGATGGCTCCTTACTTATATAGAAGGAATTCAAGAGGAGATCTTTCACTCATTATTTCACATCTACCTTCCGAGTAGAGAAGGAGTCTGAGTTTCATCACTTACAATAAGGTAACATGAACGAGGAGGAGTTCATTACTAAGTTCAATGAATTGTTGAAGTATTCAACCTATTTGAGACACCATGATGATGAGGAGTGGAAGGTCGAGCAGTTCTTAGACAAGATATGGCCTGAGTATAATAGGCAATTAGCAGCCTTTGAGATTACTTCCTTTAAAGTGATGTGCAATAAGTTTCGGGCCATTACTAGAAGAAGCAAATTAGTAGATGATAAGAAAAGAGATGGTTAGGGTCATTTTTCTTCTTTCATGGGTCCCATTAGTGGTGTGAGCAAGAAGATTGGTTTTGGTTCGGGAGCTTTTCGAGGGCTCAGTGCCAAGGGTGCTAGGAATCGTTTTTAGAAGGGGTCTTAATCTAAGGGATCCCAGTCCAAGAAAAATGCACCCAGAGGCATAGGAGGTCAAAACCAAACTTCTAGATAGGATTCTACCCTTACTATTACTGGACCTATGAGAGCTTCATAATGCACCAAGTGTGGGAAGTATCCTAAGGGGGAGTTCTGGACATGCTTCAAATGTAATAAGGTGGGCCCATAGTGCGTTATTGCCCTGAACACGCTAATGCATATCACCAGAGGTCGGCTATTCTTGGTCGAGTCTTTGCCTTGTCCAAAGAAGAAGCTGAAGCTTCTCCGAAGCTTATTAGAGGTACTATTTATCTCTATGATATTGAGATTTCTGCTTTATTTAATTCGGGTCTACTCACTCTTTTATTTCAAATGAGTGTGTAGAAAAGTTAAAGTTGCTTGTGATTTAATTGCCCATATTAATGAATGTTTCTACACCAGTTGGAGCTTCTATGAAAACCAATCGTTCCTGTTTGAAAGTTAAAATGAGATTTGGTCATAGAATTACACTGATTGATTTGGTTTGTTTGCTTATATGGGGGATTGATGTGATTATTGGGATAGATTAGTTATCGACTAACAGAGTGATACTAGATTATGAAAAGAAGACAATTTCTCTACCAGTGTGTAATGCAACTCTTGCAGTCTTTGAGGATACTACCTCCGTAGTAAATCTTGAAATACTCACATTTTTGTCTACCATGCAAATTAAGAGGTCGGACGTGAAAGTTGTCAAATGTTCTTAGTGTTCTTTTCAACCTTTAGAGAGTATGATGGAACTCTTAATGAGATAGGAGTTGTCATGAATTTCTAGAAGTGTTTGCTGATGAGATGTCTGGCTTACCACTAGAAAGGGAGATTAAATTCTCAATTGACCTAGTGCCGAGAACTAAACTGATCTCAAAGGCTCTATATCATATGGCTCCTTCCGAACTAGAAGAATTGAACAAGAAATTGGAGGAATTGTTGGAGAAAGGATTCATTAGGCCAAGTATATCCCCTTGGGGTTTTCCTGTTTTATTTGTGAAGAAAAAGGACGAAAGCTTAAGGTTGTGTATTGATTACTGACAGTTGAATAAGGTAAAAATCAAGAATAAATACCCACTGCCTCGGATAGATGATTTACTCGACCAGCTTGTCGGAGCAGCTGTGTTTTCTAAGATCAACTTGAGATCTGGTTACCATCAAATGAGGGTGAAATTCGAGGATGTACCTAAAACTACTTTTAGGATGAGATACAGGCATTATGAATTCTTAGTAATGCCTCTTGGATTGATGAGTGCGCTAGCAATCTTCATAGATTATATGAATAGGATTTTTAGACCCTACTTAGATAAATTTGTAATTGTGCTCATTGATGATATCCTGGTCTACTTTAAGGATGAAGAAGAACATGCTAAGCATTTAAGAATCATGTTGCGAGTATTGAAGGAGCACAAGCTATATGCAAAATTAAGCAAGTGTGAATTCTGGCTTTAAGAAGTGAAATTTCTCAGTCATGTTATATCCACTGACGGTGTATTTGTGGATCCTCATAAGGTTGCTGTAAAGTTAAAATGGGAGAGACCTACCTCAATAACAGAGATAAGAAGTTTCTTAGGGTTTACTGGTTACTATCGAAGGTTCATTCAGGGATTTTCATAAATAGCCTCATTTTTTACCAAGTTGACTAAGAAGGATCAGCCGTTTGTATAGACTGAGAAGTGTGAAGTAACATTTCAGATGCTTAAGAATAAGTTAACTACAGCACCAGTGTTAACAATTCCAAATCCAAAGTAGTCATACATAATAGACACCGATGCTTCACTTAAGGGTTTAGGATGTGTACTAATGTAAGTCGATAAGGTTGTAACCTATATGTCTAGACAATTGAGGCCACATGAGGAAAACTACCCTACTCATGACCTTGAGTTAGCAACTATTGTTTTTGCTCTAAAGATTTAGAGACATTACCCTTATGGCTCACAGTTTGAAGTGTTTAGTGACCATAAGAGTCTCAGATATCTAATTGATTAGAAAGAGTTGAACATGAGACAGCGGAGATGGATAGAATTTTTGAAAGATTACAACTTCGAGTTGAAATACCATCTAGGGAAGGCTAATATAGTCGCTGATGCACTAAGTAGAAAGACAGTATACGTGGCTTGTATGATAATACATGAACAAAAATTACTAGAGGATTTCTCTAATATGCGTCAGAATGTGCCTATTTTTGCAATGGTTAATCTGAATACCACGGTGACTACTAATGAGTTTTGGAAGGAATTGCGAGAAGCTCAATTGAAAGACCCATATCTACTAGAAATCTGGAAGAATATTGAAGAGAAAAGGGCTTCAGAGTTTAGTTTCAATGATGATAGTTTCGTGGTGTATCAGGATCGTGTTTGTCTTCCTGACATTAAGGAGATCAGAGACACCATACTATCAGAAGCTCACTAGAGTAAGTTTACCATTCACCCTGGTACTGCCAAGATGTACCATGATATGAGAAAGTATTGGTGGTGGCATGGTATAAAGTGTGATGTGACTGACTACGTGTCGAAGTGCTTAACTTGTCAGAAAGTCAAATTTGAACATCAAAAACCAAGTAGTATGCTTCAACCGTTAGACATTCTAGAATGGAAGTGGGATAGCATTTTGATAGATTTCATTATGGGTTTGCCTCGTACTCAAGTTGGTTATGATGCTATCTGGGTCATTGTGGATAGACTAACCAAGTCAACCTACTTTCTGGCTGTTAAAGTGGATTATCCTATGGAGAAGTTTGCCGAGGTGTACTTACAAGAAATAGTGAGATTGCATGGAGTTTTGAAGGATATAGTATCAGAACGTGATCCAAGGTTCATGTCAAACTTTTGGAAAGCTTTGAATCAAGCTATAGGGACAAAATTGAAATTTAGTACTACTTCTCATACCCAGACAGATGGTTAAACTGAGAGAACAAATCAGACATTGGAGGACATGCTTAAAGCTTGTGCTATTAAGTGGACTGGTAGCTAGAATAAATACTTACTATTAGTAGAGTTTGCTTACAATAACAGTTTTCACTCGAGCATCTAGATGGCTCCTTACGAAGCGCTATATGGGAAAAAGTATCAATCACCACTTTGTTGGATCGAGTTAAGTGAAAGGAGTATTTTAGGTCCTGATTTTGTGGATAAGACTACTCAAAAAATAGAAGTGATTCGCCAGAAGCTTTTAATGAATTAGAGTTGACAAAAAAGTTATGTTGACAAGCAGAGAAAACTGTTAGAATTTAGGTGGGTGACCATGTTTTCTTAAAGGTTACGCCAATGATAGGCATTGGGAGGTCAATTCGAGGCAAGAAGTTGACTCCACGTTTCATTAGTCCCTTTGAAATCCTAGAGTAGATTAGGACACTTGCTTACTAGATTATGTTGCCACCTCATCTCGCGGGTGTACACGACGTGTTTTATGTCTCCTAATTAAAGAAGTATTAGCCCGACCTGTCTCACATAATTGAACCAAAAGATGTTGAGTTGCAAGAGAACTTAACTTATCAAACCGAGCCCAAGAGAATAGATGATGTGAAAGAGAAACAGTTAAGGAATAAGATCATTCATCTAATTAAAGTGATATAGAAAGGAATGACTCTTGGGGATGTTACATGGGAGACTGAGGAGAGAATGAGACAACTATACATTCATTTGTTCCTTTGAGGCATGTTTTAAGCTATTATATGAATTTTGGGGATAAAATTTCTAAAAAGAGGGGAGATTTGTGACATCCTTAATTTTTAACCCAGAATAATTAAGCTTAAAAAGATTAGTAAAGTGAATCTTTGAGGTGTATGCTAGAGAGGCCTAACAGGCATGTTTGATCTTGATTTTAGTACCAAACACAGGTCCAAAGGACAATCGGGTCACCCAGGGATAGAAGAGGAAAAATTTCTAAAGGCAGAGGTTCTGTGCCACACGCCGTGGCATGGGGTTGGTCTGTTACAGCGCATGTGTGCAACACGCCTAGGAGAAACTCTATGTGCCATGCATCGCTGTGCATTGTGCATCTGTCGTGGCATATGGCTAGAATTTTACAATATTAAGTCGTGAACTTGATGTGAAATAGAAGAGAAAATAAAAGAGAATGAAGGAGTGGTGAAAAAGCTAAGCTAGGGTTTGAAGAAGCTGATTTTTGAGAGTAATTTGGAGCTCATAAACACTCAAGATAAGCCTCATAGCTTAAATCTTCCTCTCTTCTTCCATTTTCTTAATGGTATAAGTTAGGGTTTGATTCTAATGGTGATTTTCGGTCTATAAAAGTTATGTGTCCGAACCCATTAACTTAAATAGAGTTAATGGGGCTAGATTGAGCTACGTAAACTTGATAATTATGATTTTATGATGATTGGTGATTGGAGCACATTAAATGTCTGAAATTCCCATAAAGTTGGTAGTTGGGAATAATGTCGCTTTATTAATGCCCATTTAAGAGCTTAATGTTATAAATGAGAGTTAAAGGAAACTAAGAAACCTTATAGGTACTTATACATGAGTTTAGAATAAAGCTTGAGTAATAAGAAATGATGACAATGCTAGTGAAAAATAGCTCAAAATAGATATTGATGTTTTGCATGGTAAATGCTTGTAGTGTAATTACTATTGGCACCATTCAAGCTTGTTAGAAGCTTTGGGGGTGAATAGTTGAGGGCTAAAACCTTTGACCTCCTAAAGGTTTGAGGTAACTAGGGAAATTCTATCTTATGCTTGTGTGTCTATCAGTTTATTAATTTATGAAATACTATTAAAATGTACAAACTAGAGAAAATGCAAGTGTGGCTTAATTTGTGAAGAAATCTACTAGATTAAATTTGGTAGCTTTATGCCTCATGATGTAAATCTTTCCTTGAAAATAAGAGTGGTGGATTTTCATATTAATGTTTATTAGGAGTTCAATGATTTGCTTGGTTTAGAAGTTCCATCAAATGTGTTTGACAAGTTCCATGATTGTGTAACGATAAAGTTCAATAATGTTAAAAGTATGAGGTACAATGATTGTAATTCAGGAGTTCAATGATTTGTTTAATTTAGAAGTTCTATAAAATGTGTTTGAGAAGTTCCATGACTGGGTAATAATGAAGTTCAATGATTTTAAAAGTGTGAAGTATAATGATTATGATTTGAGTGTTCAATGATTTGTTTAGTTTAGAAGTTCCATGAAGTGTGTTTGAGAAGTTCCATGATTGTGTAATAATGAAGTTCAATGATTTTAAATTGTGAGATACAATGATTGTGATTTGAGAGTTCAATAACTTGTTGGGTTTTGAAGTTTCATGAAATATTTGTTAGAAGTCCAATGATTGGGTAATGTGATGTGCTATGAATTGTATATGTATGAGTTATGGCATGAATGTCCATTACATGATCTTGAGAAGCGGAAGTTCGCCTAGGAAGTGGAGTAGATGAGAAATTCACGTGGTAAGGCCCCATCTGTGTGGTGGATTGCCTAGTTTAATTATATCTTTACTGTCCCACTAGTTCAAAGAGGGACTCGAACCTAGCTAACTTTCCACTGTTTAATGAGAAAGCTAGTCTAGGGTATATGACACCTCATAGTGTGAGAAATGGGGGAAACTATGATCCATAAGTGAGTTAGGTATGCCTTGGCCGGGTAATCCCTTCACAAGTGTTTAGACTAGAGATGTTAAGGAATATAGACTATCCCATTGAGTTATAGCCCATGATTTCGTGTCAGAGGAATAAGGAGGTGATAAAGGAAGTGATCATGTATATAGTAAGTAAAGACACTTGTTGTCTATATTAAGTCCATAATGATGGCATTTTGAGTTGAGCATTATTTTCTGCTTTTATGCTTGTCAAAAAATTGCTTGGTCAACTCTATCTCTATGAAAAATGCTAAAAGTGATATTTTCCTAGTAGTTGCTATTATGTGAGCTAAACTATGGATATCAAATTTTCAAATATCTCACATGGTTTAAAGTATTAATATTAATTGCCACTTGCATTTAAACTAGTTGTTATGCATTAGCATGAGTTAGTTGGACCTTAGTTACTGAGTAGTTGTACTCACCCCGTTACCTTCAACATTTCAGGAAATAGCTCAAGAAGTGTGGACAAAGGAAAACAACTCGAGGCTTAGAATCACGATCCTTTGTAGTAGGCGTCTTATATTTGAGTAATATGTGTGTATGACAATTTCAATTGCCAACTAGAATTCACCTTTTTGTTACTTACTTGTATTAAGAGGAAAGCAAATTGTAATTGGTATTTCAGCCCTAATGAGAGGGTTGATTATTATGTGCTATGTTGATAGGGCCAAAATACTAATGTAAGTGAGGGTAGCGTATATATTGTGATGATTTGGGAAATCTTAATGAAAATTATAGTAAACTCCCCCTTCCTGTGATTTTGAGTTAAGGGGTCGAGAGTGAAAATTTGATCTAGACATATTTCTTTTGTTTTAGTGCTTTGCATGAATTAACTCTGTTGAGTTGAATGTGGTCATTTGGTGTTAGTGGCCATTGGTCCTTAATTTTAGGCTAGGACACTTGAATTTTACAAAAGTTGAGGTAAAAAAGTAAGTTTTGAAAAGGGTGTCCAATTTTTGTTTTAAAAATAATTTGAGCCTGGTAAGATCTTTCCATAGACTCCAAGTTTATGTTATTCGGACGTCGGACAAAGAATTGGGGCACGCCGAAAGTTGGACATAAAGCTATCAAATTGATAGCAAAATTCACTATTAAAGTTCATGCATTTACACCATGGCACATGGCATCACAAGCCACAGCATGTGTCACAGAGGCGATCACACCACGGTGCATGTTCAACCAGCCATGGCACATGCCTTTTAAATTTTCAAAATTTTATTATTCCTAATTTTTACACCTTTGTAACCACTTATGTGATAATCCCTTGCTTCCGCATATTTTCAAACTCTATTTTACCTTTTTATGAGTCTTGATTTGACTTACATTTATAATCCTGGGTTCTCTATTTTGTTAACCAATAAGGATTTTGTATTTAATAATTATTATCATCTCATTTTTCCTGATTTCTTAAGATTTGGGTTTAATAATGAGCTAAAAGGAGGAGGATATTACACATGACAGTAGGTGAGCACTGTTGCACATAGCAATTACATCATGGTGAAATACTCACTGAGGGATTTGTCCCTCTATGCCATCGACCATGGATGGTGGGTGTGGCTTGCATTATGATGGACAGGCCAGATTCTGAAAAATTTTCAAATTGTATCAAATTTTTTTCAAGTACTGCTTAATTTCCATGCTTTCATATGATATTTGAATGATTTTAAACCATGAGCTCATATAATATTTTAAAAAGGATCTTTCTTGGGATCCCATTATTTTAAACTAATTACTTTTAAACCCTTAGGTTGTGATAACTTTTACTTTAAATTTTAATTAATCTTGATTATCATAATAGTATGTTAGTGTGCTATCCTAGTAATGTTAAGGTAGACATTACATATGGCGAATGGTCAAATTTTTAAATCAAAGGCTCATATATGCGAGCTATAGAATGAAAAGAGAAAGAAAGAAAGTGAGAGCAACGGGAGAGAAAAAGTTTATCTCAAGCATCAACTTTCGAGCATTTAGAAGGTGTTTTGAGTTAGATTCTACTTAGGCATGTCTTCCCTACTCTTCTTTCTTCTCTCTACACGAATTCGGAGTAAGAATTGTTGTTAGGAGATGATAATTTTCATACTTAGGGCTATGGATCTAAACTAGTTAGTCCAAATAGGACTAATGAGAGTTGTTTAAGTATTCTACTTCTATTTACCATAGTAAGGGCTTATATGGTCTGTTCTTATTTGCCATCAAAATGTGTGATTAATATGATTAAGCTAGCAGAGTTCTTGGGCAATGTTACAATATAACCTTGCCTTGCCAATTAGGTTAATAATTGAGTTTTCTCATTATTAATGTAATTGGCCTTGTGGTATTTGTCACAAATTTAGGTTTCTTTTACATCTTGATTGTTCAATTTAGTTAGTAAGTTATATAATTGTGTAATTAGATAATTTAAACATATTAATCATCATTGGTTTTAATGGATTTAGTTGGCCTAATTCATAGTTGTATTACTTGATTCACTATAAGTCCTCTAATGAATTAAGTGTTAGACTTTTGTGCTTAAGGGTTCCCTTTACTCTAATTAGATAATTTATTTCCTTTTGGTCTAACTACTTGAATTGAATTAAGAAAGTTAACTCTATGTAAAGTCCAAAGTTGTCCCCTTTATCACAATTGAATCAAACTTTTCTTTATTTCTTTTTGGTTTTTCAACTTGCTTTGTCAATTAATTTCTTTAGTTGGCATTCTATTTGTCTTGAAACAAACTCCCTGATCATAATTTAGCACTCATGCATTTCATAATAGCATTTAGGTAATACAAGCACTAGAATCCATTTAGGTAGTTTTAATTGCTTAATTTATATTTTTCCCATTTAAATTTTAGTGCAGAAATCTCACACTTATATTTAGAATTTTTTTGGCAATAGACATTAGTAATTAAATACCTTGAACAAACTTAAGGTAACTTCTAAATTGCTCCTTAAAAAAAAGACCTAGGGGTATATGCTATATTAAATCAATCTTAGTTTAATTGAGTGCCGATACGACTAAGGCATCATTTGATATCTATATCTCCTTTGACAAAACTTCTAGGGTATTTTTGCCTCTTAATCATTTTCAAAATTTACATTTATGTTTTATAAAATAACATTACAAAGTGTATTACTGAGTTTTATTGGTATCTTATAAAATGGGTCTATGGAAGTAACTTATTTTAATTAACCAATTGTGTGTTATCTGAGGCCCAATCCATAATTAATTAGTCAAAATAGGTTTATCAGTATTGGTAATGTGTCCCTTGAGGTGTTGCCATTTTTTCCATCGAATTATGGCCTTTGGGCTTAAGTCACACAAATAGGATTTCTTAGTTAGATTTTTAGTCCCTTTAAATGACTTCTAGTTATTTGAAAAATTAACTTTGTACATATAACACCATAATTTTAAAAATTAAAAAACATTAAACCTTGCTATATAGATATATAAAAAAGTTTAAAAAATTTTAAACTACTTGTAACATTCTGAATTTTAAATCTTGAATTAAGTAAGATAATGAAGTGTAAAAGGGTAAATTCATTAGTAAATTAATTTGAGGATGATTAGAGATAGCTAATGTGCCTATTGGAATTGTTTACAACCTTTGGATCAGACTTAAAGTTGTATTGGGCCATTTAGGCTCGATTAAAGATACAAAATTTAGGGCAGCCTGTAGGTCCCATTCGCTACAGTCAACATGTTATGCACCATGATGGATGGCTTGAAAATTAAAATTAAAAGAGTGTGTCTAGTGTTCAAAAAATAAAAAAAGAAATTAGATAAGTGAAAAGCACTGTATTCCTCTCCTAGGGTTTCATTATGAACAACCAGTTGAGGCTTCTTTGGGTTAAGAATCACTAAGATAGGCTTCCCTTATTCTTCTACTTTATATGAATTTTAAGGGGTTTTTGGGTTGGAGGATGAAGATTTCAATTTGGGAGGCTAAGAACTAAACCCACTGGTTCTAATATGATTAAGGAGGTTTGTTCAAAGTTTCAAAACTTGAGGTTAGAGTTTATTTAAAGTTGTATAAGTGGACTTGTAGTTTTGGACGAACCCTTGGCAATAAAGTGAAGATCTGTGGTTGTTGGCTATTATAAATGATGATATTTAAACTAATAGGAGTTAAATAAAGTTAATAGGTGATTTAGAATGTGTTGGTTGTGAGAAAATATGAAAGGTTGAGTTTTGGGTTGACAAAGTACGATTAAATTGATTGTAATGAGTAGTAAGGGAGCTAATGTTGATGATGATTGTTATTAATGTATAGACAATCAATTTTGTCCACTATTTGGTCTTGAAAATTAGCTTAGGAAGCAAGTTGGATAAGGGGTAACTTTGCTATCCCAAAGGATTGAGGTAATTGGAGAAATCTATTTCATATTTAATTTCTTGTTTAGTTGGTTGTAGTTTCTTATGAACTTGTAAACATGTTTTTATATCTTAATGTATATATTATATTGTTTTAGAAATGTATATGCAAGTATGGCCTTTTATATAAATGTGAAAAAGATTGATGATGTAAATGATGATTTTGAGTGTTATGATATTGAGAGATTTTGCAATGATAAATATGATTGCATTGAGCAATGTGTTGTAAGCATGATTCTTGTAGCATGATCATGACATGAGTAGGAGTTCACCTTAGGGGATTTTAGCATCACTATTGTAGAAATGACTTTTAATGACAATTATTTTTTACCTTTTACATCAATTATTTAATTTCTACATTGGTTATTATATTAATTGGCATGAAAAGTATGCTTTTCACAATATTTATTTATAATAATTGAAGTGGAAAGCTCACTTTCCACAGCAGTTATTTTTAGAAAAATGATGTTAAACACCTTTTAACATTGATTTTCTATATAACCATTGCTAAAAGTTTGATTTTTTTGAAAAAAAAATTGTTTGTTTTTCTCTACATCCATAAGTTAAACCTGTAAATTGCATTGAACACAGAACAAGTATAAATAGCCAATCAGTAGAATCAATAACTATAAAATAAGTTATAACTATACTAAATATATATTTCTAAAATGAACTAAGATAATATTTTCTTCATATAACTGATATGTTAATATATATATATATATATATATTTGTTCAACTATTAAAAAACAAAAAAAATTTGTTCAGCCTCTTCACTTTAAAAAGTTCTCTTTGAGAAGTTGTTAAGCCAAAATATCTCAAATGATGTCAATCTCTTCTTCATTGTAGGGTTTCGTATTATCAAAAATCTAAAGAATAAAATTAATTAGAACAATACTTTAAGGAATTAAATACAAGAATCTAAACTAAAATAACAAAACAAAATACCTCATCTAATCTTTTAGTACTTCCAACTTAAAACTATCTCATGCATGCATATAATGGATAATATACTATCTGCATTTTGTGCTGCCTAGCTGCCTACAGCACTAAAATAAATGAAAATTTAAAATAAAATCAACACATATAAGGGATAATTAAATATGAAAGCCAAGGGTTCATGCTCACATTAGGTTAAATTTCAATAACAATTAAATTCAACTTAAATCTTAACAACAGTAAAGTTCAAATCCTACTCCTAAGCTATGAGAAATTTATATAAATATTATAGAAATTAGAAAAAAATTTGGCAAAGTTTTTCCTTAAAATAAAACTTTCCAAATATCAACAACAATCAAATATAACTTAAATCTCAACAACAATGAAGTTTAAATCAAATTTCCAAGCATTATAAAAATTTAACTAATATAATTATAAACAATTTCTAAACACATAACAATTTAAAAGAAAGGAATACAAAATAATCAAACTGAATGACTATTGTAGACAGAGCACAGCTAATTAAGTAAGAACAAAAGTAAAACATTTCATATCTATAACTACTAATTACTCACTCCGTTCAAAAATATAAAGCATTTTTTAAGGAGTTGGAGTTCAAAAATATCAGGCAATTTTAGTCTTTTGAGGTTTATTCATTACTCTTTTTTAAAAATGTCCTTATTGATGAATGACTTTATATTTATTATAGGGTATTTAATAGGAATAAATATAAAAAGATAGAGTTAGTTTGAAAGCAGGTAAGTACTTCATTGGGGTGAGATTTGGTTTAAAATGCCTTATATTTTTTAAACGGAGGGAGTACTTTAAAGTTTAAAAATTAAAGAAAAATTTGATAAAAAAAATAGAGAACTTACTTTAAAGGTAGAATGTGAAGGATGAGGGCACTAACAAGGAAGTAGAAGAAGAATGAAGAAAAAAACACTCACAACTAAAGAAGTTTTGAAGAAATCAATAGTGAAAGAAGGAAGAAGGAAGAATAAGAGAACAAAAATAGTAGTTAGAAGGAGGAATGAAAATGGATGAAAGAACCATATAAAATGGCACAATGATGGTGAAAAAGTGATGACAATGGAACCAAGAATGGCGACCCAATGGCAACAACATTAGACTAAGTGATGAACCTTGGTGATGTCGGAAGCTTTTTTTTATTTTGGGTATAGGAGAAAGAGCGTCAAATGAAGAGGAAACCAAACTAAAATAAGAAACTGTCAAAAAATGAATCTTTTAAGTTTTGAAATTTAAAATGAAACCATGTCAGTTCTTATAAAAATTGATATGGTTTCAAGTTTTACATCAGTTGTAGAAGCAACCAATGTGGAAACATATGAAAACAATTTTAATAACCAACATAAATTGTAATTATGTCAATTTTTTTACAAAATTGATGTAAAAACTTTTGCACATAATTTGATTTCTGCTACTGCCTTTTTTACTATAGTTTTTTTTAAAAATAACTAATGTTAAAAAGTGATGTAAAAAGATTATTTTGTAGTAAAGCACATTGAATCCATGTAGATGGTATTAACATCGTAGGTACTTGAATGTTTAGTTCAAATCAAGCATTCTTTAATATCAACTTAGATTAGGTGTAAGGTAGGTTACCTAGATCTTATTAGCCCTTAATATCACCCTAGATTGGGTGTAGGTTAGGTCTCACTACACCCCAGAGATTTGAGATAGGGAAATCTAGGGTTCAAGAGTGAGTATAGCACATTTGGCTAAGTAGCCCTTACAATTAGTAAGCTTAGGTTAGTCTATTCATATAGGCATAGCCTTATTTGATCCAATAGCCCATAGATTTAGTCAAAGTTATCAAGAGGATGTAAGGGAGGTATTTGAGCATGTATCCAATCAAAAGTTATGAAATGATTGTAGGATATAAGAGATAGGCTAGCACCCAAGGGGGGTGATTTAGGTGACATGTAAAAACTTTTGAAAACTAGAAAGAGTGAAGAACTAAAGTGTGAAAGAAGAAGATGAGACATACAAAATTTATATGGTTCAGCGTCAAATTTGACCTACATCCTATCTAGTTCTCAAGATCACACTTGAGATTTTCAACTAAGTTCACAAGCTTTAATAGGTACTTGCCACCACAGTACAACTCTCAAGACTTAACTTGTCTTGAATCACTCAACAAACCTTGTTATTATTCAGCAAGTGATTACAAACATTTGAAAAACTCCTTTCAAAGATTTTTAAGAAAATGAAATAAGCTTTTGTAGAAAACTTTCTTAAAGAGTATATAAAATTACAATTGAAAGCTTATAAACTTATAAGAGCTTTTCACAATTCTTTTTAAGAATAATAAATGGATGCAAGATGTAAAAGCATAATTTGAAAGCTTTTCAAATGCTCAAATAATGATTTGTTTGCTCAAGGATTATTAGTTCTCATTTAGGCTCAAAATGAATCATATATATAGTTTTGGTAGTTGATAGACTTTTGGAACAGTGATTCTATCCGTTAGTGCAACTTCTTGTGAGTGATTGGCAGAATCACATGTGATATTGTACTTGGATTGTTCTATAAATGTATATGTGATAAATCACATGTGAACTCTTCGACCTCTCACATGTGGTTTTGCACTTCTGAATAAGCATCCAATTCTATATGCTAAAACTCACGTGGTACCTCTTTACTCTCTCATGTAGTTTTGTATTTCTGAATAAGCATTTAGTTCTACGTGCTAAAACTTGCATGGTACCTCTTTCCTCTCTTACATAGTTTTACACTTGTGAATATACTCTCATATTAGAGTGTTAAATCTGATGAGTGAATCATTAGCTCTCATGCGTGGTTTTGCAAATAAGAAACTATCATCAGTTCTATGTAACAATTATATAGAACTTCTTCTCTTTCACATGAAATGGTTGGCAAAAGGCCAAAGCTAATTTTTGTGGTCAACACTCGTATGGAACTAGAAAGTTACACCTGAAATAGCATGCAATAATGCACAAACTTGTCTGGGTGCATTTTCATGAGTGGAACTGCATATGACTCAAGTGAGATTTTATATGATTAAGAGATATAGATATGTGAATCAATGATCATACAAGTGAACAAATTCTAACTTAGCTTGAGATGACTTAAGACTCAACAAAGAAAAATATGATTGTGCAACAAGTGACAAATTACGCATAGCTACCATCGACTCACGTGTAAAACAACACTCTAATAGATGTAATAGAGTATAGTTGCTAAAACTTGCATGGACAATAATAGTTCTAATATGTGATTTTGCATGCAAAAATAAAGCTTAAGGCACTACATAACACAAGTGATAGATGACACGTGAATCACTTCTTGACTCTTGCATGATCTAGCGGTCAGTGTGCCTAACTTGTAAAATCTCATAAATGACCTGCAGAATCACATGTGATTCTACTTCTCATACTACAAACAACTTCTATGAAATTCAACACACAAGAAAGACATTGTTTGCAAGATTTAATACACTTAAATGAGCTTTAATGCATATAAATGAGATATATGATGCATTCATTTAAATGATTATGAAAAGTGATTAAGCTCTTAAAGTTTTTACATTGAATCTAAGGGAATTTAAAATAACTTATCTTAAGCATTTTCATCTTTTCTTGATTCTTCATGCTCTTGAGGTTTTGTTTTCATCCATGATTCTTTATATCTACACACATAACAAATACCTCTTCTCTTAGTTTTGTAATCATTAAAAGACATGATCCAATAGTATGTGTATGATTTAGAGTATCTTGATTATTGAGTAGTTATACTCACCTTTCTTTTAACATATTATAAGAATTGACTTTGGAAAAGGCAAAGGAGAAGGACTTGAGGCATAGGATTTGGTATTCCTACTATAATACCTTAACGTCTTTTGATTAATTTTGTGTAATATAAATGATATTGCCAACTATGATATTTATTTTGTTATACTTGCACAATTGGCATCCTATTTATGATTTGGTCATATTTTGGGCCGTATTATTTATTGTGTGAATTTAATTGTTTATATAGGGCAAAAATATTGGTGTAAGTTTGATTATGATTATTTTGAGGATTATTGACCTGATATATTGGAAATGATATTGAAACCTCCCCCTCTTGATTTTGTTAAACATGGGGTTAAAGGTTGAAAATGTAATCTATAATGATTTTATATGATATGGTGAAATATCTCTTAAATATCATATATACAATATATAACATCCTTAAAATTTAACCCTTAATAATAGACCTAATTAAGGGTAATTAAATAGGATTTACATGATATGTGGTCAGAGGGGGACTAATGAGTCTTTTTAGCTGTGATTTTAGGTATAAATTGGGTCACTTGGGCATCAAAAAAGTGGGAAAAAAACAAGTAGAAAAGCCTTTGTATCATATGTCGCAGTGCACAATGTGATTTTTGCAAAAATAAGTCATGTTTTGAGATAGAAAAATAGAAGATTCAAAGAGAAAAATGAAGAGAACATCCTTTGCTATGTTAAGGCTCGAAGATTCAAAGCTTTGGGAGCATTTTAGATCTTGCAATTACTTGAGGTAAGTTTCCTAAGCCCTAATCTCCCTTTCTCTTCTATTTTCTTAAAGATTTGAGTTAAGGTTTGAATAGGAAAAGTGATGTTTAGACCATTTGAGTTCTAGGTTCAAACCCATTAACTTAAATAGAATTAATGGGAGTTATTTAAGGTATCTAAACCTAAAGTTTATGATTTTACAAGTTTTAATAGTTGGGAGGGCATTAATGCCTAAAAATTAGAATAAATGAAGAAGTTGGAGTTTATGGGGAACTATTAATGATAGTTTGAGAGTTTAATTAAGCTATTGAAAGTTAAAGAGAGTTAATAAACTCAATGGGTAGGCCTAAATGTGAGAAAGAAGAGTATTAGGTGTTTTAGAAGTAGAAAATGAGAAATCTAAAGTTTGAAAAGGTATTTTAAGAAATCTAAAGTTCGTGTGTCACTTACCACAGATTGTTGGACTTCAATTCAAAATTCCAACTACATGTGTCTGACAACTCATTAGATTGATGAGGAATGGACATTACATAAATGAATTTTGAATTTTTGTGTGGTGGAAAACCATAAAGGGGATACTATTAGTAATGAAATTGAGATGCTTATTCTATTAGGGTATTGAGTAAGTGTTTGCAATTACAGTTGATAATGCTTCTTCTAATGATTTTATTATTGTATTTTTAAAAAAGCGTTTGAAAGATGTAGGAGGTCTAGTGTGTGATGGAGAATTCTTGCAGATGTGGTGTATTGCTCATATTTTGAATTTAATTGTTTCATAAGGCCTTAAAGATATGAATCAATGTATTGAACTTATTTGACATGAAATCAAGTTTATTAGATCTTGTCCTATTAGGCTTAAAAAATTTAAGAAGCTTGTTAAAAAATTGAGAATTGATTCAAAGAGTCTTCTTAGCATAGATTGTCCCACTAGGTAATTTACATAATTGTTAAATTATGATTGTTTGCATTATGATATGCAATTTTTTCTAACATTTAAATCTTTTGCTTATTTTAATAGGTAGAATTCAACATACATCATGTTGCAAAATGCCATTAAGTTCACTAAGGTCTTGTATAGAATGGAGGATGAGGATCAAGATTACAAGAACTACTTCAAAAAGAACATTAAATTGTCTTCTAGTCAAGCTATGTTGATAGGATGGAAGAGGAGGATGAAGATGAACTTGGTGATCATGATGGTGATTAAGGTACAATTAAACCTCCTAATGCCTATGATTGGAGAGTGGCAAAGGAATTTCTCACCTTTTTGGAGTTGTTCTATACTATGACTCTTCAATTTTCTAGATCAAATTATGTCACATCAAACACATGCTTTCAAAATATAGTTTCAATCAAGACACAATTGGATTCAATTGCAGCTGAATCTAATTCTTTATTGAGTGACATGGTAGAAAGGATGCAAAGTAAGTATGACATGTACTGGTGAAAGGCAGAAAACATGAATCCATTATTAGTGATAGTTGTGATTCTTGATCCTAGATACAAATTTTCTTATGTTGAAGTTGCTTTTAAACATTTTATTAGTGATTACACGAAAAGGTAAATGATGAAAAAGAAGATTATAGGGCATTTGTATCGCTTGTTTGATGAATACTCTGCAACTCTTACAGCCAGTGGTAGTCAACCATTTGAAATTGGTATAGATGTAGGGGAATAACAGTGCCAGTAGTGGGGTGAAGCAAGCTCCTCCATCTTCTAAAAAAATTATTGATGTGGCAATGCAAGATTTCTTAACCACTGCAATGAATAAGTATCTAAAGAAATCAATTTTAGAGGTGGAAGAGTACCTAAATATAGAGTTAATTGATGCTTGTGATGATAGTTTTGATGTTTTGACATGGTGGAAAGTGAATTCTTTCAAGTATAAAGTTTTAGGCTTGATTGTATGTGATTTGTTAGCTATGCCTATCTCCACAATATCTTTAGAATCTACTTTTAGTACTAGGGGTCGAGTATTAGATACTTTTAGGAGTTCCTTTTGTTCAAAAATGGCCGAGGCACTCATTTGCACCCAGAATTAGCTATCATTAACATCATGCACCCCATTGAAAAAGATTGATATTGACTATTTTAATGAGACTTTACGTGCTGTTAATGGTAATAATAATATGAAAAATTTATTTTATTTATATTCATTTTAATTCTCCATATTATATAGTATATATTATTATTTACTAATCTAATTATCTTAATTTGTCTTGTAGAAGAAGAGTCAATAGCTCAATCTTCTGCCGTATCAAGTGACTCTAAAGAAGATAAATGAGGATAGATGAGACTAAATGGGTTTTCACTGTAAAAATTAGAATTATTAATCCTTGTTTATTTAGTATTTGCTGTTAAAATATTTGTCCTTGTATTATTCAGAGATTTAAACTTTTAGAATGATGCTACTTAAGTACTTATGTTAAGTTATAGTGGGATGAAAATCATATGTTTTGATTCTTTCCTCTTTTTTTTTTAAGAAAATGGGTGTTGTCGGTAAACAGGTGGCCCAGATCCACCTATATCCATTTGTACCTGTTTGAATGCACCCATTTTTTTTAAATGGGTGCAAATGGGTATGGGCGTATTTAGGCAGATCTAGGCCACCCGTTTAAAAAAACAGGTGCAAATGGGTCTGGGTGGGTTTAGGCCACCCATTTACCCATAAATGGGCAGGTAACAAGTATGGCCTCAGGTGGCCCGTACCCTCTTGTTTACACCCCTATGTGCATGTAGTGTGTTTTACATGTAGTATTAAGTCTATTGAGTATGATTTGGATGTTAGAAATGTCATTTGGCACATGTGTGGGTTTTTGGACACCCTTGTGTTGCAAAAATTGTGAAAATGGTTGAAAATATGTTTGGGTATCTAACTTCCTTGTGTGACTTAGTTTGGAAGTAAAAACTAATGTCATTAGTTAGTTTATAAAAAGAGCTTTTTATAGATACCTAGTGCTAGATATAGAGGCGTAATAAAAGATTAAGATTTTAAAATCTCTATCCCAGTATAGATTGAAAGAACTCGTTTAAGTTAAGGTGAATAAAAAAATTACCTTTTGTTTTTTAAACTTCACACGTGTTCTCTTTAAGAGTTTGCATCTCAAGAGCTGACAATGTAGATCTTCTCCCTTTACTGATATCCACATCAACATATCTCCACTCGAAAAGCGTGCTAGCACTCAAAACGTCCATTTGTTTTTTTTAAATACTAAACTCCTTCTTTAGGGTGTTTTCGTGGCTCTCACTATATTTTGCCACCAGGACTTTTCTGACTGTCTCACACCAAGCATGTCCCCTTATCTATCATTTATATAGATTAAGGTTTTAGTATTTCTTTAATGAGCCAACAAAAATTTAATTAAACTTATCTCATAAATTTAATCTATGATATCATATCTAATTTAAATTTATCTCATAAATTTAAATTATAGAATTGATATGATATTATCTCATATCATGTTAATTATTAAATTTAATCTATCATATAAAATTAAATTTAAAACTAACACAGTATAATATAATATATTATATTATATCATATATACATATTATCTACATACATGTATACATGAAAACACGTGCGCGCGTGCACACATTTCAAATGTTTATATATATATATATATATATATTATATTTTGAATGTTATATATCATATAAATACATACATACATATATATATATATATATATATCAAATATATACATACACACACATATGTGATTATATATATATATATATTGAAAATATATATAATTATATTTTATATTTTATATATATATATATATATTTATTAAATAAATATTCAAATATATATATATAAATATATAATTCATTCACCCTAGATAAAGCATTACATTCATTTGAATTTAGACACACTCCAGATTCAATGAATTTAAACATTTTAGCTTGAGTTGAGCTGTTTGTGTGTGATCCTATAGGGCTATATGAAGTTAGCAGTAGGCTAATGATATTATTGGCCCATAAGTCATAAGTGTCCTCTAGCAAGACATTACAATGAGCCAATTCATATGGGAATCGATAATCTAGTGTAACCTATCATATAACTGTGTCACATCCTTTTTGTCACGCGATATTTTGGTCAAGTGTCAGATATGAAATTGTTATTTTTCTTTACTTGGCCATTACTTTTTCAATCTCTGAGTGGATTGACTATGACAATGAAAAAACTCTTTTCATTATAGTATGACCATATATTTTCTCAATCTTATTTATCAAGGGGCCTAGTAGTATCTCTCAAATAATATGAGGGACAAATTTCATCTTGACCACTCATATTTCTCTATATAAATATCACTAAACTCAATCATAAGTTTTATGATCACCCAATCAAAGGTGACATTTCATTAAATCAAAGTTCAGTTGTCATTATATAGGAATCCATAATTATTTTAGGTCAAAGTGCTTAGTGATATAGTTACATATTAGATAAGCTTATGATTTGTATCATGCATCTTTCTCATAGCAAGTCAGTCCAACACATCAAACCTTTTCAAGTACCTACGACTTTGATTTATATATATATATATATATATAATTAATTAAAATTATACTAGTCATGTTTCATCTATGATCCCTCAGAAATGACTGACTAGGAACATTTAGGATAATCACTATAGTTCATCTAAGGATACAGTTATTATAGTGAACATACAATTAATAAGATAATAAAAAAGAAATTCATTAAATAACAATATACATAATACAATGATTAACCTTAGGGCACAATTTTCAAAACCTAAATCACCTTATTTTGATGTCAAATAAAAAATTAGGGTACATTAAAAGTTACCCAGAATTATTATCAAATGATAACAAAATTGCTATAAAAAGCATGCAACATGCTGCAATGCATGGTGCCTATGCCACAGCATGTTGCATAGAAAAAGGAGCTGCCATGGCCCATTGCTATATTTTGCATTCCTTTATGTTTTTCCAACTGTTTTGAATCTGTTCACTCCTCTGAGATACCTCATGCTTCTAAAATATCATTTTACTCTAATTAAAAGTTTAACAAGTGATTTTGATATATTTTAAACTATAAAAACTTAGGATCTCTTTTCTACATATTACAAAATTTGTAATCCTTATTGGGGTACCCTTAATTACCTTGGATTTGCTAATGGATTGTGATTAGATAAAGGAGATGTTTCATGACACCTAGATCAAGGGCCCCATTGACAACCAATCACACGAAATGTGTAAATGACCTAGTTGGCAATATCATTAACATTCACATATATTACACAATTACTAAAGGCATTGCAATAGGAAAAACTCAATCATTTGCCTCTGTTGCCTCCCTTTTGCCTAGCTTAGGAATAATGCTTATAATATGCTAAACAAGGGGTGAGTACAACTACTCAATAACAAAAATATTTTAAATCATGCACATGTAAGTCAATTTGCCATAGGCAAACAAAGTAAGCATTATGTAAAAGTAAAGTGGTAACCAATCAAATGTATGATCACTTTCACCCTTATCAACTCCTTATACTTCCAACTAAAATTATAAGCTGACAAATTAAATAAGGCTATGTCTATGTTAATGGACTAACATAAAATTACCAATTGTGAGGAGCTACCTGACCAAAGGCACTTCACTCAATCTAGAACTATGATTTCTCCCATTCTTGAATCACCAACATGTCAATTGTAACCTCCAAAAGGTTAAACCACAACTAACTCCAAATCATGGCAATCTAGGGTTTAACCCTCAAAGGATTACCAAATTGTAAAGTTTTATAAAAGAAATTTCTCAAAATTCTTTCAAAGAAATCCTGATTTCAACAATTCAAACCTCAAAGATTATTCAATAAATCTATATTAGAGTTTTGAAAGTAAAGCAAAAGTTGGAAAATTAATCGGTACCCAAAATAATGAGTTTTAA
Organism: Prosopis cineraria; assembly: GCF_029017545.1. Taxonomy (NCBI): domain Eukaryota; kingdom Viridiplantae; phylum Streptophyta; class Magnoliopsida; order Fabales; family Fabaceae; genus Prosopis; species Prosopis cineraria. The sequence continues at coordinate 28,965,798 of NW_026555336.1, forward strand.
AACTTAAAAATAGATTTTGTGTATAAAGTATCATGTGCGAGCAACTTACACCATGCACACCATGGTGTGTCTTCTCTATCCCATGTGTCACGGCGTGAGATGCCATACACTGCAGCGCATTAGACAAAATTTGACGGCATTAAGTGCTATTATTTAACATCATTGGAAGCAAACTTCCGACACATTCCAAATCTCTATCCAACTTCCGATTAAGGTGGTTTTAGTGTCTACATGAAACTTTCTCCTAGCTCTAGCTAATAGCACTAATTACACACTCAAAATCATTTTTTATAAAAAGTTAGACAGTAAGACCCACTATGACCAGTTTTTTACCAAATTTCCTAAATGGAGTGTCCTAACTCAACCACACGTACCAATAGCTTGCACCAATCATTTGACCACACTCAATGGACTCTTGCGAACACATGCAACACACCACACATAATCAAAAATATTTATCTCATAAAATTACTACTCAACCCTAATTTTTACAAAATATAAAAAGGGAGGAAATGTTGCACAAAAACAACAATTTCTTTCCAAATTTTTCAAAATACATATATTTCTACTTGCATAAGTATTTTGGCCCTATTCACAAGTTCACAACCAAAACTCACTAACCCAAGGCATAAAATAAACTAGTTATATACAAAATCACGCAAGTATTACATAAATCATGTCAAATAATCCTAGTTAGAAATTACATTAATAAATACACATGAAAGTAACAAAAGAGAGGCATATAAAGGATTACTCCACAATCCTAGGCCTCTATATGTTTTTTCCAACTCAGATACAATGAACTAAGTCTTAAAAAAATTGAGAATTGAGGGGTGAATACAACTACTTAGTAATCAAGTTTCACTTAACCCACGCAGTTGCATATTAATTGTAAATGGATGCAGTTAGCAAATAAGCACAAATAACACAACACTCGGCCATGGTTCACAAAACTAACAACCATGTGACTGGGCTTGTCAAAAAATACTTTATCACGTTATTTAGCAAAAACATAATATAAGGTCGCAAAAATAACAATCATGTGCTCTCATACATGCTGGACCATAAAACTAATAATCATGTGGCTAGACTTATATGCATGATTATATACCATCCTTATATCCTCTTGTTACCTCCAACATGAAACCGGTGGCTATACTGGTTACCCCCTTTACTGACCAACCCAGCCTTCTACTTGTGAGGAGCTATCAAGCCAGGTTGAACTCACTCACTTATGTAATTTAGTTTCCCTTAATACTAATAACTATGGGATATCATACCCTTAATTTAGCCTTCTCATGAACTGGTGGAGACTAGTTAGATTCAAGTCCTTCATAAAATAAGTGGGACATAGATTACCTCACAATTCCAACAGTTAGTGCCAAGGCTAGTTTCTAATTCCAATTATCACTGTCAATACCACGTGGATTTCAACCAATCTACTCCTCTCCCTAGGCAAACTCTTGCAAATAATCATGCTATGCACATTTCTTACATATTATACATTTCAATAATAAATTCATGATAAACAATCTCACATACTCATTTAAATCACTCCATACATTCAACATATTATATGCCACAAATCTCCACTTGTGCAATAACATGCCACAAGTAAACTTTTAAATCACAAGTAAGTGGCATAATTAACATTTTCTTTCCCAAAATCATTTCACAAGTCAAACATTGCCAGTATGCATCATACATTTAAATGATTCATCATATTTCACAAAACACAATTAATATTCAACTATAAAAATTAAGTTTCTCTTGATTACCTCAAACCTTTGAGAGGTCAAAAGTTTACCCCTCACTATACCAACTTCCTAAAGCTTCAATAAGCTTGAATGGTGTAAAAAACAAACCTCACTACATCTATACCATAAGAATATCATCATTATGTAACTCTTGAAATTTTATCAACATATAACTCCACACACTCTACTTTTATCAACTCATAATCACTACTCATTCATACCCAATAGGCTCATTAATTGTCATTAATGCACATTATCATTAACAACACCTCAAACCATCATTAATGTACATAAACCTCTCCCAACTACTATATTTATACAATTTTTTGGATATTAGATGCTCCCATGGACCAATCAATTCTAAAATCATTAGTGTGGTATTCCAATACATTAAACAACTCCCACTATACTTATTTTAACCAATGGAATCAGACCCATACTCTTATGGACCAAAAATCCATCTTTCAAGTCAAACCCTATTATAAATCATCATAAATGAGGGAGAGAAAGGAAGAAGAAGGCACCATTAACTTACCTTCGGTGTTTGAAAGTTTCAATCTATCAACAATAGAATCCAATGTTCTGCCCTAGTAAAGCCAAAGTTAAGCTCTTCATTTTTTTTCTTCTTTTTCTCTTCTGTTTTCACACAGCACACGAATTAATTTATCAAAAATTTTGGCCATGGACCATGGCGCATACTGCTCTCCGCTGAAGCATATGGCATAGAGGAGCATGTTATTCAAATTTACCTCTATGTGCCACAGCAGACCAATCACGCTTTGCGGTATGTGGCACAGAGAATAATTCTTCACTTTTTCTTCCTCTTTCCTTACCCGCCATCGATCCGAACCCACTTCTAAGGCTAAAATAACAACAATTATACCAAGTTAAGCCCCTCTAGACATACACCTCTTTAACTCACTAATTACCCTCATTAGGTTAATAAACCAGGGTTAAATTTTTTCAAATGTTACATCAATAACCCTTCCCTACACCTAGTCTAGGTTGATGATAAGAGCCTAGGGAATTTAGGTAACCTACCCCACACCTAATCTATGGTGATGTTAAGGAATACTCGATTTAGAACTAAACACTAAGGCCACCCATAGTGTTGGTGATATCCATATAAAATCAATATATTAAACTCCTTTAAGGTGAACTCTCACCATCTCACAATCATGCCACACGATCTCATTCTCACAACTTAAAGCATATAATAACATCATGTGTTTTTATTCATATTCACAATGGTATAATCTCTACAACTTTAATTCACATACAACCATTATCATAGACAGTGCAAACTCATGTGTGTGTATTTTTTCATAGCCATACTTACATGATGTTTATAAAAATCATTTTAATTTATTCAAAAAGATATAATCAAATGTTTCACAAATTGATAAACACCCATATTCAAATGATGAGCAATTAACATAATATAGAATCTCCTAGTCACCTCAAACATTTAAGAAATCAAAGGTTATCCTCTACAGTACTTACTTTCCAAGCCACCACCAAGCTTGAATTGATGCATAATAAATTTAATCTACAATTATAATAATAACCAACAATACAACTTCCATTAAACCCATTCTAACACTTTAATTCACCTATAACCAACTCAAAATCCAAATCTCTTGGATTCTCTTACAACCATTAGGTATGTTAACTCTCATCAACCCCATTTAACTCCCATTAGATTTTACATCATCATTTCTAACGTCCAACTACACAAGCTCATTATTAAAGTTCTAGAGTTCATCCAAAACCCAAGACCCAAAGTCACAACCTAAAAAAAAACTTTAAAGTTAGGTGTAGAAAGCGTAAACAACTATCATTAGTCCTATTTAGACTAATGGATTCAGATCTCAAGCCCTAAGGTTAAAAAATCATTACCTCCCTTATAAATCCTAGCTCAAAAATAGGTAGAAAGGAAGATGAATGATAGAAAAGGCTAACCTTAGTGATTTAAAACACCAAATCCTCTCAAAATTGAGCCTAGATGAAGCCTTATCAAAGAGATACATGAGCTCCTTTTCTTCTTCCTCTTTTCTTCTTTTGTTTTCTATTGCATCTCGTTCCATTTTAATTTAGAAATTGAGCATCTGTCACAATGAAAGGTGCAAAGAAGGCCAATCTATAATTGCTCCTCTATTGGGCCCAATTAGCCCAATAAACTTCTAGGTCCAATCTAGAGGCTATATATACGTCCAAGAAGCCCATTAGCTATCTCTAAATATCCTCAACTTTATCTACACATTAATTTACTTTATCACCCTTAATTTATTCATTTAATCTAGAGTTTAAAATTCAAGATGTTACATGTGGTGCATTGTACAAGTTTTCCTAAGTCTATTATGTATGGTTTAGGTGTTGTTATAGCCTATTGGCACTTGGTGGTGAGTTTAGACACTTTGGAATGTGAAAAGTATGATAATGATATTATTTTGGTTCTAGGTTTCCAATTTTATGATATTATGTTATTAGGAAATAAGTGAATTTTTATAAACACCTAGATTATCTCAATCAGATATCGAACAAAGATCGAGGCCTTGTCAAAAGTTTAGCCCTAACTTTAAATTTGATAGCAAATTACTATCACAAGTTCTGTGCAATGTGCCATGATACATGACATAGCGGAGGCAAGCCACGATATATATGAGTGTTAATCACGGCAGACAGCCTCTGTACCATCTGTCGTGATAGATGCACAGTGCCACAACTAATGACATAATTTTATAAAAATTAATATTTTTTAATCATGTTTTCAATTATTTTCAATCCCATGATTTTGCATGTTTCAAAATTTAAATAATTACTTATTTTTGTTTTGGGAAGTTTATAATGGTATTATTAACCTTAGGTTCCCGTTTCTATTAAAGGCTTTTTATTACCAAATTAAGTTTCAAACTTTTCTACTATAGTAGAGTTACATTACTTGTCTTTAAAATATTCTACCATTATAGAGATTCTTTAATGGCTATACTGTGATAAGTTAAATCTTATTAACCATAGTAGGCCTTTAAATTAAGTCTTTTCCTTTTTCTAATATGATTAATCATTTTATAATTGCATTAAATTCCTTTCTATCATGGTAAGGTGAATAGGTTTGGTCAACCTCTAATTACTATGATGGAGTATGATTATGATGATTAAGTATATGGTTAGACCAGGCAATGTTACACTACTTAGGGAACTTTTTTTGAAATCCAAATAAAGGCTCAACTATATAAAAGAGAAAAAAAGGCCTAAGGAAGTTGCCCGTGAAAGTTGCAAAACCAAAAAAAAATGCAATATCCTATCTTTTAAATTAGAGTTCAAGAGAATGGTGATAATTGAAAAGAATTTAACTCAAGATATACCCAAATGTTGAAGGAAATTCAATTCAAAGAAACAAACTGTATAGAAAATTCAACCTCTAAATATTAAGGGTAGTCAAAGGAGTTGAATTGATTTAGCCTTTTGTAGCCACCAATGTCTTTCTCATGGCCATAACCAAATAAGTTATAGTTCAATCTTTTCCAAGAATTGTTTTTTATTCATTCCATTTCAAAAACTATACATGTTTAAAGTTTACTTACTTGTTTGATTTGATTTTATGCGAGAAGATTACAGTAATACTAATGCACTCCTTGCATTCATGTTGTTTGGTTGGTCTATTGTAATGTAGAGGACATTACATTATATAAAGGGGATTACCTTAAATGGTGTATTATATATTAAATTAATGAATCTTTATAATCCCCATCCCTACTACCTTGAATCTACTTTGTACCAAAATACCCCCACCCTCTTATGGTCTTTCAACATTAGTATCTCACTCACCCTCCTTCTCCATCAATGGCATCTTCTCACCTCCATGTCCTCCTTCAGCCACCGTCCTCTCATGTTGACATCTTCTTCTCATCCATATCCTCCTTCAACATCGATGCAACACAAACCAAGGTTGCCAATGATGATTTCACCTCCACCTTCATCCACCTGATGCCACCTCTTTTGATCTTTGTGGTCTCCATCAATCTCATTATCAACATCGCAAAAATTTAAATTTCTAATGATGTTGTTTGATTTTTCTAACTTTGAAGGTTTATTTTTCTAGGCTTGAATGTTGAATTTGAAATTTCATTGTCTTTTAGATTTAAAGGTTGACTATACTACAATGGAAGGGGTGGGGAAGGAATTTTACAATGTAAAAGGAATTTTTTGTTTGTTGGCTCTTGGATACTTGAAGAAGCTAGCCACAGTGAGGATTGAAGATGGGAAAGGAAATTTAGTGAGGAGGGTATTTTTGTCTTTTTGATTAGATTTTTTTGGGTGAAGATTTATATGTTAATTTAATAAAATATAAATCGTAAATTTGTTTCCCATTATATCCCTAAATACATTACATTCCATTTCCTACCAATTATGTGAACCAAAAAATACATTTTTTTATGGTCAAGAGCTTTACATGTTTCAAACTTATAATAAAGTTAATATTTAAAAAAGGAATTAATTGGTAAAAAAGAATTAGAATATTTTAATAACATAAAATATTTAATTTTCTTTTGAAGTTTCTATGCACAATAAGTTAATTGTGACCATGGCTGTGGAGCTTCAACCCTAAAAAGTCTTAACTCAGCTCATTGTAGCTTAGTTGGAGTCATTAACTTTCAAATACTCAATGGTTTGCTATCAAAACATGAATTATGACCAACTGCATGATTAGATTGGTGTGAATAGCATAAATTCTTGTCTTTAAAATAAGTGTTTGTGTTAAATTCTCAACTCTTGTATATAGAGTAAATCATTTATAAATGGGAAGGATATGCTCTTTAGCTTTCATAAATCTACTTGTTTTCACCCAAAAGAAATTAACCTTGGTTTTATTATCTTTATTTTTTGTAATGATTGTTGTTCTTTTAACATCTATTTTAAAAGATTCACCTTCTTAAGCACTTTATGAATATAGAAAGGGGAAACACAATCTTTGATCCTAATAGTTTTATCCAGTTTTATTTTTAGTTTTTTTAGTATTTTTAGTCTCTATAGTCTTAGAAAGATTAGGTGACTTTTGTTTTTTAGGTCCCTATAGTTTTTATTTTTTTGGTGGTTTTAGTTCCTATAAAGATTGAAAATATTGAAAAAAATTATAAAGACTAAAAGCAAAACCTGATAAAACTATAGAGACTAAAGCTTATATTTTCCCATATAGAAATAGAATATTGAGTCCATGTATAAAATTTCAAGCCAAAATTTTATGGCATTGATTTAAGACCAAAAAGTTCACATTAAGTTATCATTTTTCAGGCAACACTAAATTTAATCATATGGGGGATCTTTAACCATGCAACAAAGTTTGGCATAGGAGAAGAGGCTAAAGATTGGAGATAAGACATAAATATATAATAAGGTTGGTTAGTCTTTTGCATATATTTTAAAAAGCATCATATAAGTAATGCTCAAAATTTCTTGGCTGATGATAAGAAAAGCCTTTATCAATATTTATGAAATGTATAAAATTGAAAGAAACAACAAAGTCATTTGTGGCTTGACCACTTTTTTTTTCTAGGCAAAAACCATAAAAGGAATAAAAAGTTAAGTTATATCAGAAGTTATTAGGTCTCTGCATGCTAAGGGGGGTCATTGTGGATAACAATATTAAAATTATCTCTAGGTGCTTGAGTGCAAGGAGATTAGCACACCTATTTGCTTCTCTAAAAATATTATCAAACGTGATAATCTAGTCTCTCATGGAAAATCTCTTATTTTGTTAATGATCTTAGAGATGGGGTGATTCTTGGAGAAATTGTGTTAGATAAAGGACAAAGCTTTTAAAGAATCAGAGTAGATGTGAATTTTGGTGAGTTTAGCATTCCAATAAAGCTTTAATCCAATTCCCTTGATTGTCACATATGAGGCCTCTACAAGTAACAGCCCCGTTGATATTAGTTGAACCATTGGTGTCAAGTTGGACCCAACTTGATTCAAGGGTGCCCCATTTAGCTTTAGATCTTTCACTTCCCTTACTTAGGAGATTAGTTGTAAGTTAGAGTTTGAGATTATTTAGGATTTGTTGGGTAGAGCAGAAAGCAATATCATTTTCTTGATAATCTTCAGAGAGTATTAAGCTGCATATGCATTTCCATATATTCTAAAAGACTTGAGCGAAGAGTCTTTGCCAAGGTGTTTTTCTTATTTTTGAGTTCCCAACATCATTGTTTGCATTTCAAATTATCCAATCCTGCATAGATAAAAAGAAGAAAGTGTTAATCTTAGAAGGGTTAATTATTGTCAAACCACACTTCTCTAGCTTTCTTACAATCACGCAGGATGTGAATAAAAGAGTTAGGAACATTACAACCAAAAGGACAAATACATTGATGAGGTCCACTCCCATTGTCATTAATTAATTTAGATTGGAGTCTATCCCAAGTAGCTTTCTATAGAAATAGAAAGTATTTAATTTTCTTATAGGTGGGCCATTTCTAAATCCTCAACTAGATATTAGAGTTTGTGTGATGGTCTTGATTTTCAATTGCTTTGTACACAAATTTTATAGAAAAGTTGCCATCATTAGTTGACCTCTAGTAGATAACATCTTCATCACCAAGAGGATTAGGAGGCTAAACAAAAGATATGATATTGATCACATCGTGGTTCAAGTATTGTTTTAGTTGTTTGAAGTTCTACCCTCTTATGCTCACCCAGAAATTAGAAACTCTTGCATGGAAGATAGAATTAGCTTTAGGATAAGCATAATATATAGGGGAGAGGGGAGAGGGGACCAATTGTCATACCAAAAAGAAATTTGGTTGCCTTTATTGACTTTCCATCCCACATGAGTCATAAATTTATCCCAAATTTTATAGATACTACACCAAGTACAGGACGAAGTAGTGGGTTTTGAACCATAAGGATGATAGGTTTGGTATACTTATATTTATCCCATAGGATACGAACCCAAAGACAATTTAGTTTAGTGCTGAGACCCCAATAGAGCTTCATAATAAAAGTTATGTTCTGACGTCTAGTCTTCTTGAAACCTAGCCCCCAGCTTTTTTATCCAAGTGACATTGCCCCAAGATAGAAAATGAGATTTTTTTACTTCTAGTAGGTACATCTCAAAGAAAGTTTTTGAAGCATTCCTCCAATTCATCTTAGACATTGGTAGGAAAGAGCATAATCTACATGGTATAACTAAGGAGACCCAAAAAGATAGATTTTCCTATAATGTTAAGATATCAACCCTTTTAGGAGGACAAAAAGGAATTTAGCTTATCCAGAAGTGGAGCAAAAGTAAATTTGGAACCTCTTTCATGTATGATTGGAATTCTCAAGTATTTTCTAAGGTTTTCTGTGAGAGGCATTCCCACTGTTTGCTAATCTGAGGGGCTCTGTGAAAATTAACATTCCTAGAGCAAAAATTTTTTGATTTAGCTATGTTAATTTTCTGTTTTAAGGCATTGCAAAAGGCAGAAAGTCATTGTTGAATGATTTTGGCTTGACAAAGGAATGGTTGTGCAAAAAGAAATAAATCATTAATAAAAAATAGATGTGAAATAAGAGGTTCATTAGTTGTTAGACTAATGGGCTTCTTGTCTATGCTACTAAGAATGGACGGGACCTAACCACTAATGTCCACAATGTATGTTGGTTTGTACATTTATGGCCGAAACAAATGTTGGACGCCCTTTCAGAAATTGAATGCCCATAATTTAAATATAGGCCCATCTCCCTCGAGCATTAAAGATTCCAACAACGCTTTGAGAAAAAAAAAAACACATGTCCGAATGACCTTTTAGCAACTAGATGACAATATTTACCCAAAAAACAAAACCGAAGAAAAAAAAGTTACCTTTAAGTCTTATAGAATAAACTTATTAATAAATAAATCCTTTAAAATTTAAAAATTATAGTCAGGTTGCTTAAATTTAAACATAATTTAAAATTAGAGTGTAAAAATAATATTACCCTTACTTATAATGTATGATCAGTTTAATTATTGGATATATAAAATGACAGTTCTAAAAAATTAAAGTAATAATTGTAAATTATTAATGAAATAGTTATAAATAATTACTATTAAATTTTGTTAATAATACATGATCAATTTAACTATTAAATATGTAAAGCTATAATTGTAAAATATTGAAGTAGTAGTCATAAATTATTTGTAAAATAGTTATAAACTATTAATGTTAAACTTTTTTGGTAACGTGTAATCAATTTAATTATTAAATATGTAAAATTATAATTGTAAAATATTAAAGTAATAGTTGTAAATTATTGATAAGGTAGTTGTATTAAATTGGTATTAAACTTTTAACTCATTATTAGTTTAACTATTAGATATGTGAAATTACAATTGTAAAAAGTTAAAATAATAATTGGTAATTACTAATAAAGTAGTTCTAAATTACTTTTGCACCTCAATTTTAAATTACACTTAAGTTTCAATTGACATAGTTAAAGTTTTTAAATTTTGATAGAATTTATTTGTAAATAAATCTATTCTATAAAGCTGTACATAAGTTTTTTTTTTCAAAAAAAAAACAAAAAGATAACAATCGATTTCCAGCAGCCAGCAATCATCGACGGTAGTGCTTCACCAAGATCATTTTTATCCATCCAACTTTAAAAAAAAAAATCATTTAAGGACCTTGATCCTTTTCTAATATCCATAATTTAAAAATCCGAGGTTTTTTATTAAAATTAATATCATTATGTGGTCTTTTCTGTTTTTTCCCCTGCAACGTCTTATTAAAGAAAAAAATAGGAAGAATTTCATTAAAGGCCATTTTGAATGTGATATAATTTTAATTGAGACCTAAAAAATTAAGAAATTGCACTGCAGGGTTGAAAAACTGAAATGAACTAAATTTTCTTAGTTAAATTACTAAAATTCCTTTTAATTATGATTAACATTAGTGCAATATCAAATCAAATTATGATTTTTACAAATTGTAATATTATAATAATAAGTTAAGTTATAGTTTTTATAAATAGCATAATTAAAATAACAAGTGAAATTATAATTTTTACAAATAACATCAATAAAACAACATGTCAACTTACTTTTTTAAAAGTAACATTACTATAATAATAAGTTAAATTATAGTTTTTACAAGTAACATTACTAGAATGATAAATCAAATTAAAAATTAAATCATAACTTGACTTGTCATTCTAATAATGTTACCTTATTTCAATAATGCTAATTATAATTAAAGAGTATTTTGATCATTTAATTAATGTAATTTATTTTATTTCAATCTTTTGGGCCTGTGGTGACATTTTAAAATTTTTTGGGCTCCAATTGAAATTATGCCACATCCAATGGCCTTTAATGAAATTCTCTCCAAAACATTGGGCTTCATTATTCTACCAAGTTCCCCAGAACTTTGGCATAAGCTAGTGTTTTGCTTCGCTTGACCGAACATAATCCTTTACTAGTGTTCGCTTTTTCTTATATATGATAACAATGCACCCAATTAGGCCCTTTACTTCTTATGATGAAACAGATATTGTGTGATTCATGAATACAATACAAGCACTAACTGTTTCTAACCATAAAAATGAATAAAGAAGATATCAATTCCTCACTGATCAGTTCGTGCCGTCATGGAAACGTACTCTGAATGATCATGATAAGGTTCTATAGGTGATCCTTACTTGTCATTCTTCCATTGTTAAATCCCATTGACCTCTTACCTCGATGATGCCATCTTACTAATCAACCATTATCATGTTATATTATAATAAAACAAAATGCGAGATGAATCTTTAATCACTCTTTAGGGCTGAAAACGAAAAAGTAGATTTACCACCTGGTGTACTCATATCATGCTTATAAAATACTTACATTTTTAATCTCTAAAAAATGTACGACGTTGGTTTAATTTTACATATTTTGTTATTTCTTTGTCTCCTAGAGCTTATGGAAAGAGATGTAAAGAATATAGATTAAGAGAGGATAATTTAAGCATCTATCAACCCAATCACATCCAATCATATATCTAACTGCAGCAACACTACTTAAAAATAAAATAAAATTAGGCACTAGTGGCATAAATTATGTAGTGGACTAAAATTTTTTATTAATTATTTAAATTAGTGATGGATTAGTATTTCTGTGAAGAATTAGAAAATTAAAATTAGGGAGTTTTGCAAATTAATTATTCTCTTCTATTCCTTAATTTTGTTTTGTGAATATGTATTAATGATTGGAGGTTCACTTCTATAGTATAGGCTTTTTACATCAATAAAAAATAACTTTTTACACTGGTTCTATAGCTGATATAGAAAGTCATGACTTTTTAGTTTTTACATCATTTAATGCTTCGATATAGAAAGTCATGACTTTTTTCACTAGTTAAAAAAGGGTGTAAAAAAGTGGTATAAAAAAAAGGTGATGGATGAAGACAAGCTAGGATATTTGCAAGAGCATGTACAGCTTGGTGATGAACATAGGATGCAAAAAGATCCATTACAAGGCATGGGTGAATCAATGATGAGAGCTGAAGCTATGAAGGAAGCTTTGAACGGAGTGATCCAAAGCATGCTTGAGTTAAAACCATTACATATTTGCTAAACTGGAGGCCCAAGATGACACTCCAAGTATTAGAAGAACATCATGAGCCAAGTGAAGTCCAACTTGAGGAGCTCACTTAAAAGTCATGTGCACACCATATGACTTCATAAAGTGGCATTTTTATTAGTTTTTTTAAGGATACTTTGGTCTTTTATTTATCATTAAATTAGGTCATTATGATAATCAATGTGGTTGGATTTCAATTAGGAAATTCATTTATTGTGGGATTAGAATTCTAGAAACTTTATCTCTCGAAATAATTGTTAAAAATTTTAAAATTTAATTTTTCCTATTTTGGTAGGATAAGGAGGCTCCATATTTGATTTGTAATAAGCATTCGATAGCCTATCTAATGTAAAATGGTGCCACTTATGGTGGGAATTAGGTTTAGGGTTTGATTTTGTTCTTCCATATTCCTATTTAAGCACATCTGTAACTTGGAAAACGGTGACTTGAATGAATTTTGATTGTCACCATATTGTGAGTCTTTCTTGCTATTCTTTGAATGCTAAAAAAAGGTTATAACTTATCAAAGGAGTCTAAATCCTTTGACCAGCATCTATCTATTTTTTCAGTTTGTGTGTCCTGCCTTTATTTTTGTTGTGTTCTTTGAACTATTTTACGATCTAATCTCGTTCATCTTAAAGGAGGTTCCTTAGGGGTTTTTGTATTAAAGAGCACTTTCTTCACTGATTGTTGATATAATTAGTGTAGAAAATATATTTTCTATCCCAATTATATCAATAACCAGTGTATAAAGAATAACTTTTTATATCTGTGAATATTATAATCGGTGAAAAAATGATTTTTTTAAAGATATAGATTCATAGGTTCTCTCTCAATCTCCCTATTGAAGTGAAAATAATAGCCAGTTAGAAACAGAATATTCTCAACAAAATTTTTTTGTTCAATTAATCTAATTATTTAAAATAATTTATTTCAACCAATAAATTTTTCTAAAAACTATGCAGTCAAACATTTTACTGATAAAACTAATAATTGAACCTAAACCTATAATAATTTAGTACTAAACTCACAACTTTGTGAGTTCCAAAAGTCTTCCCACTCAACGAGGGCAAATGTCTTTCCACTCATCAAATGATAATAGATCAATGTCGTCAAACATCTATACGTTCAAAACCAAAGAATTATAGCTTGTTATGCAAAAGTATATTAAAAAATGATTTGGGTAAAATATAATTACCCCTTTACAAAATTCAATAGTGCCAAAAATTAGTAATATTGTCCATGTGCGATGACACATCTTACTTTAAAACCTTTTATGGGTTACTAAGATTACATTACTAATACAGGATTTAAGTTCTGGGAAAAATTTTCGCTTTGGAAAAGTTTTTTCTCTTTAAATAGAAACTAGTTCTTAAACTTTTTTCTGAATCTGAGTCAACTTAAAAAAAACATAATTAATTGAATAAAAATTCTTTTACGGCAAAACTTTGTTGGCTTAAAGTTTGGAAGGTCCTTAATAATGTTAAAAATATTTCCTTAAAAATTAGACAAGTATATTGTAGCTCAAACCTCGGCTTCTCAATATCTGTACCATTTGGGCTTTTAAAAAATGCTGTAGTTAGGGCTATTCATAAGTCAAAAAATTTATTTTTGGGCTTGTTGAAAATCGAAGTGTGTCCTTGATAAATGAAAAATATTAACCATGACATAATTCAACCCATTTGATATAGTTTATTAAAATGAATGAATCACTCAGTTGGGCTTCAATTCTTTGTCCAGAAATGCCAAGTAAAATTTGGAATTTTACCATTAATTATGAAGAACTCATCTTTGTGTGATTTCTAACTTATTGGAAATATGGATAAGTGTACTTTGTGATAACAATATTTACCAAACACATTATTTAGCCCAGAGCGACATGACACTGAATTACTCACCATCACTCCAATTTAGCTATTTCCAGTTTCCATATTTCTTATCTTTTTGTAAAAAATCATAACTCAACTTATACAGAACCAAATTCAGCGATCTATGACTCATTTAAAGGTTATAATGTCTTATTTAACATATAAAAATTTTGGAATTTTTGGGGTTATGAAGCTAATCTAGATACTCCATTTAAATGTACTTGCCCAAACAGGCTCTAGACTCTTTCAAACAGAACCGCCAACGTAACTGTCCTTAAGTCTCACATGCAACCCAAACATTCTTACATGCAAATTCATCAAAAAGTAGCTAACACATACATATACATCATTCCAAAAGCACTTCAAAATAACATGCATGTATGGATGAAAATTACAACACAAAAATCATTCCAAAACCTCAAGCATTAACTACTTTGTCTTTACCCTTACTGGAACTTAGACCTAGCATGTTAGTTAATGATTGTGGGAGTGAGATTGAGACAATCTTAGTAGTAACTTATACTCTAGATTATATAAAAAAAATTTACCCAAGCATATTAACATGCAATCATTAGAACAAACACTAGATCAAGTCAACTAACAAGTAACAAGCTTCAATTCTTCACTTGGAGGCTACATGCAACATTAATCTTTAAAGAGGATTTTTGGTAAGCATTTTCCAGAAACAAAAGAATTATCACAACAACATGCCAATATACTCAAGCAAACAATTATATAAAGAGTAATGTATAAGCACTACCTTAGATCCTAGCTGGCACAAACTCTTGTTTTTGTTCTTGCTCGATGACACAACACCCTAATAAGAGAGAAAAAGGGGAGAGAAGAAAGGAGGAAGAAAGAGACTATTCCATTGATAAAATGATCAAAGAGGCAGGGCACAACACATATACCCTAAACCTAAACACGTGTAAGGTCCTACACTGTCAATACTTTTCTAACATTCAGTAATAGATAAAGAGGCAGTAATAAAATCATGCATAAAGACAAGAAAGCCCTTAAATAAAGTAGTAATAGGTGCATGAATATTGAAGTGAGGAAATTGTTGTTTGATGGCTGAAAGATCTGCCCATATCGCATCTTCGGGTTGATAAAACTTCTAACAAATAAGAACTTGAGTGATGGGCAAGTTATGTCGCTTAATAATCTTCTGGCCTAAAATTTCATCTGGTTCTAGCATAAATTAGCCATGATCATCAATTGGTGGTAGGGTAGAGTGAAGAGTAACAGCAGGATGAACAACTTTTTTAACAAAGAAACATGAAACATTGGATGCACCCGAGTGTGAGGAGGTAAGTCCAACTCATAAGCAACAGATCCAATACGCTTCAGCACTTTGAAGGGCCCAAAATAATGAGCAGCTAGCTTATGTAAGGAAGAATTATTCAACAAATTCTTCCGAAAGGGATGTAATTTGAGGAAAACCATATCCCCCACATTGAAATGCCATTAAAAACGGTGCTTATTAGCTTGTTGCACCATTCGATGTTGAGCCTTCAACAAGTGTTACTTTAATAGTTGCAAGGTGAGCTCTCGAGCGATGCAAGTTCTATCAACCATCTCATTAGGTGAGTCACCCGTGATATAAGGCAAATGAGTGCGAAGAGGTACACCAAAAATGGCCTCAAAAGGAGTCATCCCAATAGAGGAATGATAGGTGGTGTTATACCATAATTCAGCTAGTGGGAGCCACTTAACCTATTGTTTCGGGAAGTCACCAGTCATGCAACGGAGATAACACTCCAAGCAACAATTAAGCACTTCTATTTAGCCATCTGTTTAAGGATGGTAGGTGGAAGAAAAGTGCAATTTGACTCCATATAATCTAGAAAATTCCTTCTAAAATTTTCCACAAAAGATTGGATCGCGATCTAAAATAATAGATTTGGGAAAACCATGTAACTTGACAACATTATCCATAAATACAGAAGCGACATCCACAGCAATAAAAGGATGCTTCAAGGCCATAAAATGGGTAGCCTTAGATAGGCGGTCAACAACCACAAGAATAGTGGTTTTAAAGTGAGACTTAGGAAGGCTGCTAATAAAGTCCATAGAGAGTTTAGACTAGACGTGATCGGGGATAGGTAATGGTTGAAAAAGCCTTAGGGAGGTGACCAACTCAGGTTTAAAGTGTTGGCAAGCGGTGCATTGGCGCACATAGTTGTAGACATTTCTCTCCATTCCTTTCCAATAAAAGAAAGAAGCTAATCGTTTATAAGTGGGATTCATACTAGAATGACCACGAATAGTATCAGCATGAAAAAATTGAAGTAAATCCTCTCGGAGTCCATGATCAGCCCTTACTACAAGTTTACCCTTCCTTTTTAATTAATGGTGCTACCATGTATACTTAGAAATTGGACAAGGGATCATGTTCGAGACTCTTAATTAGTTGCTATAATTGATCATCAAGGAGCCAAGAGTCACGTACTCTGTCATATAGGGGAGAAATAGGCATAGAAATAGCTAAACAATTCCTAATAGAGTGTCTAGAAAGAGCATCAATTGCTGTATTATCGTAACCCTTACAGTAGACGATGTCATAGTCGAGTCCCCAAAGCTTATGAAGCCATTTACACTGCTCTTGGCTTAAATCTTGTTGTTCTAATAAATGTTTCAGGGGCAAGTGGTCTGTTTTGATAATGAATTTTCACCCCCAAAGATAAGAACACCATTGCTTAATAGCAAAAACAATAACTGGTAGCTCACATTCATAAGCAGATAATTAGTGCTTGCGAGTTGAAAGGGACTTACTAGCAAAAGCTAAGGGATGACCTTTTGAGATAGAATTGCTCCCAAACCATGTCTCAAAGCATCAATTTCAATCACAAAAGTTTCATCAAAGTCGAGAAGGGCAAGCACCGGGGGAGAGAGCATAGCATTCTTGAGGGATTCAAAGGCTGCCTGAGCTTGAGGAGACCACATGAAATGTTTATTCTTCTTCAATAATCTAGTGAGGGGCCTACTAATAGAACTATATCCCTTCACAAAACATTGATAATACCTGTCGCATCCGAAAAT
This sequence comes from Prosopis cineraria, assembly GCF_029017545.1. NCBI lineage: Eukaryota > Viridiplantae > Streptophyta > Magnoliopsida > Fabales > Fabaceae > Prosopis > Prosopis cineraria. The sequence continues at coordinate 28,983,047 of NW_026555336.1, forward strand.
GAGATGCGAACGGCGCGAGAGCGGAAGTTTTGGCCTTCAGAAAGAAGACCAAAGAAATGAGAGTTGCCACCAAGATTTTGAGAAAAATCTCAGGAAACCATTTAAAGGTGGATAAGGATGGTTTGTGAAATCAAAGAATAGGTTTGGGAGTCGATTGAGTGTGGGAAAGGTGTTAGACAACCCACAACACCTGTTTGTGAGAACAATTACCTAAAGTTTATTGTGCTATATTAATATGGTTTTAAAATTATTTTAATTATTCCTTTTATATTCGTATATTTGATAAAAATGATAAAAATTAAGTGAGAAATATTTATTCATTTACGAGGGAGGACTTGACTCAGAATCTGACTCTGAGGCTTACGTATTTTGTGAGGGGGATCAAAGTCCACGTAGTTCGGGCTTATAAGTTGTTGGTGAAAATATTTTTTTTGAAGAGAAATTAATCAAAAATAACTCACCATTTTGCAAATAAAACAATTTCTGAAATTTTGATATTTTTGTTTTAAATTGCAAAAAGTGATTTAATTTCAATTATTTTCTCAATTTTTTAATTTTGGAATAAAGAGAGAAAACAGTTTAAAATTATTTTTCTTTTATGTTTTATGATTTAAAATTTAATCATAATACCTGCAGAACCTTATTGGTTTATACGGTAATGCAATTATTCTTTATATCTGTGGAGAATCCAAACTCTCACAAGATAGAAGAGTTTAACAACTTAGTTTATTTACTTAAATTTTTAAATATTAATAGTATCATTATTTTTTAGAGCATTCATACATATATACTTTTTCTTTTTAAAAGACTCTTAATCATCATACCCGTAAAACCTTATTGACTTTTACAGTAACATGATTATCCTAAATATCTACGGAGATTCAAAATTCTCACACCATAAAGGATTAAATATTATATATATTTTAAATATATTTTAATACATAATTGTACAATTTATATTTTGTAAAACATAAAAATCTTAATCGCTGCGAAGTCTTATTGACTTTCATGATAAGATGATTATTCTAAAGGTCTATAGATATTCAAAAATCTCATATGACCAAAAGATCTAATTGAAAAAACATGATTATAATTTAAATTTATTAATTTAATTAATTAATAGTATAAAAAAAGTTTATTATCTTTTACAAAATTCATATAGATTGAGGATTGAGTTATTTGTGAGGATTTATTATCCTACACAATAAGGCAATTAATTTAATTCTCTATAAAGATTCTTGAAATCTCACGTGAGACTTAAATATTTATTATAAAAAGAAAATTAATTTTAATAATGGGCCTTTAGAACCCATATAAGTACCTATAAAGTTGATCCTCATATCTGTGAAATCTTATTGATTTTTATGGTATGAGATCATTTTAAATGCCTATGGAGATTTTAAAAATTTTCTACTTTAAATTTTAAAAATTAATATTTATGCTTAGCATACAAGCACAAAAAAAAATATGTATATTCAAAAATTACTCATTTGAATATAAAATTCACAGAAGTAATTAATAATGAGTGAACCAACTTTACGTACACTCCCACGATACTTGTAATTGAGAAAGGAAGAGGAGATCAAGACCAAGCACATGCACGCACACCACTGCTGGCCACAGAGTTTTTCACTATGTGAAGAAGAGAGGAAGGAAAGAGAGATGCTGGCTGTACAAAAAGGAAGAAGAAGGAGATCCTTATACATCCACAATCGCCTCATAGAGCATGAAGAATGACACCAAGCAGGGGAGAGGGAAAATTCACGATCTAGACTCTCTAATAATACGGACGATCCACTTTCCCACAACTACATTGGCGACCTTGAAGACAATGGAGAATGAAGGAGAAGAAGATAAAGATGGCAGAGCAGCGGCGAATGATCACGCCGATGAAGGGGGAGGAAAAATGATGATCAACGAAGAGCTTTTTGTGATTCTCTCTCTTTCCTTCCATGCTTTCTCTCTCTCTCAAGTTGCTCTGTTCTTCTTTCCGTCTCAAATTTGTTTGTGTTTCGTGCTCTGTTTTTCCTTCCCCTTTCTCCCTCTCGGTCTCTCCCTTCTTTTTCTCGTCCGTCGTCCTCTTTTCTGTTCTCACCCCGAAAGGATCTCAGGATGCTATCCCTTTATCCATTTTCTCTGCCTGCGCGAGTCTGTGATGTCGGATCCTCCCTGTAGCTTGCTTTGCTTTGCTCTTTTTTCTCCTTCTTCTCGGTATACTGCTCTCGTCCGTTCCCCTTACTCTTATGCTCTGTTTTTTTTTTTCTTCCCTTCTCTCTTCTGCGTCTCCTCCTTGCCATTTTCATGCTCTACTTTGAACACTGCCTTGCTCTATTTTTTCCTTCATTTTTCTGTCTCCTCTCGGTTTCGGTCTCTCCTCCTTTTTCTTGCTGGTTTTCTACGTCTGCTCTTTTCTCTCAGCCCACCCTTTTATGCATGTTACGTTTCTACCTTTTATTACTGAAGCTCGAGATCTTCCTTTTGCGTGAATGTCTGGGTTTCCTCTGCTCTCACTAATCTGCTCTTGCATGTGTTTCCTTTCTCTTCTCCAGTCTTTTCTGCGTCTGATGTGTTCAGCTTCTCTTTCACTGGTGTTTTCTCTCTACCTGCCGAAAGTCTGTGTGCATGCATCATGTTGCTTGCTGCTTCTTTTGTTGTGTTTTTCTGCTCGCATGTGGGTGTTGTTTCTGCATTTCCTGTCTCTATTTATGCTAATTTCTTCTTTTTTTGCTGCATGGCCGAAAGTGTGTGTGTACGTGTATTTCGTGTGTTCTGATGCTACATGTATTGTTTCTTTTTTTTAGCTATTCTTTAATACTTTTTTTATTAATTAGATTGAGGGAGAGAAAGAAAAGTCTAATTTTAAAACACATATTTTTAAATGAAAAATAAAAGATTTAAGGAGAGAAATTTAAAAATAGTTGAGTCTCAAAAAATTAATTCCCAATATCTTTGAATGATTGGGATAATTTGAGAGAGATTTTTAAAAAATTTAAGCAAGATTTTTTTAAAAAAAATATAATCCTAAAAAAGGATTAAATTTCATTTTTGTATTTTTTATATTTTTTGATTATTTATTATTAAATTTAAAAAAAATCCCGGGATAAAATACGGTGTTTACAATTGCCCCTCTTTACTTGTTTCTTATGTAAGTATATGAAAAAGTATGCTTTTGAATTCTTACAAAGTGACAAGTAAAGATAAAGCATGTATGTTGATCGGCCATACAATACCTATGAAAAGACTTAATTGCCCCTAACACGACAAAATATGATTAAATGCAAGACTGTTGCTTAACAAACGCAACGACATGATTTTTTTGTTTTTTGTTTTAATAATGTGATGAGATGATGTGATGCAAATGAAAATGATCATTAACAAAGATCCAAACACAATGCAAGACTATTAGATAACAAACATAGTAAAATAATTTTTTTTAATTTTTTTGTTTTAGCAATGTGATGCAAATAACCAAATAACATAATAGAATGCAAGATCATTGGATAACAAACACAATAGAATGATTTTTTTTTGTTTTTGGCAACGTGATGCAAATGGAAATGTCCAAATAAAAATATAGAAAAATTTTGTAAACAATTGATAATGATCCAAACAAAATATTTGTTGATCAAATGCCCCCTTCATTAGATTTCTAAGTAAAAATTTCATGAGATGATATTCTTCTCTTAGAAATGAATGAAGAAAGAAACATGTATTTTGTTGGGAGGGACAAGACTTTTACAAAAACCTAGATTCTTTAGTTAATAGGCACTTGTCTTTACAAGGCTGCAAGCAGAGAGGAAGTGCCTACCCATACAAGGCTTTTGGTTAGTGCCTGTCTTTACAGGGCTTTAAATGGTAAGGAAGTGCCTAGCCATGTAGGGCTTTTGGTGAGTGCTTGTCTTTACAGGGCTTTAAATGGTAAGGAAGCGCCTAGCGGCTTTTGGTGAGTGCCTGTCTTTATAGGGCTTTGAATGGTAAGGAAGTGCCTAGCCATGTAGGGCTTTTGGTGAGTGCCTGTCTTTACAGGGCTTTGAATGGTAAAGAAGTACCTGCCCATGTAGGGCTTTCGGTGGGTGTCTGTCTTTACAGGGCTTTGAGTGGTAAGGAAATGCCTACCCATGTAGGGCTTTCGGTGGGTGCCTATCTTTACAGGGCTTTAAACGGTAAAGAAGTGCCTACCTATGTAGGGCTTTTGGTGAGTGTCTGTCTTTATAGGGTTTTGAAAGGTGAGGAAGTGCCTATCCATGTGATGAGTGCTTATCTTTATAGGACTTTGAACGGTGAGGAAGTGCCTACCCATGTAGGGCTTTTGGTGAGTGCTTGTCTTTACAGAGCTTTGAAGAATTGTGCCAATCTGTGCTAGGCTTTAAAGGCATGAGAATAGGTTTCATCTCACATGGAAAATATTAGAAACTCACAAGTGAGGCTTGTTATGTCTTCTCTTACTTCCTTAGGTTCTGCAAATTTTTGTTTTGCCCCAATCCAAAGGGCGCACTTTTTGTGGCAACGCATGCAATAGGGTAATGTGCAATGCGTGATTTTTTTTATTTTCCCTAAAATAAATGGAGGCAAATTTTTGTGTTGAGCATGTAATGGATGGATAATGCATCATGCATGATTTTTTTTTTTCAAAAGTTCAATTTTTTTCTGCCCTCAATTTAAATTATGGCAAATTTGATGCAATGCATACCATAAGTGATATGGAATAGTGAATGATTTGCTTTTGATTTGCCCTAATCTAAATTATGACAATTTTTATGTAAAGTATGTAATGGGTGGATAATGCATAATGCATAATTTTTTTTTTATTTGCCCCAATCTAAATGGAGACAAATTTTTGTGTTGAGCATATAATGGATGGATAATGCACAATGCATGATATTTTTTATATCAAAAGTTCAATTCTTTTTTTTTTTGCCCCTAATTTAAATTGTGGCAATTTTGATGTAAAAGATGTAATTTTTTTTCAATTCATGTGAAGATATGGAATGCTCAATGCATTTAAAATTGTAAAATGTATTTCTTTTTATTTGTAGAATTTTGATGCGAGAGGGGAACAAACCTTGAAATTAGCAAAATGATAGGGTTCTCTTGGTCATTTACAACAAGAAAGTTGTTGGTCTCCCCAATAAAATTGCAAGTCAATGACTTAACAACTTTTGCCATAAGAATTGGACACAAAGGGGTCACACTTTCAGATATTTAAAACTGTTTATTCCTCCTAGATTGAGAATTTTCGAGACAATTTGTTTGCCCATATGAAATTCTTGTTAGACATGGATGTTTCATTTTATCTATCTTTATCATCAATGCTTGTATAGCCAATAAGTGAAATTGGCACTAATTTTTATCTAACAATGTCAATGTAAACAATCATTGTAAACAAATGGTCGTGTCTAAAAATGAAATGAAGTGGCCAATCAATGAAATGTTGGGAATGTTTAGAGACATCTCCATTTGGGTGTAGGAAACATATGAGGAATAGGCATCATGTGGATAAGCCAAAGTGTGAAGTGGCAAATGATGGAATGGTAATATTAAGAACTTTTCAAATTTTATATGATATGTCTTTGGATAGTATAGAGATAAAAAGGAATGAATATGGAACTTAAAAGAAAGGTCCCCTCTTTGTTTTGTATGTCTCTTTGAAAATGACACAATTTTTGAGTAAAAGATCTTATGTTAAGCTATAAGCTTGCCCCAATTTCAATAATATGCATCTTAGAATGATCTCCAATAAGAAAACTGCCCCGATTATATTCAAACAAGTCAAATCTCAATGAGGACTTATGGGGTTTGTAATGTTGCTTGGGTAAATTGGCTTATAAAATAAAAGGATATTTAGCTCAAAAATTCTGTGCCCTTATGTAAATTCTTCCTTCAACCTTGTCTTCTTTTACTCTAACATAAAATTATGTTAAAATTCACCTAACAAGAGAGGATATTTAGGGATTGTGATATAGTAGAATAGGATAAAATTGTGGGTTGAAGATGAAAAGGATGTGATGTTCTAAACATAGGTGCAAAATCACAATTGAATTTTTTTCAACATGTGATCTTGCAAGACTTGAAATTTCTATAGAGTTATCATTGGGAATGGAAGAAAAATTTTATTTTCTATTTCTTTTTCTTCTTCTTTTGTTTTCCTTCCTTCCCTTTTCAATTTTTCTTTTTATGTCCCATTCAATGAGTGAATGCTAATGGAGGGATAATCTTTTTTTTTTCCAACAATAGGAATGCTTTTTTCCTTTTATGCTTTTTTTTATTCTTAGCTCTTGAGCTTTGCTTTCATGAGCTTGGAAATGGAAAGAAATTATTTGAATAGATAAATCTGCAGGGTTAAAAAAAATTTCAATGGGGTGAAAGAAAGTCTTGATCCTCTCTTAAAATTTAAAAATTCAGTATAAACATATGTTTGAGTACCCAACCCTAGTGGTATTTGTAAATAGGTAAATGAAAGAAACACTACTCCTGGCTCGATATGGGTGACTAAGGGAAATTCCTTCAAGATTTAGGAAAAGAAAAAAAATGCCTCATATCTTTGATTTAACTTGCTAATGAGCATGCTATCTTATCTCTCTAATCAGTCTCTTTTTATCTTTATTTATTTTCTCTCTGTTTTTTTTTCAATTCATTCACTTTTCTTCATATTTTCATGAATTAAGGGCATTTTTCTTCAATTTGATCTTTTCCCTATTCATTGTGATTTTTTTTTCACTGGGAATACCAAACATTAAGGGAATAATGCATAGGATAAGAGAAGTTTTGTGGTCAAAGGGTAGAACAAGCAAATAGGGGTGTCAAATGAAAAAGTATGATTACAACATTGATAAAATTAAACAAGATCAGTACCAGTGATAAAGTTTAACCATACAGACATGAAGATAAGATATGTTAGAAACAATATCTTTGAATTCTCTCTTCAATAGTGAATGGTCTTATTGATGAATGTGACATTTGGGCTTGATTCCTCTATCCCCTCTCTTTATTTTTTAATCCTCACAACTTGATTAGAAAAACTATACACTTTAAATGAATGCTATCATCCACATCTACCATATCATTTTTTATGGTCAAGGCAAGGGTATGAAAGTATATTGTGAAATGTTGGTGTGCTTAGAATGGATGAGATAATGACAGTAGGCAAGGGGCGAGAAAATAACTGGCATTGTGGCAAGTAATAGTGCCCATGGGTTCTTTATCAGTTACTTTTTCTTTGGCATCTTTAAAAATGTCGAGCACATCATCCACAAGCAAAGCATAGAGTTGTGAGTCTCGGCACTTATGACCACTGCTATAATGCTCACTGCACCAGTAGCAGAGGCCCTTGCACTTGAGTTCATCAATGTCTCATTTAGAAAGGGTCCTTTAGGGCTTGGAAGAGGTCAAAGATACCAAGTTTGCTAGAGGGGATGGTTTGGGCTTCTCTAATAATGGGCCAAGGGATGAAGTAGGTTTAGAAGGAAAGTCTGACTTGGGACCCAAACTAGCAGCATAGGAAACTCGAGAAGGATTGACGGCCTGGAACGTGGATGAAGATAGATAATGACGCGGTGAAGACGTGAAAACAGGGGCATGATCGTGAATGGCCTGAATCGCGGTGACCTAGCGTCTCACAA